>NC_141873.1:77427118-78071664 GCF_056163025.1 Triticum urartu | reverse complement strand
GAAGGTGGTCTTTGGAAAGGGTCCTGGTGGACAACCTGTTCTGAATGACGCTGACGGACGCGCACCCATGTGGAAGAAGAAATCTATATTTTGGGACCTGCCCTATTGGAAAGACCTCGAGGTCCTCTCCGCAATCGACGTGATGCACGTGACGAAGAATCTTTGTGTGACCCTGCTTGGCTTCTTGGGCGTGTATGGGAAGACAAAAGATACACCTGAGGCACGGGAGGACCAGCAACGTATGCACGGAAAAGACGGCATACATCAGGGTCATGCAAGCTACGCTCTTACCAAAGAAGAGAAGGAAATCTTCTTTGAATGCCTGCTCAGTATTAAGGTACCGTCTGGCTTCTCATCGAATATAAAGGGAATAATAAACATGGCAGAGAAAAAGTTCCAGAACCTAAAGTCTCATGACTGCCACGTGATTATGACGCAACTGCTTCCGGTTGCATTGAGGGGGCTTCTACCGGAAAACGTTCGATTAGCCATTGTGAAGCTATGTGCATTTCTCAATGCAATCTCTCAGAAGGTAATCGATCCAAAAATCATACCAAGGTTACAGAATGATTTGGTGCAATGTCTTGTCAGTTTCGAGTTGGTGTTCCCACCATCCTTCTTCAACATCATGACGCACGTCCTAGTTCACCTATGCGAAGAGATTAACGTTTTGGGTCCTGTATTTCTACACAATATGTTCCCTTTTGAGAGGTTCATGGGAGTCTTAAAGAAATATGTTCATAACCGTGCTAGGCCAGAAGGAAGCATCTCCAAGGGCCGTCAAAATGAGGAGGTCATTGAGTTTTGTATTGACTTTATTCCTGACCTTAAGCCGATTAGTGTTCCTGAATCGCGGCATAAGGGCAGACTGGATGGAAAAGGCACGCTAGGAGGGGGACAAATAATATGTATGGACGGACATTCTCTCACTAAAGCACACTACACAGTTCTACAGAATTCCGCCTTGGTGGCTCCGTATATGGATGAACACAAGAATTTGCTACGCTCCAAACACCCGGAGCGGTCTGATGACTGGATTACACGTGAACAAACCAGAAGTTTCGCCAGCTGGTTGCAAGCACGTACCATGCATGACACCTTTATTGAAGATGACCTATACTTGCTGTCCCAGTTACCATCTTCGAATATAATGACTTTCAAAGGGTACGAAATAAATGGTAATACATTTTACACGATCGTCCAAGATAAGAAGAGCACCAACCAAAACAGTGGTATCCGCTTACCAAAACGGGAAAGGAAACATATTATTGAACATATAAATCACACTACGCAACCCGGCATTCCAGCGCGTCCGCGGCATGCGAGCGATCCGGCTCGCACGTTCTGCCTCGCTGGCTGGTTTTTACAGCGCTGTCAAACATCCCACCATTTGTCTATCTGTACATTGTTCTTTCGTGCTTAGCTGGATGACGGATGGGCCTCCTTTCTTGCGGGCCCAACTTTGCAGGCAGCGTCCCGTCTCTGCGTCGCGTGTGTCTTACGTGAGAAAACGTTTAACCGTGGTGGCCGTGGGCGACGTGGGCTGGGTCGGTGAAACCCTATCAACCAATCGTCGCTCTCCTCGAGCCCCACGTCCCTGCTTCCCCTCTTTCCACTCCCCACGCTTCCCTGTGCAGCCGCCGCCTTCCCCCCGCTCTCCCCATCTCATCAGAGCCACTCGGCCGGACTCCTTCTTGGCCCCAAGAAGCCCCCGTTCTGCCCCGCGTCGGAGTTCAGCGGTAGGGGAGGAGCGGATCGATGACGACGAGGATGAGAGATCGATGGAGCGAGCAGCCATTGCAGAGGATAGATCGAGGAGGGAGCGAGCCAGGAGGTGCCGCCGGTCGGTCGCCGCCTCACCACTGGCTACCCTTCTCTTTCCCCTCTACATCGCCTTCTTCCTCCATGCTCTCCAAATCCTGCCTGAGGTCGTCGCGCTTCACCTGGTTCTAGATCGGCAGCAGCTAGACGAGGTCGTTCGTGGGGTGAAAGAGCAGGGAGGCAGGCAAGCGACGAGGGCAAGAAGAAGCCAGCCCGTCGCGCTTGGCTCGAGCTGCAGGGAAGAGGGAGGAGTCCCGAGAGAGGGTGAAGGAGCGGGCTGGACCTTGTGAGGCGGTGCCGCCGGCCAGGGGACGTTGTTAGTGCGCTCGGCGCCGTCCTTCTCACCCCGAGTTTGCCTCCCTCTCCCCTTCCGGCGCAGGTCCTTTTTCACGAAACTGACCCAGCTTTCCTGTTTTTGCTACATGTGCGATTTGATTCTTCACTTTCCTTTTCTTCTCTTTCTTTCAGATCACCGGGGCTGCTCTCATTTGTTTGATTTGGTATTGTTCCTTCCATTCTGCTACTCATTGTTATCATACCAAGGTGAGGTGTTCTTCAGTTACGATGCTCCTGGCCTGTTTGATGAAACTTCTATGAGCTGGTATGCTGTTTGTTCTCTCTTTTCCTTCTTGTTGCAGGCGGGTTTACCTTCTCTGTTGGTTCTTGGGTCCTCCATGTCGTGAGCCATCAAGGTTGGACAGCCTCTCTTCTGAGCTTTTGTCTACTCAAAGTGATGTGAGCTGATTCGTTGGTTTGCGCAACCTCGCTGTGTACGTGATCTTTGTTTACATATAAACACCGGATGTGTGATCTTTGCCTGCATATCAAACGAGGATGTGCTCTTATTTACATCTTGGTGTGTTACCATGACTCTAGGTGGTCAGCCCGGTTCGCAGCTAGGCCATGCTTCCCTCCGGATTCTGGCATGGTGTTCGGGTGCCTTTCTTGGTTCAGTTCCGAGTCAGAAGCAATGACATCATTTTTTCCTAAATCTTGCATATACGTTTGATTGCAGCGGCTGATTCCTGTGTCATGCCTGGACTTGCTAGATCGGTTAGAGTTTGTTTATTATGCCTTCGGCATCCCCTGGATTTTTACTTGGGTGTCATGTGGTGGTTATTTGATATGTGGTCTAGGAAGAGCCCACTTATTCTACATTGGGCGTCTTTTGCTGCATTTCTACTTGTATGTGCTTTCATGTGTTTTGGGATGACCCGATGCATTTTAGTTCATCTATATGTACATCTTCCTGAAGTCTTTCTGTTCCCTCTGTTTTTTCTTAGGTTGTATGTAGATGAGCACATAGGACCATGACTGGATGGTTTCATGTAACCATACATCCCTATAACACGGTTCAATGAATGGTCTGTTGCTACTTTTCCCCAAGTTATGATTTTGGGAGTGATTTAGGATTGGCTGGCACTTCTTCGGACTTCAGTTATGAGGAAATGGGTCGACACAATTTACAAGATGGTGCTCAGTGAGCTGGGCTCTGGTTCCACCAATATGAATGTCTAGCCTCAAACTTGCCTTACTTTTTTGGAATTACTCTTTTTATCTGTTGGATCATTCTTTTGTTAGTAAGAAATGTCTGCATTTTAGTGTAACCTAAACCTGCTCATTCTAGTCATTGGTTGATATCAGTAGTGGAATGTTGTCTTTTCTTCTCTCATTATTATTTCAGGTCGTTAGATTCACGCATTA
This sequence comes from Triticum urartu, assembly GCF_056163025.1. Taxonomy (NCBI): domain Eukaryota; kingdom Viridiplantae; phylum Streptophyta; class Magnoliopsida; order Poales; family Poaceae; genus Triticum; species Triticum urartu. The sequence goes on along the minus strand of NC_141873.1, from coordinate 78,068,139 downwards.
CAGATTACTGTATTTAGTGGTGTCATGATTATTGCATGCATTCTATTTACTGAAAAGTGAAAACACCCACCACTACAATATCTTCATAAGAATCTTTTTTCTACAGTTAGCACAAAAAGATGCTTTTGGCCTACTACATGAACTCGTTCTTGCCGACTTCATCCTCTGTTTATTTTCTCATGTTTGATAAAATATCTGTGAGCTCAACCATTCTGTGATTCATGTTTCCTTGCCGTGTAGGTTCTTTGTTGGTTCGTGGGACGTCTGTGTCGTTAACCAACAAGGTTGGATATGTTCTGATTCGCTTGGTTGATTAGTGCTTGATGAGCAGCCTATGAACCCGTGCGTTTGTGCGACCAGCTTCCCTGTCTATTTGTTTTTTTGGTTCATCTACCATACTTGTTGTACTATGTATGGGATTTTTCTTCAGATCTCGTCAGGAAAACAACTTTCTTTATGATTGTCCTGCTGGTTTAGTCCTATGCATACACCGTCTTCTTCCTGGTTGATTAGGTGCTTGTAGGCCATTGGTTTGTGCCCGTGCTTGTATAGTATGGCCTGTTTTCTTAGCTTTTGCTAATTCCCAGTAAACTACAAGACTCTCTCGAGTTAGTGCATTAAAAGAAATATATGCAGCAAGTGATAGTTAAATAAATATGTAGGTTAAAAAATACAGTCAGACCTATACACCACTTGCTTATTGTTTTTAAACATGCTTGCTTTTTCTTTTATCTTTCATAAATCTCTGATTCCTTTTCAGTTTTCTGATTTCCTTTTGTTCTACATTTCAGTTCATCTATATGTACTTCTTCCTAAAGTCTTTATGTTTGTGCTGCAAATCTTGTCGCTCTTGCACTGTCTTGTTGGCTCAAGCTTCTCAGTGCAAAGGTTTGTGATTCCTCTTCCGGTTCTATTTTCTTTTGCTCCTGTGATGTATAATGATTGACTGCGCTTAAGTTTGTCTGTTTCATTTATGTGTTTGGGGTGTCTATGTACAGTTTATCTGTTCTATCTGGTGCATCGTGTGCTAAACTTCTAGCTGGATGTGCTTTGATTGGTTAGCATGTGTGGTCTAGCCTGAGCCAATGCATTTGAAGTCTGTCAATTTCTGAATTTGTTCTGTTCCTTGCTTGCATGTGCTACGATTGGTTATATGCAAGGAAGAATGGAATTAAGAGGGAGATGAAGAGTGAGAGGCAAAACGCCAGGGAAAAAGATAGCTAGACAGCAAATGATGTAGCATATAGGTTGCTAAAATAGATTGCTACTCTCCTGTTTAATTAAATGTCCATGGGTTGATTTCAGTTCTGTGCTTGGGGTCAGCATATTCATTAAGGCTGATCTATTCTAACTCGGCCATTTTTTGCCTACACTGAGCAAATGCATAAGAGTTGTTCTATTTCTGAATTTATGTTTCTGCTTGGATGTGTATTTTCCATGCCGGAGTTGTTCTTGCTTTGTTATTTTCTTTTGTATTGAAAGTCATGTTGATGTGGCACTCTTTGCTGTTTCGAATGACAAGATTTGTGCTTTATATATTATAAGTCGCTGAATTAAGATTTTTCTTATGCTTCCTTTCTCGAAAATAAAAATGGCTACCTATATATTGTTCCCTTGCCTTTATTTTTTACTGAAAAAGATATACATTTCCATGTTTTACCTTTCATAATGAGAGCAAGTAGCAAGGCTAGATGCAGTCTTATGTTCGAGAGTTTCGTACATTGTATGATCTCCTGCTAAAAATGTTGTTTCCATCTCTTGCTTAATCATTTAATGTTTATTTGCATACGGGTCCAGAGAGTTGCATTTTCGTGCCTTCCAAATCCACGTGCTTAGCTGAAAAGTGCAATGCATGATGATTGCTGGTGATCTTTTTATTGGTAGACAACCCTTACTTTCGATATGGTAATTCTCAAAAGGCCCGCTTTACTGGTTGCTTAGTTTGGCAACAGAGTTATCGGGATAAATGCAAACCTTGGTTTTTTTAAGCTCCATATACATTTGTGTATTTTGTATTTTGTGATTATGTTGCATATATATTTGTTTATTCCTTCTTTTCAGGAATGTAGGGAGCATTTATTATGGTCTTCTCACATTTCAATTGATTAAGTAGTAGACTCATAAATCCTCCTTTTATTCTTTCAGAAGTCGTTTCCCATGTTTATTACTTAGCAATTAAGCTACTTTTATTCACTCTAAAATATTATACCCCATATGTGCATGTTAAGTTCGCTAGCTAGGTAACTCTGGGAAAACTTTTATCCATTTCCTTATAGGGCCATGAGTTATGCTATAATATAATTTAGACGCTTTTGCAATATTGTAGTCGCTTCTCTTACAGGAAGTAAGTATAATTTATGTGTAGTGAGTAGAAAAATTCCCTTCCCTAAACTGAATTGTCACAGTATGGATCATCTTAACCTTGTTCGGAGAGTTGAAGAGTTGCATATGTAACCATGTCTATTATTCTTAGATAAGGTCTTGCATTTTCAGCATTGGCGCAAGAAAACAATTCATAATCTTTTCGGCCTTGTGTATAGTTGCAACTATTTTCGTGTTATCAGGATTGTACTAATTAAGCAATAATGGTAGTAACAGAAAAACAATTTTTGCAAATGGGGTTATTATTAGGATTATTCCCATGGACTTTCTGGTGATATTTAGATGAATATTTCCACATAATAGAATTATCCTTTTAGATCAAGGGATGCCTATGGATGGTAGGTCAATAGCATGTGGCATGTAGAGGGCCTCCTTTTCCTTCATGAAGCTGAGAGATAACTTATGCTTTCTTTTTTAGTTTCTCCTCTATAAGTATATTTGACCACTATAAATTTTGTTATAATACACATGAGAAGAATCTTGAGAAAGTTTATAAGATTTACATGACTTGATTGGCATTCATAAAAGGTTTTGCATTTAGCTGCTATAGAGGTGGAATACTTGCGAACTAGAAAATTTTGTATCTTAATTTTGGTCGGATTATTAGCAAGTTGAGTGCAACTGGTTCACAGATAAAGAACTTGTCTATCATTTTATTGTCTTACCTATAGATGGAGTTGTTCTTCCTAACCATTAGAAGCTAGCTTTTCCTATCGGCTGGTGTTTTAAATGAATGGATGAAGTGCATGTTTCAGTTTTGATGGCTGTTTGGGTTGAATTTAACTTTTTGAAGTAGCGGTGTTGCCAGCCAACCTTTTATTTCTATGTGTTTCATTGAAGCGGCCAACTTGCTGAAAGAGCTCTTGAGCAAAATTTTATCCCATGTGACCTTGGTGATTTGTGAGGGAAGGTTGGATCCTTGTGGCCGACCACCTATTTTGCATTGTTACTGAATAACTATCAAACATGACCAGTCCCACATAAAGGTATGCTAACATGAAGTGAAATTTTGGTTTTCAAATGCTATGTACTCTGAATACATTGATCAAGTGGTTATCAATTTCTGCTCATTCTCTCCTTATTAAGTCAAGTTTGTAATTAATTTCTCACAAGAGTTGATTTCTACATGTGTCACAGTATCATCAGCAACCGTCTATCTACATGCCTTGCTCATAACATTGTAAATGATCGTTAGTAAGCTTCTTAGAAAACATGTATATCTATTATCGATCCGTACTTATTTTCACATGTTTCTTTCTATGTCTATATATTTTGACACACACTCTTCCAATAGTTGGCTTGCTCTCGGCCTTTGCGCCATGGGCGCAACGGGTCATCTAGTGATGATAACGGGCCACGCGACGCTAGCCTGTTAACTCGTACGCGTCTGCCGGTCGGTTTTGCACGAATCACTGCGCCGCTTTTGATCTGACGGCCTGAGACATAACTTCGCAAAACCTGGTATTGCATCCGGAGACGGTCTTCTCGCCCGCAGAGGCGATCTGTATTCTGAGTATATCAAATCATGAATCGGCCAGGCACTCGTTGCGTTTTGATGCAGCTGCTATGGCTCTGAGCGAATCTATCCAGAACCAGGCGATGGCAGGCGATGCAAGCCCTGGTGTCACCGCGTGCATCCCGCGGGACGTCCTTGCGAGCATCCTGCTCCGCCTCCCGGCGAGCGACCTCCGCCGCTTCTGCAAGGAGTGGCGCGACGTCATCTCCGACCCTGCCTTCATCGACGAGCACACGGTTCACGGACCGCGGGCCCTGACCCACACCATCGTGTTCTTTCCCGGATATAGCCGAATCCACAACGATGCTGAAGACACAGACGGCGGCAGCGGGTTCCTCTTGGACGAGCAGTGGCGACTCAGTGCCACTTTCACGGCCGGCAGGTCGGAGGACATGATAGGCACTTGCAACGGGCTGCTATGCTTCCTCGACCGCGGCCAGCGAGCCATCACGGTCGTGGAGCCCTTCACCGGCGAGTCGCTCGCCCTTCCGTTGCCGCCGGAGACGGGGCGGAGGTACGAGTGCCGCGCCTACTGCTTCGGCTTCGACCCCCGTTCGAGGCGATACAAGATTGTTCACACGGGATACCACGCGGAGAAGGTAGTGCACGTGTGCACGGTGGGAGGAGGCGAGAGCTGGAGGAGCGTGCATGCCGCCGGTGGAGCAGCTGGCGAGACCCACCGGCCGTGGCCCCGCGTGCGCGGACGGAGCGGCGTACTGGTCCGTTACAGGGGAGTACTGGGGTACGAGGATCGCGCGCCTCGACCTGGCGACGGAGGAGGTCACGTGGGACTGGATCCGCAACCTGCGTGTGCCGGACCCGGCGCCGGCATTGAGCGTGACGGCGGGGTCAGACGCACGGGTGTGCGTGATGACCATCGACCAGTACCCCAAATTGGAAGCCTTGTTCATCGGAGAGGGCGGCCGCTGCTGGGTGCACGATGTACTGGAGCAGCAGCCTCTCTTAAGGTACCCCTCGCTGCGACAGCCCTTGCAACGGGGGCACCTGCTGATGGAGCACCTTGATCGCCATGGGTGCGGCGGCCTGTACGCTAACCCGATTGCGCCGGCAAGCCGTGACGTGGGCGCCGCGAAGCTCCTGCTGGAGATAGGCTGCAGGGAGGTCGAGCCGGCCAAGACGTCGTCGAGCGGCCAGCACGCTGACAATACGCGAGGGTTGTTCGTCCCGGTCCCGTTTAACCATGAGCAGGAGCAGGCGGGCAAGGTACGACGAGTCCCACACCAAGCGCACAGTGCAAGCACGTTTTGCTATGCCCCGCCGGTGGCTCCTGCTCCCTTGGCGCACTACTTTGGCAAGCTTTGAGGGTTGCACAAGCTTTAAAAGCATCAGTGGCTCAGTTGTATCTATTTTATTTCTCTTTGATTCATCTCCCCTAATCTCCCCTAATAATAAACTTCTGCCCGTACGTCATTAAAATTGCCCCCGAAGTTGCAAAAAATTACCCACCAATGCAACCTATAAGTTATAAAAAACGTTGCACACAGAAAAATTCGGACTGGGCCGGCCCATTTAAGAATATCTATTTCTACGCCCAGCGCACTAGAAAAAGACACACCTTGCCTGGACCGGCCTATATATGGGTGATCAATTTTTTATTTTTGATTTTTCTTTTCCGTCATTGTTTTTTCTACTTTAAATTATTTGTGAATTTAAAAAAGTTTCCAAAATTTAAAACTGGGAATTTTAAAATAATATTTAATAATTCATAAATGTTTGCGGCTTCAGAAATTGTTTGTGATTTTTCAAAAATATTAGCGAATTTTCTAATAAATGTCCGGGAAATAAACATACATTAATGAGTTTTTCTAAAAAAAAATTCATGTATTAAAAAATGTTTTAAAATTTCACAAAATTTCGCCAATTCAAAAAATATTCATGTATTAGAAAATAGCATAAAATAAAACTGTTCATAAATTCAAATATATGGTTTTTGATTCACAAAAAATACGCTGATTCAAAAATGTTCACTAATTTAGAAAATTGTTTTATCAAATCCCAAAAAAATGTTAGCCGATTCCAGAAATGTTCACCGATTAAACAGAATGTTTGCATATAATATGTTCATGAATTCAAAAAACGTTCTTGATTTTACAAAATGTTCGTGAATTTTAAAAAGTTCACAATTTCAAATATGCTCATGAGTTTAAGAAAATGTTCATGATTTTTTAAAACTGTTCATGTTTTCACAAAAATGAGAGTGATAGTGGATATCGATGATGTAGTAAGATGTGATCATTGCTATTCGAAATTATGATTTTTTTCCCGTTGGAACACACGGGCATGTTTACTATATATTAATAAAATATGCCTTGCTTCTGCCCGTTCACCAGCAGCATTTTTTTATAGAAGACCCCCTTTGTTTTCAGGTAATTAACCCGCTATATCATTTAAGTGAGAAAACGAACCCTTTTTTTACTGTTTTATAGAAAACCCCCTTCTTTTTCTGGTAAATAACCCGCACTCCCAAAAAAGTATCGTTTTTGCCTTTTTTTTATAATTAACCCGCAGTCATAAATAATACTTTATCAAAATACATCTTTTAAACCATAACTCCAATTTTAACATGTTATATATTAAATTTGATTAGAAGAATATGTAGAATATGAATCTGATGTTATTTTACCTGTTAAATATTTTTAAAATGCTATTTAGGGTGCAACCTTAATCAATAGCACACGATCCATCTTTCTTTGGTATCGACACCGACCCGGATTACAATGAACACCCCATCAAAGCCAAATTGGAGACAGAAGAAACCGTCGATAACCTTGCCTGTACGCCTCAGCAAAATATTGCATGAAAATAAAGCAGATTCTCATAGAGACGCCTCGGCAATATCTATTGGGGTCTTAGTCATGTTTATTGGGTTAGGGCCGTGCATTATTTTCTTTTCCCGTTGCAACGCACGGGCTCTTTTGCTAGTGGTTATATACAGGACATATGGGAACTTGACTATCGACGTGGTTTGAAGGTCCCTTTGTTTCGGTGCAAATGGGTCAATATGACACGAGGCGGGGTAACGGAAGACCCGCAGTACGGAATGACAACAGTGGATCTCAACAATCTTGCGTATGCAGACGAACCATTCGTCCTAGCCAACGATGTGGCACAGGTTTTCTATGTGAAGGACATGTCTACCAAGCCAAGAAAAAGAAAAGATAAGGAAGCGAATGCATCGTACGATGAGTCAAAGCGGCACATAGTTCTTTTTGGGAAAAGAAACATCGTGGGAGTGGATGACAAGACAGACAAGTCAGAAGATTATGAAAAGTTTGATGAAATTGCTCCATTCACAGTGAATATTGACCCGAGCATCCCGTTAAATGATGAAGATTTTCCATGGCTACGACGCAAAGGGACACACGCGAAGAAAAAGTTTCACACCCAAAGATCTGGGATGTGATCGGCTTAACTATCATCACTTTCTTCTATGTTTCACACCCAGGAGGGAATCTCTGTAATAGTTAGGGTAGCTAGTTATGTGTTTTGGCATTTGAAACGCGAAGAAATTTTATGTGCAAGCAAATTCTTTCATGCATTTATTGATTTTTTCAGCTAAATGACCCTGAAATTGAAAAGCATTTCAAATGAACTCAGAAAAGGATGAAAGTTGGCATGGTATCATAATTTCACCCACATAGCATGTGCAAAAAAGTAGAGAGGGTTACCGCAAAAACTGGATGCACTTCGTGTACAAAATGGACAATCTATTTCGAAGTATCAGGGTTTCGGACGAAAACTCATCCGTTACAAAGGCATTTCATTTTTAAATAACTTAAGCACTACAAATTGAATATAATGATAAAACACACTAATATTAAACATAAGAAAAAAGAATCACTGGAAAATATATTTTTAAAGTTAAATTATTCACAAACTAGTGATTCACACAAATTTCAAATAATTCAAAATTTAAACTATTCAAATTTAAAAACTACCGGCACTAACTGAAAGTTTCTAAAAACTATCAAAAATATTCACAAAGAAACTCTAAATACAGCAAAAAACAACTAAAAATAAATAAAACAAAATAAATAAAGCAGAAAAGAAAAAACTAAATGAAAAAAGCCCACCTACCGGGCCACAGCGGCCTGCATACAACTAGAAACCCAACCTGTTGTTGGGCCAGGATGCAGGCCCGCAAGCCCAATAGGCCCCACAGGGCAGAGTAGCAGAGGTAGGCCCAGAAGGCCTGCTTTAGAGAGGAGTTCGAGACAGCAACGGCGGCGGGGCTTATAAGCAGGTGTGAGCGCCCTTCGGCTAGCGAGGTGGGACTAAACTTCTGCGCCCCTCGCCTGGCAGCGCACACCCTTTAGTACCGGGTCGTGGCACCAACCGGTACTAAAGGGGGGGCCTTTAGTACCGGTTGGAGCCACCACCCGGTACTAAAGGGGGTCGCTTCCCGCCGCTTGGGCTAGCCAAAACAGACCTTTAGTACCGGTTGGTGGCTCCAACCGGTACTAAAGGTGCCTTCTATATATACAACACTTCGAAAAATTTCATTCTCCCCCTCTGTTTCTTCCCGATCGATCAACGCCGCCCCCGTCCTACGCCGCCCCCGTCGCGCGCCGTTGCCGTCGCCGCCCCCATCCTCGTCGCCGCCCTCATCCCCGTCGCCGCCCCTGTCCCCGTCGCCGCCCCCGTCGTCGTCGCCGCCCCTGTCCCCGTCGCCTCCCCTGTCCCCGTCGCCGTCCCCGTCGCCGCCCCGGGCCCGTCCCCGTCCACGTCGCGCCGTCCCCGCGTCGCCGCCCCATCACGCCCCGGGCCGTCGCCTCGCCGTCGCCGTCGCCCCGCTGTGAGCTCTCCCCCTCTAACCCCTCTCCGATCCCTCGCCCCCGGTGGCCGCCGCCCCTCCCCGGGCCCATACACACACAAGCATGAACACACACACACGCACATTTCCTTAATTAAGTTAATTAGTATATACGTATTTTGTATGTTTAATTAGTTTAGATTTTTCAGATTATTACTTTTTCACTAGTATATATGTATGAATGCATGTTGGATGGATGTATAGAAGTTGTTTTTTCTGTTTTTAGTGTTAGATGCTTAATTAGTATGAAATAGCATATAGAATTTTGACATATGCAATGATAGCATAATTAGTGTTACATTTGCATATAGTATTTGTTGTCGACGATGCCCGGCCCGCATCCTCGCCGTCGACCCGTTCGCGACGACGTCTTGTTTCAGAGGACCCATGTCCGGGACTGGGCTCCGCCGGCCTGGCACTGGGAGGTGCTACCTTCAGGGGCGCGACGCTTGGTGAGGAACCCGGCCCCGGGTCCCGTCGTCGACCCTCATCTCCTTTGGTGGCATTCGCGTGGGCCACTTTCGGTGCGGAGGGAGCCGGCCCGGCCGGAGGTGGTACGTCGCCGTGTCAGGGAGGAGGACGAGCATGTCCATCGCTACATGGCTGCTATGGACGTCAGGTTCTCCAATACCTGGCAGGTTCTTTGGGGAGATCACCCGAGCTATGATCCAGTGATGGTTCCTTCACTTTGGTTGTCCACCGCCTAGATTACTCTCTAGTATTCGATCTTTATTAGCTAGCTAGCTAGTGATGTATTCGATATATAATATTCGAGATGATTTATTCGAGATTATATATATTATTTGAGACGATGTATTCGAGATTATATCTATTATTCGAGACGACGTATTCGAGATTAAATCTATTATTTGAGACGATGTATTCAAGATTATATCTATTATTCGAGACGATGTATTCGAGATTATATCTATTATTCGAGATTATACTAAATTGTTTTATATTTCTTTTGGCATAGTTAAATAAAAGCTATGGCGGACAATACCGACAGAGAGAGAGAACAGACCATGTTCGATATCATACGCGGGCCAGATGATGATCAGAATGAAGAAGATTTTGACGGCTCCGAATTTCTAAACAACACCGGAGAGGGTGATATGATATTCGATCGCGACGACCGAGAAGATGAAGTCATGAACTACGACGAAGAACATGTTGATCCTGAAACAACAAACACCGGCGAGGTATATATATTTATATAAGCAGGAATCTGGTGATCATCGCATGTTTTAAATGAGTTGAAGATATATTAACGAATCGATCTTTCTTCTTTCAGCCATCCGGATCGAGCAAATCTTCAGGCAAAAGGACGAAACGAGGCCCGAAAAAAAAGTTGAAGGAGGGCGTAAAGTATAATATCGAGGCATTCAAACCTAATGGCAAACCATTAGCGCCTAAGAAGATTGCGGACAAGTTCGTTCGTCAGTGTGGAGTTCTTGTGAAGGACCAACTCCCGATCTCCCTTCAAGAATGGCGAAAGCCAGCAAATCCACGTCTAGATGTTACTTTTGTCGACGAGAATCAAAAAAATCTGCTTTGGGATACTCTCATGGAACATTTCACCCTACCAGATAATTTCACAGAAGCAGATGTGCGGAAAGTCAAGGATGCTGCTTTTAGGAAGATGGCGGTTGCATTCAAGAACCACAAGAGAATGACGTGGGAGAAGTACGTCAAGGGAGGAAGGAAGACTCCAGTATTCGAGGGGATACTAGAGAATCAAAGTGCTCATTGGGACAATTTCGTGAAATTCAAGGATTCAGAATTAGCTAAGGAACGGTCGAGAATAAACAAGAAGAATGCCGAAAAAAAGGATAAATTCCATAAGCTGGGGCCAGGTGGCTACGCGGTGGCAATGCCTAAGTGGGATAAGTCTGAGAAAGAGATGGAGGATGCAGGTGTCACTCCGGTTACTAAGAGCTAGCCCCCCAGGTGCAGGACTTGGTTCTATGCGCATGGGGGGGAGTTGGACCCGAAGACAGGCAATGTTTCGACGAAGGCATGTCTGAACGGAGCCGACAATGCGCTACTTGTTGCAATAGAAGAGGCTCGATCGGGGGTGTTCCAGCCCAACAGAGAGAACGACGAGCTTACGCGTGCCTTGGGAAATCCTGAACACCCGGGAAGAACACGAGGCAAGGGCGCTCTTCCGTGGTATGAGGGGTTTTCGGACTGGAACGCCGACTACAGAACCCGTGCGAGAAAGAAGATTGCGGAGGAGAAGAAGAGGAAGATGGAGGAGGAGCAGAGGAAGCGGGACTATGAACGCCTTCAAGGCCTAGAAGCAAGTCAAGCGGAATTGGCAGCTAAATTCCAGCGGCAGCAGGAGCAGATCGACTCACTTAGCCAGCAAAGGGGGTCTCAGCATCTGCAGCAGCTAGCGGATGATCCAACATTGGATACCACCGCCCCATCCATGCCGAGAAGCAGCGTGGGTTCCACCCCGGGCGACGCAGTAGTGCTGGATAGATACCTCGTGGATGACATCACGGAGAACACTAACTGCGAGCTACACTTCAAAATGAAGAACATATCCATGAAGGTGGCGGACGTCGTTGCTTTTTCAAATTCCTCTGAGGCAACCTTCCATTGCAACCCGATTCCAGTGGGCTATGCTCGTGTCTTGGTTGATGAGGTGGTGGACCCATATTCGGAGCTACAGCTTGACATTCCTGGAGGTGACAACGAGCACACATTGGGAGAGGCCATACATCGTGTCATCCTATGGAGAAAGGATTGCATCATCTTTCGAAGGCCACCGACACCGCGTCACCCGACTCCTCGTCGAAGTCCACCACCGAGTCAGCAGACTCCCGCTCCTCCAAGTCCACCAACGCGTGAGGCCACTCCTCCTCCTCCAAGTCCGGCAAAGTGTCAGGCCACTCCTCCTCCAAGTCCGACACAGCGTCAGACGTCCACTCCTCCTCCAAGTCCGGCACAACCTCAGGCCACTGCAAGTCCGGCACAGCTTCAGGCCACTCCTCCTCGTCCAACTCAGCCCCGTCAGCCGTCTCCGCCGCCTCAGCAGTCGCAGAAGAGACACCCCGCAGCTATGGTGCGTAGCGGTATGAGTCGAGGTCATAGTACAGGAAGTACAGGCGGAGGCAAGCGATATAAATATGGTCCAAACCTCACTACTCCTCTTCCTGTGAGGGCTTACGACAGGACCGAGGAGCAAACCAATGCCATAGTATAGGCAGAAGTCGACGCCCATTTTGGACCGAAACCGCCACTGCCGCCAAGGGAGAAAGTGCCTGTGGAAGTAGTTGACCACTTCATGGCTCAACCACCAGCTCCTAAGCCTGTTGACTCAGACTATGAGCGCCACATCAGGAAGTTACATCGACGACGTCTACAGGCGGCGCAATCGACCCCCCCCTCCCCGCTTGTTGTGCCGCCAACAACACGTGACAGTACGCGCGCCCAATATTATTGTGGCCAAACAGTTTACGTTCCCGAGGTGGGCGATGTGGTAATAACCCAGGAGCATATAATGCAGGCTGAAGAACTCAAGATCACTGTTGGACAACTCCTCGAGATCGAGGACATGCCTGGGATTACAGAGGAGGAAATAAAACGGAAATATGTCCGGGGCCAACCTTTGGTCGAGCCAGAAGATGTCAACAAGCTCCCAACGAGAATGTATGAATTGCATCAATGGTACATGGACATTACCAAGAGATCCAATCGAGAGCCCCTCATGGTGAATGTCAAGAAGGATGATTACTACCATGAGAAAGCTGTGGCCGTTGAGTATCCTGAACTGTTTCAGTTATACAATCAAGACGCACTCGACAAATCTATCGTCAGTTGCTATTGTCTGTAAGTGATTTCTTTCTATAATTTAAGTCTCAAGCTAGCTGTAGTGATCCTTTTGATCAATCATTACCTGTAATTATCCTCACTATATTCTTTTCTGTGGTATTATGCAGGATGAAGATGTATGAAATGAGAAAAGGTGGACGCTATGGCATTGGGTTCATTGACCCAAACACCGTTAATGAATACACATGGAAAATGAACAAGCATCAAGAAAAAGAGGTAGAGGACAGCATGCTAGAGTTCTTGAAGCGCCTCAAATACAATGAAGATATACTACTTCCTTACAACTTCCAGTGAGTCACACTTTCTTGTACTACAAATTCTCTGTTTTTGCCTACTAGCTAGCTACATGTTTTTGCTTACATATGCCCGCTTAATTAAGACATGCAAACGTGTGTGCATGCAGATTTCACTGGATCTTGTGTATCATTAAAGTTGACGCCGGAACAGTTGAAATACTGGACTCGCTACTCAAAGCAAATAGTGACTATAACATCTTGTTTGGGATAGTCAACAGGTAATTTCAATCATTATTAACTATATATCTCGACCTATTTAGTTCGTCATTAATTTCATGATATGAACTATTTAATAACCCATTTATTCATTTTCTTTGTCGGCGGGTAGGGCTTGGGCAAGGTTCATCAGCGTCACGGAAGGCGAATGGAAACCAAAGATGAAATGGTTTCGATCCAAGGTAAGTAATTAAGTAGTACTAGCTAGCTAGCTAGCTGCCATCTCTTTAATTATCATGCTTGATTAATTATTATCTGATCAAATTAAATTCCATTCTCGTAATAAAGGCCCTGAAGTAGGCGCAGGGGACTGATCTGTGTGCATTCTGCGTTTGCGAGAACATTCGCATGATGGCGTCCGAAAGGAGCAGATCTCAAAGATAGGAATGGGTACGCTTGTCAGAACACTATTCACAATTTTTACACCATTATCGATATCTAGTCACACAACTAATACACATGCATATTGATCTCCTTCTTAACAGTTCAAAGAGGTGCGGGACAAGCTCCTACCAACGGAGCGCGTAGAAGCACTTCAAGAGGAAATAGCGGGATTTTTGCTCGACCAGGTCATAAATCTGAAGGGAGAATACTATTACCCGCTACCGCCCCCATGAACCACTTCCAATTGTCATCGTGCTCCGAAGGCACCAATTAGGCTAATGCCACTGGCTCCGAAGGCAACATGCATATGTAGGAGAAATTGTATATAGCTATACATGTGTGTATGTGTAAATTAATATGGTGGTTTGTGAGACATTGATGATATATATATATATGATTGGTTCTACTAGAAATTCTATATATATATATATATATGCATAACGTGTACAATGTGTAGTACCGTAAAATACCAGCAAACGAAAAAGAATTAAAATGGAAAACACAAAATTAAATGAAAAAGAAATCATAAAACCAAAAACCCCACAACCATTTAGTACCGGTTGGTGTTACCAACCGGTACTAAAGGGCTCCCGGCCCCCGGAGCTGGCTCGTGCCACGTGGATCCCCTTTAGCACCGGTTCGTGCTGAACCGGTACTAAAGGGGGGGGCCTTTAGTGCCGAAACTTTAGTGCCGGTTCCTAAACCGGCACTAAAGGGCCTTACGAACCGGTGCTATTGCCCGGTTCTGCACTAGTGCTAGAACATATCTATTCCAAGGAGTAACGCCTACATAAAAATTGCGAAGAAGCACATCAGTAGATTGTTTTCGAGTAGATCTGTTTGGAGCATTGAAAATTCCATACCAAGCATCTTTCAAATTTTCTCCTTCCCTTTATTTGAAGTTGAGGACTTCATTATCAAGAGTGCTCACGATAATGGGAGGACTAGCCATGATGGCTAAGCAGCGTTTAAACACACGGGCAAGCAAAAAGCAAGCGAAGAAGACGAACGGAAGAGGGGCGAAGAAAAGGCGAATCTTTTCGAAAATCGTTTTAGAAGTGGGGGGGAGAAAAATGAGAGGCGAATGGCAAATAGTGTAATGCGAGGGGTGAGAGTTTATGATGGGTACTTGGTATTACATTGATCTCGGCAAACACACCGCAAAAGAGTATTACATCGAATAGATCTCCAAGAACATCGAGGAGAACTTTGTATTGAGAATCAAAGAGAGAGAAGAATCCATTTAGCTACTAGCTATGGACCCGTAGGTCTATGGTAAAATACTCATGCTTCATCGGAGAGGCAATGGTGTTGATGTAGAAGCCCTCCATGATCGAATCCCCCTTCGGCAGGATGCCGAAAAGGCCCCTAGATGGGATCTCACGGGTACAGAAGGTTGCGATGGTGGAAAAGTGGTTTCGTTGCTCTCTTGGAAGGTTTTGGGATATTTGAGAATATATAGGCAGAAGAAATAGGTCGGTGGAGTCACGAGGGGCCCACAAGGGTGGGGGCGCGCCCTACCCCCCCCCCCCCTGGGCATGCCCTCCGACCTTGTGGCCGCCTCATGGCTTTCCTAACGTGCACTGCAAGCCCTCTAGATGTCTTCTGGTCCAAGAAAAATCATCACGAAAGTTCCATTCCGTTTGGTATTCCTTTTGTGCGAAACTCTAAAACAAGGAAAAAAAACAAAAACTGGCACTGCGCTCTAGGTTAATAGGTTAGTCCCAAAAATCATATAAAATAGCTTATTAATGCATATAAAACATCCAAAACAGATAATATAATAGCATGGAACAATAAAAAATTATAGATACGTTCGAGACGTATCACTCGTCTTCACTCTTGATGCAGGGGGAGCCTTTGCTGCTCCCACTCTCGTTGGAGGGGGACGCGTTGTCGTCGCAATCGTCATCGTCGAAGGAGTCGCTATCTTCGCTCTCGATGCAGCACTTCCGACGGCTGCCGGCCTGAAGATCTCCATGAAGGGTGTGGCGGCCCCGTCGTACTTGAACTGGAGAACGTGCACCCTTTTCAAGCCGCATGCGAGGGCGAACGACTTCCACCCCTGCCTCAATAACATAAAGTCTGTGGGGGTGAACTCCATCGCCACCCAGGAAGGGCCATTGCATTAGCCATGTGCTTGCACCCATAGGCCCAGTGGCGCGCGGTCCACCATCTCCTCTGTGAAGGAGTCTGTCTGGAAGCCGGAGCCAGGTGCAGGGCCGGTGGTGCATGTCCACAATGAACTCACGGGCCGCCATGGGATGAGTGGGTCCCTGCCTAGGGAGGTAGGACAGCCATGACGCCCTGGCCACCTCGGCCATGAGCGCCTCGCCCTCCGTGCCCACGGCCTGCGGGCGGGTCCCCTCCCATGGCCGCTTGGGCCAATGTCGGCGGCCGCAGAAGAGCGCCCACGACCTCGGGGGGCACCTTAGGCACCGCGGCTGATGCACGAGCGCGGCCTCTTCCCCTCGCCATGGCTGTAGAAGTCTACCCAAATTGTGGAGCAGGAGGGAGGATTTGGAGGAATAAGATGTGCGGGGAAGCCCTTCCCCCCTTCGCCTTTATAACGCCCGGGGAAGGCACGGCCCGAGACTCTTCTCCTTCAATAGGCGCAGGAAGGCGAATGAGAACAAGGAAGGCAATGATGGCCTTGCGCCGTGGGCGGGCAGGCTTTATGTCAGCCTGGGCGGTTGCTGAGGCGTCGTGGGAGAAGTGGGAGCGTCACCCGCTCCATCCTGCACCACGTGTCGCGCCTGGCCCGCGTCGTTTCGCTCCCTAACAGGCGGAGACGTGTGCGCCATGGTCTCGGGGGCTACTGTTGGGCCCGTGGGACCTAGGGTACCCAGGCCCATCTGCCTTCGGCCCAGGACACGACGCATGTCAAGAGCCCAACAAGTGGCCCACCAGTGGCCGCCACAGACAAGACCCTTCACCAGGGCTTGGCCTCATGGGCCCCCTCAGGAGGCAAGCATCTTGAGCAGGCTAGGCAACGTCACCAAGGGCCTCGCAAGGCTCTCTCACGAGGTGGCCTCCTGAGGCATCCTCCCTAAAGCATGCGAAGCATGCGCCGCTCGGCTCGGTCACGCAGTCTCATGTCATCACATGGATGACGTGTGTGGCGACGAACGGCGCCAAGGGCCGTACCAGCAGGCACGGATGAGGAGTGAGGGAGTCCTGGATTAGGGGGTGTCCGGATGGCCAGACTATACCTTCAGCCGGACTCCTGGACTATGAAGATACAAGATTGAAGACTTCGTCCCGTGTCCGGAAGGGACTTTCCTTGGCGTGGAAGGCAAGCTTGGCAATACGGATATGTAGATCTCCTACCATTGTAACCGAATTTGTGTAACCCTAACCCTCTCTGGTGTCTATATAAACCGGAGGGTTTTAGTCCGTAGGACAACATATAGAACAACAATCATACCATAGGCTAGCTTCTAGGGTTTAGCCTCTCCGATCTCGTGGTAGATCTACTCTTGTACTACCCATATCATCAATATTAATCAAGCAGGACGTAGGGTTTTACCTCCATCAAGAGGGCCCGAACCTGGGTAAAACTTCGTGTCCCTTGCCTCCTGTTACCATCCGGCCTAGACGCATAGTCCGGGACCCCCTACCCGAGATCCACCGGTTTTGACACCTACATTGGTGCTTTCATTGAGAGTTCCTCTGTGTCGTCGCTGTTAGGCTTGATGGCTCCTACGATCATCAATAGTGATGCAGTCCAGGGTGAGACCTTCCTCCCCGGACAGATCTTCGTCTTCGGTGGCTTCGCACTGCGGGCCAATTCACTTGGCCATCTGGAGCAGATCGAAAGCTATGCCCGTGGCCGTCAGGTCAGATTTGGAAGTTTAAACTACACGGCTGACATCCGCGGGGACTTGATCTTCGACGGATTCGAGCCACTGCCGAGCACGCCGCACTGTCACGACGAGCATGATCTAGCTCTGCCGCCGAACACTGCCCTAGGGGCCGCACCCGCATCGGCTCCGACCCTTAATTCGGAGCCAACTACGCCGATCGAGGATGGGTGGTTGGACGCCGCCTCGGGGGCTGCGATCCCAACGGCGATCGAGCCGAACACCAGCCCCACACTCCGCGAGACTCGTGACTCCAAGGAGTCGGACTCCTCTCTGGACTCTGAACCCTCCGCGCCCCTGCCGATCGAATCCGATTGGGCGCCGATCATGGAGTTTACTGCCGCGGACATCTTTCAGCACTCACCTTTCGACGATATTTTGAAGACACTAAAGTCTCTCTCTTTATCAGGAGAGCCCTGGCCGGACTATGGTCAGCAAGGTTGGGATACAAACGATGAAGAAATTCAAAGCCCACCCACCACCCACTTTGTAGCCACTGTCGACGATTTAACCGACATGCTCGACTTCGACTCCGAAGACATCGACGGTATGGACGCCGATGCAGGAGACGATGAAGAACCAGCGCCTATCGGGCCCTGGAAAGCCACCTCGTCATATGACATATACATGGTGGACACCCCAAAAGAAGGAGATGGCGATGGAACAGCGGAGGATGACCCCTCCAAGAAACAGCCTAAGCGTCAGCGTCAGCGGCGCCGCTCAAAATCTCGCCAAAGCAAATACGGCGATTCCAGCACGGGAGATAATAATACTCCGGAGAGTGCCGAAGAAAACCCCCTGCAGCAAGATTCAGCACAGGAGGATGGAGAAGCCAGCCCTCATGAGAGAGCGGCAGACAGAGAGGTCGAGGACGATAATTATACGCCTCCCTCCGAAGACGAGGCAAGCCTCGACGACGACGAATTCGTCGTGCCAGAGGATCCCGTCGAGCAAGAGCGTTTTCAACGCAGGCTTATGGCCACGGCAAGAAGCCTCAAGAAAAAACAGCAACAGCTTAGAGCTGATCAAGATTTGCTAGTCGACAGATGGACTGAAGTCCTTGCGGCCGAAGAGCATAAACTCGAACGCCCCTCCAAGAGCTACCCAAAGCGCAGGTTGCTACCCCGATTAGAGGAGGAAGCACTTAAACCTACATCACCAGCACTTGATACGGCCGACCGGCCACCTCGTGGCCGCGATAGAGAGGCCTCTCGGCCCTCCACTCAAACCGCACCCGTACCAAGGCACCGGAAAATGCGCCAGACCTGTGAGATATGTTGGAGGACAAGGCAAGGCAAACAAGATCGATCTACGGATCGCGTGGGCGCCCCACGACTCGAGACGGTAACCGTCACGCCGGACACAAATCCGGTAGGACCGAACACAGTAGACAAAGCTCATTGGAGCTACGTCGTGATATAGCCCAGTACAGAGGCGCCACACACCCACTATGCTTCACAGACGAAGTAATGGATCATCAAATCCCCGAGGGTTTCAAACCCGTAAACTTCGAATCATATGATGGCACAACAGATCCTGCGGTATGGATCGAGGATTATCTCCTTCATATCCATATGGCCCGCGGCGATGATCTCCACGCCATCAAATACCTCCCACTCAAGCTTAAAGGACCAGCTCGGCATTGGCTTAACAGCTTGCCAGCAGGATCAATCAGTTGTTGGGAGAACCTGGAAGCCACATTCCTCAACAATTTCCAGGGCACTTATGTGCGACCACCAGACGCCGATGAACTAAGCCACGTAATTCAACAGCCAGATGAATTGGCCAGGCAATTCTGGACACGGTTCCTAACAAAGAAAAATCAAATAGTCGACTGTCCGGACGCAGAGGCCCTAGCAGCCTTCAAGCACAATATCCGTGACGAGTGGCTTGCCCGGCACCTTGGACAGGAAAAGCCGAAATCTATGGCAGCACTCACGACACTCATGACCCGCTTTTGTGCGGGAGAAGACAGCTGGCTTGCTCGTAGCAACAATATGACCAAGAACCCTGGTAATTCGGATACCAGGGACAGTAGTGGCAGGTCACGTCGCAACAAGCAGAGGTGCCGCATTAACGGCGACAATGCTGAGGATACGGCAGTTAATGCCGGATTCAGAGGCTATAAATCCGGTTAGCAGAAAAAGCCATTCAAAAGAAATCCTAGGGGGCCGTCCAGTTTGGACCGAATACTCGACCGCTTGTGCCAAATACATGGCACCCCCGAAAAGCCGGCCAATCACACCAACAGGGATTGTTGGGTGTTCAAGCAGGCAGGCAAGTTAAATGCCGAAAATAAAGACACGAGGCTGCATAGCGATGACGACGAAGAGCCCCGGCCGCCGAACAACGGTGGACAGAAGGGTTTTCCCCCACAAGTGCGGACGGTGAACATGATATACACAACCCACATCCCCAAGAGGGAGCAGAAGCGCGCGTTAAGGGACGTATACGCGGTAGAGCCAGTCGCCCCAAAGTTCAACCCATGGTCCTCCTGCCCGATCACCTTTGATCGAAGGGACCGTCCCACTAGCACCCGTCATGGCGGATTCACCGCATTGGTTCTAGACCCAATCATTGACGGATTTCAACTCACTAGAGTCCTTATGGACAGCGGCAGCAACCTGAACCTGCTTTACCAGGATACAATGCGGAAAATGGGCATAGATCCCTCGAGGATTAAGCCCACCAAAACGACCTTTAAAGGTGTAATACTAGGTGTAGAGGCCAACTGTACAGGCTCAGTCACACTTGAAGTGGTCTTCGGATCTCCGGATAATTTCGGAAGCGAGGAGTTAATCTTCGACATAGTCCCATTCTGCAGTGGCTATCACGCACTGCTCGGGCGAACCGCATTCACCAAGTTCAATGTGGTACCGCACTACGCATACCTTAAGCTCAAGATGCCAGGCCCTCGAGGAGTAATTACGGTCAATGGAAACACCGAATGCTCTCTCCGAACGGAGGAGCACACGGCGGCCCTTGCAGTTCTCCAGTCCGGCCATTAAATGTCTGGACACCGTCAAGCGCGCCCGGAGTAACCTACAACAAGACCGCCTAGCACGTTCCGAGCAGGCGTAGCAATGCGGCCCCAGCCCCAGCCCTCGCAAAAATGCGACATCAGTACTTCGCGTACATAACTACGCTCTAGAAATACCATGGGTACAGGGGGAGGGGCACCATCACGGCACGCCCAAAACACGGCTTAAACCGCACCAGGGGCTGCCGATTTTTTAATTTTCTCTTACTTTCAGGACTCCACTCTTCGGAAGGCATGTTCGGCAGTTCAATTGCCGCACAAACGATGCAAGAACCAGGGAAGCAGACAAGCCACACCGCATTACGGAACCCCCAGGTGGTCTCTATCACGAGCAGTATACCTGTTTCGCATACCATTCCGCAGCCTGCCCCTGGAACGGACATGTTAAATAGTCCAACCTTTTGCTTATCGCATTATTTGTATCGTTCTGCTTTGGTCGCAGCCCTTTTTAATAAACAATGCATAGCTTTTGTCTCTCTTTGCATTACTCTTTTTTTTACAAATATATGTTCCTCAACGACATGTTGCACCCGTACACTTTGGTACGGCCAAAATACGCCAGGGGCTTTAGTACCCCTCAATATGGTGTGAGAAGTCCGAACACTTTAACAAGTGCGGCACCCCGAACTTATAGCATTATATGCATCGGCTCCGAATCATGTCTTGGGTCAATAGTTGGGTTTGCCCGGCTCCTATGTTTTGGTGCCTTACGTTCTGCTGTGTCGGCTAAGGTAGCACTAGGAGAACTACTGCGATTGTGCCCCAGTTGAGCTGGGTTGAGCACCTCAGTAGAGAAAGCTAAAACTGACTGTCATGATGAAGCGAGAGCTGGTCGCTGTTCGAGAGGTTTTTCGAGTCCCTAAAGACTTATGCCGCTTAGAGCGAGGAGTCGGCTCTGTCCGGCCAAGGCGTGGATAGCGCCCCGAACTCGGTCTTCCGAATACCAGGGGCTTCGCCGAAATTTAAAATTATAGAATTCTATGGCTAAGTGAGAGTGTTCACGCATTATAGTCCAATTGCCTCGTTCGTTGTGCTGAGCGCCTCCCTCGAAGGACCCAAACATGGGAAAAAGAGCGCTCAGGTTTATCCCCGAACGCCCCAGCACTAGCGGCACGGGGGCAGAAGCCGACGACTCGCCATCTCTCAGAATTGATAAACAGCCGCACAGAAGGTAATATTTTAAATTCCAACAGCATTGCTTAGTGCATATGAACAAGTTTTCAGCACATAGGACAAAACGAGCGAGTTTTACTCAAAAATTACATCCCTAGAACATTCATCCGCCACAAGGCGGGCACCCTTCAGAACATCCGTATAATAATTCTCGGGCTTGCGATGCTCTTTCCCCGGCGGTGTCCCGTCCTTCACAAGCTTCTCAGCATCCAGCTTGCCCCAGTGCACCTTAGCACGGGCAAGGGCCCTACAGGCACCTTCAATGCAGACGGAGCGCTTGATGACTTCGAGCCTTGGACAGGCCCCCACCAGCCGCCGCACCAGCCCGAAATAGCTCCCAGGCATAGCCTCTCCAGGCCACAGCCGAACTATGAGGCCCTTCATGGCCTGTTCGGCCGCCTTGTGGAGCTCGACCAGTTGCTTCAGCTGGTCGCTCAGGGGCACGGGGTGTCCGGCCTCAGCATACTGAGACCAGAACACCTTCTCTGTCGAGCTGCCCTCCTCGGCTTGATAGAATGCGGCGGCATCAGACACGCTACGGGGAAGATCTGTGAATGCTCCTGGAGAAACTCCGGATCCGGGTAAGTAACAAGTAACTCGCGTTTATGTGTTTGCTTTGCATAAAGAATGCCTTACCCGCCGCTATCTTTTTCACCGCACCCAACTCCTGGAGGGTCTTTTGGGATTCGGCCTTGGCAGACTTGGCATTTCAATAGCCATCGCAAGCTCGGACGCTCGCGTCTTTGAGTCAAGCTCCAAACTCTCATGTTTTTTCATGAGAGCCTGGAGCTCTTGCCGCACCTTGCCAACCTGGGCCTCATACTTCTCCCGCTCGGTGCACTCCGTGGCCGCCCTCTTCTCGGCCTCGACCAGCGCTTGCTTAAGGGTCGCCACCTCAGACGTGGCCCCTACAATAGCCACGATAATCCTGTCATTTTTTGCAATTGCACTTTTTATATATATTTAAACAAGGTATTTCTTACCTTCCTTGTCCTCGAGCTGCTTCTTGGCACGCCCGAGCTCTTGCTCGGACTGCTCGAGGTTCTGCTTTAGCATGTCCACTTCCGCAGTCAGTGCGGCGGACGCCAGCAGAGAAGCCTGCATACGCATATTGACTCCTTTTTGTTAGACTCCTGCGAATTTTATTTGATCCTCTATTCGGCTTTTCTTCCCGAACGCCAAATAGAGCATCAGGGGCTACTGTCTATGCGGTAATATTATTTACACATTCTTTACTTACCTCAAAGCCTGTTAAAAGGCTAGCACAAGCTTCAGTCAGTCCGCTCTTGGCGGACTGAACCTTCTGGACCACCGCACTCATAATGGTGCAGTGCTCCTCGTCGATGGAGGCGCCTTTGAGCACCTCCAACAGATTGTCCGGCGCCTCCAGTTGGACGGGGGTCACCGGCACGGTGGGCTTGCTCCTCTTGGAAGGAGGTCGCCCGCCGGACTCTGGAACCCTTGAAGGTTCCGGAGCGGTGTCCGGCCTAGGGCCGGACTTGGATCCCTGGGGGGGTTTATCCCCTTTACTCCTGGAGTCCGGGAGGTCGCCTTGCGGCGCCTCCAGGACCACCTCCTCCTAGCTTGGAACTTGTTGGGACAACACTTCGGCGTCGTCCGTAGGGCGGGGGGAGGAAGCCGTCGGAAGCGAATTCACATCCGACGAGTCCAGTGAACCGCTCGACAACGCGTCGAGCCGGTCTTTGGGTGGGCTGCATAAACATATTCGACATAAGGGAAAGCTGTGCAATAAAGGAATACTATGAATTACTCTGGTATCCGGATACTTACGATTTCGCCAGGGGCTTGGCCCTGAGCGGCCACTCCTCTCCGCCGTCGTCGGCGTTGGTGGAGTAGTCCGGAGGAAGGGTTTTCCCCTTCTTGGACCCTTCGGCCTCCCCAGTGAGGGCGGCCTTCCTTTTCTTCTCTCCCCCCGCTGGAGGGGGAGAGGTCTCTTCTTCCTCCTCCTCGTCTTCACGGGAGGAATGCGCCTTGGAGCCGTCGGATGATGAACCAGACACCTCCCGGCGCCGGGCACTTTTTCGAGTCCCCGTGGCCTTCTTCGTGGCCTTCTTCTCCGGCACCACATAGGGTGCCGGAACCAGCGACTTTGCCAAGCGGGCATCGGCTGGGTCTTCGGGCAAAGGAGCCGGACAGTCGATCTGTCCGGACTTCGCCTGCCAAACCTGTCAAAGGTAAGGGAGCTTAGATCCCGCATAGAGTTAAACTATGAAAAACTAATACCCTGTAAAAGGCACAAACAACTTACCGCGCTGGCTTGACGCTGCGCGTTGAATCCCCGATCCTCGGTAGCGAATGCGGGAGCCTCGGTGCCCTTGAAAAGCACCTTCCAGACATCTTCGTACGTCGTGTCGAAGAGCCTGCTCAGAGTTCGGTGCTGCGCCGGGTTGAACTCCCACAGATTGAAGGCCCGTTGTTGACACGGGAGGATCCGGCGAATGAGCATGACCTGGACTACGTTGACAAGCTTGAGCTGCTTGTCCACCAGGGTTTGGATGCATGTTTGCAGTCCAGTCACCTCTCCTTTGCTACCCCATGACAGGCCCGTCTCTTTCCAGGACATGAGCCGCGTTGGGGGTTCGGACCGGAACTCGGGGGCTGCGACCCACTCAGGGTCGCGTGGCTTGGTGATGTAAAACCACCCCGATTGCCACCCCTTTAGGGTCTCCACAAAGGAGCCCTCGAGCCATAAGATTTTGGGCATCTTGCCCACCATGGCGCCTCTGCACTCCGCCTGGTTACCACGCACCACCTTCGGCTTGACATTGAAAGTCTTGAGCCATAGGCCGAAATGGGGGCGGATGCAGAGGAAAGCCTCGCACACGACGATAAACGCCGAGATGTTGAGGATGAAATTCGGGGCCAGATCATGGAAATCCAGGCCGTAGTAGAACATGAGTCCGCGGACGAATGGGTGGATAGGAAAGCCCAGTCCACGGAGGAAGTGGGGAAGGAACACTACCCTCTCATGGGGCCTTGGGGTGGGGAGGAGCTGCCCCTCTTTGGGAAGCCGGTATGCGATGTCGTTAGACAAGTATCCGGCCTTCCTCGGTTTTTTGATGTGTCCCTCCGTGACGGAGGAGACCATCCACTTGCCTCCCGCTCCGGACATGGCTGGAGAAGGTTGAGGTGGGGAGTGCGGACTTGGGCGCTGGAGCTCGAGTGCGCGAAAATGGATAGGCAAAGGAAGAAGAAGGCGTAGGTGAAAAGGTGGATCCTTATCCCCTTATATGGGTGGACGCAACTACGTGTCCCCACCAGCCTGGTAAAACTCGCTTATCTCCAAGCGCCGTAATCAATGGCGCGGTTGGGTTACCCACGCCCGCATTGATGAGAATCCCGGAATAAGGGGACACAATCTCTGCTTTAACAAGACGTGCCAAGGAAACCGCCTCGCATGACGCACTGAGGTGGGATAATAAAACGATTCGAATAAAGGCTTGGCCGTGGTGCGTCACACTACGGAATACGTCAGCAGATTAGATTTGTGTAAATATTATTCTCTCTATGGCAATATGTGGAAACTTATTTTGCAGAGTCGGACACTGTCTTTGTGTTCAAAATTTTCTATGAAGTACTTGGAGGAGGAACCCGCCTTGCAATGCCGAAGACAATCTGCACGCCGGACTCATCGTCATTGAAGCCTGGTTCAGGGGCTACTGAGGGAGTCTTGGATTAGGGGGTGTCCGGATGGCCGGACTATACCTTCATCCGGACTCCTGGACTATGAAGATACAAGATTGAAGACTTCGTCCCGTGTCCGAAAGGGACTTTCCTTGGCGTGAAAGGCAAGCTTGGCGATACGGATATGTAGATCTCCTACCATTGTAACCGACTTTGTGTAACCCTAACCCTCTCCGGTGTCTATATAAACCGGAGGGTTTTAGTCCGTAGGACAACATATAGAACAACAATCATACCATCGGCTAGCTTCTAGGGTTTAGCCTCTCCGATCTCGTGGTAGATCTACTCTTGTACTACCCATATCATCAATATTAATCAAGCAGGACGTAGGGTTTTACCTCCATCAAGAGGGCCCGAACCTGGGTAAAACTTCGTGTCCCTTGCCTCCTGTTACCATCCGGCCTAGACGCACAGTCCGAGACCCCCTACCCGAGATCCGCCTGTTTTGACACGGACAAGGAGGATTTCTTCTTTTGTGCTAAGGGGGCAAGGCCAGCACGCCGGTTCCTAAAGCAGCCCTCAAAGGTTGCCCGATCGGTGCAAGGAGACCAAGACGACGGGCGCACAGGGCAGAGGTCATCCTCGAGTCCACCGGCGCGTCAAGGACGGTGGCTTTGCAGGCGAAGACCACCTTTTGTCAGGATAGACTGCGCCCCTGTCCCCCTTCAAAATTGTCGTTGTGTGTCAACTCTTCCTACCAATGTTTTCGGGGGAAGAGGACCAAGGCAGATATAAAGGAGGGCAGGGAGCCGCCGTAGAGCAGGTGGACCACTTGATCCTAAACCCTTGTACCCTCATTCTCTCTCGTTTGAGCAATCCAAAACCAAGCAGGAGTAGGGTTTTACACCGCAAGGTGACTCGAACCCGGGTAACCGATGTGTGACCAGCCCTCTCCCGCTAGCTCGCTCTCGTTGTGCCTTGCCGTGGTCAGCCGCAAGGAAGGATAGGACAGTAGGAATGAGTGCACCCCAGAGTTCAAACCTTTGGGTCCTCGGAGCCCCGATTCCGACAATATTGCTTGTGCAGGATGGTATGATTGGAGGAAGAAAATTTAATTATATGCCCAAGTATTGTGCGAACAAAGTTAAAGAGAACATTTATGATATTGAACGAGAATATCTTAAACACATCAAGTAGATTTAGTTTGTAAAAAATTAATAGTTGGATAATCATCATCTATGTATACATCGTCAAATTATATATTTTTATCAACTTATGTTGGAGGTGAATTGGATATCAGTTATTTTCTGATTGTTACCCACTATCTTTTCTATACATGCGGAATTTAGCATGTACTAATTTATATATAATATCAGGAAAAAATGATTGTGGCAACACATAGACAATCTATACTAGTCATGCATGGTGAACATGAAGGAAATATGCCCTAGAGGTAATAATAAAGTTGTTATTTATATTTCCTTATATCATGATAAATGTTTATTATTCATGCTAGAATTGTATTAACCGGAAACTTAGTACATGTGTGAATACATAGACAAACAGAATGTCACTAGTTTGCCTCTACTACACTAGCTCGTTGAATCAATGATGGTTATGTTTCCTAACCGTAGACATGAGTTGTCATTTGATTAACGGGATCACATCATTAGAGAATGATGTGATTGACTTGACCCATCTGGTAGCTTAGCACGATTATCGTTTAGTTTGTTGCTATTGCTTTCTCCATAACTATACATGTTCCTATGACTATGAGATCATGCAGCTCCCGAATACCGGAGGAACACTTTGTGTGCTACCAAACATCACAACGTAACTGTGTGATTATAAAGGTGCTCTACAGGTGTCTCCGATGGTGTTTGTTGAGTTGGCATGAATCAAGATTAGGATTTGTCACTCTGATTGTCGGAGAGGTATCTCTGGGCCCTCTCGGTAATGTACATCACTATAAGCCTTGAAAGCAATATAGCTAATGAGTTAGTTACGGGATGTAGCATTATGGAACGAGTAAAGAGACTTGCCAGTAACGAGATTGAACTAGGTATTGAGATACCTGTCGGTGTTAAAACCGGCGGATCTCGGGTAGGGGGTCCCAAGTTGTGTATCATGGATCGATGGGTAACAGGAGATAGGGGACACGATGTTTACCCAGGTTCGGGCCTCTTGATGGAGGTAAAACCCTACGTCTTGCTCTTGTTTATATTGATGGAGTATCAAGTACAAAGTTGATCTACCTCGAGATCATATGTTGTGGTCTAAAACCTAAGGGTATGATGAATAATATCATAATCATCTATTGACTAGCCTGGCCTTGGCTTATATAACATACTAGAGGCCTAGGATAACAAGAGTCCTAGTCGAATACGTCGGTGGAGAAGAGTCCTTGTCTTGATCACCAAGTCTTGTGAAATCTTCCTCGTATATGTCTTCGGCTGTCCGAACTGGCCCATGAGTAAACGGCCATGGGGGTCCACGGCCCAATCCAACTGATCGGGAGACGATGTGGTGAGTACCCCCTAGTCCAGGACACCGTCAGTAGCCCCCTGAACCGGTCTTCAAGTTGGGGACGCTCCTCGATTCTTCCAAACTGTTCTTCGTCTTCGGTCATCGGTCTTGAAAACTGGTTCAACAAATCTTCCCATCTTCTATCTTGAGGATTGCCGAGCTAAATCTGAAGATCTCACATGTCGGGTATCCGAGGAGCCCTTTAAGTCTTTGGAATTTATCAATGCCTCGTTATTTTTATGCCACACGTCGGGTTTGAAGTTGTTCCTGGGCGGCAGTGTCCTCTTGCGTCCGAGCTCCAACACTGGACTATATTCGAGCTATCTTTTGCAGACGAGCACCAACGCCGGACCGCTTCCGAGCTCCAACGTCGGAATGTATCCGAGCTCCAACGTCGTACTATGTCCAAGCTCCAACGTCGGACTATGTCCAAGCTCCAACGCCGGACTATATCCGAGGTGTCATAGATCACCTTGGTTCAAAAAAGTTGAAGGAGTTTAGCCGAGCTTAATGCCGGAAATGCCCTTTATGGAGCCAGCCACTGGCGCCCGAGCTTTATGCCGGACTGCTTCCGAGGTGGTGCACCACCCCGACTGTGGGCCGATTTTTGTCAATATTTTTTATCGGTGCAATTTATTCTCTATCGAGATATATAGTCAGTAGCCCTGAAGGTGTGTATTGATACGTCTCCGTCGTATCTACTTTTCCAAACACTTTTGCGCTTGTTTTGGACTCTAACTTGCATGATTTGAATGGAACTAACCCGGACTGACGCTGTTTTCAGCAAAATTGCCATGGTGTTATTTATGTGCAGAACAAAAGTTCTCGGAATGACCTGAAACTTCACGGAACATCTTTTTGGAAATAATAAAAAATCCTTGCAAGAGATGAAGACCAGGGGGGCACACCCTAGCCACGAGGGTGGGGGCGCACCTGCCCCCCCCTGGGCGCGCCCCCTACCTCGTGGGCCCCCTGGAGCTCCTCCGACCTCAACTCCAACTCTATATATTTGCTTTCAGGGAGAACAAATAAAGGAGAAGGATTCATCGCATTTTACGATACGGAGCCGCCGCTAAGCCCTAAAACCTCTCGGGAGGGCTGATCTGGAGTCCGTTCGGGGCTCCGGAGAGGGGAATCCGTCGCCATCGTCATCATCAACCATCCTCCATCACCAATTTCATGATGCTCACCGCCGTGCGTGAGTAATTTCATCGTAGGCTTGCTGGACGGTGATGGGTTGGATGAGATTTATCATGTAATCGAGTTAGTTTTGTTAGGGTTTGATCCCTAGTATCCACTATGTTCTGAGATTGATGTTGCTATGACTTTGCTATGCTTAATGCTTGTCACTAGGGCCCGAGTGCCATGATTTCAGATCTGAACCTATTATGTTTTCATCAATATATGAGATTTCTTGATCCTATCTTGCAAGTCTATAGTCACCAACTATGTGTTATGATCCAGCAACCCCGAAGTGACAATAATCGGGACCACTCCCGGTGATGACCGTAGTTTGAGGAGTTCATGTATTCACTATGTGTTAATGCTTTGGTCCGGTACTCTATTAAAAGGAGGCCTTAATATCCCTTAGTTTCCGCTAGGACCCCGCTGCCACGGGAGGGTAGGACAAAAGATGTCATGCAAGTTCTTTTCCATAAGCATGTATGACTATATTCAGAATACATGCCTACATTACATTGATGAATTGGAGCTAGTTCTGTGTCACCCTAGGTTATGACTGTTACATGATGAACCACATCCGGCATAATTCTCTATCACCGATCCATTGCCTAAGAGCTTTCCATATATTGTTCTTCGCTTATTTACTTTTCCGTTGCTATTGCTATCATCACTACAAAATACCAAAAACATTACGTTTGTTATCATTACCTTTTGATACTGTTACCACTACTATCATATTACTTTGCTACTAAATACTTTGCTGCAGATATTAAGTTTCCAGGTGTGGTTGAATTGACAACTCAGCTGCTAATACTTGAGAATATTCTTTGGATCCCCTTGTGTCGAATCAATAAATTTGGGTTGAATACTCTACCCTCGAAAACTGTTGTGATCCCCTATACTTGTGGGTTATCAAGACTATTTTCTGGCGCCGTTGCCAGGGAGCATAGCTCTATTCTTTGAGTCACTTGGGATTTATATTTGCTTATCATTATGAAGAACTTGAGAGATCCAAAAACCAAGATTTATCCCTCAACTACGAGGGGAGGTAAGGAACTGCCATCTAGCTCTGCACTTGATTCACCTTCTGTTTTGAGTAAGCTTGCGACACCTAAACCTGCTTCTGCTATTCATTCTGATATGTCGCATGTTATTGATGATGCCACTTCTGCTATGCATGATACTTATGATGAAACTACTTCTACGCTTGATACTACTATGCCACTTGGTGAATTTCTTGATGAACAACTTGCTAGGGTTAGAGAGAATGAAATTATTGAAAGTGATAATATTGATGAAAGTGATGATGAAGACTCTCCCCCTAATAAATATGAATTGCCTGTTGTTCCTGAGGGTTATGTTCTGGATGAAGAATCTGCTAGAGCTATTTTAGCTTGCAATCATAGATATGATTTAAAGAGGTTATTAGCTAAATGGAAGCAGCAATCCCTTAATGCTAGAATGAAACCTGACCCTGCTTTTGCTACTTCACCTATCTATGTTATTGATAAGGATTATGAATTCTCTGTTGATCCTGATATAATTACTTTGGTTGAATCTGATCCTTTTTATGGCTATGAATCTGAAGTTGTGGCACATCTTACCAAATTAAATAATATAGCCACCCTATTCACTAAAGATGAGAGAACTCGCTACTTTTATATCCTTAAAATATTTTCGTTCTCATTAAAGGGTGATGCTAAGATATGGTTTAATTCTCTTGATCCTAGTTGTGTGCGTAGTCCCCAGGATATGATTTATTACTTCTCTGCTAAATATTTCCCTACTCATAAGAAACAAGCTGCTTTAAGGGATATATATAATTTTGTGCAAATTGAAGAAGAGAGTCTCCCACAAGCTTGGTGGAGGCTTCTCCAATTACTTAATGCTTTGCCCGATCATCCTCTTAAGAAAAATGAAATACTTGATATCTTTTATAATGGACTAACCGATGCTTCCAGAGATTACCTGGATAGTTGTGTTCATTCTGTTTTTAGGGAAAGAACACCGGATGAAGCTGAAATTCTATTGAATAATATGTTGACTAATGAAAATAGTTGGACACTTCCTGAGCCTATTCCTAAACCAACTCCGAAGAAGAGAGGTGTTCTATTTCTCAGTCCTGAAGATATGCAAGAGGCAAAGAAATCCATGAAAGAAAAGGGTATTAAAGCTGAAGATGTTAAGAATTTACCTCCTATTGAAGAAATGCATGGTCTTAATTTACCGCCTGTCGAAGAAATGCATAATTTTAATCCATCTCCTATTGAAGAAATGCATGGTCTTGATAACCCGACACAGGTAGTAAAGGTAAATTCTCTCTATAGATATAATAGAGCTGAAATCCCATTTACTAAGTTTGCTAGCCCATACTTAGATGAGTTTGATAAATTTATGGTTAAGCAAGAAGACTTCAATGCTTATTTTGGTAGAGAATTAAACACAGTGCTGGTATGCTTGAACACTTGGGTGATTATATGGCTAATGTTAAAGGTGAACTTAAACTTATTAGTAAGCATGCTTCTATGGTTACCACTCAAGTAGAACAAGTACTTAAAGCTCAAAATGATTTGCTCAATGAATTGAATAGTAAGAATAATGATTATGTTGTTAGAGTGGCTACTAGAACTGGTAGAATGACTCAGTAACCTTTGTATCCTGAAGGCCACCCTAAGAGAATTGAGCAAGATTCTCAGAGAAATAATATAGATGCACCTAGTCCTTCTAAAAGGAAGAAAAGGAAAAATGATAGGACTTTGCATGCTTCTAGTGAACCTATTATTGACACACCTAAGAATCCAAATGATATTTCTATTTCTGATGCTGAAACACAATCTGGTAATGGACCTGAAACTAGTGATAATGTAAATGATAATGATAATGTTCATGTTGATGCTCAACCTAGCAATGATAATGATATAGAAACTGAACCTGTTGTTGATCTTGATAACCCACAATCAAAGAATCAACGTTATGATAAGAAAGACTTTGTTGCTAGGAAACATGGTAAAGAAAGAGAACCATGGGTTCAGAAACCCATGCTTTTTCCTTCAAAACCATCCAAGAAAAAGGATGATGAGGATTTTGAGCGCTTTGCTGAAATGATTAGACCTATCTTTTTGCGTATGCGATTAACTAATATGCTTAAAATGAATACTTATGCTAAATACATGAAAGAAATTGTTACTAATAAAAGAAAGATACCGGAAGCTGAAATTTCCACCATGCTTGCTAATTATACTTTTAAAGGTGGAATACCAAAGAAACTTGGAGATCCAGGAGTACCCACTATACCATGCTTCATTAAAAGAAACTATGTTAAAATTGCTTTATGTGACCTTGGAGCCGGTGTTAGTGTTTGATGTCTACTACTAAACCTTCTTCTTGTAGACGTTGTTGGGCCTCCAAGTGCAGAGGCTTGTAGGACAGTAGCAAATTCCCCTCAAGTGGATGACCTAAGGTTTATCAATCCGTAGGAGGCGTATGATGAAGATGGTCTCTCTCAAACAACCCTGCAACCAAATAACAAAGCGTCTCTTGTGTCCCCAACACACCCAATACAATGGTAAATTGTATAGGTTCACTAGTTCGGCGAAGAGATGGTGATACAAGTGGTATATGGATAGTAGATAATAGTTTTTGTAATCTAAAAATATAAAAACAGCAAGGTAACTAATGATAAAAGTGAGCGTAAACGGTATTGCAATGCGTTGAAACAAGGCCTAGGGTTCTTACTTTCACTAGTGCAAGTTCCCTCAACAATAATAACATAATTGGATCACATAACTATCCCTCAACATGCAACAAAGAGTCACTCCAAAGTCACTAATAGCAGAGAACAAACAAAGATATTATGGTAGGGTACGAAACCACCTCAAAGTTATTCTTTCCAATCAATCCGTTGGGCTATTCCTATAAGTGTCACAAACAGCCCTAGAGTTCGTACTAGAATAACACCTTAAGACACAAATCAACCAAAACCCTAATGTCACCTAGATACTCCAATGTCACCTCAAGTATCCATGGGTATGATTATACGATATGCATCACACAATCTCAGATTCATCTATTCAACCAACACATAGAACCTCAAAGAGTGCCCAAAAGTTTCTACCGGAGAATCACGACGAAAACGTGTGCCAACCCTATGCATAGGTTCATGGGCGGAACCCGCAAGTTGATCACCAAAACATACATCAAGTGAATCACGTGGTATCCCATTGTCACCACAGATACGCACGGCAAGATATACATCAAGTGTTCTCAAATCTTTAAAGACTCAATCCGATAAGATAACTTCAAAGGAAAAACTCAATCCATTACAAGAGAGTAGAGGGGGAGAAAACATCATAAGATCCAACTATAATAGCAAAGTTAGCGATACATCAAGATCGTAACACCTCAAGAACACGAGAGAGAGAGAGCTCAAACACATAGCTACTGGTACATACCCTCAGCCCTGAGGGAGAACTACTCCCTCCTCGTCATGGAGAGCACCGGGATGATGAAGATGGCCACCGGAGAAGGATTGCCCCCTCCGGTAGGGTGCCGGAACGGGTCTAGATTGGTTTTCGGTGGCTACAAAGTCTTCTGGCGGCGGAACTCCCGATCTATTGTGCTCCCCGATCGTTTTAGGGTATATGGAGATATATAGGAGGAAGACATGCATCAGGGGGCACGAGGGGCCCACGAGGGTGGAGGGCGCGACGAGGGTGGAGGGCATACCCCCCTGCCTCGTGGCTTCCTCGTTGATACCCTGACGTGCACTCCAAGTCTTCTGGGCTTCTTCTGATCCAAAAATAAGTTCCGTGAAGTTTCAGGTCAATTGGACTCCGTTTGATTTTCCTTTTCTATGATATTCTAGAACAAGAAAAAAAAACAGAAACTGGCACTGGGCTCTGGGTTAATAGGTTAGTCCCAAAAATAATATAAAAGTGGATAATAATGCCCATAAACATCCAAAACACATAATATAATAGCATGGAACAATCAAAAATTATAGATACGTTGGAGACGTATCAGCATCCCCAAGCTTAATTCTTACTCGTCCTCGACTAGGTAAATGATAAAAACAGAATTTTTGATGTGGAATGCTACCTAAAATATTTATCCATGTAATTCTCTTTATTGTGGCAAAAATTTTCAGATTCATAAGATTCAAGACAAAAGTTTAATATTGACAAAGAAATAATAATACTTCAAGCATACTAACTAAGCAATTATGTCTCTTCAAAATAACATGGCCAAAGAAAGTTATCCCTACAAAATCATATAGTCTGGCTATGCTCCATCTTCACCACACAACGTATTTAAATCATGCACAACCCCGATGACAAGCCAAGCAATTGTTTCATACTTTTGATGTTCTTAAACTTTTTCAATCCTCACGCAATATATGAGCATGAGCCATGGATATAGCACTATAGGTGGAATAGAATGGTGGTTGTGGAGAAGATAAAAAGGAGAAGATAGTCTCACATCAACTAGGCGTATCAACGGGCTATGGAGATGCTCATCAATAGATATCAATGTGAGTGAGTAGGGATTGCAATGCAACAGATGCACTAGAGCTATAAATGTATGAAAGCTCAACAAAAGAAACTAGTGGGTGTGCATCCAACTCGCTTGCTCACGAAGACCTAGGGCATTTTGAGGAAGCCCATCATTGGAATATACAAGCCAAGTTTTAAAATGAAAGATTCCCACGAGTATATGAAAGTGACAACATAGGAGACTCTCTTTCATGAAGACCATGGTGCTACTTTGAAGCACAAGTGTAGTAAAAGGATAGTAACGTTGCCCCTTCTCTCTTTTTCTCTCATTTTTTTATTTGGGCCTTCTCCTTTTCTTTTTTTTCCTTTTTTTATGGCCTCTTTTTTTCTTTTCTTTTTTTTTTCGTCCGGAGTCTCATCCCGACTTGTGGGGGAATCATAGTCTCCATCATCCTTTCCTCATTGGGACAATGCTCTAATAATGATGATCATCACACTTTTATTTACTTACAACTCAAGAATTACAACTCGGTTCTTAGAACAAAATATGACTCTATATGAATGCCTCCGACGGTGTACCGGGATGTGCAATGATGCATTAGTGACATGTATGAAAGAATTATGAACGATGGCTCTGCCACAAATACAATGTCAACTACATGATCATGCAAAGCAATATGACAATGATGGAGCGTGTCATAATAACGGAACGGTGGAAAGTTGCATGGCAATATATCTCGGAATGGCTATGGAAATGCCATAATAGGTAGGTATGGTGGCTGTTTTGAGGAAGGTAAATGGTGGGTTTATGGTACCGGCGAAAGTTGCGCGGTACTAAAGAGGCTAGCAATGGTGGAAGGGTGAGAGTGCGTATAATCCATGGACTCAACATTAGTCATGAAGAACTCACATACTTATTGCAAAAATCTATTAGTTATCGAAACAAAGTACTACGCGCATGCTCCTAGGGGGATAGATTGGTAGGAAAAGACCGTCGCTCGTCCCCGACCGCCACTCATAAGGAAGACAATCAATAAATAAAGCATGCTCCGACTTCATCACATAACGGTTCACCATATGTGCATGCTACGGGAATCACAAACTTCAACACAAGTATTTCTCAAATTCACAACTACTCAACTAGCATGACTCTAATATTACCATCCTCATATCTCAAAAACAATCATCAAGTATCAAATTTCTCATAGTATTCAATGCACTATATATGAAAGTTTTTATTATATCCCTCTTGGATGCCCATCATATTAGGACTAGTTTCATAATCAAAATAAACTACCATGCTGTTCTAAAGACTGTCAAAATAATATAAATGAAGCACAAGAGTTCATCTATTTCTTCAAAATAAAACCACCATCGTGTTCTAGAAAGATATAAGTGAAGCACTAGAGCAAACGACAAACTACTCCAAAAGATATAAGTGAAGATCAATAAGTAGTCGAATAATTATGCAACTATGTGAAGACTCTATAACATTTAAGAATT
The DNA here is from genome assembly GCF_056163025.1 of Triticum urartu. NCBI lineage: Eukaryota > Viridiplantae > Streptophyta > Magnoliopsida > Poales > Poaceae > Triticum > Triticum urartu. The sequence goes on along the minus strand of NC_141873.1, from coordinate 78,032,244 downwards.
TCATATCTTGATATTTTATTCAAACATCAAGAAAAACTAAATAAAATAAAATAACGCTCCAAGCATATATCATATGGCGAATAGAAATATAGTTCCAAGTAAAGTTACCGATGAACGAAGACGAAAGAGGGGATGCCATCCGGGGCATCCCAAGCTTAGGCTCTTGGTTGTTCTTGAATATTACCTTGGGGTGCCTTGGTCATCTCCAAGCTTAGACTTTTGCCACTCCTTATTTCATAGTCCATCGAATCTTTACGCAAAACTTGAAAACTTCATAACACAAAACTTAACAAAAAACTCGTAAGCTCCGTTAGCGAAAGAAAACAAAACACCACTTCAAGGTACTTTAATGAACTCATTATAAATTCATATTGGTGTAATATCTACTGTATTCCAACTTCTCTATGATTCATACCCTCCAATACTACTCATAGATTCATCAAAATAAGCAAACAACATATAAAAAACAGAATCTGTTAAAAACAGAACAGTCTGTAGTAATCTGGATCAATCGTATACTTCTGGAACCCCAAAAATTCTAAAATAAATTTATGTATATGAAAAATTTATCTATTAATCATCTGTAAAAAGAATTAACGAAATATCGCTCTCCAATAAAAAATGGCAGCTATTTTCATGAGCACTAAAGTTTCTGTTTTTTACAGCATACAACCCTTTAACGGTGGCGGTATGGGCGCCTCCTACCTGCATCCACCTGTCTTTTACTGTGCGAATAGAGAAAAAAAAGGTGTTACCTGAGTCGTCCCCTCCACCCCGATGCCCTCCATCTCTCTCACTTCTCCCTCTCCCGTTCCCTTTTTTCGCCGCCGCCTTCGTCGGCCGGTTCCGGCGAACGCTGGCGGTCTCCGCCGTCGTGGTGGCTACCAATCTCTTCCTCTCCTCGCGCTCTATATGATCCACCGCATCGATTCATCGATCCCATCCTCATGTGGTTGCCCGCATCGGATTTACCCGTCTAGGGTTTCGGTGCGGTCGACTTCCTCATCGCCGGCGATGCTCCGGCGCCTTGGTCCGGTCGTCTTTGTCTTCTGTCGTGCTCTCTCGTGCTGCTCTGCTTCCTAACGGCGCTCCCGTGCCTCAGATGCACGCCAGGGCGGCACGGTGAGCAGGTGGGAGGAGAAGGCGGCGGCGATTTCGATCTATTATTCTGCGTTGACACGGGAGGCGGTAGAGCGGTCTGGACGAGATTCCTGGTGCCGGTTTCCTCACCATGCTGAGGCCACCTGCATCGAGCAATGGTTGATGCCAAGGTGATCTTCTTCCCCCTCTGCTCCTGACTCTCTCTCCTTGTCATTGAATTTATTACAATATAGAGTTTCTGAAGATTAATGCTGGCAGTTTTGTATAGCGAGAAATAAATCCCAGTGTACCTGTAGGCTGTAAAGCCAAGCCATTTGTTGAGCTTCTCCTCGTACTGCTGCTATCTTGCTACTTTATTTTGTGCTTGTTGCTAGCTCGTGCTACTGTCGCTGCTGTATAGATGCCAATATATGCGTAGACGTGAGTCACTCCTGCTGAACTTCCACAAGCTCAGGTGTCAAATGAAATGCGTATGAGATGCAGAGCGTCGAATAGATAGTGATCTTTGACGACATTGGTGGAATCTAGAGCAGTTAGCATCCATGGAGTTAGTGTTGTATTTACAGCAGCTTCCCTTCCAGTTGGATTGCATATTTGGCCGATCCTGCGGTGCAGAACGTTGTAGACAATTGGTTATGTTGAAGATTGTCTCTCCTATTTACAGTGAAGAGATGTTGTGCGGGGAAATTTCCACAGTAGTTCAACTCCAATGCTCAACATGTCGAACCCTCTGCAAATTATTACTTGCTGGACCGTGGACATTTATTTCAGTTCCTATGTGAACCAAAATACATGTAGGATAGTCTGTGGGGGCAGGAGAGAGTGATGTTTTTAATTTCTACTCCTTCCAGAACTCGAGTGTTACTACTTGACATCTAATCTACCAGTTTTTATTGTCTAAGGAAGATGATATATGTCTAAGTATTTATTTCCTGCGCTGTGTTGATCTTCTATGGTTTACTATTTCGTTGTTTTGAACATGGGTATAAAGATGCACTAATGCATGCCCAGGCTTTAAGGACCTGTTCGGGTTCTCTCCGCTCCACAACTACGGCTCCCAGAGCGGAGGGAGGGGCAGCACAAATCAGGGAGTGGCTCAAACCGAGGTCCTCGTCTCCTCTACAGCTCGGAGCGGAGTTTTGAGATTGGAGAGGTTGCGAACAGGCTCTAAGAATGGACTGCATCTCTGACCCAAGCAGCGTGAAGCTCCTGAGTCGCATATAGCAGATCTCAAGAGAGGTTTCACTGAAATTTCAGCATTCTTCTCCAGTATAGCTTCAGTATTTTCTTTCGTCTTAGTGCAAAATTGCGTAATACGTAATTTCCATTGCTTGTTGAGGTCGGAAGAAGCATTGAGTTTGATTGTTTGTGTTGCACAGATAATGAGCGTTTAAGAAGGTTGCACACGGAAACCTTATTCAAATTCACCAACCAGGTAGGTTGCTACATGAAGGTTGATAAATTTCTAATTCTAAAATGATGGCTCAACTAAATTAGTTTTCATCTCAAATATTAACTTCTGGATGTAGATGAAATTAGTTCAGTTGATGATCTTGGCTTCAATTTGTATGCTGTCCTTTACACCTAGGAGATTGAATTGATGGGAGGACTATAATTTCTTTTGTTTTGACACCTCGGACTCCAATGTACTATTTTTCTCATAGGAACAGCTTAAACAAGTGCTCTAGAGCTTGTGAATTTGGATGCCTTCCATTCTATATTAATTTCTAAATTGTACAAATTGATCTAATTTTATTCCTGATTAGAGCTTGAAATCTGATAAGAGATTACGTTTAATGGCAAATGGTAGGTTTATATGCAATTAATTCATGTGTGTCTTGGACTATTTCTGATTTGCTATTATTCAGCTGGAAATTTCACACAGAATCCTGAAATTTGAAGGAAGAATTAGGAAAGCAAATATAATATTGTTATCAATGGAAGAGGTGGTTAAATGTATCACAAGCTTCTGCTGACCCATAAAATCAACATAACAAGTGTTTATTTGAAACAGGAGCATAAAGGGACATCAAATAACTTACGCATGACTATGAAATGCACTGAAACTCCCTGGAGAGCAAGCTCCGGTAAAGAAAAGCCTTTCAATCGATTTGACATATTGGTGTAGGGAGAAGCAGGAGTTTTGGATAAAATTATACTGTCGATTATTTTTTAAAATTGATAAAGCTAATTTTAAAATTGATAAAGCTAACTTTCACTACACCAGCTGCACTCTTGTCCAGCAAGGCACCGATGAAGGATTCTGTTTTTGGGAGACCTGATTATGGGGCCAACACGGTCATGCAAATTTTTTTGGCAGCAGAAGGTAATCTAATATCAGGAAGGGGCATCTCACAATACTGCAGCTATTAAAAAGAATCCAAAACAGAGGCGTCTAGGAGAACGAGGTTAGTGCCTATGCGTTGGATGTAGGTTTCCAATTATATGCTCTATTTTGGAATGTAGTTTCTTATAACCATGAACTCAATACTCATATACTTTTATCAAAAGCATTACCCTTAGAGTTGGATGTAATTTTAACCAATGTTTGTTTTCTTGTGGTGGATGTAGCTTTGTTGCTGTTCATCTCCCAGGATGGTTATTGCCAATTACCAGGTCTGTTATGCTGTATTTTTTTTTGTGTTCTAATGCAAATTATCCGATTCTATGTGTCCTTTGAGATAGTTTTTCTTGAATATGTTGATCGGAGGTGTGTTTTCTGCAGATAATATTCATTGCCTGCCATTAGCTTTGTTTTTGGTATTTTCTGCAGAACCATGTCAAGCACAATAAACTGAGGTCCTTTCATACTACATGCCTTCTATTTCATTTCTGCATATTTGAGAGAGGTGGGCGACTCTCCCTGAGCTGCATGCTATATGGCTGGAAGCCAGAGCTCGGGCCCGACGCCTCCGCTCGCCGTTTCCCACGCCTCCGGCACCCCTGGTGATTTCCGTGTGGATCAGGTCTTCAGGTGATCCCTTCTTTGTGAATGCATGTAGCGGTGGTTGTAGATGTCGTGTTTGCCTATATCTGGCGTTCTAACCCCGCCTCTGTGGCAGGGTGCCAATATTTTCGGACGTAGTTGGGCCAGCAAGCTCAGATCTGAAGGAGAGAATTGACATGGGTAGCCGACGAGAGGGCAAGATTCGTACGTGGCGGTGAATTTAGATGGCGGCGGCACCAGTGCGGACGATGCCAATAGCAAGGACAGCGAGCCGGCGTAGTCCGAATAGTGTGGAGTGAATTGAAGCCGGATCCGCAAGCATCCGAGTGGATTAAAGCGGTACTACACAAATTGATACACTCTGGTTTCGTTAATGTTGCAGTTCTTCGATGAGAACGGAGGCAATTTCTCTGTTATAAAATGGACCACCGTCTGATTACAGAACATACTGACATCTGGGAATAAGTTTTTAGATGTTTGATACAGAAGAATACTAAGCCGTCAGCTGAATTGTTGTGTGGTGCCGTGGTGTTTGCATAAGTAGCGTTATATATTTTTTAGTTTAGACATGTGCTTCTGTGGTGCTAACCTTCAGTTCATTCCTATGTTATACTTGTGCTTCAACGAGTTCATGCTGATGCTTGAGATGACAAAGCTTTTCTGTGTTTCCTGCAGGGGGGGTGGAGGTGATGCGATCTACTCGGGAATAAGTGAATGATATCATTATGATGCCAAATTAGTCCGCAAATACTGCTGCTTCTAGAATCTGAATGTACCCGCTATGCATGTTGCAGGCAATGAACTATTTTACAAGATAAAATATCAGGAAGGGGCATCTCATAATACTGCAGCTATTAAAAAGAATCCAAATGAGCCCGCGGTAAGGATTTGGTTTACAGTGGTTATACTTTATATATCATCTCAAGGCAACTTTAGCTCATTGGTTAAATTTGATTCTCCGTTCAATTGGTTAAATTTGGTTCTCCCTTCAAGTTAGATGAGCCTCTCATTAATATAAATTCAGTCGTAGAACATTATCATTTATAAGTTTTCTTTTTTGTTATACATTGTTAACTGTAAGATATCCTGATTACTGTACTGTTTTACTTTGATGAGTCACCATCGTCGTCCAGAGACAGGTCGGCAGGGGAGGCTATGAGGAATTGGGTACATCCAAACTTCCCCTGTGATATCTTTATTTTATTCCTCAGTTTAAGGTAGTGAAGCCTCAGTTAATCTTCAAGTTGCTATGTTCTTGTTTGTTGGTATGCGTTTGCAAACTGAAAATATTCTGTTTTTTTTTCAGGTCTCTGTTAGTGGAATATATTTTCTTGCAAACTGAATTGGTTTTCTGGAACATGTCTTCGTATTTTTGTGTATGTCTTGAGCACTATTCATTGGATATACTTTGTTGCTTCCAGCCCATGGATAAGAATATTTCAGTCGCTGAAGAGATTGTTGAACATATGACATTGATGCAAATCTCTGGCCACCTACACGTGAAACTGCTTGAAGACCAAGTTCGAATATGTATGAGCGCAGTGAAGTTCGGCATGCAAGTCTATTCGCAGTCTCGCACCCTAATGTAATCAGTCGAGTAGTGACGGGAAGGCGCCGCCGACCAGGATGTGGAGGAAGATGGGGTTGAGCCGGGTTGGTGAAGGTGTTGTGGCTGGTCGTTGGCCAAGCAGCTGCCTCTCCCTCGTCTTTGACATCGTGAAGAATGATGTTGAAATGGATGCGTGCTGCAGGAGCAGCAGAGGCGTCGTGTGAGCCTTGGGTTCTTCATCAATTCGTTTGTGCGTTCCCTTGGTCGCATGCGCGCCTCAGGTACAACTTGCCTCTCGTCTCTCCTCCCTGTTATGGATCCAACATGAGGATAAATTGTTGGGGCAGTAGGTAATATCAGGATTTTTTTATTGTTGTTGCTTCTATTTACGTTTATGTTCATGGTTGTTGGTGTATGGCGTTCACCTTTTACCTGGATGCCAGACCAAATAAGATCTCAATTCAGTTTCTTTATTTCGATGTTCATCTCGTGTATCATGAAAAAACTTCACCACTAAAGAGAGCAGAGCTATTATCTTGACAATAGAAGCTAGATAAATTAATCCATGAGCATTTTCATGCATATTATTTAATATATTTTTAGTTGTGCTAATTTAATAACAGTACTATTTATAGTGCTGATTTGGAGATATGTGCAATGCACTTTCAGCAATCAACAGTTCACCTACCTGTGTATTGTATGCATTAACTAGATTAATTAATGACGAAGGAAGGATTTATTCAAGTCAAGTTACTAAATTTTATGATGGTATCTTTTTCCCTGAACTTCTTATCCAGGATCAGCTCGGAGTTGAATACTTAACTGGTTCAGGAAAGCTTCAAATACAATAGTGGCAAACATCTCCATTGATGCTACAAAGCATCTCGATGATTTTGAAGCGAGTCTTCATGTTAATTACATTACTTTTTGTATCATGCCCTATTGATCGAAAAGTTACTTAGCCCTAATCATCCATGCTTAATAATGAGGATCATTTTGGGATTTTGTTTAGCATTCCAACACTTCCATAGTTTATTAGTACAGAGCTAGATCTCTCACTGTGCTGATCACACGTAATGAAGTCATTTTACTTGGCTTTCTAGCAACGGGTCAGCAAGTGGGTCATGATGAACCAAATTATGTTCTATACTGATCTGATCAATTGTAGGTTCCATAGGAACACCGAACTTGATTTTGTTGCCTCCTCGTAGCAGGGCCAGGGAAGCAGTGTCAAGTGGATCCTGGAAGAGCACTGGTGTGGGATCCGCTGCTGCCAGGTATGCTTTTCTTCCTTCCCGTCCTCTCGATCCACTTCCTCTCTTTGTTTCTGAATTTTGCACTCAAATTGTGAGGTGAGGCTCAAAAAATACAGTGGTTACCGACGGCGGCAACGACCATGAAGATTGTCCCAGCATCTGGAACAGTGGATGCATTGAGCTCGAGATGACGATTAGCCACTCCATCCACGATCACTGTTTTCCCCCTTCTTTTTGTGGAGATGATTTCACTACTCTTTATCAATGCTGTAATAACCAAGGTGCATGTGTGACTCAGTTCAATCAAGAATGTAATGAACCCTGCTTAATATGCCTATGATGCAATACCATAGTTTAAAAAGAAAAGTGGAAGGGGAGCCTCCCACCTGGCACCGCCAAGCTTCCTCTCAAGCGGCGGCACCAGGTGGCGCCCCAACTGCTAGTGATCATAAAGACTTCACCCAAGTCTTTTCAAAGGTTATACTTGGCACAAACACTAATTAAAACATAAAACCACATCTAAACAAAAGCTAGATGAATTATTTATTACTAAACAGGAGCAAAAAGCAAGGAATAAAAATAAAATTGGGTTGCTTCCCAACAAGCGCTATCGTTTAACGCCCCTAACTAGGCATGATGATTTCAATGATACTCATATAAAAGATAACAACTGTAACATAAAGAGAGCGTCATGAAGAGTATGACTAGCACATTTAAGTCTAATCCACTTCCTATGCATAGGCATTTTGTGAGCAAACAACTTGTGGGAACAAGAATCAACTTGCATAGGAAGGTAAAACAAGCATAACTTTGAAACTTTAAGCACATAGAGAGAAAACTTGATATTATTGCAATTCCTACAAGCATATCTTCCCCCTCATAATAATTTTTAGTAGCATCATGAATGAATTCAACAATATAACCAACACCTAAAGCATTATTTTCATAATCTACAAGCAAGGCAATTTTATTACTCTCCACACAAGCAAAATTCTTCTCATGAATAGTAGTGGGAGCAAACTCAACATAATAACTATCATGTGATGCATAATCCAATTGAAAACTAAAATCATGATGACAAGTTTCATGGATATCATTATTCTTTATAGCATACAAGTCATCACAATAATCATCATAGATAGCAACTTTGTTCTCATAATCAATTGAAACCTCTTCCGAAATAGTGGATTCATCACAAAATAAAGCCATCACCTCTCCAAATCCACTTTCATCAATATAATCATCATAAATATGAGGCATGCTTTCATCATAATAAATTTGCTCATCAAAACTTGAGGGACAAAAAATATCATCTTCATCAAACATAGCTTCCCCAAGCTTGTGGCTTTGCATATTATTAGTATCAAGGATATTCAAGGAATTCATACTAACAACATTGCAATCATGCTCATCATTCAAATATTTAGTACCAAACATTTTAATGAATTATTCTTCTAACACTTTGGCACAATTTTCCTTTCCATCACACTCACGAAAGATATTAAAAAGATGAAGCGTATGAGGTAGACTCAATTCCATAATTTTTTGTAGTTTTATTTTATAAACTAAACTAGTGATAAAACAAGAAACTAAAAGATTCGATTGCAAGATCTAAAAATATACCTTCAAGCATTAACCTCCCCGGAAACGGCGCCAGAAAAGAGCTTGATGTCTACTACACAACCTTCTTCTTGTAGACGTTGTTGGGCCTCCAAGTGCAGAGGTTTGTAGGACAGTAGCAAATTTCCCTCAAGTGGATGACCTAAGGTTTATCAATCCGTAGGAGGCGTAGGATGAAGATGGTCTCTCTCAAACAACCCTGCAACCAAATAACAAAGCGTCTCTTGTGTCCCCAACACACCCAATACAATGGTAAATTGTATAGGTGCACTAGTTCGGTGAAGAGATGGTGATACAAGTGGTATATGGATAGTAGATAATAGTTTTTGTAATCTAAAAATATAAAAACAGCAAGGTAACTAATGATAAAAGTGAGCGTAAACGGTATTGCAATGCGTTGAAACAAGGCCTAGGGTTCATACTTTCACTAGTGCACGTTCCCTCAACAATAATAACATAATTGGATCACATAACTATCCCTGAACATGCAACAAAGAGTCACTCCAAAGTCACTAATAGCGGAGAACAAACGAAGAGATTATGGTAGGGTACGAAACCATCTCAAAGTTATTCTTTCCAATCAATCCGTTGGGCTATTCCTATAAGTGTCACAAACAGCCCTAGAGTTCGTACTAGAATAACACCTTAGGACACAAATCAACCAAAACCCTAATGTCACATAGATACTACAATGTCACCTCAAGTATCCGTGTGTATGATTATACGATATGCATCACACAATCTTAGATTCATCTATTCAACCAACACATAGAACCTCAAAGAGTGCCCCAAAGTTTCTACCGGAGAATCACGATGAAAACGTGCGCCAACCCCTATGCATAGGTTCATGGGAGGAACCCGCAAGTTGATCACCAAAACATACATCAAGTGAATCACATGGTATCCCATTGTCACCACAGATACGCACGGCAAGACATACATCAAGTGTTCTCAAATCTTTAAAGACTCAATCCGATAAGATAACTTCAAAGGGAAAACTCAATCCATTACAAGAGAGTAGAGGGGGGAGAAAACATCATAAGATCCAACTATAATAGCAAAGCTCGCGATACATCAAGATCATAACACCTCAAGAACACGAGAGAGAGAGAGATCAAACACATAGCTACTGGTACATACCCTCAGCCCCGAGGGAGAACTACTCCCTCCTCGTCATGGAGAGCACCGAGATGATGAAGATGGCCATCGGAGAAGGATTGCCCCATCCGGCAGGGTGCCGGAACGGGTCTAGATTGGTTTTCGGTGGCTACGGAGGCTTCTGGCGGCGAAACTCCCGATCTATTGTGCTCCCCGATCGTTTTAGGGTATATGGAGATATATAGGAGGAAGAAGTGCGTCAGGGGGGCCACGAGGGGCCCACGAGGGTGGAGGGTGCGCCCCCCTGCCTCGTGGCTTCCTCGTTGATCCCCTGACGTGCACTCCAAGTCTTATGGGCTTCTTCTGATCCAAAAATAAGTTTCGTGAAGTTTCAGGTCAATTGGACTCTGTTTGATTTTCCTTTTCTGCGATATTCTAAAATAAGAAAAAAAACAGAAACTGGCACTGGGCTCTGGGTTAATAGGTTAGTCCCAAAAATAATATAAAAGTGGATAATAAAGCCCCAAAACATCCAAAACACATAATATAATAGCATGGAACAATCAAAAATTATAGATACGTTGGAGACGTATCAGCATCCCCAAGCTTAATTCCTGCTCGTCCTCGAGTAGGTAAATGATAAAAACAAAATTTTTGATGTGGAATGCTACCTAACATATTTATCCATGTAATTCTCTTTATTGTGGCAAGAATATCCAGATTCGTAAGATTCAACAAAAGTTTAATATTGACAAAGAAATAATAATACTTCAAGCATACTAACTAAGCAATTATGTCTCTTTAAAATAACATGGCCAAAGAAAGTTATCCCTACAAAATCATATAGTCTGGCTATGCTCCATCTTCACCACACAACGTATTTAAATCATGCACAACCCCGATGACAAGCCAAGCAGTTGTTTCATACTTTTGATGTTCTCAAACTTTTTCAATCCTCACGCAATATATGAGCGTGAGCCATGGATATAGCACTATAGGTGGAATAGAATGGTGGTTGTGGAGAAGACAAAAAGGAGAAGATAGTCTCACATCAACTAGGCGTATCAACGGGCTATGGAGATGCCCATCAATAGATATCAATGTGAGTGAGTAGGGATTGCCATGCAACGGATGCACTAGAGCTATAAATGTATGAAAGCTCAACAAAAGAAACTAGTGGGTGTGCATCCAACTCGCTTGCTCACGAAGACCTAGGGCATTTCGAGGAAGCCCATCATTGGAATATACAAGCCAAGTTTTAAAATGAAAGATTCCTATGAGTATATGAAAGTGACAACATAGGAGACTCTCTTTCATGAAGATCATGGTGCTACTTTGAAGCACAAGTATGGTAAAAGGATGGTAACGTTGCCCCTTCTCTCTTTTTCTCTCTTTTTTTATTTGGGCCTTCTCCTTTTCTTTTTTTTTTCCTTTTTTATGGCCTCTTTTTTTCTTTTCTTTTTTTATTTTTCGTCCGGAGTCTCATCCCGACTTGTGGGGGAAATCATAGTCTCCATCATCCTTTCCTCACTGGGACAATGCTCTAATAATGATGATCATCACACTTTTATTTACTTACAACTCAAGAATTACAACTCGATTCTTAGAACAAAATATGACTCTATATGAATGCCTCTGGCGGTGTACCGGGATGTGCAGTGATGCATGAGTGACATGTATGAAAGAATTATGAACGGTGGCTTTGCCACAAATACAATATCAACTACATGATCATGCAAAGCAATATGACAATGATGGAGCGTGTCATAATAACGGAACGGTGGAAAGTTGCATGGCAATATATCTCAGAATGGCTATGGAAAGGCTATAATAGGTAGGTATGGTGGCTGTTTTGAGAAAGGTAAATGGTGGATTTATGGTACCGGCGAAAGTTGCGCGGTACTAGAGAGGCTAGCAATGGTGGAAGGGTGAGAGTGCGTATAATCCATGGACTCAACATTAGTCATGAAGAACTCACATACTTATTGAAAAAATCTATTAGTTATCGAAACAAACTACTACGCGCATGCTCCTAGGGGGATAGATTGGTAGGAAAAGACCAACGCTCATCCCCGACCGCCACTCATAAGGAAGACAATCAATAAATAAAGCATGCTCCGACTTCATCACATAACGGTTCACCATACGTGCATGCTACGGGAATCACAAACTTCAACACAAGTATTTCTCAAATTCACAACTACTCAACTAGCATGACTCTAATATTACCATCCTCATATCTCAAAAACAATCATCAAGTATCAAACTTCTCATAGTATTCAATGCACTCTATATGAAAGTTTTTATTATATCCCTCTTGGATGCCCATCATATTAGGACTAGTTTCATAACCAAAATAAACTACCATGCTGTTCTAAAGACTGTCAAAATAATATAAGTGAAGCACAAGAGTTCATCTATTTCTTCAAAATAAAACCACCGCCGTGCTCTAGAAAGATATAAGTGAAGCACTAGAGCAAACGACAAACTACTCCAAAAGATATAAGTGAAGATCAATAAGTAGTCGAATAATTATGCAACTATGTGAAGACTCTATAACATTTAAGAATTTCATATCTTGATATTTTATTCAAACATCAAGAAAAACTAAATAAAATAAAATAACGCTCCAAGCAAAACACATATCATGTGGCGAATAGAAATATAGTTTCAAGTAAAGTTACCGATGAACGAAGACGAAAGAGGGGATGCCATCCGGGGCATCCCCAAGCTTAGGCTCTTGGTTGTTCTTGAATATTACCTTGGGGTGCCTTGGTCATCTCCAAGCTTAGGCTCTTGCCACTCCTTATTTCATAGTCCATCGAATCTTTACCCAAAACTTGAAAACTTCACAACACAAAACTTAACAAAAAACTCGTAAACTCCGTTAGCGAAAGAAAACAAAACACCACTTCAAGGTACTTTAATGAACTCATTATAAATTCATATTGGTGTAATATCTACTGTATTCCAACTTCTCTATGATTCATACCCTCCAATACTACTCATAGATTCATCAAAATAAGCAAACAACATATAGAAAACAGAATCTGTTAAAAATAGAACAGTCTGTAGTAATCTGGATCAAACGTATACTTATGGAACCCCAAAAATTCTAAAATAAATTTCTGTACCTGAGGAATTTATCTATTAATCATCTGCAAAAAGAATTAACTAAAATATCACTCTCCAATAAAAAATGGCAGCTATTCTTGTGAGCGCTAAAGTTTCTGTTTTTTACAGCATGATCATAAAGACTTCACCCAAGTCTTCCCAAAGGTTATACTTGGCACAAACACTAATTAAAACATAAAACCACATCTAAACGGAGGCTAGATGAATTATTTATTACTAAACAGGAGCAAAAATTAAGGAATCAAAATAAAATTGGGTTGCCTCCCAACAAGCGCTATCGTTTAACGCCCCTAACTAGGCATGATGATTTCAATGATGCTCACATAAAAGATAAGAACTGTAACATAAAGAGAGCATCATGAAGAGTATGAATAGCACATTTAAGTCTAACCCACATCCAAGTGCAGAGGTTTGTAGGACAGTAGCAAATTTCCCTCAAGTGGATGACCTAAGGTTTATCAATCCGTAGGAGGCGTAGGATGAAGATGGTCTCTCTCAAACAACCCTGCAACCAAATAACAAAGCGTCTCTTGTGTCCCCAACACACCCAATACAATGGTAAATTGTATAGGTGCACTAGTTCGGCGAAGAGATGGTGATACAAGTGGTATATGGATAGTAGATAATAGTTTTTGTAATCTGAAAATATAAAAACAGCAAGGTAACTAATGATAAAAGTGAGCGTAAACGGTATTGCAATTATCCCACTGTCACCACAGATACGCAAGGTAACTCAAGAACGGGTCTAGATTGGTTTTCGGTGGCTACGGAGGCTTCTGGCGGCGGAACTCCCGATCTATTGTGCTCCCCGATCGTTTTAGGGTATATGGAGATATATAGGAGGAAGAAGTGCGTTGGGGGGCCACAAGGGGCCCACGAGGGTGGAGGGCGCGCCCCCCTGCCTCGTGGCTTCCTCGTTGATCCCCTGACGTGCACTCCAAGTCTTATGGGCTTCTTCTGATCCAAAAATAAGTTCCGTGAAGTTTCAGGTCAATTGGACTTCATTTGATTTTCCTTTTCTGCGATATTCTAAAACAAGAAAAAAAAACAAAAACTGGCACTGGGCTCTGGGTTAATAGGTTAGTCCCAAAAATAATATAAAAGTGGATAATAAAGCCCATAAACATCCAAAACACATAATATAATAGCATGGAACAATCAAAAATTATAGATACGTTGGAGATGTATCAGTGTTATGCCTCTCTCTTTATATTGTAGACTTGATTTGAATAAGTTGACACCTACTGAAATATCTTTGCAAATGGCTAATAAATCAACTGCTATACCTGTCGGTATTTGTGAGGATGTTCCTGTTGTGGTTGCAAACATTACTATTTTAACGGACTTTGTTATTCTTGATATTCCTGAGGACGATAGTATGTCTATTATTCTTGGAAGACCCTTTTTGAATACTGCAGGGGCTGTTATTGATTGCAACAAAGGCAATGTCACTTTTCATGTTGATGGTAATGAGCATACGGTACACTTTCTGAGGAAACAACCTCAAGTTCACAGTATCAATTCTATTGGAAAATTTTCATCGATTATTTTTGTAGGTTTTAAATTTCCTCTTCCTACTGTCAAGAAGAAATATGATATTCTTATTGTTGGGGATGTGCATATCCCCGTCGAGGTAACCTAGTGTTATTTGAAAATTCTCTGGTTCCATGTTATTCGGAATGAGTTTGTTAACAAGACTTGATCAACCTTATTAATGGGTTCCTTTTGATGATCATGAGATGGATGAAGTTAGAAAACACAACTCTTTGTACCCTTCTTTTACTTTCTATATTAAATAAAGTAAAAATAGTAACTTCTGTCTGTTATCTGAATTATCCATGCAATATAAAAATACCCCGAAAATAAAAGTTCTCCAAATGCCCTGAAATTTAAATATGATTTTTTATGGAATATTTGAGAATATTTGGCACTGAGAACACAGCAGGGGAGCATCCACCTGGCCATGAGGGTGGAGGGCGCGCCCTACCCCCTGGGCACGCCCCCCTGCCTCGTGGGCCCATGGTGGCCCTCCTCCACTTATTCCTGCACCCACACACTCCTTCTTCCTCCCACAAACACCATTATCCAGTTCAAACCCGAGTCCAAGCTCATTTTGCTGTCATTTTCGACCTCCTTGGTCAAAGCACCTCTCACAAAACTGCTTGGGGGATTGTTCCTTGGTATGTGACTCCTCCATTGGTCCAATTAGTTTTTGTTCTAGTGCTTTATTCATTGCAAATTTATGCTGCCTAGGTGACCATGTTCTTGAGTTTGTATGTCAAATTTATGTGGTTCCAAGTAGTTTTGATGCATGATATAGGCTCTAGGCACTTGTAGGAGTAGTTGCTATCAATTTTGTTGAGTTTGGTTTACTTTTATTTGAAGTTACTAAAAATTTCAGAAATTTTTCAGAGGAAGAAATATGTGGAAAAGTACCAAGGTGGCTCTTCAAGGAAACAAGAGCCCAGGCTTGCAATGCGTGATGCTGATGATGAGCCACCAAGGGACGCTCTAGTGCGGCCCTGTCAATGGCCTTCAGAGGACTTTATGGATCGAGCGGAAATCAAGGAAGAATTTAACGCATATTTGCGTAACGCTGATCTTGTGAGCTTCGAGGAGGAAAAGTGTCGCCAGTACCACTATCTCACTAGTTCCTTTGTGAGGAGGTTTGAATTTTCATCTTCACGCAATTCTCCAACTGTCCTGTTTGATCTTTATGAAAAAATCTTATACGATGGACTTAGAGGATTTTACCACTGCTTGCAAACTTCCACAATGGGGTAGTGTTAGGGAACCTCGCAAATCTGAATTTAGAGATTTTCTTACTAGTATAACTGTGGGGGAATCTAGAGATATAGCACAAGCTACCATAGGGAGCATTCACTTTCCTGCTATACATTATTTTGCTCTCTTCATAGGTAGATGCATTAATGGTAAAGATGAGGCATGTCACATGTGTGTCCCTGACCTCAGTATTCTTAGGAGTGCTGTGTTAGGAGACAAATCTTATAATTTGGGAGCCATTGTTGCACGTAGGTTGCATCTTAATAGATTTAATGGAGATTTCTTTGGTGGAATTTATGCAACCCGCATAGCTAATTCTCTTGGTATAACCATACGTGAAGATGATATTGAATTGCCCCCTGCTTATTTGGATTATGAGGCTCTGGTTCATCATCAGTTTGTTGAGAGGAACGATCAGTTCCTCCAGTACCGACTAATCTTTGACAGACGACGCACCTATCATGTCGCTCTCCCTGCTTCTACTTCCTTTGACTTTCAGGCAAAAAGGAGATATTTTATAACTAGAGAGGAGGCGGAAGAATATAAGAGGAGAGCTGAGATAGCTCGCCTCCAAGCTGCAGCCCACGATGCAATGACTGCTGCATCGCAGTACGACCACAACTATTACTATGGATATCCGCCAGGCCAGCCGTGGCCATAGACCAACTTAGGCCAAAAGCATAAGCTTGGGGGAGTACGTATTTCTCACCGACATTACATTTATGTTCACACACTAATTGCTAGATGTCGGTGCTCATACTTTTTCATTGTATCATCCATGCTAGTTTATTTCCTTTTATGCCTTCTTCTTGTGTGTTTAATAAACCTTAAGAAAAACAAAAAAATTAGTTGTAGCTTTTAGCTAGTTTTAATTTCCATGCTTGTAGTAGTAATTAAAAATAAAACCCAAAAAGATTTCATGTTCTCCTTTTTGCTTGTTGGGAGCTTTCCCGTGTAAATAGTTTTATTTTTTTTCCTTTCTTTGGGGGTCGATAGGAGAAGACCATAATTAAATTGTTGAAGTGGCTCTTATATGCATTATTATTGATTTGACAAAAGAGCCCATACTGCCTTGTCTTCTCCTGTTTATTGAATGCTTGCAGATTCCAGCTTAGTCCAATGCACGTGCACTGTTATTATTATCCACATCGTTCGGTCATGCAAGTGAAAGGCAATTATAACGATATATGATGGACTGACTGAGATGAGAAAAGCTGGTATGAACTCGACCTCTCTTGTTTTTGTAAATATGATTAGTTCATCGTTCCTGATTCATCCTATTATGAATAAACATGTTTGCAATGACAACTAGAGATCATAGTTTCTTGTGCCATGCTTGATTAGCTAGGAGCTTATAATGGTTTACCTTGCGTGCCAACATGCTATTAAAATGGTTGTGATGTGGTATGATAGGGTGGTATCCTTCTCTGAATGATTTAAGTGACTTGACTTGGCACATGTTCACGCATGTAGTTGAAACAAAATCAACATAGCCTTCACGATATTTATGTTCATGGTGAATTATATTCTACTCATACTTGCATTCGGTGTTGATTAATTTTAATGCATGTTCATGACTGTTGTTGCTCTCTAGCTGGTCGCTTCCCAGTCTTTTTCTAGCCTTCACCTGTACTAAGAGGGAATACTGCTTGTGCATCCAATCCCATAAACCCCAAAGTTGTTCCATATGAGTCCACCATACCTACCTATATACGGTATCTACCTGCCATTCCAAGTAAATTTGTATGTGCCAAACTCTAAACCTTCAAATAAACATTCTGTTTTGTATGCTCGAATAGCTCATGTATCAACTAGGGTTGTCCATATCTTCCATGTTAGGCAGGTTATTCTCAAGAGGAGTGGACTCCGCTCCTCACTCACGAGAAAGTGGCTGGTCACCGGGATGCCCAGTCCCATGCTTTATGCAAATCAAATCAAAATAATTGCAAACAAAACTCCCCCTGGGACTCTTGTTAGTTGGAGGCACTCGTTGTTTTGAGCAAACCATGGATTGATGCTTGTTGGTGGAGGGGGAGTATAAAGTTTACCATTCTGTTTGGGAACCGCTTATAATGTGTGTAGCATGGAAGATATCGCCATCTCTTGGTTGTTATGTTGACAATGAAAGTATACCGCTCAAAATATTATTCTCCTCTATTTCAAAACCGAGCTCTGACACCTCTACAAATCCCTGCTTCCCTCTACGAAGGGCCTATCTATTTACTTTGATGTTGAGTCATCATCCTCTTATTAAAAAGCACCAGTTGGAGAGCACCGCTGTTATTTGCATTCATTACTGTTAGTTTACATTGAGTATGACTTGGCTGGATCTCTTTTACCATGAATTACAATGTCTAGTCACTCCTTGATCTTTAAAGATGCTCTGCATTTATGTTTTGCGGTCTCAGAAAGGGCTAGCAAGATACCATCTTGTTATATCATATTATGATTGTTTTGAGAAAGTGTTGTCATCCAAGATTTATTATTATTGCTCGCTAGTTGATTATGCCATTGATATGAGTAAACATGAGACCTAAGCGTTATTGTGAATATGGTTAGTTTATAATCTTTGCTGAAAACTTGAATGCTGGCTTTACATATTTACAACAAGATCAAACAGAGTTTGTAAAAGTTCTTCTTTATCACTTTCAGTTTGTCAACTGAATTGCTTGAGGACAAGCAAAGGTTTAAGCTTGGGGGAGTTGATACGTCTCCGTCGTATCTACTTTTCCAAACACTTTTGCCCTTGTTTTGGACTATAACTTGCATGATTTGAATGGAACTAACCCGGACTGACGCTGTTTTTAGCAGAATTGCCATGGTGTTATTTATGTGCAGAACAAAAGTTCTCGGAATGACCTGAAACTTCACGGAACATCTTTTTGGAAATAATAAAAAATCCTTGTAAAAGATGAAGACCAGGGGGCCCACACCCTAATAAAAAATCCTTGCAAAAGATGAAGGCCAGGGGGCCCACACCCTAGCCACGAGGGTGGGGGCGCGCCTGCCCCCCTGGGCACGCCCCCTACCTCGTGGGCCCCCTGGAGCTCCTCCGACCTCAACTCCAACTCTAGATATTTGCTTTCGGGGAGAAAAAAATAAAGGACAAGGATTCATCGCGTTTTACGATACGGAGCCATCGCCAAGCCCTAAAACCTCTCAAGAGGGCTGATCTGGAGTCCGTTCGGTGCTCCGGAGAGGGGAATCTGTCGCCATCGTCGTCATCAACCATCCTCCATCACCAATTTCATGATGCTCACCGTCGTGCGTGAGTAATTTCATCGTAGGCATGCTGGACGGTGATGGGTTGGATGAGATTTATCATGTAATCGAGCTAATTTTGCTAGGGTTTGATCCCTAGTATCCACTATGTTCTGAGATTGATGTTGCTCTGACTTTGCTATGCTTAATGCTTGTCACTAGGGCCTGAGTGCCATGATTTCAGATCTGAACCTATTATGTTTTCATCAATATATGAGCGTTCTTGATCCTATCTTGCAAGTCTATAGTCACCTACTATGTGTTATGATCCGGCAACCCCGAAGTGACAATAATCGGGACCACTCCCGGTGATGACCGTAGTTTGAGGAGTTCGTGTATTCACTATGTGTTAATGCTTTGGTCCGGTACTCTATTAAAAGGATGCCTTAATATCCCTTAGTTTCCGCTAGGACCCCGCTGCCACGGGAGGGTAGGACAAAAGATGTCATGCAAGTTCTTTTCCATAAGCACGTATGACTATATTCAGAATACATGCCTACATTACATTGATGAATTGGAGCTAGTTCTGTGTCACCCTAGGTTATGACTGTTACATGATGAACCAGATCCGGCATAATTCTCTATCACCGATCCATTGCCTACGAACTTTCCATATATTGTTCTTCGCTTATTTACTTTTCCGTTGCTATTGCTATCATCACTACAAAATACCAAAAACATTACTTTTGTTATCATTACCTTTTGCTACCGTTACCACTACTATCATATTACTTTGCTACTAAATACTTTGTTGTAGATATTAAGTTTCCAGGTGTGGTTGAATTGACAACTCAGCTGCTAATACTTGAGAATATTCTTTGTCTCCCCTTGTGTCGAATCAATAAATTTGGGTTGGATACTCTACCCTCGAAAACTGTTGCGATCCCCTATACTTTTGGGTTATCATGTATCGGTCTAAAACCCGAGATGCACCTGAAGGATGACATAAGACCGCTGATCCCAGTAGATGCTAAGACTTAGGTTGATTTGCAAAATCGGCCTGAGGATCAACTCCTAGCTCGGCAGAATACTTCGGGACACAAAAGGCGGTGTGCAAAGTCCTTGAGACTCAGGTTGGGTGCGGCCGACCAACCTGAGGATCATAATCTCCTCGAAAACTATATTGCACTTAAATTTTCTGCACTGGATTGCCAATGCAGTAGCCCCTGAGACACTGGTCGGGTGGCAACACCAGATCAGGGGATTGATGTGCCCCTTTAATATTAGTGAATGATAAGCCCGAAGCCCAGTAGCCCCCGAGCCTTAATACGGGCACAGGTGGCCGAATTAAGGATCAATATCCAGAGTAAAATCACAAATTATGTGTAATGATTCTATGTATCCAAGTACTTTACATCATTAATGCTCGGATCGCATTGTACAAAACTTTGTTGACTGACCATCGGCTTCCACCTCCTCGGCCAGTAGCCTAGGAATGTTTGTCCTACTTTATAAAGCCGTTATAAGGGCAAAGATTTATGGAATACTAGGCAACCCGGCCATACGGTTTTATAAACAAAGGTACGCGGAGAGATATGAAACATCTTCCAAATAAAATAATCCCGCTATCAGTTCCTTTCTTTGGGTTGTCATGCTGATCATGATCATGAAACCTCACCTCCAAACAATGTGGGAGGAAAATATTGAGGATTTAGTTCGGGGAAAGTTCCCGAACTCTATGGTATTAATGAACCAAAATTTTCACTTCCGTCGTTGCCGACCAATTATATCCTTTAAGATCGCTAGCTTTCGGCTTCACCCAGTCTGAGGTACTACTAAATCGGATGACCCAGTAGTAACAATCATAGAGGTGCTCCCTTTACCGCCTAGCCGAACAATCGGGAACATAGTGGTAAGCACAGGAGCGAGGCAACCCAGCTTGGCCAAAATCTTAAGTCAAATTGATGCATATTTATGGCTTTATAACGATGATTACGGAAGGCAGCCCTTGTATATTAAATACAAATGACGATGATATGTTTATTTTGACTCCGTTGCGACTGTTTATCAGTTGAAAGTGGCCCATCGTCAGCTTCTACCCCTTTGTAGATACTATGCAGGGTGTCTCCGCAATAACAAGACAACCCTTAGCCGACGTCTCGGTGCCCGAAGGCGGTTGTGTTAGCGGAAACGAGGCAATCAGATATGTGGGCTTTATAAATTTCACTTAGTCATTAGAGCTTTAAACTGGGGAAGCTAGCTATGAGCCCCCGGTTAGTGTTCGGCGACAGCCGAGGTCAAGCCGTAAACACTTCGGCCAATGTTATGAATGGCCCGTCATTTAACATAGTCATCGGATCACTGACCAGTTTACGCTTATTGTGACAGTCAGTTTTCGGCTTTCTCCACTGAGGTGCTTAACCATGCAAGCTGGAAGCACAATCACAGTGGTTCTCCCTTTGCACACCTAGCCGAACAAAGCGGAACGTAGGAGGAAAGCACGGGAGCCGCGCAACCCAACTATTGACCGAAGACACAATTCGAAACCGATGCATATTTAGCAATATTCAAGAATGTTTTTGCCGAATCTCTAAAGGTGTCCGGTGTTGCACTGCGAGACTTATGCTGAAAACACACAAATAGTTTAAAAGTGCCATAAGCTTGGAAAATCAAAAAACGTCAGTAAAAACTTGACGTCCGAACAAGATCAAGTGTACGGTGCCAATCCGAAAATTGGAAGAAAAAATGTGCTTTTGTCGTGCTTTAACATGACACACCCGATCTCAAGACTTCACGCGGGTCAGCCTACGGCTTCAAGCTCATTATCCCAAAGGCAGAGTACTTCTCTAAGGTCAGTTTAGCAAATTAAACTCGAGCGGCTTTTAGAGAGAAGACAGGCTATCCGGCTATTGACCATACACTCGAGTCAAAAAAGGAGCGATAGAAAAAGACTTTGCAACGAACAAGAAGAAAACATATTTACTATAAAACAAACCATATAAATTTTAAGAGCCCCCAAGTGACTTGGGTAAAAGAATTTTATGTATAATGATTGTATGTACCGATGTACTTATAGCATATCTATGCTCACCCGAACTTTAAACGCGTCTTAACCGACCGTCGGCTTCTCCCTCTTCGGTCAAGGGCCGAAAAGTGTCATGTACTCCACCTATCGAGAGTATGGACGGTGTTTCCGATGACCAGGCAATCAGGCCATAAGGCTGTAACAGACAAAGCGCGCTCAGGGAACTTATGCTATATTACTAACGAAGTGTAAGAAGCATCTTCGAAGAAAATAGTACCTCCACCGATACCTTTCTTCGGTTGCTCAATGTTACTATGAGACTTATGCAATAGTTTTTTGTACTCATGAGTCCCGTTGTGTGCCAACCATAATTGAAAACAATAAGAGCGCTAGCTTTCGGCTTCACCCAATCTGAGGTACTACCTCGGATGGCCCGGTAGTAACAATCAAAGAGGTGCTCCCTTTACTCCCTAGCCGAACAATCGGGAACGTAGGGATAAGCACAGGAGCCAGGCAACCCAGCTTGCGAAACACTTAAGTCAACATGGTGCATATTGTGGCGCAATACATGAACAAGGAACGAAGCCGTACAAGTATAATCATACGCAAGAGGAAAGGCTTCATAAAGGAAGCCCCTAAATAAACAGGGTATTTGAATTTGTGTGTCGCGAACAAAGGTTTGACAAGGAATTTTGTCACAAACAACTTTTTGCCAAAAAAGTATAATGCTTGTGTAACGCCCTCGATGCGGCTATATCTCCCACGTGTCGAAGCACGACTTAGAGGCATAACCGCATTGAAAGCAATGTCGCAAGTGAGGTAATCTTCACACAACCCATGTAATACATGAGGGAAAGATATACATAGTTGGCTTACAATCGCCACTTCACACAATTACATGAATAAAGCATTACATCATCCAGATACACACAAGGTCCGACTACGGAACCAAAATAAAAGAAGACTACCCCAAATGCTACACAGATCCCCGATCGACCCCAACTGGGCTCCACTACTGATCAACTAGAATGAAACAACACAAAGGACAAGATCTTCAAAGAGCTCCTCCTTGAGCTTGGTTGCGTCTTCTCCATGGTTCAACAGCACCTGCAAGCTGGTTTTGGAAGTATCTGTGAGTCACGGCGACTCAGCAATCTCACACCCTCGCGATCAAGACTATTTAAGCTTATAGGAAGGGTAAAAGGTATGAGATGGAGCTGCAGCAAGCGACTAGCATATATGGTGGCCAACATACGCAAATGAGAGCGAGAAGAGAAGGCAAAAGCACGGTCAAGAATCTATGATCAAGAAGTGATCCTAGAGCAACCTACGTCAAGCATAACTCCAACACCGTGTTCACTTCCCGGACCCCGCCGAGAAGAGACCATCACGGCTACATACGCGGTTGATGCATTTTAATTAAGATCAACTTCAGGTTTTCTACAACCAGACATTAACAAATTCCCATCTGCCCATAACCGCGGGCACGGCTTTCGAAAGTTCAATCCCTGCAGGAGTGTCCCAACTTAGCCCATCACAAGCTCTCACGGTCAACGAAGGATATTCCTTCTCCCAAGACAATCCGATCAGACTCGGCATCCCGGTTACAAGACATCCTCGACAATGGTAAAACAAGTCCAGCAACACCGCCCGAATGTGCCGACAAATCCCGATAGGAGCTACACATATCTCGTTCTCAGGGCACACTCAGATAGGTCAAGCTACGAGTAAAACCAACCCTCAAGTTGCCCCGAGGTGGCCCCGCGGACTTCCTAGTTCGGACCAACACTCAGAGGAGCACTGGCCCGGGGGGTTTAAATAAAGATGACCCTTGAGTCCGCGGAACCCAAGGGAAAAAGAGGCTAGGTGGCGAATGGTAAAACCAATGTTGGGCATTGCTGGAGGACTTTTATTCAAGGCAAACTGTCAAGGGGTTCCCATTATAACCCAACCGTGTAAGGAACGCAAAATCCAGGAACATAACACCGATATGACGGAAACTAGGGCGGCAAGAGTGGAACAAAACACCAGGCATAAGGTTGAGCCTTCCACCCTTTACCAAATATATAGGTGCATTAAGATAAACAAGATAATATTGTGATATCCCAACAATAAACAATGTTCCAACAAGGAACAATCTCCAATCTTCACCTGCAACTAAAAACGCTATAAGAGGGGCTGAGCAAAGCGGTAACATAGCCAAACAACGGTTTGCTAGGACAAGGTGGGTTAGAGGCTTGGCTTAACAATATGGGAGGCATGATAAGCAAGTGGTAGGTATCGCAGCATAGGCATAGTAAAAGAGCGAGCAACTAGCAAGCAAAGATAGAAGTGATTTCGAGGGTTGGTCATCTTGCCTGAAATCCCGCAATGAAGAAGAACGAGTCCAAGAAGAAGACAAACGTACGTAGACGAACGGGCCCTCACAAACGCGACGTAATCAGAACCAACCCGAAGAAGCGACACCGGAAAGAAGCACACAACATAGTAAACAAACCACACATGAACATGGCATGATATGCGGGATGCGATATGTGATGCATATGCATGATTTGGAAAGTAATGATTGAACCTGGCCTCAACATGGAAATCCAAGAGTTCCATTGGAAAGGTGAGGTGATTTCGGTTGAAATCGATATAAAGATCACCGGAATCGGATGCACGGTTTGGAAATGGCAAGCAAAACAAATATGGCACCGCTCTGCGATAATCAGCAAGTGACCAACTAAATGCATCAAGATAAATATGCTACAGCACTCAAACATGGCACCAAAATACATGGCAGGGATCCACTCATAAAGCTTGACAAAAGATGAACACTAAGCTACGGCTAATTCATCCATTAACAGGTTCAAACAAGCATGGCAAAAGTGCAAATGATAACAAGTTTCAGACTTAGTGAAATTAACACAAGTCTGGAATTTATCATCAGGAAGAAAACTTTAGAGCATGAAAACTACATGCTACAGGAACTTAACATAGCAAAGCAAGGCATGGCATGAAGATACTGAAAGCACTTAACATAAGTCTCTTAGTGACCTTGAGCCAAAAGGGATCAGAAAATACCATTGCAAGCATGTGAACATGGCAAAAACATAACCAGATTCAGACTTAGTGAAAAAACTGGAGCATGGCAAAACAGTTAACGACTAGGCATGTTTACGAGCTTGATGCACTCACTACAAAGCATGGCATGACAGACTAAGCATACACCCATCAAGAAGACATGGCATAGAATCTATACATGGCAAGAACAACAACATAGCATGCACGGATCAATAACAACAACCTCGGCAAAATCGCTAAACATGTTAACAATCTGCCAGAAACATTTTATAGCAAAAGTAGAGCTCGATTGACTCAAGCTAGGGTGCTCCATAAATGCAAACAAAGACATGGATGGATAGAGCACCACAATATTAACAAAACATCCTTACTGACCATCCTCAAAAGAGGCACGGATCACTAGGCAACAACATAAACATATGGCATAATAACAAAATCGGGACAAGGACTTAGTGAAATTCTAAGTCCCTGAAATCAGCATCAACGAATACGCTACTTTGCATGCTTGTGCTAGTCACCACATAGATCCCAAAAATACATGGCAAGCACCCCTGTAAAGATAACATGGCATTCTACAAAACACACGTAGAGCTCAGGATCATAGCATGCACACATAAATCATGGCAAAAATGACAAAAGGCTATTTGCTGAAACAGATCTGCTAAATTCCTCACATAGCTCTCTTCCAACAGCATTTCGGGCATCAAGATGAGCTCAAATGAAAATGATGCAATGAGATGAAATGATGTACACGTCGAGACGAACATTTTGATATGCTACACATATGAATCGGAGCTACGGATGCAGAGTTATGACATGATGAAGATGGCATAAAATAACTGAGATCTGGGGACTTGGTAAAAAACGACCTCCGGGAAAGTCAACGGGCGGAGATGGGCCAAATCGGCGATGAGGCAGGCCGGCGCTGTAGCTGGGCCTGGGAGGCCGAGGCCCATGCGGTGTTGGAGGCCGGCCCAGGAGGGCGCTGGGGCATCGCCGACCTTGATCCCGCATGGATCGAGGGAGGCAGGGCGGCGGCGCTACTCCGATGATGACCGGGCGACGACAGGACGGGGTGGTACCGGCCCGATCCGGTCGGCCGGAGCCGGATCCGGGCGGTGGCGGGGCGGACAGAGTCGGCGAGGTGGAACGGGGAGGTGGCGACGAACGGCGGCGGGGCGCGGACTGCCGGCGCGGGGCGGAGCCGGAGCTCGGCGACGGAGGAACGAAGGCGGCGCGGCGAGGACCACGGCGGCGGTCGGCGGCACTGGGCGGCGCGTGGGGCGCAGCTCGCGCGGGAAACGGTGGCCCGACTCGGGCCCGGGGAGGGCCGGATCTGGGCTCCTCGGGCCCCGACGAAGTGGGGGCGGTGCGCGGCGACATGGCGCGCTTGGAGTGGCTGAGGCGGCGGGGAAGGTGACGTGGCGGCCTTTGATTGGTCGGGCGATGTGGCGGCGGCCGACGAACATGTCCGACGCGGTGAGGACGCGTCCGACGGCGCGAGGGGAGGAGTTTTAGGGTTTCGGGGAAAAAGATCCGAAAACGAAAATGAAGGGGTCTATTTATAGAGGTAGAGGGAGCTAGGAGAGTCCAAATGAGGTGCGGTTTTCGGCCATACGATCGTGATCGAACGACCGAGATGATGGAGGGGGTTTAGGTGGGTTTGGAGCCAGCTAGAAAAGGTGTTGGGCTGCAACACACACGAGGCCTTTTCGGTCCCTCGGTTAACCGTTGGAATATCAAACGAAGTCCAAATGGCACGAAACTTGACAGGCAGTCTACCGGTAGTAAACCAAGGCCGCATGACAAGTCTCGGTCCAATCCGAAAACGTTTAACACCCGCACACGAAAAGAGGTAGAAAGGGACACTGGGTGACATAGGAGCGCCGGATTGCAAAACGGACAATGGGAAAAATGCTCGGATGCATGAGACGAACATGTATGCAAATGCGATGCACATGATGACATGATGTGAGATGCATGACATGCAAGCAATGACAAGGCAACAACAGCGAATAACTGGAAGGCACCTGGCACATCGGTCTCGGGGTGTCACAGCTTGGTCGAACCGAACAAAATTTAAAACTAAGTTTTTTAGCATGAAAGCGAGTAAGCGACTTAGTTGGTTAATGAGCTCGATGTTGATGACGCAAGCCGAGATTGTGGCGGGACGAGATCCCAGCCCCTAAGCCGGCCCCGAGATGTCCGAGTAAAGAGCTCGGCTTGATGAAGTGGTGACGCAGCATAGTCGATGGGCGAGGTGAAAACCCTAGTCCGACCACGGCGACGGAGCAGGCCGGCAGTGTGACGCCGAAGCCCCCAGCGTGTGTTAATGAAGTGATGATGAAGCCCCCGGTCTAGCCGAGGTGATGCGGTTGGTCGGCAAGGTGATGACAGAACCCCCAC
This sequence comes from Triticum urartu, assembly GCF_056163025.1. Lineage (NCBI taxonomy): Eukaryota > Viridiplantae > Streptophyta > Magnoliopsida > Poales > Poaceae > Triticum > Triticum urartu. The sequence continues at coordinate 78,005,056 of NC_141873.1, read as the reverse complement.
ATCAGCACATTGGTGCGCCAAGGTAATAGCGTTGCCCGGCCGAAATCATTTACATATGCACAAAAAATAGTGCGATCCGGAGATAATAATAATAATAAAAATAAAAAAATCTCTGCATAATTAATAATTTAAGCAAAGTGAATAATAAAAGAAACATGGCATGTGTGTCGAACACTCGATGAGGTAGAGATCTCTTAGTGATGCCGAAGTCCCCGAGGCAACCGAACATGTCGGTATGGCGATTCGACCAACAAGGTGATCACGCGAGCCGATTTATGCCGATTGGGACAACGACGTCGGATTGCCAAAGTGACCGTGTGACGCAGTCGAAGTTGATCACCTACACACATAAAATAGTGCGGTCCAAAAAGGATAATTGCTTTTCGCAAAAATAATTTATTTAAAGAGGTGTAGCCTGGCGCCGAAGTCAACGTCGATGCAGGGCATCGGCGTGACGCGGTGAAGGCGTGGCAAAGACTGACTTCACAGGTCGGTTTGAGTTCCGGATGCGGCATTCGCCGAACTGTATACAGAAACTGACCGAACCACCACGCGACCATTGTTAATGCGGTCACCATTTGATAGACTTGTGTACAGATGATGAAACAAACTAGAGTAATAATTCCTTGGGAAAAATAAACCCAAGCAAGAAAAAAATACTAGGATTAATAGCACTTGGTTTATCTGTTGTAGCAATCTGGAGAAAGGTTACTCCCAAAATTAGGACTCGATCCGCACACCCATTGCCTGATGGGTGATGAAGCAGTGGCATGGTGATGCTGGCAAAGGTTGGCTCACCGAGGCAAAGCCCGTGGTCCAGCTAATGTGATGAAGTTGGTCGGCTGGTGACGCCGAAGTCTCCGAAGTAAGTTGATGAAGAGATGGCGAAGCCCTCGGTCTAGCCGAGGAGACAGAGCAGGTCAGTAAGGAGATGTTGCAGCTGCCATGTCAACTGAGTTGTTCAAGCAGTTCAGCGTGATGGACATCGGCTTGAAGAAGCAACAGTGCGGCCATGCCGACGCAGGTTGTAACTTGTGACACGGTCAATGCCGGCTTGATGAAGTGACCATGCGGCGATGCCTGTGTGCCCACTTCGTGTAGTCCGTGGGGCGGCGATATTGGTGATGATTTATCCTTGGTGATTCCAAACTCTTGTTCGCTCGCCGAGAAGATGATCTGAAGAAGTTGAGCTCGGCTCAAAAAGCGACGACGTGTCTAGCACAGGTCGGCAGCCGTGGAGCAATATTGCCGGACTGGTTTGACACCAGCATGATGGTAAAGATTACTTCAGAGGAGGCTTAAAATTTTATGGGCACGTGTTTAAAACAACGCTTAATACCCTAGAAGAAAATTCCTTTAAGAAGGTTGTCCAATATCACGTTCATATGAAACATGAATTCGGGTCGAATCCGTATTCGCGCAGGAAACAGATCCGAAAATTGGTCCACTCATCGGAAGGTTCCCAGAGTTTGAACCGTCGGATCGAGCTGAAATTTTGAGGGGTGGTAGATATGGGAATTCCGCATCTGATGAATGGTTGGATCTTCCAAAGGACATCCGAGCTGGGGTCTGGAGACCGCGTCCTAAACTCGTCCAGATTCTCGTTCATATTTGACAGGGCTCTGGTATATCATAGATTGCCGGAGATTCCTCCATCGGAACTCGACGAAATTTTGCATGGTTGTTGTAGACTCAATTCCGCACAATTTCACCAAAGGGATCATCAAAGCGATGCTTGAGGAGGTGGTGGCAGCGGATACAAGTTCGTTGTTTGGAAAAACAGCACGGTCTCCCGAGGGCAATGTTGACGTTGAGCCCCCGGGCTCCATGGATGATTCCTCCATGATCTTGATAGAGATCGGAGTTGATGTTGATGAAGGCCCCTGTCCAAACATGACAATCAAAGATGGAGCGCGGTCCTTGGTCGAGCCAAGGTGACCAGTCGAGCCGACGACGAAGATGTCGGCGTCGCAGTTGATCTGCGGGCGAGCCATTGATCCTTTGCCGATCACACAACGAAACTCTCAATGAAAGCATCATTGTCGGTGTCAAAACCGGCGGATCTTAGGTAGGGGGTCCCAAGTTGTGTATCATGGATCGATGGGTAACAGGAGACAGGGGACACGATGTTTACCCAGGTTCGGGCCCTCTTGATGGAGGTAAAACCCTACGTCCTGCTCTTGTTTATATTGATGGAGTATCAAGTACAAAGTTGATCTACCTCGAGGTCATATGTTGTGGTCTAAAACCTAAGGGTATGATGAATAATATCATAATCATATATTGACTAGCCTGGCCTCGGCTTATATAACATACCAGAGGCCTAGGATAACAAGAGTCCTAGTCGAATACGTCGGTGGAGAAGAGTCCTTGTCTTGATCACCAAGTCTTGTGGAATCTTCCTCGTATATGTCTTCGGCTGTCTGAACTGGCCCATGAGTAAATGGCCATCGGGGTCCTCGGCCCAATCCAACTGATCGGGAGAAGATGTGGTGAGTACCCCCTAGTCCAGGAAACCGTCAATACCGACGATCGAATCTCGGGCAAGTAACATACTGATGACAAAGGGAACAACATATACCGTTATGCGGTTTGACCGATAAAGATCTTCGTAGAATATGTAGGAACCAATATGAGCATCCAGGTTCCGCTATTGTTTATTGACCGGAGATATGTCTCGGTCATGTCTACATAGTTCTCGAACCCATAGGGTCCGCACGCTTAACGTTCGGTGACGATCGGTATTACGAGTTTATGTGTTTTGATGTACCGAAGGTAGTTCGGAGTCACGGATTTGATCAGGAACATAACGAGGAGTCTCGAAATGGTCAAGTCGTAAAGATCGATATATTGAAAGCCTATGTTTGGACATCAGAATGGTTCCGGATGAAAACGGGAGTATACCGGAGCACCGGGAGGTTACCGGAACCCCCCGAAAGGTATATGGGCCTTATTGGGCCTTAGTGGGAGAGAGGGGAAAGGAGCAAAGGAGGGGGCGCCCCCCCCCAAGCCCAATCCAAATTGGGAGGGGGGCCGCCCCCCCTTCCCTTCCTCCTCCTTCCTCCTTCCTTCTCTCCTAAATCCAACAAGGCAAGGGGGAATCCTACTCCCGGTGGGAGTAGGACTCCCCTTGGGCACGCCTAGGAGGCCGGCCCCCTCCCCCTCCTCCACTCCTTTATATACGGGGGAGGGGGGCACCCCATAGACACACAAGTTTATCATTGATCTTTAGCCGTGTGCGGTGCCCCCTCCACCATAATCCACCTCGATAATATCATAGAGGTGCTTAGGCGAAGCCCTGTTCCGGTAGCAACATCATCACCGTCATGACGTTGTCGTACTGACGAAGCTCTCCCTCGAAGCTCTACTGGATCGTGAGTTCGCGGGACGTCACCGAGCCGAACATGTGCAGATCGCGGAGGCCATATCTTCGGTACTAGATCGGTCAATCGTGAAGACGTACGAGTACATCAACCGCGTTGTCATAATGCTTCCACTTACGGTCTACGAGGGTACGTAGACGATACTCTCCCCTCTCGTTGCTATGCATCACCATGATCTTGCGTGTGCGTAGGAATTTTTTTGAAATTACTATGTTACCCAACAGTCGCATCCAAGCCAGGTCTATGCCTAGATGTTATATGCACGAGTAGAACACAAAGGAGTTGTGGGCGTGGGTATATACATATTGCTTGCCGTCACTAGTTGATTCTTGATTCAGCGGTATTGTTGGATGAAGCGGCTCAGACCGACATTACGCGTACGCTTACGCGAGACTAGTTCTACCGACGTGTTTCGCACACAGGTGGCTAGTGGGTGTCAGTTTCTCCAACTTTAGTTGAATCAGATTCAATGAACAGGGTTCTTTCTGAAGATCAAAAAGCAATCACTATACCGCGTTGTGGTTTTTGATGCGTAGGTAAGAACGGTTCTTGCTCAGCCCGTAGCAGCCACGTAAAACTTGCAACAACAAAGTAGAGGACGTCAAACTTGTTTTTGCAGGGCATGTTGTGATGTGATATGGTCAAGACGTGATGAGATATAAATTGTTGTATGAGATGATCATGTTTTGTTAAAGTTATCGGCAACTGGCAAGAGCCTTATGGTTGTCTCTTTATTGCATAAGATGCAGGCGCCATACAATTGCTTTACTTTATCGCTATACGATAGCAATAGTTGCAAAAGCAATAGTTGGCGAGACGACCATGTGATGACACGTTGATAGAGATCAAGATGATGGAGATCATGGTGTCATGCCGGTGATGATGGAGATCATGACGGTACTTTGGAAATGGAGATCAAAGGCACAAGATGATAATGGCCATATCATGTCACATATTTTTGATTGCATGTGATGTTTATCTTTTATACATCTTATTTTGCTTAGTTCAGCGGTAGCTTTATAAGATGATCCCTTACTAAAATTTCAAGGTATAAGTGTTCTCCCTGAGTATGCACTGTTGCGACAGTTCTTCGTGCCGAGACACCACATGATGATCGGGTGTGATAAGCTGTACGTTCACATACAACGGGTGCAAGTCAGTTTTGCACATGCAGAATACTCGGGTTAAACTTGACGAGCCTAGCATATGCATATATGGCCTCGGAACACTGAGACCGAAAGGTCGAGCGTGAATCATATAGTAGATATGATCAACATAGTGATGTTCACCATTGAAAACTACTCCATCTCATGTGATGATCGGACATGGTTTAGTTGATATGGATCACGTTATCACTTAGATGATTAGAGGGATGTCTATCTAAGTGGGAGTTCTTAAGTAATATGATTAATTAAACTTAAATTTATCATGAAACTTAGTACCTGATAGTATTTTGCATATCTATGTTGTAGATCAATTGCTCGCATATAGCTTCCCCATTTTATTTATGATATGTTCCTAGAGAAAGCTATGTTGAAAGATGATAGTAGCAATGATGTGGATTGGATCTATGATCTTGAGGATTATCCTCATTGCTGCACAGAAGAATTACATCCTTGAAGCACCGCTAGGTGACAAACCCGCTGCAGGAGCAACGCCAGATGTTATGAACACCTGGCAGAGCAAAGCTGATGACTACTCGATTGTTCAGTGTGCCATGCTTTATGGCTTAGAACTGGGACTTCAACGATGTTTTGGAGGTCATGGAGCATATGATATGTTCCAGGAGTTGAAGTTAATATTTCAAGAAAATGCCCGGATTGAGAGATATGAAGTCTCCAATAAGTTCTACAGCTGCAAGATCGAGGAGAATAGTTTTGTCAGTGAACATATACTCAGAATGTCTGGGTACCACAACCATTTGACTCAACTAGGAGTTAATCTTCCTGATGATAGTTTCATTGACAGAGTTCTTCAATCACTGCCACCAAGCTACAAGAGCTTCGTGATGAACTATAATATGCAAGGGATGGATAAGACAATTCCTGAGCTCTTCGCAATGCTAAAGGTTACGGAGGTAGAAATCAAGAAGGAGCATCAAGTGTTGATGGTCAACAAGACCACCAGTTTCAAGAAAAGGATAAAGGAAAGAAGGGGAACTTCAAGAAGAACAGCAAGCCAGTTGCTGCTCAAGTGAAGAAACCCAAGTCTGGACCTAAGCCTGAGACTGAGTGCTTCTACTGCAAAGGAACTGGTCACTGGAAGCGGAACTGCCCCAAGTATTTGGCGGAGAAGAAGGATGGCAAAGTGAAAGTTATATTTGATATACATGTTATTGATGTGCACCTTACTAATGCTCGCAATAGTGCCTGGGTATTTGATACTGGTTCAGTTGCTAACATTTGCAACTCGAAACAGGGACTACGGATTAAGCGAAGATTGACTAAGGACGAGGTGACGATGCGCGTAGGAAATGGTTCCAAAGTCAATGTGATCGTCGTCGGCACGCTACCTCTACGTCTACCTTCGGGATTAGTTTTAGACCTAAATAATTGTTATTTGGTGCCAGCGTTGAGCATGAACATTATATCTGGATCTTGTTTGATGCGAGACGGTTATTCATTTAAATCAGAGAATAATGGTTGTTCTATTTATATGAGTAATCCTATATACCTAAGAAGTTCACCCCCACTACTATATTTATCTCTACATGCAGCCTATCCACATCATCAAGTGGGCCATGTGTGACACATGAGCAGCTCTTACAACATGCATAATGACACGTGTGTTCAATAAGCAATTTAAAAAATGAACCGTTTCCGTTTCCAACTTTCCATGTAGACCCATGCATCACCCATCGTCCACACAATTACTCCCCATCATTAGTTTTGCCGGTCTCTACATCTTCTTCACCAAATCGTTTCTTTTCATCTCCTTCACTATTTTCGGACGGATGGATCTATGTTTTGCCTATTCATCTTCTCTTGATAACCCTCCTTTTAATCCATGGGTTCGTTCCCGTCACCTACACCAAAGCTGAATCGATCAATTGCTTGATGGCAGGAAACACTCACATTGGAGGAAGAGGCGTTGGCAGAGAAAGGGCTTGCATCGTCTCAGCTGGTGTGTGCCAAGGTGAGGAGCCGCCATGACGGTCGATCCCCCAACCTCCCCTAACCCTCCCCAATGTGTGGCTCCATGAGTTCCATGCTTTGTGTTGCGCTCGCGGCAGAGAGATCGTTAATGTCTGGTTGCATGGTGCAGCGGCTTGCCACGAGACTCCACGGTACGGTCGCCGGCGTTCTGCACCTTCCACCGTTGTCTCCTGTAGGTGTATAGCTCCCTTCCTCTGGCCGCCCATGTCCCTGCTACAGCCGGTGGACCTCCACAGATCGGGGACGACAAGGGCACCGACGACCATGGTCAGTCCCGTGACGCCAGGCATGTTCGACCTCTTTCGGTGGCTTTCTGCTGCCCCTACATGTGGAGCTCAACATGGAGGAACTCGTCGTGGCCCGAGTATCGCTCTGGGCGCGGCTGCCCACCGCCCCGCATGACAACTGGTCCAACGCCCACCAAGTGTTTGGTGTAATGTCGATATGGGCGGATGGCTGTTGGTAAAAACAAAATTCAGTTTAGTCTAGAAATTGTATTGCTATACCCTTAATTTTGTGTTCTTCCATAAGATTAGATTTGAATTTACCACTAACATATCAAATGTATTGAATCTGAAGTACGATACCAAAATGAATGACTTACGTGAGTTTGTGAGACATCTCCTGCGAGTCTGGGACTGTTTTCAACAATTTGTACTGCAGGTATAAGCACTCAAGGTGATGGATGGCTTCATGTTGTAATCTGTTATGTTCACTCCTTCCCAAATTAAACTTTAGCAACCTTATCAATTGTACAATCTCTTGGTGTTGCTCCTGGGTCCAATATATATATCTGCTTGCTTAGCCAACTCATGGTCTCCGAAGTTAGGCCATAATAGACAAATATTTCCTTTACTCACATTCAACTGATGTATATCTCGGCGTGTTAGTTAATTTCCAAATTAATCTGTAAAGTAGGCTTATTGGTTACAATTAGAAAACCTCTTGGTGTTCTCCTTGGTCCAATATTTATCTTCTTGCTTAACAAAACTACGCCATATGATTAGTTCACATAAATAAGTGATATTCTACTTTTTTTGGCGGCTGGAAGAAGATCAGTTTGTCATATCATGTGAAAATGAGTTTATTTACCTACATTGTTGCTTTTATTTGTCAGTTAACAAAGATGTTTGTGAAACAGTAAATTAGTCAGCATAGTTTAGCTTGCTGAGAACCTGGATGTGGAGACTCAGAAGGTTCATTTCATTCATTTGCCGCTCTGAAATGTTGTCCTCATTAGATGGTTCTGCTTTGTAGAAATCAGGAGTGCAAGTCGAAGTGTTTCCTTCTCTAACACCGTGTTTCGAGGTATGGATTTCGTTACACCCGCATGTTTGGATTTTGCAGCATCGGCCACCCAACGGATCTGATTACCGAATGCCATGCGACGACCGCAGTGGTGCTGATGCATCATGCATGCCTGCGACATGACCGACACACTGGAACAACTCAACTCCTTCTAGCTTCCCAACTTCTGGCGTGCCCATGTGATGCTGCCTACAGCCTCCCATGGATCAGGTGAAGCTGCTGGAGATCATGGTGTGGGTTCAAGATGAACCTCATGGATGAACGACAGGGTCACAAGTTGCCTCCATGCCAGATACACTCTGCTGCCATGCTGCCGATGTTGCGTCAACGGCGCCGAGGGAATTTGCATGTGAGCAAGTAGCTAACCACTTAATCCATGATTAAATCTCCTAATTAGTCTCGTCATGTCGTTCATTTCAGTTCCTGCATCTCTGACTCTGTTCCTACAAGTCATGATGGGAAGGATGAATTTGTAATCCCCTTTGCCTGCTGGCATTGGATTAGGCCCGCCCTTCAATCCTCTCAATGTATTAAGTTTCTGATTCCTCCATGTCTCCATCCTACTCTAACATCTTGCTTCACTGTGAGGTTATCATATAGGATAGCTGACTATCTACTACAATGCATTTTGTAATTATGTTCTGATGAGTGAATGTTTGTAATACTTGCCATGTCACACAACATGCTTATTTACTGGCCTTTTAAATTGTTGGCAAACAGGTGCCATCTGATTTCCTATATCAGAACAACAAAGCATACATTTTTATGCTACGTGGGTTTTACTTATTGGAAACTATAGGAAATCTTCGTACTGAAAATAAATAGGACAACAACTCGCTGCTCACTTTAATCTCATTTAATATTGCCATATCTCCGTAATTTCTTATCAGTGGTTACGACATGGCTACGAGAATTTTAACATTTGGATACAGGTGAATAAATGCCTCTTATGAGGTCACTACAAGCCAACTAAGTGTACTAGAACCATTTCAGTGGTTTTACAATGCTATGAATATTGAGGAGAATTCCATGATAATGCTAAGCCTTTGTAAGTTTGCACAAAATTGTATTCGTTAAGATAAATACCAATATTTCATTGAATCTTTAATAGCCATCTTTATTTTCATTCGATCACATTGTTCATTGAAGCTAAGGCAAAAAGTCCCGCAGCAACGCGCGGGGTGTCATCTAGTATCTTTTATGGTCATGCACCCCTGATGAGTGGTCTATTTTTACTAAATCTTGATAGTAGTGATACACATGTTCATAGTATTGAAGCCAAAAGATGCAGAGTTGATAATGATAGTGCAACTTATTTGTGGCACTGCCGTTTAGGTCATTTTGGTGTAAAGCGCATGAAGAAACTCCATTCTGATGGAATTCTGGAATCACTTGATTATGAATCACTTGGTACTTGCGAACCATGCCTCATGGGCAAGATGACTAAAACTTCATTCTCCGGAACAATGAAGCGAGCAACAGAGTTATTGGAAATCATACATACTGATGTATGTGGTCCAATGAACATTGAAGCTCACGGCGGATATCGTTATTTCCTCACCTTCATAGATGATTTGAGCAGATATGGGTATATCTACTTGATGAAACATAAGTCTGAAACATTTAAAAAGTTCAAAGAATTTCAGAGTGAAGTGGAAAATCATCGTAACAAGAAAATCAAGTTTCTACGATCTGATCGTGGAGGCGAATATTTGAGTTATGAGTTTGGAATTCATTTGAAACAATGTGGAATAGTTTCACAACTCACGCCACCTGGAACACCACAGCGTAATGGTGTGTCCGAACGTCGTAATCGTACTTTACTAGATATGGTGCGATCTATGATGTCTCTCACTGATTTACCGCTATCATTTTGGGGTTACGCTTTAGAGACAACTGCATTCACATTAAATAGGGCACCATCTAAATCCGTCGAGACGACACCTTATGAACTGTGGTTTGGCAAGAAACCCAAGTTGTTGTTTCTTAAAGTTTGGGGCTGCAATGCTTATGTGAAAAAGCTTCAACCTGATAAGCTCGAACCAAAATCGGAGAAATGTGTCTTCATAGGATACCCAAAGGAGACTGTTGGGTACACCTTCTATCACAGATCTGAAGGCAAGATATTCGTTTCTAAGAATGGATCCTTTCTATAGAAGGAGTTTCTCTCGAAAGAAGTGAGTGGGAGGAAAGTAGAACTTGACGAGGTAATTGTACCTTCTCCCTTATTGGAAAGTAGTTCATCACTGAAATCAGTTCCAGTGATTCCTACACCAGTAAGTGAGGAAGCTAATGATGATGATCATGAAACTTCTGATCAAGTTACTACCAAACCTCGTAGGTCAACCAGAGTAAGATCCGCACCAGAGTGGTACGGTAATCCTGTTCTGGAAGTCATGTTACTTGACCATGACGAACCTACGAACTATGAGGAAGCAGTGATGAGTCCAGATTCCGCAAAATGGCTTGAAGCCATGAAATCTGAGATGGGATCCATGTATGAGAACAAAGTGTGGACTTTGGTTGACTTGCCCGATGACCAGCAGGCCATAGAGAATAAATGGATCTTCAAGAAGAAGACTGACGCTGACGGTAATGTTACTGTCTACAAAGCTCGACTTGTTGCGAAAGGTTTTCGACAAGTTCAAGGAGTTGACTACGATGAGACCTTCTCATCCATAGCGATGCTTAAGTCCGTCTGAATCATGTTAGCAATTACCGCATTTTATGATTATGAAATTTGGCAAATGGATGTCAAAACTTCATTCCTTATTGGATACCTTAAAGAAGAGTTGTATATGATGCAACCAGAAGGTTTTGTCGATCCAAAAGGTGCTAACAAAGTGTGCAAGCTCCACCGATCCATTTATGGACTGGTGCAAGCCTCTCGGAGTTGGAATATACGCTTTGATAGTGTGATCAAAGCATATGGTTTTATACAGACTTTTGGAGAAGTCTGTATTTACAAGAAAGTGAGTGGGAGCTCTGTAGCATTTCTGATATTATATGTAGATGACATATTGTTGATCGGAAATGATACTGAATTTCTGAATAGCATAAAAGGATACTTGAATAAGAATTTTTCAATGAAAGACCTCGGTGAAGCTGCTTATATATTGGGCATCAAGATCTATAGAGATAGATCAAGACGCTTGATTGGACTTTCACAAAGCACATACCTTGATAAAGTTTTGAAGAAGTTCAAAATGGATCAGGCAAAGAAAGGGTTCTTGCCTGTATTACAAGGTGTGAAGTTGAGTCAGACTCAATGCCCGACCACTGTAGAAGATAGAGAGAAAATGAAAGGTGTTCCCTATGCTTCAGCCATATGCTCTATCATGTATGCAATGCTATGTACCAGACCTGATGTGTGCCTTGCTATAAGTTTAGCAGGGAGGTACCAAAGTAATCTAGGAGTGGATCACTGGACAGCGGTCAAGAACATCCTAAAATACCTGAAAAGGACTAAGGATATGTTTCTCATATATGGAGGTGACAAAGAGCTCGTCGTAAACGGTTACGTTGATGCAAGCTTTGACACTGATCCGGATGACTCTAAGTCACAAACTGGATACATGTTTTTATTAAATGGTGGAGCTGTCAGTTGGTGCAGTTCCAAGCAGAGCGTCGTGGCGGGATCTACGTGTGAAGCGGAATACATAACTGCTTCGGAAGCAGCAAATAAAGGAGTCTGGATGAAGGAGTTCATATCCAATCTAGGTGTCATACCTAGTGCATCGGGTCCAATGAAAATCTTTTGTGACAATACTGGTGCAATTGCCTTGGCAAAGGAATCCAGATTTCACAAGAGAACCAAGCACATCAAGAGACGCTTCAATTCCATCCGCGATCAAGTCAAGGAGGGAGACATAGAGATTTGCAAGATACATATGGATCTGAATGTTGCAAACCCGTTGACTAAGCCTCTCTCACGAGCAAAACATGATCAGCACCAAGACTCCATGGGTGTTAGAATCATTACAATGTAATCTAGATTATTGACTCTAGTGCAAGTGGGAGACTGAAGGAAATATGCCCTAGAGGCAATAATAAAGTTGTTATTTATATTTCCTTATATCATGATAAATGTTTATTATTCATGCTAGAATTGTATTAACCGGAAACTTAGTACATGTGTGAATACATAGACAAACAGAGTGTCACTAGTATGCCTCTACTTGACTAGCTCATTAATCAAAGATGGTTAAGTTTCCTAGCCATGGACAAGAGTTGTCATTTGATTAATGGGATCACATCATTAGAGAATGATGTGATTGACTTGACCCATCCGTTAGCTTAGCACAATGTTCGTTTAGTTTGTTGCTATTGCTTTCTCCATAACTATACATGTTCCTATGACTATGAGATCATGCAACTCCCAAATACCGGAGGAACACTTTGTGTGCTACCAAACGTCACAATGTAACTGGGTGATTATAAAGGTGCTCTACAGGTGTCTCCGATGGTGTTTGTTGAATTGGCATAAATCAAGATTAGGATTTGTCACTCCGATTGTCGGAGAGGTATCTCTGGGCCCTCTCGGTAATGTACATCACTATAAGCCTTGCAAGCAATGTAGCTAATGATTTATTTACGGGATGTAGCATTATGGAACGAGTAAAGAGACTTGCCGGTAACGATATTGAACTAGGTATTGAGATACTGACGATCGAATCTCGGGCAAATAACATACCGATGACAAAGGGAACAATGTATATCGTTATGCGATTTGACCGATAAAGATCTTCGTAGAATATGTAGGAACCAATATGAGCATCCAGGTTCCGCTATTGGTTATTGAGCGGAGACATGTCTCGGTCATGTCTACATAGTTTTTGAACTCGTAGGGTCCACACGCTCAACGTTCGGTGACGATCGGTATTACGAGTTTATGTGTTTTGATGTACCGAAGGTAGTTCGGAGTCCCGGATTTGATCACGGACATAACAAGGAGTCTCTAAATGGTCGAGACGTAAAGATCGATATATTGAAAGCCTACGTTTGGACATCTGAATGGTTCCGGGTGAAAACGGGGGTATACCAGAGCACCGAGAGCTTACCGGAACCCCCCAAAAGGTATATGGGCCTTATTGGACCTTAGTGGGAGAGAGGGGGGAAAGGAGCAAAGGAGGGGGCGCGCCCTCCCCAAGCCCAATCCAAATTGGGAGGGGGGCCGGCCCCCCTTTCCTTCCTCCTCCTTCCTCCTTCCTTCTCTCCTAAATCCAACAAGGCAAGGGGGGAATCCTACTCCCGGTGGGAGTAGGACTCCCCTTGGGGCGCGCCTAGGAGGCCGGCCCCTCCCCCTCCACTCCTTTATATACGGGGGAGGGGGGCACCCCATAGACACACAAGTTGATAATTGATCTTTAGCCGTGTGCTGTGCCCCCTCCACCATAATCCACCTCGGTAATATCATAGCGGTGCTTAGGCGAAGCCCTGTTCCGGTAGCAACATCATTACCGTCATCACGCCGTCGTGCTGACGAAGCTCTCCCTCGAAGCTCTACTGGATCGTGAGTTCGCGGGACGTCACCGAGCCGAACGTGTGCAGATCGCCGAGGTGCCATATCTTCGGTACTAGATCGGTCGATCGTGAAGACGTACGACTATATTAACTGCGTTGTCATAACGCTTCCGCTTACGGTCTACGAGGGTACGTAGACGATACTCTCCCCTCTCGTTGCTATGCATAACCATGACCTTGCGTGTGCATAATTTTTTTTTGAAATTACTGCGTTCCCCAACAGAACAACCAAAATTTTGCATTGTTGTCCTGGTTCGAACCCATATATTCTCGACCAGCTCATAAGAGCACCCACACACTTCTAGCCACACTGCAGCTGAGCCATCTTCCACCCCACAAAACAATCACAATAGACGGCCATCTTGCGAACCAATTTTTTTATTTTAGCAAAGCGTACGAAACCAGCTGGCTCGGCCCGTTCGGGGGCTTTTTGTTTTTTAGGTTGCCCGCTAGCGGGGAACAACTAGTTAATGAGCGCTCCTTCAGGAGCATCGTAACGATCAGCGCCACTTGGCGCGCTCTCGGCCATTCGCCATGTGTCGTGCTCTGGGCGCTTTCTCTGGATTTTATTTTTTATTTTTCCGCACGCGTTTTTGTCTTTTTAAACGGTTTTTTCAACGTTTTGGTTTTGCACCGGTCTTCTTATCTTTTCAATCAAAAATAAAAAAAATTGCGCGAAAAAACATGTTTTTTCTCTTTCATGAGAGTCACGGTTTTGCTTCCGCGAGAGGCACGGTCGTGCCTCTCGAAAACAAAAAAAACGCTTTTCTGTTTTTTTTCGCGAGAGTCATAGTTTTGCTTCCGCGAGAAACACGGGCGTGCTTTCGCAAGAGTCACGGCTGTGCCTCTCGGAAACGAAAAAAACGCATTTTCTATTTTTTTCCTTTCGTGAGAGTCATAATTTTGCTTCTGCGAGAAGTATGGTTGTACTTTCGCGAGAGTCACGACCGTGCCTCTCGGAAAGGGAAAAACCGTGTTATATATATTTTTTTCCTTTCGCGAGAGTCATGGTTTTGCTTCCGCAAGAGTCACGGTTGTGCTTTGACGAGAGTCTCGGCCGTGCCTCCTCGGAAACGGAAAAAAAATTATTTTCTCTTTTTTTCTTCTGCGAGAGTCACGGTTTTGCTTCCGCGAGAGGCACGGTTGTGATTTCGTGAGAGGTACGGGCATGCCTCTTTCGGAATGAAAAACCCGTGCTCCCGGTTCGGTTTTTTCGTTCGTTTTTTCATGAATTTTTTTTCATAAAAACCTATCAACATAAGATCTAGTTTTGAAGATCTCGACGCGAGGGATCCAACGATAAAATCGATTCAAGATTTGGACGCACGGTTTGAGAGATAAAATATATTTTAAATAAACGGATATATGAAAAAAAAAACTCTCACGCACTGTATACGCAATTAGGGGAGTTGAAGTAGTGATTTCGCCGCTAGCGGCCGGTGAGAGCCATAGCAACAATCTCGTACTGGGCCACGCCGGATCGGTTTGGAGCCAAACAAAACGCCCCTTTCTCCCCTGCGCGGCCTTGAACCCCAACCGACGGCGTTACATAAGCAGCGCGATGCTTCCATCTCCCACGAACGCTGTCGCATAATGCGCGTTAAAAGAAGGCAAGAATCCGGCGCATCTATATCTGCTTCCCAATAATGCGCTAACAACTCCTCGATAAATGCCCCCATAGCGGCGGCTACGCAGCGCAGCACCCCGCCGCCGCCGTAGAAGAAGACCAGAGGACGACGACGCTACCTTCGCTAATCCCGATTCTGGAGCGTGCGGCGGCGGTGGAGAGTAGTAGGCCTGCCGGCTCTGTGGCGCTGAAGGTGCGCCCCCTCCCCCATCCCAGCGCCCCAATCTTGCGTTCTGTTTGCGTGTTTCCCCATCTTTTTGGGCTCTTTTTGGATCTTTGATTAGTCCTCATGTCCGTACTGGCGTGCCAAAAGTTTCAGCAATCCCGTTTCGTCTAGATCTGGGGTTCAAACGGGTTTCCTTTTTCTTTATGGCTGAAGAGAAAGTATTGGTGTTGATTGGCTTGTTAGGTTCATGGTTTTTCTTTATAAGATTTGACAATCTTTGCTTTCTTCTTCATATTATTCTTGTATTTCTTTTTTTTATTTCTTATAGTGAGTTGTTTGGATTTAGATCAGATTCTCATGTTTCGAGATTATATATTTATGGGTTTATTTAGGACACATCTAGATGTGACATAGTTATGTCATATCTAATCTGATGTCTACCATGTTTGTGACCTGTTTTTTTTGTCCTGGCTTTTTTTTTGTTCCTTGTTGCTACGTTATTTGTAGAAGATTAGATATAACATTCTTATAAAACATCTAAATGTGAATTAGACAAATTGATATTTTATTAAGTGATTTTTTATTCCTTCCTGATTGTTGATAAACCCCATATTGCTTAAGCTTGTTTCAACATATTTTTTTTGGCTTAAGCTTGGTTAAGACAAAATTGCATGTGTGTATCTTGTGATGTCTTCAAATTTATCACTTGTGGCAAAAAGAAAAAAAAAGAAAAAACAGTGTTTGTTAGAAAACCTATTGGTATAAGATATACTCGAAGTATCGTACTCTTATTACTGAAACTAGTAAATTTGTATGTTGATATTTAGTATTCTTTTCATACCAAAATGAGTGTCGCGCTCTTAGTTCAAATTTTTATTTTGAAATGAAGAAATTTTTATTGCACACTCATATTAGCTTGGATATTAAGCATGTTAGTTATGTGATTACTGATGATATTCGTATTTTGTATGATATTAATTTTACGCTAAAATGTTGAGCGTGTGCCATTTAAGCAATCTAGATAGTAAAATTGACATTGTTTGATGGCCGAGATTAATTTTTGAATCTTTTCATATTGATATAGATGCAAGTTAATCCAAAATTTTGAAAATTGGTGCATCTTATATTTTGGACCGGATGTAATATTTGTTATTTAATTTGTGCTCAAAGTTACACTCAAAATTAATAAATCTCACATTATATTCTGTTCGTTCCTTTATACTCCCTTCGTTCCTAAATATTTGTCTTTCTAGAGATTTCAACAAGTGACTACATACGGAGCAAGATGAGTGAATCTACACTCTAAAATATGTCTATATACATCCGTATGTGGTAGTCCATTTAAAATCTCTAAAAAGACAAATATTTAGGAACGGAGGGAGTATTAAGGTGTATTTGTTTTTCACAAAAATTACACAATGTAAGATGCATTTATTTTAACTAGATGATTTCCCGCGCGTTGCGGCGGGAACATCTGCATATAAACTGATGTGAATATTATTTTTTACTATGGATTATTGAATCTTTGAAGTTTGCAATTTAGTAATTCAAGGAATATTTAATTATTTCACAAAAAAGAGGCAAAAGGAAGATTGATGAGGAGTTGTCAAACAAAAAATATTGGTGCCACTCAACTGGAATTTTAGCTTCAATTGAAATCCAACTTGACTCATATCCACAAAGATAAATATTGCAGCCATCAAAACGATAGTCAATACTAAATTATCCCCCGAAGAGCCATTGTTATGTTCATCACGCCATTAATCATTGGACAGAAATTGCAAAATGCAATAACTGAGAAAAACCTAAAGACCTACTATATGGTGAAGTGGTGATTAGATCTGATAAAAAATCAACAGAGTTGTAGCCTCCAAAATATGAATAAACATGTTCAAATTTGATTTGTTGCCTCTGAAATCTGAATAAACATGTTCACAGAGAAGGAAAAATGAGAGGAAGTAGGGGATATACAGTGAAATAAATAAATACAACATGAAGTTAGTCTTGTGTTTATATGTGGACTTCTCAATGGCTGAAACCTACTGTCCGAGAACAGCAACAACAATCATCATTCCTGAACGTCTGCAAGAATGAGCCTAGAATTAAACCAATCAGTCAGGAATTCACAATGCATTCGAAGCAAACAACTGGGCAAGCAAAAAACATCATATGTTCGTGTGCATTACTAAGCAGAACTACCACATCGAAATAATAGCCAAGGAGAATAGCTTACAACCATGTCCGTTGGTGCTAGCGATGTCTGATGGAGATAACTGAATAAGAATGGAAGAGGCAAGCAGAACTGTAAAGACCCTCTCCTCTCCCTCTCCCAGCGTACACTATGTTGTTCGCTCGCTGAGCTCCACACCAAAGCAAAGGGAGGAGGGACCAAGGGACGGGTAGTGGCACGATCCTTGATGGCGCTGAAACGGTGTGGGGTGGGTGCCGAGGGTAGTGCCGGACGGTCAAAGCCGGTGCGGACGATCAGATATGGTTGGCCAGGCAAAGCCAATGAGGAGCACCAGAGGCGCTGCGGGCATGCGGCGGCGCCATCTAGGCGCAACGTCGTGGCAGGCCGAAGTTGTAGCGAGGAGTAGTGAGGCGCAGCGGACGTGCAGCGGCGCCGTCCAGGCCTGACATCATGGCCAAGCGAAGCGGACGTGGGGCACCAGGGACGCGCTGTAGGAGTGCGGCGGCGCCTTCCAGGCATGGTGTCGTGACTTGGCGAAGATGAAGCAGGGCAGCAGGTAGGCGCTGTGGGCGTGCGTCAGTACCGTAGCACCGTCGACGTTGAGGCGCGGCATCAATATCCATCTCGGTGTGGTGATGAGGCTAAACACCTCCGAGCTCAATTCTGGTGGAGACGACTCAATTACAAATAGGAGAAGAATGAGATGTGTAGATCAAACACTGTGTTACCCATGCATCGGGCCCTTTGACTACTCATTTACTATAGAAGATGGAAGAACAAACAACCAAGGGACAGCTGATCCTTTCCCCTATCCCATAAATAAAAGTGTTAGTGGAAGAACAAACGATTAATGATTAAGTAAAAGTTGTGTCGCACTATTTTTTTTCTGAGATGGAATGTGTGGGGCATGTGGGGTGACGTGGATAGCTTGCATGTGTAGATAAATTAGATAGTGGGGGTGAACTTCTTAAGTATATAGGATTTCTTGTAATTCCTTTTTAGTCGTCCATAAAATGGGAAGTATCTTTTTCTTGATTGTTTGTATCTCTTCTTGTAGCAAAAGAAGGAAAGCATGTATCTCATACTTTCCTGGACTAATTGATTTACTTGCCACAAACCACACATTTGCTAAGGGTAATTTTGTCCTAACATGTTCATAACCATGTGCCTTGTTCACCGTGTCAAAAACAATACATCTTATATAAAGGAACGGAGGGAGTATGATATATGAAAATAGTTGTGCTTGTCTTTGTGAGATTGTCCAATTTGTTTTGTCTAGTCATTTGATGAATTTTTTAATTGCTTTGTGCTTGTACAAATGAGTGTGTTTAGACCTTTGATGGATCTTAGCATTGACTTTAAAAAAGTTATTTCTTATTCAACTAAAAAATAGCAAAAATTACATTATTATTCGTAGTTACCCTTATGTCGATCGTAATTGTTGATATAGTACAGTTGTCACCATGATTTCCATGCAATCTTGTTAAGAGCCAAATCCTAGGATACATTCCAATCCTCTCTTTGTACCGCCTCCTCCCCTCTCAACTTTGGTCGCCGCATACCCCCTAGTATTTTCGCTGCTCTTTAGAATAATTACTATTCATTGGTGCTTCTGCAGGCCTTCATTGGATATGTCCAAACCACATTAGTCGGTGTTGGACAAGCTTCTTTTCAATTAGTGTCACCCCTACCTTATCACATTTTCCCTCATTCCTAATTCAGGCTTTGATTGCAAGCCCATACATCCACCTTAGCATTCACAAATACCCTCATTCCTAATTCAGTCCTTGATTGCATGCCCATACATTCACGTTAGCATACGCATGATACTCATTGTTGGATGTGTTGTCTCTTAATACGCCAGCATGTTGCTCCATATAGTATCACATGTCTAATTGTCATCTCGCTTTGATTTTGTGGCTAACATTCCCATTGATACATCATTGCTTTGTAGCATTGATCCCAAGTATCTCCTAGGCATTATATGTCCCTATAAACTAACTTCTCGGTCTAAACCCTAAAGTCACACCTCATACTCGGTCTTGGTTCTATTAAGCCTAAACCCCTTGGCATTGATCCATGCTAGTATTTTTTTGATGAATTTTTTGGCCTCTATTTGTTAGGTTAGTCATTTGCTTATAGATAAGTTATAGCCAGCTAGTTAGTAGCTTAGTTCATTTCACCTAGTTACCAACTTATTCCAGTATTTACTAGGTTAGTTAGAGGGACTCCTGACCGATTAAGTTTTGCGTGATGGTATTTCTGTTGTTTGGTACCATCTTTTACTTGATGGAAATGCTTTACAAATATGCATATGGTATCAAAATGCACAAAAGATCAGCTCAGCCTATATAGTGAGGATGCACCCAAAAGTGGCATAGAAATTAGTGGAACCAACTTGGTGTGAGTTCTTATAAGTATACAATGACTTTGACCCATTCTAAGCTAAGATGAAGTTGTCTAAGATAGATTGCTAATATGTGTGAGCAAAGTGTTCTTATATGAAACTAAACCTTTTGGACGTGGGGTGATATACTATACAAAGTCACGTTGTGACTAGAGAGAACACAAGTAAACCAACCAATCCAAGCTACCCCCTCTATCCATATATATAGGGCCTAATGCGTTTTTCGAGGTTAACTTTGACCACATGTTAGAGCAATAATATATGACATGCGAGTTACGCAAAGCATACCGGAAAATTCGTACATGGGAGGAGTTTCTAATGATATAATTTTCACATTATACATCTCATATATTATAAATCTTACAAGTAGTCAAAGGCTGTCCCAAAAACCGTATTAGGCCCTATATATATATATATGGATGGAGGGAGTAGAAGTAGTTAGATCATTTGAGATGACAAGAGGCTAGGTTATTAGCATTATTATTTTGTATAAACAAGAATTCAAGTTAATTGATTGAAATGGTTGTGAGAGCCAAAATATTTGTACCATTTGGAGGTTGTGATGATTGAATGTATTGTTGGTCTAATTACTTTGCTCCTATGGATTTTGTCATTGGTATTCAGGTTCATCTTTTATATTTTTGTTACTGTATAAGTCTATTTGTCAATACCCCGATATCACTTCTTTTCACAATGGCATGTGATATACTCTCGTGAGATACATCATGAGTGTGTAATACTGAAAAGCAGATGATCCACTTTTTAAGATAATCAAAATAAATATGATAATATTTGACAGCCATGCCCTTGGAGTGTACCAGCAGCCTAGGAGTCAGCCCATCAGTAGTTGCGCTTGTTTTGACGATGCTCTCTACATTGGAGTGTACAATAAATAGGCCAAGAGTAACAAGAATTTAAAACAAAAAGAAGGGCGTGTGATCTTTAGTGGTTGCGCTTGTTTTGACGATGCTCTGTACATTGATGTTTCATATATTTTGTTATTTCATCGTATTGCCTCGCCATTTTTTCTGTTGTTTGTTTTACTATAGTTGTACATGGTCTTGGGTGTTTCACTATGCTTGCATGTGGCCTTTGATGACTTTTCTTCAAATACTACAAACTCATGCTTGTGATTGTTTTGGTGTTTCCATTCTATATATGGCATTTACTAGTGTTACGCATGGTATATTAGTTTTTCCTAGAACTAGCGCTTTATTATATGCACACATGGTGTGATGTGAACTATTGTAATGGAGGAAGTACTATAAGTCCAACATTGTGCTAACACCCATTGTTTCTTCTATTAGTACTGCCTTTAGATTGGCTGGATATGGATCTAATTCTCCCGTTCAAAGTTGGAGATCTTGCCGAGTCAAAGTCTTTTGTTAAGGGTTACACAGGTGCATGGTTCCGCTCCAAGGTGGGACATTTAATGTTTTTTTATTTGAATTTAGTGATTTAGGAAGCAAACAACTACTCTCAGCATGTTCTTTTTGCGTCTTTAAAGCTTCCATTGACTCCATGTACATCGTAAAATCGGTGGTGCATTAATTGTTGACGACCCCTTGTGCTCTGTTGTCTTGACAAGAGCTTTCTTAATAACAAGCAAGTGCACAAGTACCAAACAAGTGCACAAGTACTACCTAGTGAAATTGCCTGCCAGATTTTGGCCACTAATTTTTACTGTTCTATATTTTCCTGACTAAAAAATTTATAGATAAGTACAACCTAAATATTTAAAAGAGAATGTATTTCCATAGTGCTAGCAGAGTACATGTGACCCACATTTTCTTTGCACTTCTGGTATACTATCAATTTCTCATATCATCTCTGTTTGTTTGTCCTTGTAGTGAACTAGTGAAGCAACTAGGGTGTATTCTAGCCTCAAAAAAGGTCGTTGTACATGGACAGAAATAGTGACACCTAAATTTCTATACAAATCCACTTGCCCTAAGATTGGATCCAAAAAACATTTGGTTGAGAGGGTCAATATTGGGGCTTAGGATATCATTAATGCATGCTTCGGGCAACTATTTTATGCTCTTTATAGAAACTCTTGCACAAACTAGGTAGAAGAGACTAGCTAATAAATCATAAATGACCCAAGGGTTCATATAAGCCTAGAGCCTTGTTGCTTGAAGACCACCACCTCCCTTAGTGGGAGGGAACAAAAGGCAATAGCGTAAAAGGACATAAGTTGCCACTACACCTTTAGTGGGAGAGAAAAGCAAGGCTATAAGAGGAAACTAGGAACCATGGACCATACTTTATTATATACCATTGATTATGGACCTAGATCAAGGTCTATGGTGGACCTTTGACCTTGACTCTCTAGGGGTCTTGACTTCTTTATCCTTCTTAGGCTTCTTTTTTCTAGGATTTGTTTGACTATTGAATTTCTTTATTTCATTGGGTCGTGTGCATGACCCAATGTGGCATGTTCCAAACTTGAGCTGGCCACTTGCCCCCCTGCACATATTTTAGCCCCTGGTTATGCTTATATTAGGTCCTGACCAAGCCCCTGTGGCATTACTCTTATCTTCGGCCCTCCTCTAGCCTAATGTGTTAACCTTCATTTTTATTACAAACTGAACTTCTTAGAGCTCACAACCCATAAGGTCACCCATTTAAATACCAGAATATCATAATGAAATCCACACAAACAGCCCACCAATGATTAGTTGGTGAGAGTTGAACTCTTGTCATTACTCCCTCCATGCTTGAAAAGAAGGCGTATAAATTAGTCTGAAGTCAAACGGGCTAAAAATTTATATAGTTTTCCTACAAACTCTGTTAAACTTTGCACCATTTGACTTCAGACAAAATTTATACGCCTTCTTTTCAAGCACGGAGGGAGTTGTTTATAAAGCTATGCTACACATCTAGGCTTTGCTATTGTAGCCCTGAAGTCTATCAACAACAACAAAGCCTTTAGTCCCAAACAAGTTGGGGTAGGCTAGAGCTGAAACCCGTAAGATCTTGAAACCGATGTGTGCTGAAATACATATTACAAACATAGATGATGAAGCTTTTTCTTTCCAATATATCATGCTAGTATGGTACTACTTTTAAATAAAAAATAATGTAGACTCTCATCGTTTGACCATGATCTCTTGGATGACAAACATAACACTTCTCTCCTTATTCATTCCATGGTGGGGTATAGGGCTTTACTAACACATATTGTATTAATTCTTTTTCAGATTATTGATATGCGTGTCACAGAATCTGGGCACCTTGAGTATTACTTGGAGTATATTGACTATACTGAAGAAGGCAAGCATATTTTTACAGAAGCTCTGTTTTTTTCGTTTCCACATAACCTTTTGCTTGAAGGGATCGTGAAGGGACCATGTGCAATAATCAATTTGAAAACTCATTTTTGAACTTTTAGCTTAAGGATATTGGTGCAAGCACCTTGTTTTTGTTTTGTGGACATAATTTGTATTTGGAATTATCCTCTTGTACACCACTGAGGCCCTGGAGGCAGCCGATATATTTTACGGCATGCACCCAATTTTTGAAAGTAGACCTGCTAATTATACACGTTTTCTCTCTATATATATGATATAGTTATCTTTCGTTTAAATTTTTGTCAGTCCAGAAATATGCCACATGTTTGCTTGGACGATTAAACATTATTGTAGGTGGTACCCTTGAGCAGGAATCTACAATATAATGAAGAAACATCTGTATTTTACAAATCTTATAATATTGCCTCAAGCTTTTAATGGATCATGTATGATGCCTGGCCAACACTATTTACCTTTAATGAGATGGATCATGCAGTGCTTGAAAAACCATGTGATCTCTCTATTTATATCTCCCCCAAAATGGTTTGTGCTGTACAGATCATAATTGATGAGTTTGGTTTGATGTTTGAACAGGAAGTTGCAAAGCCTGTATTCGAATCTGCAGAGCTAGTAATACATGAAAACATCTGGCTATACCTTGCATTCCAATTTACCTGACAATTGATCAACCAGTGCACTAACATTTGTCTAGTACCCAATAAAGCATGTGCTTTCTTGCCCAAATGTTTATCTTGTCTGGGAGTGGGGGCAGGACAGTTGCTGGCCGTAGCCATGTAGTGCAATTATGTCTTGCCGTGATTAATTACCTTTATACTAGACACCAGAAAATCTTGGAACACTTGAATCTGACCAAGATTATAACTGTTGGTTTTCTGTGCACCTCATATCATTACTGTCCATGCCCTTTTGCAGAGAATGAATGGATCAGAGTCTTTCAAAAGAACCCACTCAGCCCAGCATGCGGGGAAGGGAAATCAAGTGAGAGTACTGAAATAATGTTGCGTCCTGCCTTTCCTCATTGGTATAGGGGGGGACAAGTTCCTGCGCACTTTCCAAAGAATGAGCTTGTTGCAAGTGTTTGTGATACCTGGAAAGTAGGTGACAAGGTTGACTGGCGGTGTTCAGATTGTTACTGGACTGCGGAAATTATTAGGTTGAACAGTAGAGATGTGGTTCAGGTAAACATCTAGTAATTTGCTGTTTTAGTCATAAATTAGCTCCTGCTTGTCATTAACTCTCTCATTGTTCGCTGTTATCGTGGACCACTATGTTTCATGTTACTGCCATGTGGATACCTCAATCATTTTTTTGTGCTTGTTATCTGGTGGTCCAATAGCTTTAGGGGCTGATAATACAATCAACTTTCTTGCTGGTGAAGATGACACAAAATAATATGATACCAAATGAACTTCCATGCTCTGGTCAATAATTAAAATATGAAGTGGGCCGAATTGTGTTACTCCCTCCGATCCATATTAATTGCCGCTCACTTAGTACAACTTTAGTAGGGAGTATCATTTAATCTCCATGTTTTCATGCTGGTTAACCGGGGACAATAACTCACGTGTTCGTCCTTGACATTTTTCTACAGGTAATGCTGTTGGATCCTCCCATGGGTGAAGGCGGGCAACATCCTGCTAAGAAAAAGGACCTGAGGCCTGCACTTGATTGGTCCATCATTAAAGGTTGGACTGTACCTGTTTCGGCGGTAAGTTTCTAATGCTTAGGTTCTAGCTTCTGAATACATTTTGTTGATTAATGCTTGTAGTAGGCCGTTGAGGTGATCCTTGACCAGTTGTGGAATGGATTCTACTTATATACCACAGTTTAAACTGTTGTCTATTTTTGTATACATCTTACAGTGTATCTATTTATGGTCAGGCAAAAGGGAAATACTGGCAAGCTGCTCGTCTGGTTCATCCTAAATCTGGTATGGCCGACCTTTTGTGGAAATATATGGCTGTCATGCATAGTAGGCTAATTAATATGGTACGGTCTACCTTCAAATTAAGTTTCATCTGCGCCTGGTGGTTTTCAATGCTTTACATAATTCTAGAGTCAAGAACATAAATGGGGAAGTAACAAACAGTAAGCCACACTAAAGCATTAGATTGTTAAGACAACAAGGATGTACCCAACCATGAAGGAACACAGGAACAGCTTCCGAGGTAAGTTGCATTACAGAACTCAAGAGATTACTGTTGAAACTTGAAAGTTAAAAGGTACTCCCTCCGTTCCAAAATAGATGACTCAACTTTGTACTAACTTTAGTACAAAGATGAGTCATCTATTTTGATACGGAGGGAGTAGCAGTTAGATGCGTCCTATGGTCTTTCCCCTTTTCCTTGGGCGAGCTGTCTTAATATTTCAATTAACAAATTATTAAACAGCCATGTTATTGGCCACATTAACCCCAAAATTGGAATCTAGTCCTAGTTCCTTTGTTGACTGAGCACAGCTGGGATATTTAGTTAATCCAGTTCAGTGAAGTGTATTATTTTCCCTTGTAGCTTTTCATGTACTGTCTGTGAAGCAATGAAAGACTTCACAGGGATATGTTAGCCCCGGGAAACTTACCATCTTTGCTATTCCCTGGTTTCAGATATAGAAGACAGCATCACAGATGAAGATGAAGCCCCGGGATCTCCAACCGTCAAAAGACCCTCATCGGACACAAGCAGCATATCTAAGCTAAGCAATCGGAGCGACACCATCCTGGCGTCCACCGAAAAGTTGGGGCAGGCACATGAATCATCAGACCCCAGTCGACGGGGTACCCGCAGTTCCAGTAAGCGACAGATATCTCCTGCCACTGTCAAAGGAGCTGCTATGGCAGAACCGAACGGGCCCTCTAATGGAAACGGTTCCCGCCGCCGGTACCCCTTTCGGGTCCGAAGGAACGCAGCAGGGCAGCAGAGATAAGCTGGTAATGCGGCACACCAAGTTGACCCCCCTATGGGGTTGACGGGCATTACGGATACTTAGGGCCTGTTCGGAGTCCCTCCCGCTCTGTGACCCCGCTCCCGGAGCTGGCGGAGCTGAAGTTAAAAATCACGGAGCAGGAGAGCAGGTGCTCCGCAGATCCTCGGATTTCGCGGAGCCGGTGGATTGCCGAACAGCTCCTTAGTGTTATACTCCCTCCATTCTAAAATTTGTACAAAGTTGAGTCATCTATTTTGGAACGGAGAGAGTACCACATAGCTCTAGATACATCGAGGAAATGGTTGATAGCTGCCTTTGCGGAATCGGCCACATAGGCACGTGACATTTCTGATGAGAGTATCTGGGGTGTGATCCATTGACTGATTGTTATACTTGGTAAAAGTTGTAAACTTAAGGCTGGTTATTACTCTGCCTCGCGTTGTCAAGTGTCCGAATCAGATATGCTGCACCGTGATGAAAATAGATATATTACCCCTAGTTATTTCAGTTTTTCTTCAATCTGAACACATTGACGCACAATCACAGAATCATGGATACTTTTACCTCTACATCTTTTTTAACTCCAGCACAGAATCAAACTGAACACATTGCTCCAGGTTTTTTTACCTTTTTTTTAGGGCACAGATTTTTTACTTTAGTTCGCTGGACCTGGAGGGGCTGGGGCTACAAAAATTCGGGTGAATAAATCATCAAAATTGAGATGCATACGAGCATATTTTTTTTATTTACTTCGCAATGCCGATGCAAGCGGCGTCCTGGTCGTAAGATTAACAATAAGTTTATGAAATGGTGTTGCACGCAAACCCGACTTCTTTGCACGTCAGTAGCCTCAAACACCGTAGTGAGTCGCGACAGCTTCAATTGGGTGCCCATTATGCTTAGGTAAACGCCTCGCGCATGACGTCCTCTGCCTCTTTTTCTTCTCTTCGCCCTGCTCCACAGCCATTTCTCCTCGCGGCTGCTGCTGGCCAGCACTAAGGCGCCGTCGCTGATGCGGGGAAAGAGAGCTAGTACCCCAGTGTGCTTCAACAGCAGCAACCACGGTGACCATGGGTGACCCTGCGTGCTACGAGTTATTTATCCAAAATCACTACATTATGGGCTAGGGTAACAGATCGGTACCACATTTGAAACAGGGCACAAAAAACCACCAACAATGAAGCTAATCTGTAACGCGGAGCATTGATTCTTCGTTTTAGCCCAGAAAACAGCAAATCCGACAGGTGGGTCCCTCCTGTCGGGCTGACGTGGAAAAAAAATTCAGGTGGGCAGGTTGACTAGTCTCTTTCTCCTCTCTCTCCTCTCTTCTCGCCGTTCCCGTCGGCCATGGCTGACCTCGGTTGCGCGTACGCACCCACGCACACCTGCCATCTCTCCTGGTCCTGGCACGCACGCGCACTTGCAGCCGCCCCTGGCCGTGGCACGCACGCAGGACCGCAGCCGCCCTCGCCGCCACCGCAGGCGAGACCAGGAGCACTCTTGCAGGCTGCAGCCACCGGTAGCCGTGACGATTCCGGCAACCATTCAACGCTAGGCTGCGTTTTATAGGATGCTGGTGACCGTGCGCATCGACTGGTGGTGGTGGAAAGTGCTAGGTTGGCCGGCAGAGTTGACGGCGGCGAGCTGGGCGGCGGCAGAGCTCCGGCTTGCGCGAGCGCCGGGTTACAGCTTGCAACCGAGCGGCCTAATAGTCCAGATGGCCTCCTGCGAGCTCTAGCATCTCGGTACGGTGCTCAGACGTGACCAATTCGTGCCCAAACGACGGCGGTGGAGACTGGAAAGGCACGTCAGCGGGAGCTCTCGGGCATGGCGGACGAACTAGTTATGGGACGAATTGACAATGGGGGAAAGGGGTAGACAGAGAGGGAATCATGGTGATTCAGATGAGCAGGCCGACGAGGTCGGGGGTGCTCTGAAGGTGGCGAATTCGCCGCCGGCGACGCAATCGATTCTGTCGTTCTGCGGCGTCTAGGCTCTTGTTCGTTGTTGAGGATGACCAGCGCGAGGAGGCAAAGCTCTAGGATATTATTTGTCGGCAAAACTACGACGATGGCCACGCTAGCGCGGAGCGGCGTCGACGGCTAGCTCTCGGACAACAACGGGGAGAGGGCTGTGTAAGTGCATCTAGTGCCACCCCTAATTGGTTTTGGAGTATTGACGACAAACCTAGTTGAGGAACTAATGTGTTTGTGAGAATTGCAGGATAACACAGGGAGAAGTCCCTCATTGATTCAGTTTTACTACCAGAGATGACCCCTAAAAATGTATGAAGACATTGAAGTCAAAAGTGGTATATGAAGATATTCACATTGAAGACTATGACAAAAGAAGACACATTATGAAGCCTATGGAGCTTGAAGACTTAGATCTTTCGTAGTTCTTTTCCTTTGTGTTGAGTCATAGGAACCACCGTACTGTTAAGTGGGGTCCAGGAGAACCAGTTAGAATGACTGAAGTGATGCCTAAACCAAAAACCTATGTCTTCGAGTGAAGACAATGAGAGCGAATCTTGTCCAGAGCTGGACAAGTCAGCTTTGCTTGTAGCCCAAGTAAAGTTGCCATGAGAGTTTGAAATCTGACCGTTGAGACACGTGTCAGTTCCTTAGTGACCCAGGGTCATTTCGGACAAATCAGGTCGAGTCGCCAAGTGGCTATAAATAGCCCACCCCCTACAACCCTAAACGGTTGGCTGCTCAGATTTCAGTGCACGGCTTTTGTCGTTTGAGAGCAACCCACCTCGAAGCCTTTGAGAGAGAGAATTCCTTGCGAGGATAAAGCCCTAACCACCCAGAGCCAGAGAACATTGGGCATCACTTAAGTCTTCTTGTCTGTTTGATCTGAAGACTTATTACACTTGAGGACCATGCATCCTCCAGACGGTTAGGCGTCGCGTTCAGAGCATCCAAGAGACATTGTGGATTGCCAGTGAACGAAGTCTGTGAAGGTTTGGGAGTCTACCTTGAAGACTTACCAGAGTGATTGGGCGAGAACTAAGTGACCTTAGCTCAAGGAGAATACGGTGAGGACTTGGTGTCCTGAGCTGCGTGTTCAGGACTGGGTGTCCGGGACTGTGTGTCCTAAGGTTTAAATACCTAGACGCTCCAACCAGACGTACAGTTGTCACAGCAACTGGAACTGGTCCAACACATCATTGTCTTCAACGAGTCACTGGTTTCATCTTCACTTCCTCTTACTTACTGTTGCTCATTGTGAAGCCATTGCATGCTTGCTATATCTTTTGTCTTCACAACGTAACTGTATGATTTGTTTGGCTTCATAACTTCTTCCTACCTGATCCTTATTACACTACAGCTACTTGTCATTGTGCTTTCACTCTATTGAATACTTGACCATGGCTTGCCTAGTGTAATCTAACTTCCGCTGCATAGTGATAGGCATATCTCTACTGTTTGTCTTCATAACTTCCATGTTTTGAAGACTTTCATAAAAATCGCCTATTCACCCCCCTCTAGTCGATATAACGCACTTTCAATTGGTATCAGAGTAAGGTGCTCCCTTGTTCTGTGTGATTCGGTTTAACCATCTGGAGTTTTAGCCATGTCGACTGCAGGGATAATCAAAGTCTCCGCTGCGTGCCCCGTCTTCGATGTAACTGAATATCCCTATTGGAAGAATAAGATGCGTATGCATCTTGAAGCCATTGACGTCGACCTATGGTATGTCGTCGAGAACGGCGTTCCCAAGGCTGGAGAAGGTGTCACTGCTGCTGATGTCAATAAATTCGTTCAACTGGACTCTACTGCCAAGAACATCATCTGTGGTCATCTGACCAAAGGACAGTATGGCCGTGTGAGTGCTTTGAAGACATCCAAACTGGTCTGGGACTGGCTCTCAAAGGTCAATGAAGGCATCTCAACCCAGAGAGATCAAAGAATCAGTGTCCTTCGCAATCTCTTCAACCGCTTCAAGCGAAATGACAATGAGAATGTCCAGCACACATTTGACAGACTCACTAACATCACAAATGAGCTTCAAGCCCTCGGCGCTACTGAGATCATCAAACATGAAGTCAACAAGACGCTGCTGAGATCACTTGATAGTTCGTTTGACATCCTAGCCCTGATGATTCAAGAACATCCTGATTTCAAGACACTCGATCCATCTGACATACTTGAGAGGCTCAACACACATGAGTTTCAGCTTTCTGAGAAAAGAGATATCTACGGTCCAAACTATGGGCGAACTCGTGCCTTGAAGGCAAAAGTTGTTTCCTCATCTGAAGAAGAATCTGACAGCAGTTCTGATGATACTGAAGACATTGGAAGGGAACTTGCAATGCTAGTGAAGAAGTTCCAAAAATTCACCAAGAAGAAAGGCTTCAGAAAGTCTTCACGATCAAGCTCAAGGAATGATGAAGCTTCTGCTCATGACTACAAGAAGAAAACATGCCACAAGTGTAAGAAAACTGGACACTTCATCTCTGAGTGTCCACAGTGGGACAATGAGAACAGAAAGAAGAAGAAAAGCAAGGAATATGACTCTGACGACAAGAAGAAGAAGAAATACACAAAGTCTTCTTCCAAGTCTTCCTCAAAGTCTTCATCACACAAGAAGAGCTCATCTGGCAAGGCACGTGCATTTGTTGGCAAGGAAATGGACTCAGAGGAGGAGTCCGCTTCTGAGGAGGCAGAGATGGACTCTGAGGAGGAGTCTGATTCTGGCATTGCGAGTCTGGCTACAGCATACGTCGCCAAGTCCATCTTCAACACTGAAGACAATGACTTCACCACCGACACCGATGCAAATGACAAGAACGACTCCACTCCTACCTACTGCTTTATGGCACGCGGTGCAAGGTAAACACACGCACTACTCGCTATCAAACATCCAGTGACGATGACTCTGATTGTGATTCAAAACCCAGTTACAAAACACTTGCTAAAATTGCAACTGAACAACAAAAGGCCATGGAACATATTCAAAAACTGTTAGACAGAAGCGATGATCTGTTGGGTGCTGAAATGACTCGATCTGAATCCTTAATTGAAGACATAAAAAATCTTCACGTTAAGTATCAGGAACTTGAAGATCGTCTTGATACTCTCTCAACAACTCATGAAAAGCTTTCCTATGATTATCTTCAAAGGAAGCAAGAACTTGAGAAATTGAGAGTGGCTCATGAAGATCTTCAAAAGGAAAACGAGTCACTTCGCGCCGAACAGATCAGTTCCGCTCAGGAAGGATTTGAACCACCATGTCTTAAATGCATTGAGCGTGATAATGCTACTTCTGTTGCTGAATGTTCCACTGCTACTGCTGTTGCAATATCTTCAACTGTTGATGTGGTAACTAACCCCTCTGCTGAGGATACCACTGCTATTGCTGATGAGAATGCTAGGTTGAAGACATTGCTTGAAACAGGGATGTACAAAAGTCTTAAAGGACATCAGACATTATGTGATGTCCTCAAGAAGCAGATTCTGAACCGAAACCCTAGGAAAGAGTGTGTTGGGTTCGAAAGGAAAATAAATGCAGATGGCTCTTACTGGAAACCTGAGCAGTACCCCAAAACCAAGTGGGTTGCTGCACAGGAACCTTCAGCAGATCCATCCAATTTATCTGGCTTCACTTGTGCTAACCCCATTATCATTGATGAATCCTTTGATGCAAACTATATACTGTTTAAGAATCAGAATGGTGAAGTGTTTGCCAGGTACATTGGTACTAACTGCAGGAATGGACCGCCTATGACGAAGATCTGGGTGCCAAAACGTATCTGGAAAATCTTCCTGTGAATGTCTTCATGACACCTCACATGAAGAAGACAAACCTCAGACCAAAGGCTTCATATGGTCCAAAGGCTTCATACAGACAGAGGACTCACCTGAGTCGCACTAACGCAAATGTTTTGCAGAGAAACCATACTCAGGCATATGAATATGAGAGTGGTTCATCAAACCGCCATGTTCACATGACCAAAAATTATTCTGCCTATTCTTATGACTACTATTGTCCACCTGCTAGACTGTTTGCTAGGGCTCCAAAGCCAAAATTCTCAGATGCTGCACTTAGACTTATTGCTTCTAAGCCACCCTTGAAGATGTGGGTGGCTAAGAAAGCTTAACTCTCTTTTGCAGGGAAAGGTCTCCAGCAGAAAACCAAAATCTTCTGACGCTATTGCTGGGGACCTTAAAAATCTTGTAGGGCGCAAGATAAAATGCCCGAATGGCATCATTATGTACTTCGTTCCTGAATCGCATGCTACTCTCCCTATTAGTCCTAATCTGGATCTAAGTTTTCATAACCCACTGGTTCGTCAAATGTTTTTGCTTCACAATTCTCTTCATGAAGCCTATCCCCCTAACTGCACTGTAGGGTACGACACCAGCGTCTTCAAAGTCTTCAGAATGGATTATTGACAGTGGGTGTACAAATCACATGACTGGCAAAAGAAGCCTTCTTATGGACTCAACCTTACGTCCATCCGACAAGAGCCACATCACATTTGCTGACACTGGTAAAAGTAAGGTATTGGGTCTAGGTAGAGTTGCAATCTCAAAGGATCAACACATGGATAAAGTCATGCTTGTCGAATCCCTTGGCTTCAACTTAATGTCTGTCTCGATGCTTTGCGATTTGAACATGATCGTAATGTTTGGAAAATATCGTTGCCTTGTACTAATGGAATCTGACAAGTCTCTAGTGTTTGAAGGGTATCGAAAAGATGATTTGTATGTGGTAGATTTCTCAGCAGGGCCATAGCTTGCAGTATGTCTTCTTGCAAAAGCTTCAGAATGCTGGCTTTGGAATCGGAGGCTTGGGCATGCTGGCATGAGGAACCTCCACACCCTTGCGAAGAAGAAACATGTCATAGGCATCGAGGGCGTCAAGTTCAAGAAAGATCACTTATGCGGTGCCTGTGAAGCAGGGAAGATGACGAGGGCAAAACATCCCTCGAAGACAATCATGACCACTACTCGACCCTTCGAACTGCTTCACATGGATCTTTTTGGTCCCACTCACTACTCAACTTTTACCACTACTGCTTGCCTCTATGGCTTCGTTATTGTTGATGATTATTATCGATATACTTGGGTGCACATAATCCTTTACAAGACTGAAGTGCAGAATGTCTTCAGACGCTTCGCCAATCGAGCTATGAACAATTTTGGCGCCAAGATAAAGCACATCAGAAGTGACAATGGCACTGAATTCAAGAACACTGGCCTTGATACATATCTTGATACCTTGGGCATCACACATGAATTCTCAGCTCCGTACACGCCACAGCAGAATGGCGTCGTCGAACGCAAGAACAGAACACTCATTGAGATGGCCAGAACGATGCTAGATGAATACAAGACTCCAAGAAAATTCTGGACTGAAGCCATTGACACTGCATGCCATACAATCAATCGTGTTTATCTTCACAAGCTTCTGAACAAGACATCTTATGAACTCCTAACTGGCAAGAAGCCAAATGTCAGTTACTTCAGAGTATTTGGCGCAAGGTGCTGGATCAAGGACCCACACCACACCTCAAAGTTTGCACCAAAAGTACATGAGGGTTTTATACTTGGATATGGAAAGGACTCGCACTCCTACAGAGTCTTCAATCTCTTTCATTACAAAGTGGTTGAAACAGTGGATGTGCGGTTCGATGAGACAAATGGTTCACAAAGAGAGCAACTGCCAAATGTGCTAGATGAAATTCCAGCTAGTGAATCAATCAAGCTAATGGGAACTGGAGAGATTATACCTTCTGAAGCTCATCCTGAAGAAGAACTTATCATCTCAGCACCTGATCAACATGAAGACAATGCTCAGCCTGAAGACATTCCTCTCAACAACAACACAGATCAGCAAGAGCAAAGTCTTCGCCCTGTACATCCTCGTGTTGCCAATGAAGTGCAGATTGACAGCATCAATGCACCTGGTCCACTCACTCGTTCAAGGGCAACTCAACTGGCAAATTTCTGTGGGCACTTCGCATTCGTCTCAATCTCAGAACCCAAGAAAGTTGAAGAAGCCTTTATGGAACCTGAATGGATTCAAGCTATGCAAGAAGAGCTTCAACAGTTTGAGCTGAATAATGTATGGGAACTGGTTAAGTGTCCTGATCCTCGCAAGCACAATATAATAGGCACCAAATGGATATACCGCAACAAGCAAGATGAGCATGGTCAAGTTGTCAGAAACAAAGCTCGTCTCGTTGCTCAAGGATATACTCAAGTGG
Source organism: Triticum urartu (assembly GCF_056163025.1). Taxonomy (NCBI): domain Eukaryota; kingdom Viridiplantae; phylum Streptophyta; class Magnoliopsida; order Poales; family Poaceae; genus Triticum; species Triticum urartu. The sequence continues at coordinate 77,970,842 of NC_141873.1, read as the reverse complement.
AAGGCATTGACTTCAATGAAACTTTTGCTCCTGTGGCTAGGCTTGAAGCCATACGCATACTGCTGGCCTATGCAAATCATCATAACATACTTCTGTATCAAATGGATGTGAAGAGTGCCTTTCTAAATGGCCAGATTGAAGAAGAAGTGTATGTTGCACAACCGCCTGGCTTTGAAAATCCAAACATCCTGACATGGTATACAAGCTCAACAAGGCGCTGTATGGCCTCAAACAAGCCCCTAGGGCCTGGTATGATACACTCAAATACTTCCTGAAGAGCAAAGGCTTCATACTTGGTTCCCTATATCCCACTCTTTTCACGAAGACATATGATGGTGAACTGTTTGTGTGCCAAATATATGTGGATGACATTATCTTTGGATGCACCAATCAGAAGTACAGTGAAGAGTTTGGATATATGATGCAAGAGCAATATCAGATGTCCATGATGGGGGAGCTGAAGTTCTTTCTTGGTCTTCAAATACGACAACAACGCAATGGCATCTTCATATCTCAAGAGAAGTATCTCAAAGATTGCCTGAAGAAGTTCGGTATGCAAGACTGCAAAGGCTTCACAACACCAATGCCAGCCAAACATCATCTGGGTCCTGACGACAATGGTAAAGAGTTCGATCAAAAGGTATACCGCTCCATGATTGGTTCTTTACTTTATCTATGTGCATCTAGGCCAGATATTATGCTTAGTGTTTGCATGTGTGCTCGATTTCAAGCGGCACCAAAGGAGTCGCATCACTTAGCTGTGAAGCGAATTCTTCGATATTTGGCTCACACCCCAACTCTAGGATTATGGTATCCAAAGGGCTCAGAGTTTGATTTGGTTGGATTCTCGGATGCTGATTATGCTGGTGACAAAGTTGATCGCAAGTCTACGTCAGGCACATGTCACTTTCTGGGACGATCACTTGTATGTTGGTCTTCAAAGAAGCAGAACTGTGTATCTCTCTCCACTGCTGAATCTGAATACATTGCCGTTGGATCTTGCTGCGCTCAGCTTCTGTGGATGAAGCAAACACTCAAGGACTATGGCATTCATCTGAAGCAAGTGCCACTTTACTGCGACAACGAAAGCGCCATCAAAATTGCCAACAACCCAGTTCAGCACTCGAAGACAAAGCACGTTGAAATTTGTCATCACTTTCTCAGAGATCATGTTGTGAAGGAAGACATTGATATCATACACGTCAACACTGAAGAGCAATTGGCAGATATCTTCACCAAGCCCTTGGATGAGATGAGGTTTTGCAAGTTACGGTGTGAGCTAAATATCCTGGAATCCTCAAATGTCCTGTAATCAGGCACACATCCTAACCCTTATGCATATTGATAACTTAGATGTGCAACACACGAAGTAAAGTATATCTTCAATCAATGAAGACATACATTCTAAGTGTGAATACATTAATGTGGAATTTGACTTCGGAGCGCCACGATAATTGTGCGCCGTGTCTGGGTCTAATACTTCCTATACGGTGGGTAACGCCACCACCAAACGTTCTCTTTGAAGTGTTTCTCTCATGGCGTTACCTTGCAATGTCTTCACATTTGGTTGTCTTCACATTTGGTTTGGCTTCCAACATGTCTTCATGATTATCTTCACTATGTTGATTGTATAGATATATATATATATATATATATGCTAGTGTTCTGTCCTCTACAGCATTCACTTATAGCTATGTCTTCGTGTTGAATCTTTTGAACTAAGTGAATGTGATCGGACCCCAAACCTCTCTATGCTTTCTATCTCAAACTCTATCTCTCTAAGTCATATGCATTCTATTGAAACTGTCGAATGTCTTCACTGCGTCCTTGTCAGCAGAAGATATAGAGACAACCATAAAGTCTGTTTTCAATGCTCATTCCTCCACATAAAATCCGGAGAAGTAGGAACGACCGCCCGATAATCCAGGCGTGCGTGGGATGTGGAACTACCCCCAAAATACCGCATAATGGCCACGTACTACTCAAATACGAATCGCCAGGGGCACCTGAGTAATAGCGCAGTGCCGCCCCTGCGCCTATAAATTCACACTTACCGCGGTCATTATCTCCTTCTTCCACCCTCGCACGAACCCTAGCGCCACCGCTAGCTCTCGACGACGCCGGCGACGAAGCGCTTCGCTGCCGCAACCTCTCCGACGCCGTCTTCACGCCGATCGCGGACATCGTCCTCTCCGCAGTCGCCGTAGGTGTCTTCCGTCGCCAAGTTAGGGCACGGAGGATTGAACTGCTCGGCATCATCTCCCACTTCGTCTAGCAGTTCCAAGTGTGGTAAATAAAACGTCTTTTTACAGCCCCTTTTGATCCCATGGTTCTGTCACTTTCTACCATAAGAAGTTTTTCTTCACACAAGTTAGATCTCTCAATCTGCATCTCATAACATGCCTAGTATATTCACTTGTGCTTCATGAAGTAGTTAGATTCCTCACTTGTACTGATCTGTGGGTTCGTACAAATCTGGAACCAACTTCTTTTCTATGAGTGAATGTCTTCGCACGATGAGGTCAATGTCTTCTAAACTGATTTATCTTCAAAATCTTCTGAGAATGTATATGACCTCTTCCCCTTCCCTCGCACCTTAATGCTGTCACAGGTACATGTCCGTGGGAGAATCCTTTGGTTCTCATAGTCTGCATTCATTTGCAGAGTTTTTACAGCAACACATAAATTCTCCTGAAGCCAGTTCCTGTTAGTCCAGCAAAAGAAAGCCTTTGAAGCCTTTGAAAGTTTTGAAGCCTTTCAAGTTAAAGTTTATGGCTTCAGAAGCAGCAGCAAGGAAGGGGGGCAGACAGAGACGTGGAGGAACATCCAAAGATCTGCCTGATGACCTGGCAGAAATGTATAAAACAGATCTTGAAGAGAATTATGGGCAGCACAAGACCAGAATTCAATGGATTCGACGCTACTGGGCAGAACAATGGTTCAAATACCGCTTCACAACCCAAGAGTATGCTGAGAAAAGTGCCATCAAGAAACCGTGGGAGGACATCCTTTACAAGAACCTTGTACCCAGGTCCAGAGATGAAGCTATTGCCCAAAGCTTCTACCCATGCATGGTTCGAGGACCACTGCCTGATGATGCACATCCGTCGTCACTACTCTGGTGTCGTGACGACAATCTGTTCAAGCGCAACTTCCAGTTTGCCAAACAATCAGCGAAGCAGAACAAGAAGAAATTTGGGTTAGACTTCAACCCTGGTCCCTCAGCACCAAGGGTAGATGGCACACGCGAAGCAGAACCCAATGTCATCGGTCCGTTTGCCAACCTCGAAGGCCTCATCACCTACATCTTGGTTCAAGGGACTGCAGTGAATGAGCCTGCAGCTGACACTGAGTCTGATGAAGCGCCTGCAGTGCCTGCAGTGGTGAAGCCTAAGCAGTCTAAGAAGCCAAAAGCTTCAAAGCCGGCCCCTTCACCAAAAATCTCAAGGGCGAAGCCATTGACAACTGCACCTCTTGAAGACAGTGTGTAGACTGAAGACGTATCCCGCGTCTCCAAGCCCCAGAAGGCCAAGATGCCTAAGCCACACACCGGCAAAGAGCTCACAGCTGCTGCCATTCTGCGCAGCGAAGCCATTGATCCGTCAAGTGATGAAGATCTTGGAGATGACGCTCTCGGGAAGCTCATCAAGAGCAAAGAAGAAGCTGAAATATTCAACAATCTGCCTCTCTTTGATGTTGCCATCATCCACGACTTCATTGATGAGTGGTTTGCCTCCCCCAATATCAGCTTCGAAGATCTGCAGCTGCCCGTTGGCCTCAGCGTCGCCTTCCAAGGCGCTATTGCTTCAGAACTTGCAATTGCCCAGCGCATTGTTGAACTGAAGCAGAAAATTGATTATGAAAAGGCTCAGTTCAAGAAGCATGTGGCCAAGCTCAGCGTGCAAGAAGTGAAGAGCTTCAAGATCATGATGCACGAGCTCAAGGAAAACTTTTTGAAGAAGCGTGCAGAAGCTCAAGGTTCACGTGAGCGGATGAAGTCTCTAGCTGAGAGATGTGTGCAAGCCTACAATGAGGCTGAGAAGCGCAAGGCACTTGGGCGTCCTGGCATCGACCCCAAGATGGCCGCAAAGAAAAAGAAGAACACTGTTCCAGCTGAACCAGAGGCATCAAGGCAGGAAGCAGTTCCGCTTGTCTTCCCAACTGCAACGACTGGCTCGAAGCCAAAGAGCCGGTCAACAGCTTCAGAGCTCAAGAAGACAAGAACTGCTGAGGCTGAAGCCCGGAAGCGGAAAAGCTCTGAAGCCTCTCCTACTGCTCCCAGCAAGAAGAAAAGAAAGCCCAAGAAATCTCGGGCTGCTCCCACAGAGCCCTTGATAGTTGAACCTATTTCTATGGTTCACCCGAACGCAGAACGACAACTGACAGTTCATGAGCCTACTTCCACAGAGGCTCCTGAAGCTGAAGACATACCAGCAGTCGACCCCATCGCTGCTGAAGACATTGGTCATCAGGACAATGTACAAGATGATGCAGCCCTTCCCCAGTATGAACACAGCGAAATCATCAGCATTGGTCGTCCTCTGACGCCAATTGCACAAGATGCGTCATGGGCGGATCGCCCTCAAGAGGAAGAAGACTTTGAGGCCCAGCCCACTCCAACCCCACAGGCGTCGTCTGCATTCCGCAGGCTTCGCAGAGGTCCAAGGCCTCAAGTCTATGCTGAAGACATTCCGGCTGCATCAGCCGAAGAAAATGAAGAAGTACCACAAGATCCTACTCCCCCGCTACACCATGAAGCAGTTCTCCAGGAGAACGTGCCTAAGTCTGACCCTCCAGCTAGTCAAGTGGAGGCTGAAAATATTGAGGCTGCCACAACCAACACTGAAGCCAATGTGGAGCCCTCCCCACCAAAAGCTTCAGAAGACAGCAAAGCTACTGATCCAGACACTTCTGTTCCTGAGTCTGCTGCAGGTCCTCAATTTGATTACCATGTTGAGCATAGGCCTCATGTCCAGAAGCCAGTCCCACGGCTGCCGAGGTTCCCAGGTCCTGCATCAGCACCTGGGTCCTTTAACATCAATAGCTTCATGGCAGATAATACATTCTTCAACAGCTCCAAGAACCCCTATTCAAGGGAAAGGATTTCATCAGATAGGTTCTGGAGCTATCCTCAGCGCAGCTACTATTCATGCATCCTATACAACCAAGGTCGCATCTTCCCGCACAAGCGCCTTGATGTTGAAGCCATTGCTGGTCTGCCATGTTTAGAGGAAGCATTGGATTGCTTCAAGCAAGTGGGTCTGCTGCAGTTTGTGACTGATGAAGAGCACTGGAATGAAGAGCTTCTGCTGCAATTCTATGCCACCCTCCACATCAAAGGATACAACAGAGATCCGAAGACTTGGACCCTGGAGTGGATGACCGGCAATGTCCATCACGAAGCCAATGCATTTGATATCATTGAGCTCACCGGCCTGCCCACTCCTGGCGAATTCTTCGAGGAAGGCTGTCCACTACACACTGAAGCTCTTGAGAGCATATTCCAGAGGCCTGAACCGAATATGAGTCAGATGCTCTCCATGATGAAGCCGTTGCCCCTCGATGCTCCTTATCCAACAGAGTTCTTCGTTGAAGACTTTGAGTACCTGCCACGAACCATCTATCACATTATCCGGCGGACTCTCTGGCCTATCAAAGGGCACTCTCCAAATGCCAAGATCGAGGGTGCAATGAAAACTCTGATATTCTGTATCCTTCATGGCAAATGCTTCGACGCACAGGACTTTTTCATACGCCAACTTGCTGCATCTGGCTCAGATTTACTTGGTTTGAAGTTCTATGCTCATTGGGTAATGAGACTGATCAAGCTTCATTCTGCGATCTCATATCAGCCCTCAGCCCGCAACCATCGGATCTTCTTGCCAGATGTGGATACCTCTGCTGAAGCCATCTATGCTGAACCTGCCAAGCAACCTTTGAGTCTTCAGAATGCAGAACACCAGAGCTTCACTCAAAACGTTGAAGGTGTTGAAGCCATCTCCAGGGTGTATCCTTTGGCTGGCACTACACGTGCACCACACCCGGCTTCAACTGAAGCCACTGATAGTGCAACTGCTTCAAGACCCAAGAAGCGCGCTCGTGTTCTCACTGACCGAGAGCTTCTTGTGGCCCTTCATCAAAAACAAGATAGGCATCATGACTGGATAAAGCGACAGATGAAAAGCCTCTTGGTGGATGTTAATCGTCTTCGAAATCTTGCCACCAAGAATGCCTTCGTTACCCATGAAACCTGTCGTCGTACATGGAAAGGGCTATCAATGATGTGCACTGAAGCTGAACTTGAAGAGGATGGCTTCACTGAGCGATTCAAGTTTGACACCACACCTCCTAGAAGGGCTGTGATGCGAAGCACACCATCACTTGAAGACTCTGAGTTTTCTTCATCTGCTGCCACAGTCACTGCCAGAATCATTGATGAAGAAGACGATGCTACCTCACCACCACCTGCTTCAGCACCTCCAAGCTCTTCTGCACCGCCAAACACCTCCAACGACCCTGCTGCTCCTAGGAACGAGTAGACACTCTATGTCTTCAAACCTTTTTGGTCCTTACTGACAAAAGGGGGAGAAGCATATGGGTTGATAGTCTTCAAGCGGGTCAATATGGGCGGGTGCTTTATGTTTTGTTATATTTTGCTTCGTGCTTACAACTCTTGTTTTACATTTGGTTCTTATGAGTTGTAGCACTTAAACCAGATGGTCGTCTGCTACTTGTTTGCCACTCTGTTTTGTGAAGATAAATTCCGCATGTGCGACGATAAATTCCGCACTTATCCCATTCTGCAGACGTCCATTTTCCATTATGCATGTCATTATCTTCATATATCTTCACATGCATAGTGGATTGTCATCATAAGCTGAAGTGGATCTCCACAAGTACAACCTGCCATGTGCATTTGCATTCCAAAAGCAAATTAACTTGTATGCACATCTTCAGGGGGAGCCCTTGCAACTTATGAAGACAATTCCTTATCCTTTACAATTTCACAGACTATATTCCCCGTTGAAAACTTCAACTGGTTTGTCATCAATCACCAAAAAGGGGGAGATTGTAAGTGCATCTAGTGCCACCCCTAGTTGGTTTTGGAGTATTGACGACAAACCTAGTTGAGGGACTAATGTGTTTGTGAGAATTGCAGGATAACACAGGTAGAAGTCCCTCATTGATTCGATTTTACTACCAGAGATGACCCCTAAAAATGTATGAAGACATTGAAGTCAAAAGTGGTATATGAAGATATTCACATTGAAGACTATGACAAAAGAAGACACGTTATGAAGCCTATGGAGCTCGAAGACTTAGATCTTTCGTAGTTCTTTTCCTTTGTGTTGAGTCATAGGAACCACCGTACTGTTAAGTGGGGTCCAGAAGAACCAGTTAGAATGACTGAAGTGATGCCTAAACCAAAAACCTATGTCTTCGAGTGAAGACAATGAGAGCGAATCTTGTCCAGAGCTGGACAAGTCAGCTTTGCTTGTAGCCCAAGTAAAGTTGCCATGAGAGTTTGAAATCTGACCGTTGAGACACGTGTCAGTTCCTTAGTGACCCAGGGTCATTTCGGACAAATCAGGTCAGGTTGCCAAGTGGCTATAAATAGCCCACCCCCTACAACCCTAAACGGTTGGCTGCTCAGATTTCAGTGCACGGCTTTTGTCGTTTGAGAGCAACCCACCTCGAAGCCTTTGAGAGAGAGAATTCCTTGCGAGGATAAAGCCCTAACCACCCAGAGCCAGAGAACATTGGGCATCACTTAAGTCTTCTTGTCTATGTGATCTGAAGACTTATTACACTTGAGGACCGTGCATCCTCCAGACGGTTAGGCGTCGCTCAGAGCATCCAAGAGACATTGTGGATTGCCAGTGAACGAAGTCTGTGAAGGTTTGGGAGTCTACCTTGAAGACTTACCAGAGTGATTGGGCGAGGACTAAGTGACCTTAGCTCAAGGAGAATACGGTGAGGACTTGGTGTCCTAAGCTGCGTGTTCAGGACTGGGTGTCCGGGACTGTGTGTCCTAAGGTTTAAATACCTAGACGCTCCAACCAGACGTACAGTTGTCACAGCAACTGGAACTGGTCCAACACATCATTGTCTTCAACGAGTCACTGGTTTCATCTTCACTTCCTCTTACTTACTGTTACTCATTGTGAAGCCATTGCATGCTTGCTATATCTTTTGTCTTCACAACGTAACTGTATGATTTGTTTGGCTTCATAACTTCTTCCTACCTGATCCTTATTACACTATAGCTACTTGTCATTGTGCTTTCACTCTATTGAATACTTGACCATGGCTTGCCTAGTGTAATCTAACTTCCGCTACATAGTGATAGGCATATCTCTACTGTTTGTCTTCATAACTTCCACGTTTTGAAGACTTTCATAAAAATCGCCTATTCACCCCCCCTCTAGTCGATATAACGCACTTTCAGGCTGGAGGACGGGAGCGAGCTCCAGACGAAGAGGAAAAGGGAGAGGAGGATCTGGACGTCGGGTAGGGCCTCGGCTGCCATGGCCATGGAGCTCTCGACTTGCATCGGCAGAGATGGCTCGCCGCACACAAGCTGCTCGACACAATGCTCCATAGAAATAGAGATGGGATGAAGATGACCATGTAGTCAATGACAGGCGGGGCCCGCGGCTCATCTGCCACCTCAGCTAGTCAAAGGTTTTTTGTGTGCTTGGTATTTGCCACGCCATCCCGACTGACGGGCCCCACCTGTCGGTTTCACCGTTTTCTCGACTAAATTCGAGTATCAGTGCTCCGCGTTACGCATTAGGCGCAAAACCGGTGGTTTTTTGTGACCTGGTCCAAATGTGGTATCAAGTTGTTACCCTAGCCCATAATGTGGTGGTTTTCGGTAAATAACTCGCGTGCTACCGATGCTAGAATTGGCTACCGCGGATGTTGGAACCGTGCGCTACAACTGCAGGCACGTATCCCAAGGAACTTGGTAGGGGAGCTACAACCAGTGCACCAATTGCTACCGTTGGCGCCATTTTTTGCTGGAAATAGAGAGCAGGGGTCGCGATCGGCGCTCAATGGAGCAGCAACCAGCAGCGTCAAATGCTATGAATCGGTGTCGTCGGTTTTTTTCCTGCAGGAACCAGAGAAAGTAGGGGATGTCACCGTCACACGGAGGAGCTGCGACCAGCATCATAAAATGCTACGATCGGCGGGTGAGAAAGCTACAACCAGCTTTTGAAAAAGTTTCAACCCGAGACGAGGCAACCGCAAAATGTTGCAACCAGCGGCCAAGAAAGCTTCAACCGGCTGCGGCGACAACAAAAATTGCATGGCGAAGCAATGGGTGATGCGACAGGCACGTGGCATGCTACGACAATGACTGGTGGCAATGTTGGAACCCCACACAGCGATGTTGCAACCAAGAGGGTGAAGGCAAAGCGAGCTGCAAGGCCATGCAGCTCGGCCTACAATGAGGGCAACTGGCTGTGCGGTGACAAACTACGTGTTCGCGCAAGTCGACGAACACAGAAGGTAGCTCTTAAAAAGCATGGTTAATAGTATAGCCAACAATCGGCTACATGAATTTGCCATGTCACTTATAGTCAATTTTATAACCCACTCATACAATAGTTAGTCATACTAGTATACTACTCCCTCCGTTCCTAAATATTTGTCTTTCTAGACATTTCAACAAATGACTACATACGAAGCAAAATGAGTGAATCTACACTCTAAAATAAGTCTACATTCATTTGTATCTTGTGACCATTTGAAATGCCTAGAAAGACAAATATTTAGGAACGGAGGGAGTACATCAATATATGACCCACATGTTTCTCAGAGTGTTGGAGATCATGTTAAAGCCCACTTCTCTTCTCTCTCATCCAACTCAGCAAAAATATATTATTTAAAGTATTACAGCCTACCTACATTACCTCATCGTACTTGCTCTTATGCTTAGCGAAATTGCAATGCTCAATAAAGGCCTGATGGGACCCAGTAAACTGACAAGCAGGCATGTGGCATAAGTGAAGAAAAGAAAAACAGAAGTCTATCAAACAAGTTGGGCAGATGAGTAAAAAATAATGATAGAAGAAATAATAATACAAATTACCCATCTTCAAGTTCATTAAATTGTGGCACAAACATTCCAATCCAACACATCACGGATCCAACATCAAAGGCTACAATTGTCTCAAACTGGCAAGCCAAACTTCAACAGCAAACATGGCTCCATCCACCAAAGGAAGGACCTTGAAGATGCCATACAACTACTACCGGAAATTGGTACAGAGAGACAAGGGCCGCCGTCAAATTACGATAAGACAAGCAAACAACTGAAAGCCCATGATTCTCGCACTCCCGTCGCTCCTAAGGGTATCTTCTCCTTGGTGGGCTCCTTGAGCGATTAGGCCTCGGTGATCTGAAATGAACACAGTACAAACTCAAGTATTATATTCTGTTCTGAGAGCTGTGTAAAGAACATACTGAACTATGTATGCATTTGGTCGGTGACTCGGATTCAGACTATGATTAAAAAGTGAAACAAAGACAAGAAAAGCATAGCCAAGGTAAAACTAGGAAATATTGGAAGAAATAAATCATATGTACAAGCCAATGTATAATTAAAATCCATGAAATCATATTACATAGCCAAAAGCACTTGGCCAAAATTTAACTGAAATCCCCTATGATTAACTACTGTAGAAATACTCCCTCCGTCCTAAAATAACTAACTTTAGTACAAAGTTGTACTAAGCTTGAGACACTTATTTTCGGACGGAGAGAGTACTACATTATTACTTGGGGAATCTCAGCAGATATTAGAAAAGAAGTGCATAAAGCAGAGGGGGGAAAACTACTTGTTCGGGAGAGTACAAAAGGAATAAAGGATAACTTGTGTAATTAACCAGGGACCTCATATAACATACTTAATCTGGCATTCCTCCAAGGATGTGTTATGAATGAAGTGAACCCCAACCCCTCAGATTAAAGCATTTCAAGAACTTGAAAACCAGCCAGGAAAAATCTTCTTGGGATTATACTAAGCATGCAAGAAGAGTTCAGAAGGTACATAACTTCATCCAATTACTAACAACTAAGTTTAGCAAACTTATAATTTAGATTTATAATTTTTATTCCTAATGTTCTTTTTATCATAATGATTTGGTGGTTTTCAGTTGGGTGGCCAGTACACGTTTAAGCAAAGTACCAAACCAAAACTAACTTCATCAAACTAGGTTTAGCAAACTTAAGCTAGCATGTTTGGCAACATTTGGGAAGGGGAATGGGAATTTAGAGTAGGGAGTTCTATTGAGATTAGACATGGGATGAGTCATTTTATCCCAATCCTCCGTTTGGCGCATGATAGGAATTATGTGTGAGAATTTGAGGAGAAACTGTATTCTGTTGTTTGGTTTGTGGGAATTGACGAGGGACTAGACAAGGAAGTTAACATAAGTTATGATAAAGGGTTAAGATTGACTCACTAAAACAAAACAATTCCCTTCCAACTCCCCCCCCCCCCCCCTGTTAATAAAACGGTGGGAGTTGGAGTCTCAAGTCCCATGACTATTCCCATATGAATTCCCAATCCCCCTAACCAAACAATAGATTTGAAGTCTCATACCCCTTCAATTCCCATTCCCTAGCTCGTTCCCTAGCTCTAACTACCCCCAAGCAAACACGCTGTAGATTTATATTCTTCATTCCTAGTCTAATTTTTTTATCATAATTTAGAATGATTTGCTCTCCCCACTTTCAACTCTCAAGTAAGCGTCTGGTGACATTTCACCCGAGCAGTCTGTGCGCCAAAATCTAGAGCTGGCTCCTGCTTTAGTGCTTGCCTAAAAGCCTCATATATGGATGATAATTATGGCCAGTTGGACACTAATTTGTAGTTCAGAGTACCTAAGCAACGTTTTTATCACTATATCTGGAAGGTTCTCACAAATATATTGGGCAAATCAAACCTGTAGCTGTCATGCCTGCAGTTTCCTTCTAACATAACCAAAAAAAAAAGAACTAAATACGAAAGCTCACATAAACCATACCTCTTCCGAGTACTTCTCTGTTTGACAGGGCCATTACTAAATGCCCAGTCAACACTTATTATCTGCGATAGAAGCTCAGTTCCGTCTGATTCTCTTATTGCACGCTTGGCTTGCTCAAAGTTCTCATACTCAATTAGAGCATATCCCTGCATAGGAGAAGGGAAGCCACACATATATTAAGGAGGGGATAAGAAAGGATGCAAGCAAACCCTGTTCTTATTCTATGGATGACAAACTATGCTGCCTGTCTTACTCATAATTAAGGAATAGCCTGAGGATTTCACGAGTGCAAAACTAGAAAACAAAACTAAACCGAATGGCATCACCGCAAAATGTAAGGACTAGAGGTGGTAGGAAGCATACCTTCACAAATCCAGTCCGGCGATCCAAATTCAAATGCAAGTTCTTGACCTGACCATAATCCCCGAAAATATTATGGAGGTCCTCCTCCTGAGCTTCTTCATGAACTCCAGTAACCAGTACAATCCACCCTTCAATGGCTGTACACAAGGCAAAGCATACAAGAAAATAACTCCATTAGTGACAATTTCTGCAAGGAAATACACATTGAAAAGGACAGCGTCCAGAAATGCAGTTGCAGTTATTTAGTTACTAATAGTATATTATTTGATTCATTGCTTTATACAAAGCAAGCTTTGGTATGAGCAGAAAATAGCAACGGGAGTATGTCATGCAACACTTCGCTAATAGAACTCAACAGAAGTTGAGACTAAAAATATTCAAAGGTTTTGTGGATGTATGGCAATCAAGCACCATCAATTGCATAATGAAAAATAATACAGAATGTTAAGGGGAATGCTGGTTGGAAAGACAGAGAAATAGGATAATGAGAAACATATGGTCTGCTTGGGAAGATAAGCGAAGAAAGCTCTAAGGTTTCCCTTCCTGCATTCAGAGCTTATCAATTCGTACCAAGCTTATTGGAGGAACTGAATGTTAAGGGGACTATTAATTTAATTATGTAATGAAAAATAATACAGAAGACAACGCCCTAAGTCATGACCGTTCACATCACAAGAAGTAAGATAGCCACAGCTTCAATCAAAGAACAACCTCAGCAGTCAAGCACATTAAAAAAATCTTTTTCACAAACAAAAAATAATCATCCCAGCAAACCAACTCACGGGCTGCAATTAAAAGTAACCCACAGTCTCAAGCAGAAAACGAATCCTGAGGCAAACATCCAAAAAGAATCGTATTTATGCTCCACGCTGGTCACTAAAATGTAGGATGAAACGGTTCAGAGATCTACACTAAAATCATAGGTAAACAATCTTGGTAAACTATGAACACGCAGCAATTTCCAACCCCAAGGAAACCAGCCGACCAAATCGCCCAAAGCATCCATCTGCATATCTACATTGCTCAAGAAAAAGGCAATCTATAGCAGCAAGGAACCCAAATATCTCCTTGCCGTACGCAGCAGCCCATGGGCATCGGAAGAAACCTATCAAGACGGGATCTTTGCAGTGCCTTGGCATTCAGATCTCGTTCCTCAAACAGCAAAACTAACACGTCGAAGAAGAAAACATACTAGGTTACCAGACCTACGCGAGCGTCAGACCACGCCGCCCTACCTGACTAGAAATCTTCTTATCGGGAAACACGGGAGGGAGGGACAGGGATGGAGACGTACAGCGCACGGGTCCAGGGCCGCCATCGGAGGCGAGGGCGTCGAAGCCAGAGCGGCCTGCGCCAGCTAACCGCGAGTCGCGGTGCGCGGACGAGGAGTTAGGGTCCTCGCGGAAGCCGCGCCCCTTAGTCTTACGCGGGGCATCGTCGTCGCCGCCGCCGCCCCCTGCGATGGTAGATCGGAGGCGGGGAGCGGGGGCCGGCGAGGGTTCGATGGCACCCTCCTCGTCCATGAGATCGTCGTCGTCGGAGTCGAAGTCGACCGCCTCCACGTCCGTGTTCATCGCCGCCGCCGCCATCGCTGCAGCCGCCGCCGGTGTTGGTTTTGGGTCTGGGTTCGGATCGGGAGGGGCGAGACCTACTGGGGTTTGGGCCTTCGGGGTTTGCACGTCGGGTTATCTTCTCTCTCTCTTTTCAGAAACACCCTTGACAGTACTGGAAACATGCTAATCCCTACAAGAACACGGATTTGCTAGCAAAAGTAACTCTCTATTCCCTCCAAGTTTTCTTTAGACTAGTCACAATGAAAATAACTTAACTAGTAACATCACACATTACAATACAAGATTGCTTATGTGGCAGTTAATTAATGAGGAGAGAGAGATTTATGGTAACTTATGTAGTTACTATAACATCACACATTTCAAGGCATAATGAGTCTATGGCCTAATAAATGAACTATTTCATGATACGACTCATATGTTACTATCCACTATGGAGGTAGTAACATAGACTAATAACATCGACAAGTTACTACTCTATGTTACTCCTCACTGTGAGCAGTCTAACACGGTACAATCGCATCGAATGTAAATCTAGTGGAAACCGGACATTCAGCGAAAACAAGAGAACTTGATCTTGTATCATTGGATAAATAATGTGCAATGCGAGAAGGGAGGATGAGGATGTACAAATTTCAAACTGAACCCCGCGAGAATCCTCTCCATCGGTACGGAAACATCTTGAGGCTGAGTCGTCCCGTACCTTTCCACGATTCGGTTTCCTTTCTCTTCCTTACCATGAGAATCTAGGGTTAGGAGACGAGCCGGCGAGCAGCGTGGGTGATTCCTCCCTAGTGATTGTCCCGCCAACAGTGGCAGCCCTCCTTCGAGCGTTCCGTGTTGGGTCGGCGGTCAGCGAGCGGCACGAATGATTCCTCTTAGCGATTGTCCGGCCAACCATGCGGGTACTCGTCTGAGCGTTTCTTAGTGGCGTCGTACTGGATCTAGGACCCCATGTATGAGGATAGTTTTGTACCCTTCATATTTTCTACTTTGCCCCATTCTCTTTTATCTCGTGGCTCATGCAGTTTTGTACCCTTCATATTTTCTACTTTGCCCCATTCTCTTTTATCCCGTGGCTCATGTAGTGCTTCCCTCTTCTCTAGATTGGCTAGATTTGCAAAGCAAACGAAGGAGGGGACAAAGTCGTGGCTCATTGGGTTGTCTCCTCCAAGATCAGCACATCCTTTATCCGAAGAGTGCAAATCTAGTGGAAACCGGACATTCAACGAAAACATGGAAACTTGATCTTGTACCATTGGATAAAAATGTGCAATGCGAGAAGGAAGGATGTACGAATTGCAATCTAAACCCCGCAAGAATCCTCTACATCGGTACGGAAACATCTTGAGACTGAGTTGTCCCATACCTTTCCACGATTCGATTTCCTTTCTCTTCCTTACCATGGGAATCTAGGGTTAGGAGACGAGCCAACAAGCAGAGCGGGTGATTCTGTTGGGGAACGTTGCATGGGAAACAAAAAAATTCCTATGCTCACCAATATCAATCTAGGAGATGACCATCTACGAGAGGAGAGATTGCATCTATATACCCTTGTAGATCGCTAAGCGGAAGCGTTAAGAAATGCGGTTGATGTAGTCGAACGTCCTCGCGATCCAATCATGATCCGTCCCGCGAACTCCCGATCCAAGTGCCGAACGGACGGCACCTCCGCGCTCAACACACGTACGGATTGATGACACCTTCACCTCTTCGATCCAGTGAGCGATTGTGAAGTAGTAGCTCGAGTCCTCCGGCAGCACGACGGCGTGGTGGCGGTGGTGGTGGAGAAATCTCGGCAGAGCTTCGCTAAGCACTATGGAGAAGAAGATGACTACGAGAGAGAGGGAGGGCAGCCCCGTGGCATAGATGGGCGCGGCTGCCCTCCCTCTACCCCTCTATATATAGGGGGAGGGAGGAGGAGGGGCGCCCTAGGGTTCCCTAGGGGGGCGACGTGTTGGGAATCGTTGCATGGAAAAGAAAAAAATTGTACGCACACGCAATGATCTATCCATGGAGATACATAGCAACGAGAGGGAGAGTGTGTCTACGTACCCTCGTAGACCGTAAGCGGAAGCGTTTCACAACGCGGTTGATGTAGTCGAACTTCTTCTAGCTCCGACCGATCAAGCACCGAACATACGGCACCTCCGAGTTCTGCACACGTTCAGCTCGATGATGTCCCTCGCCTTCTTGATCCAGCAAGGTGTCGAGGTAGTTTATGAGTTCCGTCAGCACGACGGCGTGATGACGGTGATGTTGAAGTGATTTTCCCTTGGCCCATTAAGCCCATATCTTTTTCGAGGGGTGCCCGGAACCCCTTCCGGTGACCCTATATGTACCCGATACTCTCCGGAACACTTCTAGTGTTTGAATACCATCGTCCTATATATCAATCTTTACCTCTCAGCCATTTAGAGACTCCTCGTCATGTCCGTGATCTCATCCGGGACTCGAACAACATTCGGTCACCAAATCACATAACTCATATAATACTATATCGTCATCGAACGTTAAGTGTGCGGACCCTACGGGTTCGAGAACTATGTAGACATGACCGAGACACCTCTCCGGTCAATGACCAATAGCGGAACCTGGATGCTCATATTATCTCCTACATATTCTATGAAGATCTTTATCGGTCGAACCATTATGACAACATACACAATTCCCTTTGTCCATCGGTATGTTACTTGCCCGAGATTCGATCGTCGGTATCTTCATACCTAGTTCAATCTTGTTACCGGCAAGTCTCTTTACTCATTCCGTAATACATCATCCTGCAACTAACTCATTAGTCACTTTGCTTGCAAGGCTTCTTATGATGTGTATTACCGAGAGGGCCCAGAGATCCCTCTCCATTACTCAGAGTGACAAATCATAATCTCGATCAATGCCAACCCAACAAACACCTTCAGAGATACCTGTAGAGCATCTTTATAATCACCTAGTTACGTTGTGACGTTTGATAGCACACAAGGTACTCCTCCGATGTCCGGGAGTTGCATAATCTCATAGTCGAAGGAATATGTATTTGACATGAATAAAGCAATAGCAATAAAAACTGAACGATCATTATGCTAAGCTGACGAATGGGTCTTGTCCATCACATCATTCTCCTAATGATGTGATCCCGTTATCAAATGACAACTCATGTCCATGGTTAGGAAACCTTAACCATCTTTGATTAACAAGCTAGTCAAGTAGAGGCTTACTAGGGACACGGTGTTTGTCTATGTATTCACACATGTATCTGGGTCTCCGATCAATACAATTCTAGCATGAATAATAAACATTTATCATGAATAAGGAAATATAAAATAAAAACCCTATTATTGCTTCGAGGGCATATTTCCTTCACGACGACCACCATGGGAAAACCCTAGATGGGTTTTGGTGCGCCTGCCCCCGGGAGCCTTGGGCCCCAAGGCAAAGGGCGTGGCTGCCCTAGGGGAGCGCCCCCGCCCCTTCTGGTTACGTGGGAAAGGGTGAGTGGGCGCACAACCCCTTAGTGGGCTGGTTTTCCCCCTCCCCTTGGCCCATGGGCCCCCCACACTTGTCGGGGCCCCCCAAAACCCCTTTCGGTGATGCTGGTCATCACCCAGTACCCCCGGAACAATTCCGGACTCCAATACCCTTCGTCCAATATATCAATCTTCACCTCCGGACCATTTCGGAGTTCCTCGTCACGTTCGGGATCTTATACGGGACTCCGAACAACCTTCGGTAACCACCATAATGACTGAACTATACTTATATTGTCACCGAACATCAAGTGTGTAGACCCTGCGGGTTCGAGCACTATGCAGACATGGCCGAGACAACTCTATGGTCAATAACTAATAGCGGGACCTGGATGCCCATATTGGTTCCTACATATTCTATGAAGATCTTATCGGTCGAACCTCAAGGTCAAGGATTTTACTAATCCCGTATGCAGTTCCCTTTGTCCATCGGTATGTTACTTGCCCGAGATTCGATCGCCGGTATCTACATACCTAGTTCAATATCGTTATCGGCAAGTCTATTTACTCGTTCCGTAATACAAGATCACATGACAAACCCATTGCTCACATTGCTTGCAAGCTCATTGTGATGTTGTATTACCGAGTGGGCCCTGAGATACCTCTCCATCATACGGAGTGACAAATCCCAGTCTTGATCCATGCCAACTCAATAGACACCCTCGAAGATAGTTGTAGAGAACCTTTATAGTCACCCAGTTACGTTGCAACGTTTGGTACACACAAGGTACTCCTCCAGCGTCAGTGAGTTGCATGATCTCATGGTCATAGGGACATATACTTGACATGCAGAAAACGGTAGCAATAAACTTGACACGATCATATGCTACGTTTATAGTTTGGGTCTTGTCCATCACATCATTCTCCTAATGATGTGATCCCGTTATGAAATGACAACTCTTGTCTATGGCTAGAAAACCATAGACATCTTTAATCAACGAGCTAGTCCTGTACAGGCTTATTAGGGACATGTTGTTCTCTATGTATCCACACATGTATTTGAGTTTCCAGTCAATACAATTATAGCATGGATAATAAACGATTATCATGAACAAGGAAATATAATAATAACCACTTTATTATTGTCTCTAGGGCATATTTCCAACAGTCTCCCACTTGCGATAGAGTCAGTAATCTAGTATTACATGGTAATGAATCTAACACCCATAGAGTTCTAGTGTTGATCATGTTTTGCCCTTGGAAGAGGTTTAGTCAACGGATCTGCAACATTCAGATCCGTATGTATCTTGCGAATGTTTATGTCTTCCTCCTTGATGTAATCACGGATTGAATTGAAGCGTCGCTTTATGTCTTGGTCCTCTTGTGAAACCTTGGTTCCTTGGCTAGAGCAATGGCACCAGTGTTGTCACAAAATAGAGTCATCGGGTCCAGTGCACTGGGCACAACTCCAAGATCTGTCATGAACTGCTTCATCCAGACGCCTTCCTTCACTGCCTCCGAGGCAGCTATGTACTCTGCTTCGCATGTAGAATCAGCTACCACACTTCGCTTGGAACTGCACCAGCTTACCGCTCCCCCATTCAGAATGTATAAGTATCCGGTTTGAGACTTAGAGTCATCCGGATCAGTGTTAAAGCTTGCATCAACATAATCCTTTATGGCGAGCTCTTGATCACCTCCATAAACGAGAAACATTTCCTTAGTCCTTTTCAGGTACTTAGATATTCTTCACCGTTGTCGAGTGATCCACTCCTGAATTACTTTGAAACCTTCCGGCCATACTTATGGCAAGGCTGACATCTGGTCTTGTGCACAACATCACATACATGATAGAGCCAATGGCATAGGCATAGGGGATGACACTCATATTTTCTCTATCCTCTGTAGTCGCTGGGCATTGAGTCTGACTCAACTTCACACCTTGCAAAATAGGCAAGAACCCCTTCTTGGACTGATCCATTTTGAACTTCTTCAAAATCTTATCAAGGTATGTGCTTTGTGAAAGTCTTATCAAACGTCTCAATCTATCTCTATAGATCTTAATGCCTAATATGAAAGCAGCTTCTCTGTAAGTGCATCTAGTGCCACCCCTAGTTGGTTCTGGAGTATTGACGACAAACCTAGTTGAGGGACTAATGTGTTTGTGAGAATTGCAGGATAACACAGGTAGAAGTCCCTCATTGATTCGGTTTTCCTACCAGAGATGACCCCTAAAAATGTAAGAAGACATTGAAGACAAAGGTGGTATGTGAAGACATTCACATTGAAGACTATGACAAGAGAAGACATCACATGAAGACTATGGAGCGCGAAGACTTAGTTCTTTCGTCATTCTTTTTCTTCTTTGTTGAGTCATAGGAACCACCGTACTGTTAAGTGGGGTCCAAGAGAACCAGTCAGAATGACTGAAGTGATGCTTAACCAAAATCCTATGTCTTCGAGTGAAGACTATGAGAGCAAATCTTGTCCAGAGTTGGATAAGTTAGCTTTGCTTGTAGCCCAAGTAAAGTTGCCGTGTGTTTTGGGGAACGTAGTAATTTCAAAAATTTCCTATGCACACGCAAGATCATGGTGATGCATAGCAACGAGAGGGGAGAGTGTGATCTACGTACCCTTGTAGATCGACAACGGAAGCGTTAACTTGGTTGATGTAGTCGTACGTCTTCACGGCCCGACCGATCAAGCACCGAAACTACGGCACCTCCGAGTTCTAGCACACGTTCAACTCGATGACGATCCCCATGTTGGAAATATGCCCTAGAGGCAATAATAAAAGCATTATTATTATATTTCCTTGTTCATGATAATTGTCTTTATTCATGCTATAATTGTGTTATCCGGAAATCGTAATACATGTGTGAATAAAAGACACCAACATGTCCCTAGTAAGCCTCTAGTTGACTAGCTCGTTGATCAACAGATAGTCATGGTTTCCTGACTATGGACACTGGATGTCATTGATAATGAGATCACATCATTAGGAGAATGATGTGATGGACAAGACCCAATCCTAAACATAGCATAAGATCGTATAGTTCGTTTGCTAGAGTTTTCCAATGTCAAGTATCTTTTCCTTAGACCATGAGATCGTGTAACTCCTGGATACCGTAGGAGTGCTTTGGGTGTGCCAAACGTCACAACGTAACTGGGTGACTATAAAGGTATACTACGGGTATCTCCGAAAGTGTCTGTTGGGTTGACACGGATCAAGACTGGGATTTGTCACTCCGTATGACGGAGAGGTATCACTGGGCCCACTCGGTAATGCATCATCATAATGAGCTCAAAGTGACCAAGTGTCTGGTCACGGGATCATGCATTACGGTACGAGTAAAGTGACTTGCCGGTAACGAGATTGAACGAGGTATTGGGATACCGACGATCGAATCTCGGGCAAGTAACATACCGATTGACGAAGGGAATTGTATACGGGGTTGCTTGAATCCTCGACATAGTGGTTCATCCGATGAGATCATCGAGGAGCATGTGGGAGCCAACATGGGTATCCAGATCCCGCTGTTGGTTATTGACCAGAGAGCGATCTCGGTCATGTCTACATGTCTCCCGAACCCGTAGGGTCTA
The DNA here is from genome assembly GCF_056163025.1 of Triticum urartu. Lineage (NCBI taxonomy): Eukaryota > Viridiplantae > Streptophyta > Magnoliopsida > Poales > Poaceae > Triticum > Triticum urartu. The sequence goes on along the minus strand of NC_141873.1, from coordinate 77,949,803 downwards.
CACACTTAAGGTTCGGTGACGCTAGGGTTGTAGGGATATGTATATGCAGTAACCCGAATGTTGTTCAGAGTCCCGGATGAGATCCCGGACGTCAGAGGAGTTCCGGAATGGTCCGGAGGTAAAGAATTATATATAGGAAGTGCTATTTCGGCCATCGGGACAAGTTTCGGGGTCACCGGTATTGTACCGGGACCACCGGAAGGGTCCCGGGGGTCCCCCTGGTGGGGCCACCTATCCCGGAGGGCCCCATGGGCTGAAGTGGGAAGGGATCCAGCCCAAAGTGGGCTGGGGCACCACTTCCCCCTAGGACCCATGCGCCTAGGGTGGGGGAAACCCTAAAGGAAGAGTCCTTGGAGGGGAAGGCACCTCCTAAGTGCCTTGGGGAGGAGGGATTCCTCCCTTGGCCGCCGCCCCCCTAGGAGATTGCATCTCCTAGGGCCGGCGCCCCCCTAGGCCCCCTATATATAGTGGGGGGAAGGGAGGACCTCTCACCCTTGCCTTTGGTGCCTCCCTCTCCCTCTCCAACACCTCCTCCTCCTCCATAGTGCTTGGCGAAGCCCTGCCGGAGTATTGCAGCTCCATCACCACCACGCCGTCGTGCTGCTGCTGGAGCCATCTTCCTCAACCTCTCCTTCCCCCTTGCTGGATCAAGAAGAAGGAGACGTTACGCTAACCGTACGTGTGTTGAACGCGGAGGTGCCGTCCGTTCGGCGCTAGGATCTCCGGTGATTTGGATCACGTCGAGTACGCCTTCCTCATCCCCGTTCTTTGAACGCTTCCGCGCGTGATCTACAAAGGTATGTAGATGCAATCCGATCACTCGTTGCTAGATGAACTCCTAGATGGATCTTGGTGAAACCGTAGGAAAATTTTTGTTTTCTGCAACGTTCCCCAACAGTGGCATCATGAGCTAGGTCTATGCGTAGTTCTCTTGCACGAGTAGAACACAATTTGTTGTGGGCGTTGATGTTGTCAACTTTCTTGCCGCTACTAGTCTTATCTTGCTTCAACGGTATTGTGGGATGAAGCGGCCCGGACCAACCTTACACGTACGCTTACGTGAGACCGGTTCCACCGACAAACATGCACTAGTTGCATAAGGTGGCTGGCGGGTGTCTGTCTCTCCCACTTTAGTTGGAGCGGATTCGATGAAAAGGGTCCTTATGAAGGGTAAATAGAAGTTGACAAATCACGTTGTGGCTTTCACGTAGGTAAGAAAACGTTCTTGCTAGAACCCTACTTCAGCCACGTAAAACTTGCAACAACAATTAGAGGACGTCTAACTTGTTTTTGCAGCAAGTGCTTTGTGATATGATATGGCCAAAGTTGTGATGAATGATGAATGATATATATGTGATGTATGAGATGTTCATGCTATTGTAATAGGAATCACGACTTGCATGTCGATGAGTATGACAACCGGCAGGAGCCATAGGAGTTGTCTTTATTTTTTGTATGACCTGCGTGTCATTGAGAAACGCCATGTAAATTACTTTACTTTATTGCTAAACGCGTTAGCCATAGTAGTAGAAGTAATAGTTGGCGAGCAACTTCATGGAGACACAATGATGGAGATCATGATGATGGAGATCATGGTGTCATGCCGGTGACAAGATGATCATGGAGCCCCAAGATGGAGATCAAAGGAGCTATGTGATATTGGCCATATCATGTCACTTTTATTATTTGATTGCATGTGATGTTTATCATGTTTTTGCATCTTGTTTACTTAGAACGACGGTAGTAAATAAGATGATCCCTCATAATAATTTCAAGAAAGTGTTCCCCCTAACTGTGCACCGTTGCGACAGTTCGTTGTTTCGAAGCACCACGTGATGATCGGGTGTGATAGATTCTAACGTTCACATACAACGGGTGTAAGACAGATTTACACATGCAAAACACTTAGGTTGACTTGACGAGCCTAGCATGTACAGACATGGCCTCGGAACACAGAAGACCGAAAGGTCGAGCATGAGTTGTATAGAAGATACGATCAACATGAAGATGTTCACCGACATTGACTAGTCCGTCTCACGTGATGATCGGACACGGCCTAGTTAACTCGGATCATGTTATACTTAGATGACTGGAGGGATGTCTATCTAAGTGGGAGTTCATTGAATAATTTGATTAGATGAACTTAATTATCATGAACTTAGTCTAAATATTTTACATTATGTCTTGTAGATCAAATGGCCAATGTAGTCCTCAACTTCAACGCGTTCCTAGAGAAAACCAAGCTGAAAGATGATGGCAGCAACTACACGGACTGGGTCCGGAACCTGAGGATAATCCTCATAGCTGCCAAGAAAGATTATGTCCTACAAGCACCGCTAGGTGATGCACCTATTCTCCCTGCAGAACAAGACGTTATGAACGCTTGGCAGGCACGTATCGATGACTACTCCCTCGTTCAGTGTGGCATGCTTTACAGCTTAGAGCCGGGGCTCCAAAAGCGTTTTGAGAGACACGGAGCATATGAGATGTTCGAAGAGCTGAAAATGGTTTTCCAAGCTCATGCCCGGGTTGATAGATATCAAGTCTCCGACAAGTTCTTCAGCTGTAAGATGGAGGAAAACAGTTCTGTCAGTGAGCACATACTCACTATGTCTGGGTTACATAACCGCTTGACTCAGCTGGGAGTTAATCTCCCGGATGACGCGGTCATTGACAGAATCCTTCAGTCGCTTCCACCAAGCTACAAGAGCTTTGTGATGAACTTCAATGTGCATGGGATGGAAAAGACCATTCCTGAAGTATTTGCAATGCTGAAATCAGCAGAGGTAGAAGTCAAAAAGGAACATCAAGTGTTGATGGTGAATAAAACCACTAAGTTCAAGAAGGGCAAGGGTAAGAAAGCCTTCAAGAAGGACGGCAAGGGAGTTGCCGCACCCGACAAGCAAGCTGCCGGGAAGAAGCCAAAGAATGGGCCCAAGCCCGAGACTGAGTGCTTTTATTGCAAGGAAAGTGGTCACTGGAAGCGGAACTGCCCCAAATACTTAGCGGACAAGAAGGCCGGCAAAACGAAAGGTATATGTGATATACATGTAATTGATGTGTACCTTACTAGTACTCGTAGTAGCTCCTGGGTATTTGATACCGGTGCGGTTGCTCACATTTGTAACTCAAAACAGGAGCTGCGGAATAAGCGGAGACTAGCGAAGGACGAGGTGACGATGCGCGTCGGGAATGGTTCCAAGGTCGATGTGATCGCCGTCGGCACGCTGCCTCTTCATTTACCTACGGGATTAGTTTTAAACCTCAATAATTGTTATTTAGTGCCAAGTTTGAGCATGAACATTGTATCAGGATCTCGTTTAATTCGAGATGGCTACTCATTTAAATCCGAGAATAATGGTTGTTCTATTTATATGAGAGATATGTTTTATGGTCATGCTCCGATGGTGAATGGTTTATTCTTAATGAATCTCGAGCGTAATGCTACACATGTTCATAGTGTGAGTACCAAAAGATGTAAGATTGATAATGATAGTCCCACATACTTGTGGCACTGCCGCCTTGGTCACATAGGTGTCAAACGCATGAAGAAGCTCCATGCTGATGGACTTCTAGAGTCTTTTGATTATGAATCATTTGACACGTGCGAACCATGCCTCATGGGTAAAATGACCAAGACTCCGTTCTCAGGAACAATGGAGCGAGCAACCAACTTATTGGAAATCATACATACTGATGTGTGCAGTCCAATGAGTGTTGAGGCTCGCGGTGGCTATCGTTATGTTCTCACCCTCACTGATGACTTGAGTAGATATGGGTATATCTACTTAATGAAACACAAGTCTGAAACCTTTGAAAAGTTCAGGGAATTTCAGAGTGAGGTTGAGAATCAACGTGATAGGAAAATCAAGTTCCTACGATTAGATCGTGGAGGAGAATACTTGAGTCACGAGTTTGGCACACACTTAAGAAAATGTGGAATAGTTTCACAACTCACGCCACCTGGAACACCTCAGCGTAATGGTGTGTCCGAACGTCGTAATCGCACTCTATTAGATATGGTGCGATCTATGATGTCTCTTACCGATTTACCGCTATCTTTTTGGGGCTATGCTTTAGAGACTGCCGCATTCACTTTAAATAGGGCTCCGTCGAAATCCGTTGAGACGACACCGTATGAATTATGGTTTGGGAAGAAACCTAAGCTATCGTTTCTAAAAGTTTGGGGATGCGATGCTTATGTCAAGAAACTTCAACTTGAAAAGCTCGAACCCAAATCGGAAAAATGCGTCTTCATAGGATACCCTAAAGAAACTATTGGGTATACCTTCTTCCTCAGATCCGAAGGCAAGATCTTTGTTGCCAAGAATGGGTCCTTTCTAGAAAAAGAGTTTCTCTCGAAAGAAGTAAGTGGGAGGAAAGTAGAACTTGATGAAGTATTACCTCTTGAACCGGAAAATGGCGCAACTCAAGAAAATGTTCCTGAGGTGCCTGCACCGACTAGAGAGGAAGTTAATGATAATGATCAAGATACTTCTGATCAAGCTCCTACTGAAATTCGTAGGTCCACAAGGACACGTTCCGCACCAGAGTGGTACGGCAACCTTGTCTTGGAAATCATGTTGTTGGACAACGGTGAACCTTCGAACTATGAAGAAGGGATGGCGGGCCCGGATTCCGACAAATGGCTAGAAGCCATGAAATCCGAGATAGGATCCATGTATGAAAACGAAGTATGGACTTTGACTGACTTGCCCGTTGAGCGGCGAGCCATAGAAAATAAATGGATCTTTAAGAAGAAGACAGACGCGGATGGTAATGTGACCATCTATAAAGCTCGGCTTGTCGCTAAGGGTTATCGACAAGTTCAAGGTGTTGACTACGATGAGACTTTCTCACCAGTAGCGAAGCTGAAGTCCGTCCGAATCATGTTAGCAATTGCCGCATTCTATGATTATGAGATATGGCAAATGGACGTCAAAACGGCATTCCTTAATGGTTTCCTTAAGGAAGAATTGTATATGATGCAGCCAGAAGGTTTTGTCGATCCTAAGAATGCTAACAAGGTGTGCAAGCTCCAACGCTCGATTTATGGGCTGGTGCAAGCATCTCGGAGTTGGAACATTCGCTTTGATGAGATGATCAAAGCGTTTGGGTTTACGTAGACTTATGGAGAAGCCTGCGTTTACAAGAAAGTGAGTGGGAGCTCTGTAGCATTTCTCATATTATATGTAGATGACATACTTTTGATGGGAAATGATATAGAACTCTTGGACAGCATTAAGGCCTACTTGAATAAGAGTTTTTCACTGAAGGACCTTGGAGAAGCTGCTTATATATTAGGCATCAAGATCTATGGAGATAGATCAAGACGCCTCATAGGTCTTTCACAAAGCACATACCTTGATAAGATGTTGAAGAAGTTCAATATGGATCAGTCTAAGAAGGGGTTCTTGCCTGTGTTGCAAGGTGTGAAATTGAGCTCAGCTCAATGTCCGACCACGACAGAAGATATAGAAGAGATGAGTGTCATCCCCTATGCCTCAGCCATAGGTTCTATTATGTATGCCATGCTGTGTACCAGACCTGATGTAAACCTTGCCGTAAGTTTGGTAGGAAGGTACCAAAGTAATCCCGGCAAGGAACACTGGACAGCGGTCAAGAATATCCTGAAGTACCTGAAAAGGACTAAGGAAATGTTTCTCGTCTATGGAGGTGATGAAGAGCTCGTCGTAAAGGGTTACGTCGACGCTAGCTTCGACACAGATCTGGATGACTCAAAGTCACAAACCGGATACGTGTATATTTTGAATGGTGGGACAGTAAGCTGGTGCAGTTGCAAGCAGAGCGTCGTGGCGGGATCTACATGTGAAGCGGAGTACATGGCAGCCTCGGAGGCAGCGCATGAAGCAATTTGGGTGAAGGAGTTCATCACCGACCTAGGAGTCATACCCAATGCGTCGGGGCCAATCAAACTCTTCTGTGACAACACTGGAGCTATTGCACTTGCCAAGGAGCCCAGGTTTCACAAGAAGACCAGGCACATCAAGCGTCACTTCAACTCCATTCGTGAAAATGTTCAAGATGGAGACATAGATATTTGTAAAGTACATACGGACCTGAATGTAGCAGATCCGTTGACTAAACCTCTCCCTAGAGCAAAACATGATCAACACCAGAATTCCATGGGTGTTCGATTCATCACAATGTAACTAGATTATTGACTCTAGTGCAAGTGGGAGACTGTTGGAAATATGCCCTAGAGGCAATAATAAAAGCATTATTATTATATTTCCTTGTTCATGATAATTGTCTTTATTCATGCTATAATTGTGTTATCCGGAAATCGTAATACATGTGTGAATAAAAGACACCAACATGTCCCTAGTAAGCCTCTAGTTGACTAGCTCGTTGATCAACAGATAGTCATGGTTTCCTGACTATGGACACTGGATGTCATTGATAATGAGATCACATCATTAGGAGAATGATGTGATGTACAAGACCCAATCCTAAACATAGCATAAGATCGTATAGTTCGTTTGCTAGAGTTTTCCAATGTCAAGTATCTTTTCCTTAGACCATGAGATCGTGTAACTCTCGGATACCGTAGGAGTGCTTTGGGTGTGCCAAACGTCACAACGTAACTGGGTGACTATAAAGGTATACTACGGGTATCTCCGAAAGTGTCTGTTGGGTTGACACGGATCAAGACTGGGATTTGTCACTCCGTATGACGGAGAGGTATCACTGGGCCCACTCGGTAATGCATCATCATAATGAGCTCAAAGTGACCAAGTGTCTGGTCACGGGATCATGCATTACGGTACGAGTAAAGTGACTTGCCGGTAACGAGATTGAACGAGGTATTGGGATACCGACGATCGAATCTCGGGCAAGTAACATACCGATTGACGAAGGGAATTGTATACGGGGTTGCTTGAATCCTCGACATAGTGGTTCATCCGATGAGATCATCGAGGAGCATGTGGGAGCCAACATGGGTATCCAGATCCCGCTGTTGGTTATTGACCAGAGAGCGATCTCGGTCATGTCTACATGTCTCCCGAACCCGTAGGGTCTACACACTTAAGGTTCGGTGACGCTAGGGTTGTAGGGATATGTATATGCAGTAAACCGAATGTTGTTCGGAGTCCCGGATGAGATCCCGGACATCACGAGGAGTTCCGGAATGGTCCGGAGGTAAAGAATTATATATAGGAAGTGCTATTTCGGCCATCGGGACAAGTTTCGGGGTCACCGGTATTGTACCAGGACCACCGGAAGGGTCCCGGGGGTCCACCGGGTGGGGCCACCTATCCCGGAGGGCCCCATGGGCTGCAGTGGGAAGGGATCCAGCCCAAAGTGGGCTGGGGCGCCACTTCCCCCTAGGGCCCATGCGCCTAGGGTGGGGGAAACCCTAAAGGAAGAGTCCTAGGAGGGGAAGGCACCTCCTAGGTGCCTTGGGGAGGAGGGATTCCTCCCTTGGCCGCCGCCCCCCCTAGGAGATTGCATCTCCTAGGGCCGGCGCCCCCCCTAGGCCCCCTATATATAGTGGGGGGGAAGGGAGGACCTCTCACCCTTGCCTTTGGTGCCTCCCTCTCCCTCTCCAACACCTCCTCCTCCTCCATAGTGCTTGGCGAAGCCCTGCCGGAGTACTGCAGCTCCATCACCACCACGCCGTCGTGCTGCTGCTGGAGCCATCTTCCTCAACCTCTCCTTCCCCCTTGCTGGATCAAGAAGAAGGAGACGTTACGCTAACCGTACGTGTGTTGAACGCGAAGGTGCCGTCCGTTCGGCGCTAGGATCTCCGGTGATTTGGATCACGTCGAGTACGCCTTCCTCATCCCCGTTCTTTGAACGCTTCCGCGCGTGATCTACAAAGGTATGTAGATGCAATCCGATCACTCGTTGCTAGATGAACTCCTAGATGGATCTTGGTGAAACCGTAGAAAATTTTTTGTTTTCTACAACGTTCCCCAACACCCCGGACTCCGATCCAGCAAAGTGTCAGGGAAGAGTTCCGTCAGCACGACGGCGTGGTGACGATCTTGATGTACTACTGTCGCAGGGCTTCACCTAAGCACCGCTACAATATTATCGAGGACTATGGTGGAAGGGGGCACCGCACACGGCTAAGAATATGATCACGTGGATAAACTTATCTCCTTAGGGGTGCCCCTTGCCTCCGTATATAAAGGTTCAAAGGGGGGGCCGGCGGGCCAAGAGGAGGCGCGCCAGGAGGAGTCCTACTCCCTCCGGGAGTAGGACTCCCCCCTTTCCTAGTTGGAATAGGATTCGCGGAGGGGGGGAAAGAGGAGAGAGAGGAGGAAGGGGGGCCGGCCCCCTCTCCTTGTCCTATTTGGACCAAAGGGGGGAGGGGCGCGCGGCCCATCTCTGGCCACCTCTCCTCTCTTCCACTAAGGCCCACTAAGGTCCATATACCTCCTGGGGGGGTTCCGGTAACCTCCCGGTAATCCGATAAAATCCCGATTTCACCCGGAACACTTCCGATATCCAAACATAGGCTTCCAATATATCAATCTTTATGTCTCGACCATTTCGAGACTCCTCGTCATGTCCGTGATCACATCCGGGACTCCGAACAACCTTCGGTACATCAAAACGCATAAACTCATAATATAACTGTCATCAAAACCTTAAGCGTGCGGACCCTACGGGTTCGAGAACAATGTCGACATGACCGAGACATGTTTTCGGTCAATAACCAATAGCGGGACCTGGATGCCCATATTGCTTCCTACATATTCTACGAAGATCTTTTATCGGTCAGACCGCATAACAACATACGTTATTCCCTTTGTCATCGGTATGTTACTTGCCCGAGATTCGATCGTCGGTATCCTATACCTAGTTCAATCTCGTTACCGGCAAGTCTCTTTACTCGTTCTGTAATACATCATCCCGCAACTAACTCATTAGTTGCAATGCTTGCAAGGCTTAAGTGATGTGCATTACCGAGAGGGCCCACAGATACCTCTCCGACAATCGGAGTGACAAATCCTAATCTCGAAATACGCCAACCCAACATGTACCTTTGGAGACACCTGTAGAGCTCCTTTATAATCACCCAGTTACGTTGTGACGTTTGGTAGCACACAAAGTGTTCCTCTGGCAAACGGGAGTTGCATAATCTCATAGTCATAGGAACATGTATAAGTCATGAAGAAAGCAATAGCAACATACTAAACGATCGGGTGCTAAGCTAATGGATTGGGTCTTGTCAATCAGATCATTCAACTAATGATGTGATCCCGTTAATCAAATAACAACTCTTTGTCCATGGTTAGGAAACATAACCATCTTTGATTAACGAGCTAGTCAAGTAGAGGCATACTAGTGACACTCTGTTTGTCTATGTATTCACACATGTATTATGTTTCCGGTTAATACAATTCTAGCATGAATAATAAACTTTTATCATGATATAAGGAAATAAATAATAACTTTATTATTGCCTCTAGGGCATATTTCCTTCAGTGTGTGTTTGAAATCTGACCATTGGAACACGTGTCAGTTCCTTAGTGACCCAGGGTCATTTCGGACAAATCAGGTCGGGTTGCCTAGTGGCTATAAGTAGCCCACCCCCTACAACCATAAATGGTTGGCTGCTCAGAGTTAGAGTACGGCTTTTGTCGTTTGAGAGCAACCCACCTCGAAGCCTTTGAGAGAGAATTCCTTGCGAGGTAAAGCCCTAAACACCCAGAGCCAAAGAGTGTTAGGCATCACTTAAGTCTTCCTGTCTGTATGATCTGAAGACTTATTACACTTGAGGACTGTGAATCTCCAGCTGGTTAGGCGTCGCGTTCTGAGCATCTAAGAGTCATTGTGGATCGCCGATGAACGAAGTCTGTGAAGGTTTGGAAGTCTACCTTGAAGACTTACCAGAGTGATTGGGCGAGAACTGGGTGTCCTTAGCTCAAGGGGAATAAGGTGAAGACGAGGTCTTCTGAGTTGAATCTCAGCCTCCCTAACCAGACGTACAGTTGTCACAGCAACTGGAACTGGTCCAACAAATCATTGTCTTCAATGAGTCACTGGTTTCATCCTTCCCTTCCCTTTGCTTATTGTTGGTCCTTGTGAAGTCATTGTATGATTGCTTTATCTTTTGTCTTCACTGAGTGACTGCTTGTTCTGATTGGCATCACAATATCTTCCTACCTGATCTTTACTGCCTAGCTTCTATTAGTCATTGTGCTTTCACTTCATTGAATACTTGACTATAGTTTGCCTAGTGTAGTCTACCTTCCGTTGTATGGTAATAGGTTTATTTCTATCGTTTGTCTTAGAAACTTCCATGTTTTGAAGACTTTCATAAAAATCGCCTATTCACCCCCCCCTCTAGTCGATCACTAGCACTTTCAATTGGTATCACAGCAAGGTACTCCCTTGTTCTGTGTGATTCGGTTTAACCACCTGGAGTTTTAGCTATGTCGACTGCAGGGATAATTAAAGTCTCCGCTGCGTGCCCCGTCTTCGATGGAACTGAATATCCCTACTGGAAGAATAAGATGCGCATGCATCTTGAAGCCATTGATGTCGACCTATGGCATGTCGTCAAGAATGGCGTTCCCAAGGCTGGAGAAGGTGTCACCGCTGCTGACGTCAAGAAGTTCGTTCAACTAGACTCTACTGCCAAGAACATCATCTGTGGTCATCTGACCAAAGGACAGTATGGCCGTGTGAGTGCTTTGGAAACATCTAAGCTAGTCTGGGACTGGCTCTCCAAGGTCAATGAAGGTGTCTCAACCCAGAGAGATCAGAGAATCAGTGTCCTTCGCAACCTCTTCAACCGCTTCAAGAGAAATGACAATGAGAACATCCAGCTCACATTTGATCGACTCACTGACATCACAAATGAGCTTCAAGATCTCAGCGCCACTGAGATCACCAAGCATGAAGTCGTCAAGACACTCCTGAGATCACTTGACAGCTCGTTTGACACCCTGGCCCTGATGATTCAAGAACGTCCTGATTTCAAGACACTCGATCCGTCTGACATACTTGAGAGGCTCAACACACATGAGTTTCAGCTTTCTGGGAAAAGAGACATCTATGGTCCCAACTATGGGCGAACTCGTGCCTTGAAGGCAAAAGCTGTCTCCTCATCTGAAGAAGAATCTGACAGCAGTTCTGATGATCCTGAAGACATTGGAAAGGAGCTTGCTATGCTTGTGAAGAAGTTCCAAAAATTCACCAAGAAGAAAGGCTTCATAAAGTCTTCACGATCAAGCTCAAGGAATGATGAAGCTTCTGCTCATGACTACAAGAAGAGAACATGCCACAAGTGCAAGAAACCTGGCCACTACATCTCTGAGTGTCCGCAGTGGGACAATGAGAACAACAACAAGAAGAAGAGCAAGGAATATGACTCTGACGACAAGAAGAAGAAATACTCAAAGTCTTCTTCCAAGTCTTCCTCAAAGTCTTCATCACACAAGAAGAGCTCATCTGGCAAGGCACGTGCGTTTATTGGCAAGGAAATGGATTCAGAGGAGGAGTCCGCTTCTGAGGAGGCGGAGGTGGAGTCTGAGGAGGAGTCCGATTCTGGCGTTGCGAGTCTGGCTACAGCATACGTTGCCAAGTCCATCTTCAACACTGAAGACAATGACTTCATCACCGACACCTATGCAAATGACAAGGACTACTCCGCTCCTTCCTACTGCTTCATGGCACGCGGTGCCAAGGTAAACACACGCACTACTCACTATCAAACATCTAGTGATGATGACTCTGATTGTGGTTCCAAACCCAGCTACAAAACACTTGCTAAAATTGCAACTGAACAACAGAAAGCTATGGAACATATTCAAAAACCGTTAGACAAAAGCGATGATCTGTTAGACGCTGAAATGACTCGATCTCGGTCCTTAATTGAAGACATAAAAAATCTTCACGTTAAGTATGAGGAACTTGAAAGTCGTCATGAAATGCTCTCAACAACTCATGAAAAGCTTTCTTATGATTATCTTCAAAGGAAGCAAGATCTTGAGAAATTGAGAGCGGCTCATGAAGATCTTCAAAAGGAAAACGAGTCACTTCGCGCCGAACAGATCAGTTCAGCTCAGGAAGGATTTGAACCACCATGTCTTAAATGCATTGAGCGTGATAACGCTACTTCTGTTGCTGAATGTTCTACTGCTGCTACTATTGCAATATCTTCAACTGCTGATGTGGTAACTAACCCCTCTGCTGAGGATACCACTGCTATTGCTGATGAGAATGCTAGGTTGAAGACACTGCTTGAAACATGGATGTACAAAAGTCTCAAAGGGCATCAGACACTATGTGATGTCCTCAAAAGGCAGATCCTGAACCGAAACCCTAGGAAAGAGGGTGTTGGGTTCGAAAGGAAAATGAATGGTGATGGCTCTTACTAGAAACCTGAGCAGTACCCCAAAACCACATGGGTTGCTGCAAAGGGACCTTTAGTGGATCCATCCACTCTATCTGGCTTCACTTGTGCTAATCCCATTGTTATTGATGAATCCTTTGATGCAAACTATAAACTGTTTAAGAATCAGAATGGTGAAGTGTTTGCCAGGTATATTGGTACTAACTGGAGGAATGGGCCGCCTATGAAGAAGGTCTGGGTGCCGAAAAGGTGTTTGGAAAATCTTCCTGTGAATGTCGTCATGACACCACATGTGAAGAAGACAAAACCCAGACCACAAGCTTCATATGGCCCAAAGGCTTCATACAGACAGAGGACTCACCTGAGTTGCACTAATGCAAATGTTTTGCAGGGAAACCGTACTCAGGCCTGTGAATATGAGCGCGTTTCATCAAACCGCCATGTTCATAAGACCAAGAACTATTCTACTTATTCTTATGAGTACTATTGTCCACCTGCAAGACTTTTTGCTAGGGCTCCAAAGCCAAAGTTCTCAGATGCTGCACTTAGACTCATTGCTTCGAAGCCACCCTTGAAGATGTGGGTGGCTAAGAAAGCTTAACTCTCTTTTGCAGGGAAAGGTCTCCAGCCGAAAACCAAAATCGTCTGACGCTATTGCTGGGGACCTTAAACATCTTATAGGGCGCAAGATCAAATGCCCAAATGGTCTTATTATGTACTTTGTTCCTGAATCGCTTGCTACTCGCCCTATCAGTCCAAATCTCGATCTAAGCTTTCATAATCCACTGGTTCGTCAAATGTTTTTGCTTCACAATTCTCTTCGTGAAGCCTATCCCCCTAACTGCACTGTAGGGTACGACACCAGCTGCTTCAGAATGGATTATTGATAGTGGGTGTACTAATCACATAACTGGCAAGCGAAGCCTTCTTATGGACTCAACACTACGTCCATCTGACAAAAGTCACATCACATTTGCTGACACTGGTAAAAGCAAGGTATTGGGTCTAGGTAGAGTTGCAATCTCAAAGGATCAACACATGGATAAAGTCATGCTTGTTGAATCCCTTGGTTTCAACTTAATGTCTGTTTCAATGCTTTGTGATTTAAACATGATTGTGATGTTTGGAAAATATCGTTGCCTTGTACTAATGGAATCTGACAAGTCTCTAGTGTTTGAAGGGTATCGGAAAGATGATTTGTACATGGTAGATTTCTCAGCAGGACCACAACTTGCCGTATGTCTTCTAGCAAAAGCTTCTGAATGCTGGCTCTGGCATCGGAGGCTAGGGCATGCTGGCATGAGGAACCTCCACACCCTTGCAAGGAAGAAGCATGTCATAGGCATCGAGGGCGTCAAGTTCAAGAAGGATCACTTATGCGGTGCCTGTGAAGCAGGAAAGATGACGAGGGCCAAGCATCCCTCGAAGACAATCATGACAACGACTCAACCCTTCTAACTGCTCCACATGGATCTTTTCGGTCCCACTCATTACTCAACTCTTACTACTACTGCTTGTCTCTATGGCTTTGTCATTGTTGATGATTATTCAAGATATACTTGGGTGCATATAATCCTCTACAAGACTGAAGTGCAGGATGTCTTCAGACGCTTCGCCAATCGAGCCATGAACAACTATGGCGTCAAGATCAAGCACATCAGAAGTGATAACGGCACTGAATTCAAGAACACTGGTCTAGACACTTATCTTGATACTTTGGGCATTACACATGAATTCTCAGCTCCATACACACCACAGCAGAATGGCGTCGTGGAACGCAAGAACAGAACACTTATTGAGATGGCCCGGATGATGCTTGATGAATACAAGACTCCAAGAAAGTTCTGGCCTGAAGCCATTGATACTGCATGCCATATCATCAACCGTGTTTATCTTCACAAGCTTCTCAACAAGACATCCTATGAGCTCCTTACTGGCAAGAAGCCAAATGTCAGTTACTTCAGAGTATTTGGTGCCAGGTGCTGGATCAAGGATCCACATCACACTTCAAAATTTGCACCAAAAGCACATGAAGGTTTTATGCTTGGATATGGAAAGGATTCACACTCCTACAGAGTCTTCAACCTCTTTCATTATAAAGTGGTTGAAACAGTGGACGTGCGGTTCGATGAGACTAACGGCTCACAAAGAGAGCACCTGCCAAATGTGCTAGATGAAGTTCCATCCAGTGAATCAATTAAACTTATGGGAACTGGAGAAATCATACCTTCTGAAACTCAGCCTGAAGAGGAACTTATCATCTCCACACCTAATCAACCTGAAGACAATGATCAACCTGAAGACAATGCTCAGCCTGAAGACAATCCTTCTAACGATGACAATGATCAGCAAGAGCAAAATCTTCGTCCTGTACATCCTCATGTCGCAAATGAAGTACAGATTGAGAGAATAATTGATAGCATCAATGCACCTGGTCCACTCACTCGTTCAAGGGCAACACAGCTAGCAAATTTCTGTGGGCACTTCACATTTGTCTCAATATCTGAACCCAAGAAAGTTGAAGAAGCCTTCATGGAACCTGAATGGATTCAAGCTATGCAAGAAGAGCTTCAACAGTTTGAGCTGAATAATGTATGGGAACTGGTTAAGCGTCTTGATCCTCGCAAGCACAATATAATAGGCACCAAATGGATATATCGCAACAAGCAAGATGAGCATGGTCAAGTTGTCAGAAACAAAGCTCGTCTCGTTGCTCAAGGGTACACTCAAGTTGAAGGGATTGACTTCGATGAAACATTTGCTCCTGTGGCTAGATTTGAAGCCATACGCATACTGCTGGCCTATGCAAATCATCATAACATTCTTCTATATCAAATGGATGTGAAGAGCGTTTTTCTCAATGGCAAGATTGACGAAGAAGTGTATGTTGCACAACCGCCTGGCTTTGAAGATCCAAAACATCCTGACATGGTGTACAAGCTCAACAAGGCGCTGTATGGCCTCAAACAAGCCCCTCGGGCTTGGTACGACACACTTAAATACTTCCTGAAGAGCAAAGGCTTCAAACCTGGTTCCCTCGACCCCACTCTCTTCACGAAGACATATGATGGTGAACTGTTTGTTTGCCAAATATATGTGGATGACATTATCTTCGACTGTACCAATCAGAAATACACAGACGAGTTTGGATATATGATGCAAGAGCAATATCAGATGTCCATGATGGGTGAGCTGAAGTTCTTCCTTGGTCTTCAAATACCTCAGCAACACAACGACATCTTCATATCTCAAGAGAAGTACCTCAAAGATTGCCTGAAGAAATTTGGGATGCAAGACTGCAAAGGCTTCACGACGCCAATGCCCGCCAAACATCATCTGGGTCCCGACGACAATGGTAAAGAGTTCGATCAAAAGGTATACCGCTCCATGATTGGTTCTTTACTTTATCTATGTGCATCTAGGCCAGATATTATGCTTAGTGTTTGCATGTGTGCTCGATTCCAAGCGGCACCAAAGGAATCGCATCACTTAGCTGTGAAGCGAATTCTTCGATATTTGGCTCACACCCCAACATTAGAATTATGGTATCCAAAGGGCTTAGAGTTTGATCTGGTTGGATTCTCGGATGCTGATTATGCTGGTGACAAGGTGGATCGCAAGTCTACATCAGGCACATGTCATTTTCTGGGACGATCACTTGTATGTTGGTCTTCAAAGAAGCAGAACTGTGTATCTCTCTCCACTGCTGAATCTGAATACATTGCTGCTGGATCTTGCTGCGCTCAGCTTCTATGGATGAAGCAAACACTCAAAGATTATGGCATTCATCTGAAGCAAGTGCCACTCTAGTGCGACAACAAAAGCGCCATCAAGATTGCCAACAACCTAGTTCAGCACTCGAAGACAAAACACATTGAAATTCGTCATCACTTTCTCAGAGATCATGTTGTGAAGGAAGATATTGATATCATACACGTCAACACTGAAGAGCAATTGGCAGATATCTTCACCAAGCCCTTGGATGAGAAGAGGTTTTGCAAGTTACGGTGTGAGCTAAATATCTTGGAATCCTCAAATGTCCTGTGATCAGGCACACATCCTAACAGTTATGCATATTGATGACTTAGATGTGCAACACACGAAGTAAAGTATATCTTCAATCAATGAAGACTTACATTCTAAGTATGAATACATTAATGTGGAATTTGACTTCGGAGCGCCACGATAATTGTGCGCCGTGTCTGAGTCTAATACTTCCTATACGGTGGGTAACGCCACCACCAAATTTTTCTGTTTGAAGTGCTTCACTCATGGCGTTACGTTTGGTATGTCTTCACATTTGGTTTGGCTTCAATCTCAACTTGTCTTCATGATTATCTTCACTATGTTGATTTGACTGTCCTTCTCATCTCTCTCTCTATATATATGTACTAGTGTTCTGTCCTCTACAACATTCACTTATAGCTATGTCTTCTTGTTGAATCTTTTGAACTAAGTGAATGTGATCGGACCCTAACCTCTATATGCTTTCTATCTCAAACTCTATCTCTCCAAATCATATGCATTCTATTGAAACTGTCAAATATCTTCTCTGCGTCCTTGTCAGTAGAAGATCCAGAGACAAACATTAAGTCCGTTTTCAATGCTAATTCCTTCACCTGAAACCCGGAGAAGCGGGAACGACCACCCGACAATCCAGGCGTGCGTGGAACGTGGAACAACCTCCGATATGTTGCATGATGGCCACGTGTCCTTCAGATGTGAATCGCCAGGGGCACCTATGTAATAACACTATGCCATCCCTGTCTCTATAAATACACGCCTCACCACAGTCATTATCCTTTCTTCCACTCTCGCACAAACCCTAGCGCCACCGCTCTCCCTCGACGACGCCGGCGACGAGCGCTTAGTTGCCGCGACCTCATCGACGCCGTCTTCACGCCGGCCGCGGACATTGTCTTCTCCGCCGTCGCCGTAGGAGTCCTCCGTCGCCAAGTTAGGGCACGGACGATCGATCTGCTCGGCCTCCTCTCCCACTCCGTCTAGCAGTTCTTCGTGTGGTAAATAAAACTTCTTTTTTACGGCCCCTTTGATTCTATAGATCCATCACTTTCTACCACAAGCAGTTTCTGTTCACACAAGTTGGATCTATTTCACACTGCATCTCATAATATGCCTAGTATGTTCACTTATGCTTCACAAAGTAGTTAGATTCCTCACTTGTACTTATTCGTGGATTCGTACAAATCTGGAACCAACTCTCTATCTATGAGTGAATGTCTTCGCACTATGAGGTCAATGTCTTCTAAACTGATTTATCTTCAAAATCTTCTGAGAATGCATATGGCCTCTTCCCCTTCCTTCGCACCTTAATGCTGTCACAGGTACATGTCCGTGGGAGAATCCCTTGGTTCTCATAGTCTGCATTCATTTGCAGAATTTTTACAACATCATATAAATTCTCCTGAAGCCAGTTCCTGCTTGACCAGCAAACGGAAGCCTTTGAAACCTTTGAACGTGTTGAAGCCATTCAGTTTGAAGATCATGGCTATAGAGAAATTAGCAAGGAAGGGTGGCCGACAGCGTCGAGGGGGAACATCAAGAGATCTGCCTGATGACCTCTCAGAGTTGTACAAGACAGACCCAGAAGAGGATTACAATCAGTGCAAGACACGAATCCAATGGATTCGAAGGTACTGGGCTGAGCAATGGTTCAAGTACAGGTTTGTGACCCAGGAATATGCAGAGAAGAATGCCATCAAGCGACCATGGGGAGACATCCTATACAGAAATCTTCAACCCAGGTCCAGAGATGAAGCCATTGAACAAGGCTTCTATCCCTGCATGGTCCGTGGACCACAGCCTGTAGATGTTGACCCATCATCATTGCTATGGTGTCGTGACGACAATCTGTTCAAGCGCAACTTCCAGTTTGCCAAGAATTTAGCTAAGCAGAACAAGAAGTCATTGGGACTAGACTTCAACCCTGGTCCTTCTGCTCCCCGTGCCGATGGCACCCGCGAAGCTGAACCCAATCTTGTTGGGCCCTTCTACAACCTGGAAGGTCTCATCACTCATATCATGGTTCAAGGGACAGCTGTGGATGAGCCTGCCGATGACGCTGAATCTGATGAAGCGCCTGCACCGCCGAAGCCCAAGAAACTGAAGAAGCCTAAAGCTTCAAAGCCTGCTCCTGCACCAAAGGTCTTACATGCGAAGACACTAGCTACTGCACCTCCTAAAGACAGTGTGCAGTCTGAAGATCTATCACGTATCTCCAAGAAGACTGAGATGAGAAAGAGTATTGATCAGGCACTGACTGCTGCTGCTATTCTGCGCAATGACGCCATTGATCTCTCCAGCGATGAAGATCTTGCAGATGACACTCTTGAGCAACTGATCAAGAGCAAGGAAGAAGCATAAATCTTCAATGATCTGCCTCTCTTTGATGTGGCAATACTCCATAACTTCATTGATGAGTGGTTTGACACGCCCAACCTTAGCTTTGAAGATCTGCAAGTTCCAATTGGCCTCAGTGTCGCCTTCCATGGCGCCATTGCTTCTGAGCTAGCTCTAGCTCAGCGCATCGTTGAACTGAAGCAAAATATCGATTATGAGAAAGCTTAGTTCAAGAAGCACATGGCCAAGCTCAGCGTGCAAGATGTCAAAAACTTCAAGATCATGCTGCACGAGCTCAAAGAAGCCTTTCTCAAGAAGCGTGAAGAAGCTCAAGGTTCTCGTGAGCGCATGAAGAGCCTGGCTGACAAGTGTGTGCAAGCCTACAATGAGGCTGAGAAGCGCAAGGCTCTTGGTCGTCCTGGCATCGACCCAAGAATGGCTGCAAAGAAGAAGAAGCCCTCAACTAACCAATCTGCACCTTCGAGGCAGGAAGAACCTCGCATAGTCTTCCCAAGCAGCATGACTGGCTCGAAGCCAAAGGTCAGGTCAACTGCTTCAGAACTGAAGAAGATAAGGATTGCCGAGGCTGAAGCCAGAAAAAGGAAAAATCCTGAAGCTTCTGATGTCGCTCCCTCTAAGAAGAAGCGCAAAACCAAGAAGGACCGGGCTGCTCCCACAGAGCCCTTAGTTGTTGAACCTATCTCAATGGTTCGCCCTGCATCTAAACACCACGAGCGCCAACTGATTGTTCATCAGCCTGCTTCCACAGAGGCTCCTGATGCTGAAGACATTCCAGTAGTTGACCCCACCGCTGATGAAGACATTGGTCACCATGACAATGTTGAAGATGATGAAGTCCTTCCTCAGATCGAGCACCAACTGGTATCATCGCTTGTGCTTACGCACATCGAACTCATCAGCATTGGTCGTCCTCTGACACCAACTGCTCAGGATGCATCGTGGGCTGATCACCCACAGAGACAAGACACTCCAAGCTCTCCCCAACCGCAAGCAACCCCATTAGTGCAAGAAGAAGATGACTTTGAGGCCCAGCCAACTCCATCTCCACAGGCGTCGCCAGCGCTACGCAAGCTTCGCAAAGGACCAAGGCCTCAAGTCCCTCTTTCAAGCGTTCCAGAAGGAGAAGTGCCCCACCAATCTGTTGCACGCCAAGTGTTTCCAGATGCCGCTCCTACTGTGAATGTCTCCGAGTCTGAGGCTAAAGCTGCTGAAGACATTCCGGCTGCATCAGCCAACGACAAACAAGAAGAAGAACGTGTCCCTACTCCCCCATTACTGAAGAAGTTGTTCTCGAGGAGAACGTGTCTGTGCCCGACCCTCCAGCTCATCGAGTGGAGGTTGAGAATCTTGAGGCTGCCACCACCAACACAAATGAAGCCAATGACGTAGTCATGGCTAAAGCAAATGTGGAGCCTGCACCAACCAATGTGCCAGAAGTCAATGAAGCCAATGATGCAACTGCTCCTGAAGCCTCTGTTGTGCAGCCTAACGCCTCTGTTAATGCCACTGCTCCTGTTCCGCCACCTCGGCCACACACTATCGAGCAAGCATTCAACTATGGCCAACTTGTCACTGTCAAATGGCCTTTTCTAACTCCTCCGCCTGCTGCTGGTCCTCAGTTTGACTATCACGTTGAGCACAGGCCTTAGGTTCAGAAGCCAATACCAAGGTTTCCCAGGTTTCCAGGCACTGCATCTGCACCCGGATCGTTCAATATCAATGGCTTCAAGGCACACAACACCTTCTTCAATAGCGCCAAGAACCCTTACTCAAAGGCAAGAATATCTTCTGATCGGTTCTGGAGCTATCAGCAGCGAAGTTATTACTCATGCATTCTGTACAATCAAGGTCGCATTTTCCCACATATGCGTCTTGACACTGAAGCCATAACTGGTCTGCCCTGTTTGGAAGAAGCTCTGGATTGCTTCAGAGAGTCTGGCTTGCTGCAGTTCGTCACTGATAAGGAGCACTGGAATGAAGAACTGCTGCTCCAATTCTATGCCACTCTTCATATCCGTGTCTACAACAGGGATCTAAAGACTTGGGTCCTTGAGTGGATGACATGCAATGTTCATCATGAAGCCAAAGCCTTTGATATCATTGAGCTTACTGGCCTGCCCACTCCAGGAGATCTGTATGAACCTGGTTGTCAGCTTCACAGTGCCGCTATGGAAAGCATCTTCCACAAGCCTGAGCCCAATATGAGTCAGATGCTCAGCATGATGAAGCCTTTGCCTCCAGATGTTGAATATCCTAAGGAGTTCTTTGTTGAAGACCTTGAGTATCTGCCACGTACTATCTATCACATCATAAGGCGAACTCTCTGGCCCATCAAAGTACATTCTCCACATGCCAAGCTAGAAGGCGCAATGAAGACTTTGGTCTTTCATATTCTTCATGGAAAAAGCTTCAATGCACACGATTTATTCATTCGCCAGCTTGCTGCATTAGGATCTGACATTTTTGGCTTGAAGTTTTACGCTCCATGGATTATGCGGCTGATCAAACTACACTCAGTTGTCACCTATCAGCCCTCTGCTCACAATCATCGGATCTTTCTGCCTGACATTGATATGTCAGTTGAAGCCATCTATCCAAAGCCTGCCAAGGAGCCCCTTAGTCTTCAAAATGCTGAGAATCAAAGCTTCTCTCAAAACATTGAAGGAGTTCAAGCAGTCACTTGTGTTTATCCTCTGGCTGGTACTACACGTGCACCTCATCGTGCCCTCACTGAAGCCACTAAAAGCACCATTGCCCAACGGCCCAAGAAGCGATCTCGTGTTCTCAATGACCGAGAGCTTCTGGTTGCCCTTCATCAGAAACAGGATAAGCATCATGACTGGCTGAAGCGCCAAATGCAAAGCCTCTTGGTGGACGTAAACAGGATTTGCAATCTTGCCACCAAGAATGCCTTTGTTGCCCATGAAACCTGTCGACGTACATGGAAAGGGCTGACGCTTATGTGCTCTGAGGATGATCTTCAAGAGGATGGCTTCTCTGAATGCTTCAAGTTTGACTCCACACCTCCAAGAAGGACTGTGCTGCGACGAACTCCGTCTCTTGAAGACTCTGAGTTCTCTTCCTTCGCGGCAACTGTGAATGCCAGAGTGATCGATGATGAAGACGATGCTACTTCACCGCCCCCTACTTCTGCACGCATCGACACTGCCTCAAGTTCGTCTGCACCGCCTATCAACACCGACGACCCTGCTGCTTCACCTACTCCTCATGGGAACGAGTAGATGCTCTATGTCTTCAAACCTTTTTGGTCCTTACTGACAAAAGGGGGAGAAGCATATGAGTTTGATAGTCTTCAAGCGGGCCCATATGGGCGGTTGCTTTATATTTTGCCTAGTGTTTACAACTCTCATTTTGATACATTTGGTTCTTTGAGTTGTAACACTTAAACTCGATGGTCGTCTGCTACTTATTTGCTATTCTGTGATGCGATGATAAATTCCGTATGTGCGACGATAAATTCCGCACTTAGATCATTTTGCAGACGTCCATTTTTCATTATGCATGTCATTATCTTCACATACTTTTCATGCATGAGGAATTGTCATCATAAGTTGAAGAGGATCTCCACAAGTACAACCTGCCATGTGCATTTGCATTCCAAAAGCAAATTACTAATATGCACATCTTCAGGGGGAGCCCTTGCAACTTATGAAGATAATCCCCTATCCTTTACAATTTCACATATTATATTCCCCGTTGAAAACTTCAACTAGTTTGTCATCAATCACCAAAAAGGGGGAGATTGTAAGTGCATCTAGTGCCACCCCTAGTTGGTTTTGGAGTATTGACGACAAACCTAGTTGAGGGACTAATGTGTTTGAAACCTAGTTGAGGGACTAATGTGTTTGTGAGAATTGCAGGATAACACAGGTTGAAGTCCCTCATTGATTCGGTTTTCCTACCAGAGATGACCCCTAAAAATGTAAGAAGACATTGAAGACAAAGGTGGTATGTGAAGACATTCACATTGAAGACTATGACAAGAGAAGACATCACATGAAGACTATGGAGCGCGAAGACTTAGTTCTTTCGTCGTTCTTTTTCTTCTTTGTTGAGTCATAGGAACCACCGTACTGTTAAGTGGGGTCCAAGAGAACCAGTCAGAATGACTGAAGTGATGCTTAATCAAAATCCTATGTCTTCGAGTGAAGACTATGAGAGAAATCTTGTCCAGAGTTGGACAAGTTAGCTTTGCTTGTAGCCCAAGTAAAGTTGCCGTGTGTGTTTGAAATTTGACCGTTGGAACACATGTCAGTTCCTTAGTGACCCAGGGTCATTTCGGACAAATTAGGTCGGGTTGCCTAGTGGCTATAAATAGCCCACCCCCTACAACCATAAACGGTTGGCTGCTCAGAGTTAGAGTATGGCTTTTGTCGTTCGAGAGCAACCCACCTCGAAGCCTTTGAGGGAGAATTCCTTGCGAGGATAAAGCCCTAAACACCCAGAGCCAAAGAGTGTTAGGCATCACTTAAGTCTACTTGTCTGTGTGATCTGAAGACTTATTACACTTGAGGACTGTGAATCCTCCAGCCGGTTAGGCGTCACGTTCTGAGCATCCAAGAGTCATTGTGGATCGCCGGTGAACGAAGTCTGTGAAGGTTTGGAAGTCTACCTTGAAGACTTACCAGAGTGATTGGGCGAGGACTGGGTGTCCTTAGCTCAAGGGGAATAAGGTGAAGATGAGGTCTTCTGAGTTGAATCTCAGCCTCCCTAACCAGACGTACAGTTGTCACAGCAACTGGAACTGGTCCAACAAATCATTGTCTTCAACGAGTCACTGGTTTCATCCTTCCCTTCCCTTTGCTTATTGTTGGTCCTTGTGAAGTCATTGTATGATTGCTTTATCTTTTGTCTTCATTGAGTGACTGCTTGTTCTGATTGTCTTCACAATATCTTCGTACCTGATCTTTACTGCCTAGCTGCTATTAGTCATTGTGCTTTCACTTCATTGAATACTTAACTATGGTTTGCCTAGTGTAGTCTACCTTCCGCTGTATGGTAATAGGTTTATTTCTATCGTTTGTCTTCGAAACTTCCATGTTTTGAAGACTTTCATAAAAATCGCCTATTCACCCCCCTCTAGTCGATCACTAGCACTTTCATTCTCCTAGGTCCTTCATTGAAAAACTCTTGTTCAAATATTCCTTCATGTTTTCCAAAAGTTCTATATTGTTTCCAATCAGCAATATGTCGTCCACATATAATAATAGAAACACTATAGAGCTCCCACTCACTTTCTTGTAAATACAAGATTCTCCAAAAACTTGTATAAACCCAAATGCTTTGATCACCTCATCAAAACGAAGATTCCAACTCCAAGATGCTTGCACCAGTCCATAAATGGATCGCTGGAGTTTGCACACCTTGCCAGCATTCTCTGGATCGACAAGACCTTCCGGTTGCCTCATATACAACTTTTCCTTAAGGAAACCGTTAAGGAATGCTGTTTTGACATCCATCTGCCAGATTTCATAATCGAAAAATGTAGCTATTTCTAACATGATTCTGACTGACTTAAGCATCGCTACGGGTGAGAAAGTCTCATCGTAGTAAACTCCTTGAACTTGTGAAAAAACCTTTGCCGCAAGTCGAGCTTTATAGACGGTGAAATTACCGTCCACGTCCGTCTTCTTCTTGAAGATCCATTTACTCGGAATGGCCTTTTGCCCTTCAGGTAATACTTCCAAAGTCCATATTTTTTTTCATACATGGATCCCATCTCGGATTTCATGGCCTCTAACCATTTGTCGGAATCCGGGCCCACCATCACTTCTCCATAGCTCGTAGGTTCATCGTTGTCCAACAACATGACATCTAAGTGATACTTCTTGAGCTTGCGTTGGGTTTTCCCTTGAAGAGGAAAGGGTGATGCAACAATGTAGAGCTAAGTATTTCCCTCAGTTAGAGAACCAAGGTATCAATCCAGTAGGAGACAACGCACAAATCACCAATACCTGCACAAACAATCAAACAACTTGCACCCAAGGCGATAAAGGGGTTGTCAATCCCTTCACGGTCACTTGCAAAAGTGAGATTTGATAGAGATATATAAAACTAAACAAACGATAAAGTAAATATTTTTGGGTTTTTTGGTTTATAGATCAGAAAGTAAAAGATTGCAAAATAGTAGATCGGAAACTTATATGATGGAAAATAGACCCGGGGGCCAAGGTTTGACTAGAGGCTTAGAGGATTATCTCAAGATAGCAAATAATACAGTGGGTGAACAAATTACTGCCGAGCAATTGATAGAAAAGCGCAAAGTTATGACGATATCTAAGGCAATGATCATGAAATATAGGCATCACGTCTATGTCAAGTAGACCGACTCCTGCCTGCATCTACTACTATTACTCCACACATCGACTGATTCCTACCTGCATCTAGAGTATTAAGTTCATGAAGAACAGAGTAACGCATTTAGTAAGATGACATGATGTAGAGGAATAAACTCAAGAAATATGATGTAAACCCCATCTTTTTATCCTCGATGGCAACAATACAATATGTGCCTTCCATGCCCCTACTGTCATTGGGAAAGGACACCGCAAGATTGAACCCAAAGCTAAGCACTTCTTCCATTGCAAGAAAAACCAATCTAGTTCGACAAAATAAACCGATAGTTTGAAGAGAATTACAAAGATATCAAATCATGCATATAAGAATTCAGAGAAGATTCAAATAATATTCATAGATAAGCTGATCATAAATCCACAATTCATTAGATCTCGACAAACACACCGCAAAAGAATATTACATCGGATAGATCTCCAAGAACATCAAGGAGAACATGGTATTGAGAATCAAAGAGAGAGAAGAAGCCATCTAGCTACTAGCTATGGACCCGTAGGTCTGAGGTAAACTACTCACGCTTCATCGGAAGGGTAATAGAGTTGATGTAAAAGCCCTCCGTGATCGAATCCCCCTCCGGCAAGATGCGGTTGCCCTCCCTCTACCCCTCTATATATAGGGGGAAGGAAGGGGGAGGGGCGCCATAGGGTTCCCTAGGGGGGTGATGCGGCTTGAAGCTACGTCGGTATTTCCCCAAAGAGGAAGGGATGATGAAGCACAGTGACGGTAGGTATTTCCCTCAGTGATGAAACCAAGGTTATTGAACTAGTAGGAGAACCAAGCAACAATACGTAAACGACACCTGCACACAAATAACAAATACTCGCAACCCGACGTATTAAAGGGGTTGTCAATCCCTTTCGAGTAACGGTGCCAGAAATTGGCAAACGGACGTGAATACATTGTAGTAGATTGATAGATCGAAGGCCAAATAAAATAAATTGCAGCAAGATATTTTTGTATTTTTGGGTTTAATAGATCTGAAAATAAAAGGCAAATAAAATAGATCGCAAAGGCAAATAATATGAGAAAGAGACCCGGGGCCCGTAGGTTTCACTAGTAGCTTCTCTCAAGAAAATAGCAAATTGTGGGTAAACGAATTACTATTGGGCAATTGATAGAACTTCAAATGATCATGACGATATCCAGGCAATGATCATTATATAGGCATCACGTCCAAAATTAGTAGACCTACTCCTGCCTACATCTACTACTATTACTCCACACATTGACCACTATCCAGCATGCATCTAGTGTATTAAGTTCATGGAGAAACAGAGTAATGCAATAAGAACGATGACATGATGAAGACAAGATCTATTTATGTAGAAATAGACCCCATCATTTTATCCTTAGTAGCAATGATACATACGTGTCGGTTCCCCTTCTATCACTGGGATCAAGCACCGTAAGATCAAACCCACTACAAAGCACCTCTTCCCATTGCAAGATAAATAGATCAAGTTGGCCAAACAAAACCCAAATATCGGAGAAGAAATATGAGGCTATAAGCAATCATGCATATAAGAGATCAAAGAAACTCAAATAACTTTCATGGATAAAAAGAGATAGATCTGATCATAAACTCAAAGTTCATCGGATCCCAACAAACACACCGCAAAAGAGTTACATCATATGGATCTCCAACAGACCATTGTATTGAGAATCAAACGAGAGAGAAGAAGCCATCTAGCTACTAACTATGGCCCCGAAGGTCTACAAAGAACTACTCACGCATCATCAGAGAGGCACCAATGGAAGTGGTGAACCCCTCCGTGATGGTGTCTAGATTGGATCTGGTGGTTCTGGACTCTGCGGCAGCTAGAATTGATTTTCGTCGACTCCCCTAGGGTTTCTGGAATATTGAGGTATTTATAGAGTAAAGAGGCGTTCTAGGGGGCACCCGAGGTGGGCACAACCCACTAGGGCACGCCTGGGCCTCCAGGCGCGCCCTGGTGGGTTGTGCTCCCCTCAGAGCAGCCCCCAGGTGCTTCTTCGGCCCATTGGTTGTCTTCTGGTCCAAAAAAATCCACAAAAGGTTTCACTGCGTTTGGACTCCATTTGATATTGATTACCTGTGATGTAAAAAACATGCAAAAAACAGCAGTTAACACTTGGCACTATGTCAATAGGCTAGTACCAAAAAATGGTATAAAATGACTACCAAATGATTATAAAACATCCAAGATTGATAATATAACAGCATGGAACAATAAAAAATTATAGATACGTTGGAGACGTATTAGCATCCCGAAGCTTAATTCCTGCTCGTTCTCGAGTAGGTAAATGATAAAAACAGAATTTTTGATGTGGAATGTTGCCTAACATGTCGTATCAAATTCTTTTCTTTATAGCATGGACATTTGAATTTTTATATTGTTCAAAGCAATAGTCTAGTTTTGACATGATAATTTAGATACTCAAGCATATCAACAAGCAACCATGTCTTTCAAAATATGAACGCTAAAATAAGCTATCCCTAGCCCATCATGCTCAATCATTGATCCATTCATGAAATACACTCGCACATTAACTACACCCAATGCTCAAGTATAATCATAGTGCCCCCTAGTTGGTGCTTTTATAAGAGAAGATGGAGACTCAAATTCAAAAATAAAAAATGCATAAAGTAAAAGAAGGCCCTTCGCAGAGGGAAGTAGGGATTTGTAGAGGTGCTAGAGCTCGAAGAGAAAATTGAGAGATAAAAACATTTTGAGAGGCATACTTTTCCCACCAATGAAAATGACTTAGAGTTCCCAACACTTTCCATGCTAGATATATCATAGGTGGTTCCCAAACAGAAATTAAAGTTTATTCCTTTTTCCACCATACTTTCACTTTCCATGGCTAACCGTATCCATAGGTTCCTTCCATACCAACACTTTCCAAGGAATTTATTATTTGACAACAAAAAGTAAATTCATTTTTCATTTTGAGACTGGGCATCCCTAATACCTTTGCCTTATTCTCATGTAATGACCAGTGAATAAGCATTCATCATGAGAATAACACATCTAGCATGGAAAATATTAGCCACCCCTCACCGCCTCGCGAGCGGTACGAGCACACAAAAGAGAAATTTATTTTGAATATTAGAGATGGCACATACAAATTTGCTTAGAACGGCAAAAGAACACCGCATATAGGTAGGTATAGTGGACTCATGTGGCAAAACTTGAGGAAATATGCCCTAGAGGCAATAATAAAGTTGTTCTTTATATTTCCTTATATCATGATAAATGTTTATTATTCATGCTAGAATTGTATTAACCGGAAACTTAGTACATGTGTGAATACATAGACAAACAGAGTATCCCTAGTATGCCTCTACTTGACTAGCTCGTTAATCAAACATGGTTAAGTTTCCTGACCATAGACATGTGTTGTCATTTGATGAACGGGATCACATCATTAGATAATGATGTGATGGACAAGACCCATCCGTTAGCTTAGCATAATGATCGTTTAGTTTTATTGCTATTGCTTTCTTCATGACTTATACATGTTCCTCTGGCTATGAGATTATGCAACTCCCAAATACCGGAGGAACACCTTGCGTGCTATCAAACGTCACAATGTAACTGGGTGATTATAAAGATGCTCTACAGGTGTCTCCGATGGTGTTTGTTGAGTTAGCATAGATCGAGATTAGGATTTGTCACTCCGAGTATCGGAGAGGTATCTCTGGGCCCTCTCGGTAATGCACATCACTATAAGCCTTGCAAGCAATGTGACTAATGAGTTAGTTACGAGATGATGCATTACGGATCGAGTAAAGAGACTTGCTGGTAACAAGATTGAACTAGGTATGATGATACCGACGATCGAATCTCAGGCAAGTAACATACCGATGACAAAGGGAACAACGTATGTTGTTATGCGGTTTGACCGATAAAGATCTTCGTAGAATATGTAGGAACCAATATGAGCATCCAGGTTCCGCTATTGGTTATTGACCGGAGATGTATCTCGGTCATGTCAACATAGTTCTCGAACCCGTAGGGTCCGTACGCTTAACATTCGATGACAATTTGTATTATGAGTTATGTAATTTGATGACCGAAGTTTGTTCAGAGTCCCAGATGAGATCACAGACATGACGAGGAGTCTCGAAGTGGTCGAGAGGTAAAGATTCATATATTGGAAGGTTACATTCGGACACCGGAATGGTTCGGGTTGTTTTGGATGAGTTTCGGAGTACCGGGGGTTACGGGAGGGGGGAAGTTCATGGGCCTTCATGGGCCTTAGTTGAAAGGAGAGGAGGGCCACAAGGGAGCCCCCCGGTGGCCAGTCCGAATTGGACTAGGGAGGGGGCGGCGCCCCCTATTTCCTTCTCCCTTCTTCCTCCTTCCCTCTCTTTCCCTCTCTTGGAAAGGAAGGGGACTCCAACTAGGATTGGGAATCCTAGTTGGACTTCCCTATGGCGCGCGCCCCCTATGGCCGGCCTCCTCTCCTCCCCCCTTTATATACGTTGGAGGGGGCACCCCAAAGGCACACCAAGTCTTCTCTTAGCCGTGTGCGGTGCCCCCTCCATAGTTACACACCTTGATCATATCGTTGTAGTGCTTAGGCGAAGCCCTGCACCGGTAACTTCATCATCATCGTCAACACGCCGTCGTGCTGATGAAACTCTCCCTCATCCTCAACTGGATCAAGAGCTCGAGGGACGTCATCGAGCTGAACGTGTACTGAACACGGAGGTGCCGTACGTTCGGTGTTAGGATCGGTTGAATCGTGAAGACGTTCGACTACATCAACCGCGTTACTAAACGCTCCCGCTTTCGGTCTATGAGGGTATGTGGACACACTCTCCCCTCTCATTGCTATGCATCTCCTAGATAGATCTTGCGTGCTCGTAGATAATTTTTTGAAATACTGTGTTCCCCAACAGTGGCATCCGAGCCAGGTCTATGTGTAGATGTTATATGCACGAGTAGAACTCAATGAGTTGTGGGCGATAATAGTCATACTGCTTACCAGCAACGTCTTACTTTGATTCGACGGTATTATTGGATGAAGCGGCCCGGACCGACATTACATGACCGCATTCATGAGTGATTGTTCCATGCTATTATATTATCTGTTTTGGATGTTAATGGGCTTATTTTTACACTTTTATATTATTTTTAGACCTAACCTATTAACCAGAGGCCCAACCCAAATTGCTATTCTTTTTGCCTATTTCAGTGTTCCGTAGAAAAGGAATATCAAACGGAGTCCAAACGGAATGAAACCTTTGGGAGCGTTATTTTTGGAACAAACGTGATCCAAGGGACTTGGAGTGGACGTCAAGAAACAATCGAGGAGGCCACGAGGCAGGGGGCGCGCCCTCCACCCTCATGGGCCCCTTGTTGCTCCATCGACCTACTTCTTCCTCCTATATATATATATCCATATACCCCGAAAACATCCAAGAGCACCACGAAACCCTATTTCCACCGCCGCAACCTTCAGTACCTAAGAGATCCCATCTTGGGGCCTTTTCCGGAGCTCCGTCGGAGGGGGCACTGATCACGGAGGGCCTCTACATCAACTCCGTGGGCCCTCCGATGATGTGTGAGTAGTTTACCTCAGACCTTCGGGTCCATAGCTAGTAGCTAGATGGCTTCTTCTCTCTCTTTGGATCTCAATACAAAGTTCTCCTCGATTCTCTTGGAGATCTATTTAATGTAATCTTTTTTTGCGGTGTGTTTGCCGAGATCCGATAAATTGTGGGTTTATGATCCAGATTATCTATGAACAATATTTGAATCTTCTCTGAATTCGTTTATGTATGATTGGTTTATCTTTGCAAGTCTCTTCGAATTATCAGTTTGGTTTGGCCTACTAGATTGATCTTTCTTGCAATTGGAGAAGTGCTTAGCTTCGGGTTCAATCTTGCGGTGCTCGATTCCAGTGACAGAAAGGGAAACAACACGTATTGTATTGTTGCCATCGAGGATAAAAAGATGGGGCTTATATCATATTGCATGAGTTTATCCCTCTACATCATGTCATCTTGCTTAAGGCGTTACTCTGTTCTTATGAACTTAATACTCTAGATGCATGCCGGATAGCGGTCGATGTGTGGAGTAGTAGTAGTAGATGCAGGCAGGAGTCGGTCTACTTGTCACGGACGTGATGCCTATATACATGATCATACCTAGATATTCTCATAATTATTCGCTTTTCTATCAATTGCTCGACAGTAATTTGTTCACCCACCGTAATACTTATGCTATCTTGAGAGAAGCCACTAGTGAAGCCTATGCCCCCCGAGTCTATTTTCCATCATACAAGTTTCCAATCTATCTTATTTTGCAATCTTTACTTTCAATCTTTATTATAAAAATACCAAAAATATTTATCTTATTATTATCATCTCTATCAGATCTCACTCTTGCAAGTGGCCGTGAAGGGATTGACAACCCCTTTATCGCGTTGGTTGCGAGGTTCTTATTTGTTTGTGTAGGTACGAGGTGACTCGCGCGTGGTCTCCTACTAGATTGATACCTTGGTTCTCAAAAACTGAGGGAAATACTTACGCTGCTTTACTGCATCACCCTTTCCTCTTCAAGGAAAAACCAACGCAGTGCTCAAGAGGTAGCAAGAAGGATTTCTGGCGCCGTTGCCAGGGAGATCTACGCCAAGTCAAGACATACCAAGTACCCATCACAACTCTTATCCTTCGCATTATATTATTTGCTATTTGCCTCTCGTTTTCCTCTCCCCCACTACAAGAAAGACTGCATGTAGAGACGCCATATTCCATAGCTAGAGACATGCTATTTCATCTCTAGGCAACCGGAGAGTCGACTTAGTAAAGCGTCTTTGGAGCTTCTCCTCACGGACCGTCTCAAAAAATGTAGACACACTGGCTAAGCGTGTCTACATGACATGAGACGCTATATAGGGACTTTCAAAAGCGTCTCTACATATGTAGAGTCGTTCTATTAGATGCGCTTATCACGTCTCTACTCACAAAGTCATTTCATTTGTCATGGACCCTGACCCCATTCTTATACACGCTATGTAGAGACGTTATATTTGTCTCTAAATATACACAAGATCCTTTATAGCTACATAATATTTAACTTTAAACATTATCGATTTATTTCTAACTTGTATTTCATCATTTCAAATCCAGTTACTTTATCATACTACATGCCTATGTAGAATGATCAACCAATATTATTATATATATAAACGCATCCACCCACATCACCAGTCACATTCATATTATTATATATATAAACGCATCCACCCACATCACCAGTCACATTCATATTATTATATATATAAACGCATCCACCCACATCACCAGTCACATTTATATATATAAAGGGATCCACACATATCACCAATTGTATTCACAATAATCCCATTCACACAATTTTAATTAGTAGAACAAACACCTTGAGTTTAGAACTGAATGAAACCAGACATTCATATGAAAGATGCAAATAATTAAGAATCGTACAAACTAGAACTAAGTTCCCTATGAAACTAGAATCTTTACATAATACATAATACTTGTCCAATTAAAAAGTAATTCTTCTATACTCCTGGCTCTTGGAGTGCACTCCTTTTCAAAATCTTGAGCTACCCTAAGAAAAGAAAGATAACAGAGTAAAATTTAGAACATAAGCTTTAAGACTAATTTGAGAAGAAATATTTGAAAAGAAAAATAACAGACTAATTTGAGAAGAAATATTTAGAACATAAGCTTTACTAATTCTGCTATAATTTTAGCCAAAGACCTCTTGTTGCGATTGAAATATTTATTCTTCAAATGAGGCCTATATGCTCTCCATTTTTTAATAGTCAATAGGATCCGGTCTTGTGTAAGTTGTTTCGTATCATTGGGGTAGACAAATTTCTCCTTCAAATATTAAAATTGGCAGTTAGCAAAGTCAAATTAACAGTCTTGAATAGTGCTATGAAAATTTACCTCAAAATTCCTGTATGATCTGTCGCACATCTCCATTTGGCCATGCATGCAAGAGTATCACAATGGCATATAACTGGACCATATACATCACACTAGATATGTGCTTAAAATGTTTTTTAGCTTACAAATTATTTTAACTTGGCTAGTAGATTTAGGAGGCTTGTTTGGTAATAGATCATCAATCTCTGGAGGGCCTTGTAAATTTTCTTCATTTGGTCGTACACTTTGAGCAGCCTGAACTGGGATGTTTAGGCTTCGAAGCCGTCGAGGAATCCTCGACATAATATCTTCATCAAAAAATGTTAAAATCGTATGTTACAGTCATGCATAGAAACATATGTCTAGGTCATGCATTGAACTACATTATGTAATAAACAACTAAACCATGCTATATCCAATGGGAACCTAGCAGACACTACAAGAAAACCGTATAAATATCAAATGGATCTGACACAAATAGATTGCCTTCTCTGCAGATAGCTAAGTCTACTTATATATCATCTTATCCACATTAGTTTACACATCTGATGTCAATATACAGCCTCCTGTGTAGAAGTCATTGCACACACATAGCAACATACAGCCTCCTGTGCAATATACACGTCTGGCATGGTTCATAGTTTCTGTTTCATTTTCTGCAGTTTGCTTAATAATACTGTAATTATTAGAGACCACCAACCGCCAATCAACCTAAAAATACCACGATAGCATTAGATTGAGCACCTCAGTTTCTTCCACATATGTAATGCAAAACATATTACTGCTACCCAATACTTGGGTGCATACGCATGTATCTGTAGACATATACATGCGAGAAAACCCGGATTGGATTTTATCCCCACAGACCCCACCCATGAGAAGCAACTTTCTTCCCTTGAATATACCCAGATGCCTCTTCTCCCTCCACCCATTATCTATAGATGTAGGTACAAACATGTGGTAGATTTTATCATTACCTGCCGTGAAATCTGACATCTTGTCCCTTGCAACAACCACTGCTGACCTAGTCTTAGCTCCCTACAAAAGGATGTGTCAGAAATGATAAAATAGACATCAACCCTTGTTAAATGAGTTAAAAGGTCAATTGTATATTGACATCAATGGATCTGACACAAATAGATTGCCTTCTGTGTAGAAGTCACTGCACACACATAGCAACATATAGCCTGTAAACAACAATCTTTTAGTGCAAAATCTGAGAGCTGCTGATTGAAGCTCCCTTCAGCAAAGATGCAAGAATCAAAACTACCGAAATAGTGGGACTGCACTAAGCTGAGGTAGGAAATAGGACAGAATAAAATTACTACAAAATAGCAGAGTACGTTGCAGCCTGTACAACTAAACACTATCATGTTTTATGCTCCAGCATAAATGGAATGTGTGGTTATTTGGATCTAACACCACTTGTACTACTTTTGAGTTTTGCCATATAAAATTTTTATTGGACCAAATAGTTGCTCACATCTTTCAAGAAAATTCTGTCAGAATTGATTTCTAGGCAAGCAAGCAATTCAACAAACACTTAGAGTGCATTGCCTACCTGAAGGAAGTAACGAGACGAATGAGAAGAGGATCAAGACTTGAGATGAATATAAATTGAGGAGGCCACTTTGGTTGATATAATGGTAAAACTGTAAGGGCTGTGGGATTCAAGGCATCACCTCCTTTGATGTGGTGGATGTTGAAGATGCTCTGGATGCTTGCAGGGCGGTGTGCCGGCGGAACACGTGGTGGAGCTTCGGGTGAACGATGAGACCGGCGTGGATGCAGCTTCATGACGGGAGGAGGACATCGGGAGGAGCATGACTTCGTGACGGAGAGGACGACGGACACCGACGGGGCTCTAACTACCGAGCTTGTCGATGGAGGAAAACGGGAACCGCCTGCGGGCAGAGCTAGCGGGGGAGGGCAACGCTTGAAGGTGAGGCTGCCACTGCTCGGGGTGCAAGAATGGGTGGGCGCAGGGTGGTCTCGCCGGCGCAGATTGGAATCGGGAGGTTGGATAATGGGGGAGGTGGGGAGATGGCGCGCGGCTTAGAAAAATATCCGGCGACATATATGGAGATAAAAAATTGAGAGACCCGGGAAACATTGCGCGGTAAAGAAAATAAATTAGTAGTACCAACTTTTTGTTAAACAAAAATAGTCCAGGACATCAAATTGTTATGTACTTCCGTGAACGTCAAACTTGGTTAAGCAAAATAATCCAGGAGCGCTAATTAACCACATATATGGATTGTGTTAAAAAACAATGGACAAATTTCCTTTTGTGTTCCGTTTATTGGCTCAATATATATTCTTCATTCTTTTTGCAAAAATATCAACAAATATTTGCATGAAAAACTACCGATCTAGTCATCATCTTTCAAGACGGTGCAAAGAACACTACAAGTAAAAATTACAACCAGATCCATAAACCACCTAGCGACGACTACAAGCAGTAGAGTGAGCAAAAGGCGCGCCACCGTTATCGCCTCTCACTCAACGGAGCTGGTCAAACCTTGTTGTAGTAGACAAATAGGTAGTCATCGGGCTAAGGCCCAATAAGACCAGCGCACCAAAACATCAGCCACCACCAATAAAGAGAATCATTTAGTGGAAGGATGCAATCTAAAGACACGAACACAGACAAACGAAGACCGGATCCAAGTAATCCACTGAAGAGAAACGCCCACCGAATCCCACAAGATATGCGGAGA
The DNA here is from genome assembly GCF_056163025.1 of Triticum urartu. Classification (NCBI taxonomy): domain Eukaryota; kingdom Viridiplantae; phylum Streptophyta; class Magnoliopsida; order Poales; family Poaceae; genus Triticum; species Triticum urartu. The sequence goes on along the minus strand of NC_141873.1, from coordinate 77,914,084 downwards.
CACACCTACACACACCATCAGATAATGCTTGATGCATCACCAGAACGGGGGCTAAGCAGGTAGAACCTTATTCCAACTTCGAAGAGCCGCCGCCTCGTCTTCCCGAGGAGGGCACAACCATAAAGAAAAGAAAACAGAGCAAGAACCCTCCAGTCGACAAGGGTCGAGATGCATCGCACCTCCATGGCTCTAAAACCACAGAAGATGAAGCCGATTTGTGGCAGCGTCGATGGGAGGCGTGAAATCCCAGATCGGCCTCGCGCAAGACACACGAGATGAAGGATAACTTTATTGGGTAATATATGTATCCAAGTAATATCCACAAAGTTTAATAAGAAATAGAAAGACAGTGGAAGATTGGAGGGGCAGAGTGTGACTCGCAACAATAAGGGTGGCATTCTCAAGCCATGGGTGTGACTCAGGCTGGACTAACCGAGTGGGCTTTTCGGCCTCCATGTGGCTCCCTCTGGATCGGACTGTTCGGTCCCACACAAGGTTCCTATTAATGCGAGGGTCGACGTTGTCGACCAAACATGCACCCCCTGGTCATGATGTGTATTTGGCCCAACCCAAATAGCACAGGCTCCCTCTTCCCATTTTTTGTTTATCTTTTTCTGTCATTATTTTTATTTTTATTTTTTCATGTTTGTTTTTCTTTCCTCTTTATTTACCACATCGGAGGACATTGTTGTCTACAGAGAGACGCGGCGCACGCGGGGGTGTCGAACTGAACGGGATGAGAGAAGGGAAGACTCGAGCTGCTGGTGAAATCAAACGGCAACCAGCGCCAGATCAGACGGCTAGCTAGCTGAATGATTTTCTAGAAAAATCATCCGACTGATTTGTAGTAGCCGCCTTAAAATATTCTAAATATATATACTACAAAAGTTTACAAAATGTTAAACAATTATTTAAAAAATGTTGAACAAGTATTTCAAAAAAAGTAATCAAGTATATAAAAATGTTACAAAAGTATTTGAAAAAATGTTGCATAAGTATTTGAATTTTTTTGCAGAAGTATTTGAAAAAATGTTGAACAAGTATTTGAAAAAAATATTGAACAAATATTTGAAAAACTGTTGAACATGTGTATAAAAATGTTGAGCAAGTATTTTAAAAGTATTGAGCAAGTATTTAGAAAAGGTTGAACAAGTATATAAGAATTTAGAATGAAAAACAAAAGGTAACAAAGAAAAAACAAGAAAAATGAAAAATGAAAAATGAAAATGAATCAAAATAAACTAAAGAAAAAGGTAAATGAAGAAAAATGAAGAAACAAATGAAAAAACATGGAGAAGAAAAAAAAGTGATGACAAATGAAATAAACAGAAGAAAGAAGAAATGAAACAAAACAAAGAAACAAACAGCAAAAAAGAATGAAAAAATGGAGAAGAAAAAAATAAAAGAGAACGAAAAAAGTAAAAAAATCAAAGAAAAACCAGCTTGAATCGCCTCAAGTACGACCCGCACCTACAACTTATCACCAACGTGGCTAGGGCGGAGTGGTAGCGGCATCCGCGACGAGAGCTCCTCCTTGGCGCCTTCAGCGCCCGCTGGCGATTCCAGCGCCCACTGTGTCACTAGCATGGGCCTGGCCCAGCAGCGAACGCTGGCTGCTGCCGCTCGCTTGATCGCTGGCCATCGCTGCCCGCTCGATCGGTGGCTCCCGCTTGCTTCATTCTAAAAACTGCTACAGTACAGACTATTTTTCTTAGAAAAAACCGGTTTGCTACTGTATGTAGTCTTGTCTTAGAAAAAAGTTCATCCACTTTAAAAATAAGTTCATTGATTTTGAAAAAAAATTCATCGTGCAAAAAAGTTCATCGAGTTTCAAAAAAGTTTATCGAGTTTGAGAAAAAGTTCATCGAGTTTGAGAAAAAGTTCATCGAGCTTCAAAAACTGTTCATCGAGTTTGGAAAAAGTTCACCGAGTTTGAAAAAAGTTCATCAAGATTTTAAAAAACTTCATCGATTTTAAAAAAAAGTTCATCGAATTTGAGAAAAAGTTCACTAAAATTTGAAATATAAATTTCATCAAATTTGAGAAAAATTCAATCAATTTTGCATCAAACCCAGGAAGAAAGAGAAAAAAGAAAAACGGAAAATGGAAAAAAGAAAAAGGAAAAAGGAAAAAAAAGAAAAGACAAGCAAGAAAAGAATAAGAAAGATGCATGTAACCACATTAGGGCTTGCTAGCGTGGTGGTTAGTGATGTGTACTGTGAAGCAAAATGGGCCAGGCCCAAAAACGCGACGCGAGGAGAGGGGGTATGCGCCCGATTGCGGGAACAACTAAAACGGGCGCTTAAGGCGCCAAATAGGATTTAGCCGCGGTCGCCCCCTCTTTTTCTTACTATTTGTGTCCGTTAATGGGCCGGCCCAATACAAAGCGGGAGAGGAAAACCCTTCAGTGAGAGCAGCCTATCGTCTTGCTTAATGCGAGAAATAGACACCGATTGGTGGCTTTCGTTGACCTACACGAGAAATATGGTTTCCCATCCCAATCAGCTATCGCAATTAGCCGATCTAGATCGTCTTATTAGGCCCAACTAAACAACACCCAGTTTGTTGTTTGACCGGTCTGGTCGATCGGAACAAGAAAAGGTCCAAGCCCACGCCACAACCGCCCTAGGCTAGGGTAGATGCTGCGCTATGTTTGTTCCCGAAAATCCTATCTGCCACACTACGTGGTAGATTGTCGCTAATTCGCATAGAGGTAGCGACGACCGGCGAGAAAGACGGATCGGCCCAATTATCAGTAAAGAACGCACTACAATACCGGTCGGTTTGTGGAACCTTCTAGGACGGTCGCAACCGGTTTTCTGGTTTTTCTTTTTCCCTGTTTCTCTGTTTTCTCTCCTTTTTTAGTTTTCATTCTCATTTTCTTTTCTTTTTTCCTTTTTTTCTTGTATTTCATTTATCATTATCAGGTTTATTTTCTTTTTCAACAAATGTTCAGAAATTTAAAAATGTTTGCCTTGCTATTATTTTTATTTTTAACAAATTGTTCTTATTTTCAAACTTTATTCACAGAATCTAAAAAAGTTTGCATTTTAAATTTTTGTTCACAATTTAGAAAATGTCCGAAAATTTGAAAAGATGTTCCCACTTTCTAAAAAAATCACAAATGCAAACAAATGTTCATTTTTCGAAAATCTATTCAGAAATTGAAAAAAAATGTTTGGATAATTTCAAAAAATGTTGGCATTTGAATTTTGTTCACAAATTCTATTTTTTGCGGGAATTTCAAAAGGTATTCCAACTTCCAAATTTTTTACAATTCCGAAAATAGTTAATGTTTCAAAAAATTGTTCACAAATTATAGAATTGTTCGTGGAATTTCAAAAAATGTTCAAGTTTTGAAATAATTGTACTTAATTCTGGAAAATGTCCGAGTTAAAATTTTTGTTCCTTTTATCAAAAACTTGTTTGCAATTTTGTAAATTGTTCTCATTTTTGAATTTGGTCCTTTAAAAAAATGTTTATGTTTCACAAAAAAATTAAATTCTAAAAAATCTGGTCAGAAATTTGTAATTTCCATGTTTTAAAAAACAATTTATTTTTTTCAAAATAAAACCATGCTCAATTTTTAAATTGTTTAATCTATTTGCAGTTTATGGTTGATAGACATTGTGCTGCGATTTTAGATAACAAATATCACTAATTAGAGCATCTCTAGCAGATACTTTAAAACTCCAGTGAATTGCGTTATACAGGACGGGCCAAAAAAATGGCTCGATCAGATCCCAAAAAAATGGCCCGGCCCGTAATTTTTTTAGCGGAGGCCCATAAACTGTCCCCGTTTTCCGCTATATATTTGGAACCTCCTTCCTATGACGAGAAATCATCTCCCCTCCAGCAGTCATTTCTTGCGCCTCCGGCCACCGGATCTCTTCGGCGATGTCGACCGCGCATGCAGGGCGTGGCGACGGTGATGGTCTCGGTTGTCGCGGAGGCTTCGGGTATCACGGTGGAGACGTCGCGCGCGGTGGCTTCGTTACCCGCAAGCGCCGGAACGACGATGTGGCAAGCGGGTCCGGCCTCCGTCCTGTCATGTCAGACAAGTAGAGAGAGACGGCGCGCACGCGTGGCGCCAAGCCCCGCAGCACCGGAGCGAGTTCGCGTGCGTGGACGACCTTCCGGCGCTGCGGCCGGCTCTTCAACCCAGCGATCTAGCGGCGGCGCACGACCGAGCGGGCATTCTTTGAGGCAAGGGCCGCCACCGCCGCCGGAGATGCGGCTGCGCAGTTGCTGGCGGCCTGGGAGGAGTACCAACTTCAAACCCGTCTCTACCGTTCGTTGATCTACAACACGCTGCACGGAGGCCAGCCACTGCCTGCCGAAGTCATCTCCAGCGACGAGGACGGCGAGGGCAACTCGGACGCATAGAACCCCACTGATGTTTAATTAGAAGTAGACCCCCGCGTAGTATGAACTACTTTAATTTCCAGTTAAACTATGTTTAATTAGGTTGTATTTGTGGAACTCCTGTGAACTCCTGTTATGTATGACTATGTTTAATTATGGAGCGAACTTACTAGTTTTCAAAATCATGTTGAATTCCGGTGAACTATGCAGGGTCTGTTATGTCTTCGCGCTTGTCGTCCTGCAAAATTTGTTTACGGAAGTCCGTAAACCAATTTTGTGGATCGTTCGGTTGCGGGATCTGCTAGAGATGTTCTTTTTGTGGCTAGCATCGTTCTTTACTAGCAATAGGTCCTTTGTTCGACCCGTCACAAAGACTGTTTCATGGGAATTTCTGGTAACTTCCTTTTAAGTTTTTCCTCTTTGTTTTCTTTCTTTATGGTTCACGCTGCAAATCTAACCCAAGACCATGCTAGTATTGGTGTTCACACTAAAACGTCTCACAAATCGTCTCTAAGTTAATTAAAATTAAATACTTATATTCTTAGAAGCTAATTATAGGAAAAAGGATTGTGACGCTCCGTAAACGTCTTAAGAAGCGTCTTTAGGTCGCTAGTGTCCATATGCTTAGAGACGAATAAAATAGCGTCCTAGAAAAAGCGACCATACGTGGTGTTTTTGTTGTAGTGCCCACTTCACCCTTGCCGTTTTATTCGCCCTCTCTTCCGTTCGCCTCTTTTTCCTTCCTTCCTTCTGTGTGCTCGTTCTTTTTGCAATTTGTTGCCATCATGTCTGAAACTGAGGAGGTTATCATTGATAAGGATAATAATATGGAGAACTTTGATGCTATTGATGATCCTCTTGAAAATCCTGTTATTTTGCACACTAAAAAGTTTCATATTGGTAGCGGTAATATTATTGGGAAGGGAGTTATTCAAGATTTCTTTACTTGTGCCGGTGCTGTGCCCACCATGAGTGGATCTATCCTTCATAAAACTAGTAGTCTCCCTGTCGGTGTCAAAACCGGCGGATCTCGGGTAGGGGGTCCTGAACTGTGCGTCTAAGGCAGATGGTAATAGGAGGCAGGGGACACGATGTTAACCCAGGTTCGGGCCCTCTTGATGGAGGTAATACCCTACGTCCTGCTTGATTGATCTTGATGATATGAGTATTACAAGAGTTGATCTACCACGAGATCGTAGAGGCTAAACCCTAGAAGCTAGCCTATGGTATGATTGTATGTTGTCCTACGGACTAAACCCTCTGGTTTATATAGACACCGGAGGGGGCTAGGGTTACACAGAGTCGGTTACAAGGGAGGAGATCTACATATCCATATTGCCAAGCTTGCCTTCCACGCCAAGGAACGTCCCATCCGAACACGAGACGAAGTCTTCAATCTTGTATCTTCATAGTCCAACAGTCCGGCCAAAGGATATAGTCCGGCTGTCCGGACACCCCCTAATCTAGGACTCCCTCAGTAGCCCCTGAACCATACTTCAATGACTATGAGTCCGGCGCGCAGATTTGTCTTCGGCATTGCAAGGCGGGTTCTTCCTCCGAATACTCCATGGAAGATTTTGGACACAAGGATATGTTGGGGATCATAGCAGAAATTTAAAATTTTCTACGCATCACCAAGATCAATCTATGGAGTCATCCAGCAACGAGAGGGAGATGAGTGCATTTACATACCCTTGTAGATCGCGAGCGGAAGCGTTCAAGAGAACGGGGTTGATGGAGTCGTACTCGTCGTGATCCAAATCACCGATGATCCTAGCGCCGAACGGACGGCACCTCCACGTTCAACACACGTACGGAGCGGAGACGTCTCCCGCGCCTTGATCCAGCAAGGAGGAGGGAGAGGTTGAGGAAGAGAGCTCCAACAGAAGCACGATGGCATGGTGGTGGTGGAGCAGCAGTACTCCGGCAGGGCTTCGCCAAGCTCTTAACGGAGGAGGAGAGGTGTTGGGGAGGGGAGGGGCTGCGCCTTTGATGTGTTGTGCAGCCCTCCCCTTGCCCCTCTATTTATAGGGGAAGGGAGAAGGGGGCCAGCCCCCTCTAGATGAGATCTAGGGGGGGGGGCAAGGGGAGGGGCTTGCCCCCCAAGCAAGGGGGGGTGGCGCCCCCTCTAGGGTTTCTCCCCCAACCCTAGGCGCATGGGCCCAAGGGGGGGGATGCGCCCAGCCCTCCAAGGGCTGGTTCCCTTTCCTCTACAGCCCATGAGGCCCTCCGAGAGAGGTGGCCCCTCCCGGTGGACCCACGGAACCCCTCCGGTGGCCCCGGTATAATACTGATATGCCCCCAAACTTTTCCGGTGACCGTATGACAACTTCCCACATATAAATCTTCACCTCCGGACCATTCCGGAACTCCTCATGACGTCCGGGATCTCATCTGGGACTCGGAACAACATTCGGTAATCACATATAAGTCTTCCTAATAACCCTAGCGTCATCGAACCTTAAGTGTGTAGACCCTACGGGTTCGGGAACCATGCAGACATGACCGAGACAACTCTTCGGCCAATAACCAACAGCGGGATTTGGATACCCATGTTGGATCCCACATGTTCCACGATGATCTCATCGGATGAACCACGATGTCGAGGATTTAAGCAATCCCGTATACAATTCCCTTTGTCAATCGATACGTTACTTGCCCGAGATTCGATCGTCGGTATCCCAATACCTTGTTCAATCTCGTTACCGGCAAGTCACTTTAATCATTCCGTAACACATCATCCCGTGACCAACCCTCAGTCACATTGAGCTCATTACGATGATGTCTTACCGAGTGGGCCCAGAGATACCTCTCCGTCATACGAAGTGACAAATCCCAGTCTCGATTCGTGCCAACCCAACAGACACTTTTGGAGATACCCGTAGTGCACCTTTATAGTCACCCAGTTACGTTGTGACGTTTGGCACACCCAAAGTATTCCTACAGTATCCGGGAGTTGCACAATCTCATGGTCTAAGGAAAAGATACTTGACATTAGAAAAGCTTTAGCAGACGAACTACATGATCTTGCGCTATGCTTAGGATTGGGTCTTGTCCATCACATCATTCTCCTAATGATGTGATCCCGTTATCAATGACATCCAATGTCCATGTTCAGGAAACCGTAACCATCTATTGATCAACGAGCTAGTCAACTAGAGGCTCACTAGGGACATGTTGTGGTCTATGTATTCACACATGTATTACGATTTCCGGATAAGACAATTATAGCATGAACAATAGACAATTATCATGAACAAGGAAATATAATAATAACCATTTTATTATTGCCTCTAGGGCATATTTCCAACAGTCTCCCACTTGCACTAGAGTCAATAATCTAGTTACATTGTGATGAATCGAACACCCATAGAGTTCTAGTGCTGATCATGTTTTGCTCGAGGAAGAGGTTTTGTCAACGGATCTGCGACATTCAGGTCCCTATGCACTTTACAAATATCTATGTCTCCATTTTGAACATTTTCACAAATGGAGTTGAAGCGACGCTTGATATGCCTGGTCTTCCTGTGAAACCTGGGCTCCTTGGCAAGGGCAATAGCTCCAGTGCTGTCACAGAAGAGAGTCATCGGGCCCGACGCATTGGGAATAACTCCTAGGTCGGTAATGAACTCCTTCATCCAGATTGCTTCTTGTGCTGCCTCCGAGGCTGCCATGTACTCCGCTTCACATGTAGATCCCGCCACGACGCTTTGCTTGCAAGTGCACCAGCTGACTGCCCCACCATTCAAAATATACACGTATCCGGTTTGTGACTTAGAGTCATCCAGATCTGTGTCGAAGCTAGCATCGACGTAACCCTTTATGATGAGCTCTTCGTCACCTCCATAAACGGAAACATATCCTTAGTCCTCTTCAGGTACTTCAGGATATTCTTGACCGCTGTCCAGTGTTCCATGCCGGGATTACTTTGGTACCTTCCTACCAAACTTACGACAAGGTTTACATCAGGTCTGGTACATAGCATGGCATACATAATAGACCCTATGGCCGAGGCATAGGGGACGACACTCATCTTTTCTCTATCTTCTGCCATGGTCGGGCATTGAGCCGTGCTCAATCTCACACCTTGCAATACAGGCAAGAACCCCTTCTTGGACTGATCCATATTGAAATTCTTCAATATCTTGCCAAGGTACGTACTTTGTGAAAGACCAATGAGGCGTCTCGATCTATCTCTATAGATCTTGATGCCTAATATATAAGCAGCTTCTCCAAGATCCTTCATTGAAAAAACACTTGTTCAAGTAGGCTTTTATGCTTTCCAAGAATTCTATATCATTTCCCATCAATAGTATGTCATCCACATATAATATGAGAAATGCTACAGAGCTCCCACTCACTTTCTTGTAAACACAGGCTTCTCCATAAGTCTGCGTAAACCCAAACGCTTTGATCATCTCATCAAATCGAATGTTCCAACTCCGAGATGCTTGCACCAGCCCATAGATTGAGCGTTGGAGCTTGCACACCTTTTCAGCATTCTTAGGATCGACAAAACCTTCCGGCTGCATCATATACAATTCTTCCTTAAGGAAACCATTAAGGAATTCCGTTTCGACGCCCATTTGCCATATCTCATAATCATAAAATGCGGCAATTGCTAACATGATTCAGACGGATTTCAGCTTCGCTATGGGTGAGAAAGTCTCATCGTAGTCACCCCTTGGACTTGTCGATAACCCTTAGCGACAAGCCGAGCCTTATAGATGGTCACATTACCATCCGCGTCTGTCTTCTTCTTAAAGATCCATTTATTTTCTATGGCTCTCCGATCATCGGGAAAGTCAGTCAAAGTCCATACTTCGTTTTCATACATGGATCCTATCTCGGATTTCATGGCTTCCAGCCATTTGTCGGAATCTGGGCCCGCCGTCGCTTCTTCATAGTTTGAAGGTTCACCATTGTCTAACAACATGATTTCTAGGACAGGGTTGCCGTACCACTCTGGTGCGGAACGTGTCCTTGTGGACCTACGAAGTTCAGTAGCAACTTGATCTGAAGTTTCATGATCATCATCATTAACTTCCTCTCTAGTCGGTGCAGGAACCTCAGGAACATTTTCTTGAGCTGCGCCATTCTCCGGTTCAAGAGGCAATACTTCATCAAGTTCTACTTTCCTCCCACTTACTTCTTTTGAGAGAAACTCTTTCTCTAGAAAGGATCCATTCTTGGCAACAAAGATCTTGCCTTCGGATATGAGGTAGAAGGTATACCCAATAGTTTCTTTAGGGTATCCTATGAAGACACATTTTTCCAATTTGGGTTCGAGCTTTTCAGGTTGAAGTTTCTTGACATAAGCATCGCATCCCCAAACTTTTAGAAACGACAGCTTAGGTTTCTTACCAAACCACAATTCATACGGTGTCGTCTCAACGGATTTCGACGGAGCCCTATTTAAAGTGAATGCGGCAGTCTCTGTAGCATAACCCCAAAATGACAGCGGTAGATCGGTAAGAGACGTCATAGATCGTACCATATCCAATAGAGTGCGATTACGACGTTCAGACACACCATTACGCTGAGGTGTTCCAGGCGGCGTGAGTTGTGAAACAATTCCACATTTCCTTAAGTGCGTGCCAAATTCGTGACTCAAATATTCTCCCCCATGATCTGATCATAAGAACTTGATTTTCCTGTCACGTTGATTCTCAACCTCACTCTGAAATTCCTTGAACTTTTCACAGGTCTCAGACTTGTGTTTCATTAAGTAGACATACTCATATCTACTCGAGTCATCAGTGAGGGTGAGAACATAATGATAGCCACCGTGAGCCTTTACACTCATTGGACCGCACAGATCAGTATGTATGATTTCCAATAAGTTGGTTTCTCGCTCCATTGTTCCGGAGAACGGAGTCTTGGTCATTTTTCCCATGAGGCATGGTTTGCACGTGTCAAATGATTCATAATCAAGAGACTCCAAAAGTCCATCTGCATGGAGTTTCTTCATGCGTTTGACACCAATGTGACCAAGGAGGCAGTGCCACAAGTATGTGGGACTATCATTATCAACCTTACATCTTTTGGCATTCACACTATGAATATGTGTAACATCACGTTCGAGATTAAATAAGAATAAACCATTGACCAGCGGGGTATGACCATAAAACATGTCTCTCGTATAAATAGAACAACCATTATTCTCAGATTTAAATGAGTAGCCATCTCGTATTAAATGAGATCCAGATACAATGTTCATGCTCAAAGCTGGTACTAAATAACAATTATTGAGGTTTAAAACTAATCCTGCAGGTAAATGTAGAGGTAGCGTGCCGACGGCGATCACATCGACCTTGGAACCATTCCCGACGCGCATCGTCACCTCGTGCTTCGCCAGTCTCCGTTTATTCCGCAGTTCCTTTGGCATTGCCGGCCTTCTTATCCGCTAAGTACTTGGGGCAGTTCCACTTCCAGTGACCGTTTCCCTTGCAATAAAAGCACTCAGTCTTAGGCTTGGGTCCATTCTTTGGCTTCTTCCCGGCAGCTTGCTTACCGGGCGCGGCAACTCCCTTGCCGTCCTTCTTGAAGTTCTTTTTACCCTTGCCTTTCTTGAACTTAGTGGTTTTATTCACCATCAACACTTGATGTTTCTTTTTGATTTCCACCTCCGCTGATTTCAGCATTGAATATACCTCAGGAATGGTCTTTTCCATCCCCTGCATATTGAAGTTCATCACAAAGCTCTTGTAGCTAGGTGGGAGCGACTGAAGGATTCTGTCAACGACCGCATCATCCAGGAGATTAACTCCGAGCTGAGACAAGCGGTTGTGTAACCCAGACATTTTGAGTATGTGCTCGCTGACGGAACTATTCTCCTCCATCTTACAACTGTAGAACTTGTCGGAGACTTCATATCTCTCGACCAGGGCATGAGCTTGGAAAACCATTTTCAGCTCTTGGAACATCTCATATGCTCCGTGTTGCTCAAAACGCTTTTGGAGCCCCGGTTCTAAGCTGTAAAGCATGCCACACTGAACCAGGGAGTAATCATCACTACGCGTCTGCCAAGCGTTCATAACGTCTTGTTCTACTGGGAAAACAGGTGCTTCACCTAGCGGTGCATCAAAGACATATGCTTTCCTGGCAGCTATGAGGATAATCCTCAGGTTACGGACCTAGTCCGTGTAGTTGCTGCCATCGTCTTTCAGCTTGGGTTTCTCTAGGAACGCGTTGAAGTTGAGGGCAACATTAGCATGGTCCATTTGATCTACAAGACATATTGCAAAGAATTTTAGACTATGTTCATGATAATTAAGTTCATCTAATCAAATTATTTAATGAACTCCCACTTAGATAGACATCCCTCTAGTCATCTAAGTGATACATGATCCGAGTCAACTAGGCCATGTCCGATCATCACGTGAGACGGACTAGTCATCATCGGTGAACATTTTCATGTTGATCGTATCTTCTATACGACTCATGTTCGACCTTTCGGTCTTCCATGTTCCGAGGCCATGTCTGTACATGCTAGGCTTGTCAAGTCAACCTAAGTGTATTGCGTGTGTAAATCTGGCTTACACCCATTGTATGCGAACGTTAGAACCTATCACACCCGATCATCATGTGGTGCTTCGGAACAACGGACCTTAGCAACGGTGCACAGTTAGGGGGAACACTTTCTTGAAATTATTGCGAGGGATCATCTTATTTATGCTACCGTCGTTCTAAGCAAATAAGATGTAAAACATGATAAACATCACATGCAATCAAATAGTGACATGATATGGCCAATATCATTTCGCTCCTTTTGATCTCCATCTTCGGGGTGCCATAATCATCATTGTCACCGGCATGACACCATGACCTCCATCATCATGATCTCCATCATCGTGTCTTCATGAAGTTGTCTCACCAACTATTACTTCTACTACTATGGCTAACAGTTAGCAATAAAGTAAAGTAATTACATGACGTTTATGTTGACACACATGTCATAAATAAATTAAGACAACTCCTATGGCTCCTGCCGGTTGTCATACTCATCGACATGCAAGTCGTGATTCCTATTACAAGAACATGATCAATCTCATACATCACATATATCATTCATCACATCCTTTTGGCCATATCACATCACACGGCATATGCTGCAAAAACAAGTTAGACGTCCTCTAATTGTTGTTGCAAGTTTTTACGTGGCTTCTATAGGTTTCTAGCAAGAACGTTTCTTACCTACGCCAAAACCACAACGTGATATGCCAATTTCTATTTACGCTTCATAAGGACCCTTTTCATCGAATCCGATCCGACTAAAGTGGGAGAGACAGACACCCGCTAGCCACCTTATGCAACTAGTGCATGTCGGTCGGTGGAACTAGTCTCACGTAAGCGTACGTGTAAGGTTGGTCCGGGCCGCTTCATCCCACGATGCCGCCGAATCAAGATAAGACTAGTAACGGCAAGTAAATTGACAAAATCGACGCCCACAACAACTTGTGTTCTACTCGTGCATAGAAACTACGCATAGACCTAGCTCATGATGCCACTGTTGGGGATCGTAGCAGAAATTTAAAATTTTCTACGCATCACCAAGATCAATCTATGGAGTCATCTAGCAACGAGAGGGAGAGGAGTGCATCTACATACCCTTGTAGATCGCGATCGGAAGCGTTCAAGAGAACGGGGTTGATGGAGTCGTACTCGTCATGATCCAAATCACCGATGATCCTAGCGCCGAACGGACGGCACCTCCGCGTTCAACACACGTACGGAGCGAAGACGTCTCCCGCGCCTTGATCCAGCAAGGAGGAGGGAGAGGTTGAGGAAGAGATCGCTAACAGCAGCACGACGGCATGGTGGTGGTGGAGTAGTAGTACTCCGGCAGGGCTTCGCCAAGCTCTTAACAGAGGAGGAGAGGTGTTGGGGAGGGGAGGGGTTGCGCTTTTGATGTGTTGTGCAGCCCTCCCCTTGCCCCTCTATTTATAGGGGAAGGGGGAAGGGGGCTGACCCCCTCTAGATGAGATCTAGGGGGGCGGCGGCCAAGGGGAGGGGCTTGCCCCCCAAGCAAGGGGGGGCGCCCCCTCTAGGGTTTCCCCCCCAACCCTAGGCGCATGGGCCCAAGGGGGGGATGCGCTCAGCCCTCCAAGGGCTGGTTCCCTTTCCTCTATGTACCATGAGGCCCTCCGAGAGAGGTGGCCCCTCCCGGTGGACCCCCGGAACCCCTCCGGTGGCCCCGGTATAATACTGATATGCCCCCAAACTTTTCCGGTGACCGTATGACAACTTCCCACATATAAATTTTCACCTCTGGACCATTCTGGAACTCCTCGTGACGTCTGGGATCTCATCCGGGACTCCGAACAACATTCGGTAATCACATATAAGTCTTCCTAATAACCCTAGCGTCATCGAACCTTAAGTGTGTAGACCCTACGGGTTCGGGAACCATGCATACATGACCGAGACAAATCTCCGGCCAATAACCAACAGCGGGATCTGGATACCCGTGTTGGCTCCCACATGTTCCACGATGATCTCATCGGATGAACCACGATGTCGAGGATTCAAGCAATCTCGTATACAATTCCCTTTGTCAATCGGTACGTTACTTGCCCGAGATTCGATCGTCGGTATCCCAATACCTCGTTCAATCTCGTTACCGGCAAGTCACTTTACTCATTCTGTAACACATCATCCCATGATCAACCCTCAGTCACATTGAGCTCATTACGATGATGTCTTACCGAGTGGGCCCAGAGATACCTCTCTGTCATACGGAGTGACAAATCCCAGTCTCGATTCGTGCCAACCCAACAGACACTTTCGGAGATACTCGTAGTGCACCTTTATAGTCACCCAGTTACGTTGTGACGTTTGGCACACCCAAAGTATTCCTACAGTATCCGGGAGTTGCACAATCTCATGGTCTAATGAAAAGATACTTGACATTAGAAAAGCTTTAGCAGACGAACTACACGATCTTGCGCTATGCTTAGGATTGGGTCTTGTCCATCACATCATTCTCCTAATGATGTGATCCCGTTATCAATGACATCCAATGTCCATGGTCAGGAAACCATAACCATCTAGTGGTCAACGAGCTAGTCAACTAGAGGCTCACTAGGGACATGTTGTGGTCTATGTATTCACACATGTATTACGATTTCCGGATAACACAATTATAGCATGAACAATAGACAATTATCATGAACAAGGAAATATAATAATAACCATTTTATTATTGCCTCTAAGGCATATTTCCAACAACATAGTGTCCGACTCTGCAAAATAAGTTCCACATACCACCGTAGAGAGAATAATATTTCCACAAATCTAATCTGCTGACACGTTTAGCAACACGACATCATGCTATGGCCTGGTCTTTATTCGAACCGTTTTTTCTTAACCAGCACTGCACATATCACGAGGCTGTTTTCTTGACACGTCTTGTCAAAGCAGAGATCGTGTCCCCCTTATTACGGGATTCTCATCAATACGAACATGGGTAACCCAATCATGCCCGTTGGCATGACTCCTCGATTTTAGGCAAGTCCCAAACAACCATGAGGAGGACGCTTGATATTCAGCCTCTTTATAAAGAGGCCAAGGCCTGTCCTTTTTTCCCTCTTGTACACAATCGAATCCTTCCCCCGCCCCGAGTTCCAACACCCAAGGCTTAGGTCAGGCGCTTCGGATCTTCAACCATGTCCGGATCCAACCTTCAAGGTCGGTGGATTGACAGAGGAAGACATCAAGAAGCTGAGAGAGGCCATGTATTTGACCCTCGAAATCTCGCACAGGCTGCCTGCTCGAGGGCAGGTCATTCCCACGCCCGAACCCGGCGAGAGCGTTGTATTAATCTCTCACTTCCTCCGAGGGCTAGGCCTCGCTCTAGATCCCTTCGTTAGGGGGCTCATGTTCTATTACGGGCTGGATTTCCATGACCCGGCCCCCGATTCCCTTCTTCAAATCTCGTCGTTCATCGTCGTGTGTGAGGCCTTTCTCTGCATTACCCCACACTCCGGCCTGTGGCTCAAGACTTTCAATGTGAAGCCGAAGATGATCGAGGGGCGACACGTAGAGTGCGGAGGTGCCATGATAAGCAAAAGTGATGATGTTCCGTGGCCAGAGGGTTCCTTCCCAGAGGTGTCCGGTTTATGGCAAGGGGAGTGGTTTTATATCACAACTCCCTGAAGTGCCAAGTGGGTAGCCGCCCCTGCCTTTTGCTCGGGCCCCCCACCACAACTGATGTCATGGATCAACAAGGGGCTGAACTGGGGGCCAGTAAATGATGTGCCGATATTGCAGAGTCGCATCTGAGGTCTCCTCGAGAAAGAAGTCAGCCTGGTCACGGTAATGCCAGTCATGCTAGCTAGTTCGTCGAGTCCCGCCTTGCAAACGTCGACCCCTCCGTATGTGGGAATTCAACCCGGAAGGACCGCGAACCATCCAACACTTCCTCGGCATGACGCTCTAAGAGATGTACAAATTGTTCTTCGGACCACAAATAAAGTGTCCGGACACTACCGAGGATGCGGGTCTGAGCTATAATCGCCCAGATACCCAAGTAAGTAATCCCGTGGCCGAACACGCTGTCTTTTTGTTTATCATAACATTATTCTGAAAAGTCGCTCCTTGACCAGGACTGGGTAACAAAGGCGAAGATGATCAGGTGTTCGGCCGCCCTTCCCGAAGGCTCAGCAAATCCGGTACTAGCCAGAATGCTCGAGCCGGCGCCTTATCAGGCGCCCTCAGGGGAAGATAAAGGGGCAAGTAAAGAGGCTGAGAGCCGGCCTCACTCATTATTCATCCAAACCGGGGGAATTAGCACCTCCGCGAAGGAGGATAACCAGGGAGAAGAATCTAAAATTCCCTCTCCCCAAGGAAGGAAGAGGACCACCTCTGAAGACCCGGAAGCAAAGGTTTCCAAACGGGGGAAGAAATCTTCTTCAGAGGGTCCTGCCTCGGAGGGTACTCTTGCCGCACAGTGCCCGCAAGGGGATCAGCCCTCTACCGAGCTGTAAGTAAACAAAAAGTACTTAATAGTAAAAGTATCCTACATTACCTCTGAAGACAATAACCGAAGCATATATCTTGTAGTTCGGATCGTAGCCCTTCTCGACAGAGTTCATCTTCGGGGGATCTTCTTCCGGAGATGATGGAGAGCGAAACACCTCCCCCTGCCACCCTGCCTCATGAGGCGGGCGACCCTGAAGTGTCGTTGCGGAGGGTTTCTCCTGATCCGCCAAGGCCAGAGGGTAATCCTTTGGCGACCCGAAGTCCTCAGTATTCGGCTCCTAAAGAGAGCAACAGAAAGAGTCCAGAACCGTCCGGTGTGCGATCAGACGCACTGAAGAATCTTCTGGAGCAAGCGACCATCTCAGAAGTGCATCGTACGCTAATGGGTACGGTGATTGAAAGGATTTCATCCGCCGAAAGCAGGTTGCACGAAGCTTTTATGAGTTTGATGAAAGGCTTTGAGGTACGTGAAATAGTGTATGTTTTTGACAATACCTCACACGTTAGGTGTGGCCTATGCAGATAGTAGCCCCTGAGACTCTGGTTGCCGTCGAGAACGGCGGCAAACGAAGGATCATAGTCCCAGTTAATAATCAGGCCGCCGTCATGTGCAGGTGGCTGAAGGTCCAGTGGCTAGCCGGACTGATGAGTTTGCCGAGCTGAAGCAGCAATTTGATGCGGCAGATGCCGATATCATGCTTGTCATCAAGCGGCTCAACGAGGCACAGGGTATGTGATTTCTCCGGTGATCAACACATAGTAAGAGGAGCATGGTGCCAGTATCTTTAATATGTTGTGACTGCAGATGGAGTTGCCGCCGTGGAGACCCTTCGGGTGGAACTTGTCCGAGCTAAGGAACAAGCCAGGAATAGTAATGCGACCGCTCTAAAGGCGGTCGAAGAGCTGAGGGCCGAACAGGCCGCGCATTGCCAAAGCAAGGAAAGAATAGCCAAGATGGCCGTTGAGTTGAAATATGCCACCGACCGTTACCAGCTTCTCGAAAGAGAAAGCCGAGCGAAGGCGACGGACCTGGAGAAGGCCATGGTAGCAGCCAAGGAAGCCTGCTCCAAAATCAGAGCAGCGAAGGAGGAGCTGCGTCAAGCTGGAGATATCGCGGCTGGGAAGCCCTTTTTGTTGCGGACTAAGTTCGGAGATCTGAAATATGCCCCTCTTGATCAACTATGGAGTTCTGCAGACGCATACCTAGATTTGGCAGCAAGTGCTGCTGATGCGGCCGAGTACTTCAAGGATCAAAAAGATCGTGAAGTGGAAAAGCTGTTCTGGTCACAGTTCCATGCTCCAGTGCGTCCGCTGCTGTTGAATGAGCGAATGGCTGAGTGGGCCGAGTGTTGGGGAACGTAGTAATTTCAAAAAAATTTCCTACGCACACGCAAGATCATGGTGATGCATAGCAACAAGAGGGGAGAGTGTTGTCCACGTACCCTCGTAGACCGAAAGCAGAAGCGTTATAACAACGCGGTTGATGTAGTCGTACGTCTTCACGGCCCGACCGATCAAGCACCGAAACTACGGCACCTCCAAGTTTTAGCACACGTTCAGCTCGATGACGATCCCCGGACTCTGATCCAGCAAAGTGTCGGGGAAGAGTTCCGTCAGCACGACGGCGTGGTGACGATCTTGATGTTCTACCGTCGCAGGGCTTCACCTAAGCACCGCTACAATAATATCGAGGATTATGGTGGAGGGGGGCACCGCACATGGCTAAGAGATCTTACAGATCAATTGTTGTGTCTAGAGGTGCCCCCTGCCCCCGTATATAAAGGAGCAAGGGGGAGGGGCGGCCGGCCATGATGAGGCGCGCCAGGGAGGAGTCCTACTCCTACCGGGAGTAGGACTCCCTCCTTTTCCTTGTCCAAGTAGGAGAGGGGGAAGGAAGGGAGAGAGGAGAGGAAGGAAAGGGGGGGGGTGCCGCCCCTCCCTCCTTGTCCAATTCAGACTAGGGGGAGAGGGGGCGCGCGGCGTGCCCTGGCTGCCCCTCCTCTTCTCCACTTTAGGCCCATGAGGCCCATTAACCCCCCCGGGGGTTCCGGTAACCCCCCGGTACTCCGGTTTTATCCGAAACTTCCCCGGAACACTTCCGGTGTCCGAATATAGTCGTCCAATATATCAATCTTTATGTCTCGACCATTTCGAGACTCCTCGTCATGTCCCCGATCTCATCCGGGACTCCGAACTCCTTCGGTACATCAAAACATATAAACTCATAATGAAACTGTCATCGAAACCTTAAGCGTGCGGACCCTACGGGTTCGAGAATAATGTAGACATGACCGAGACACGTCTCCGGTCAATAACCAATAGCGGAACCTGGATGGTCATATTGGCTCCCACATATTCTACGAAGATCTTTATTGGTCAGACCGCATAACAACATACGTTGTTCCCTTTGTCATCGGTATGTTACTTGCACGAGATTCGATCGTCGGTATCTCAATACCTAGTTCAATCTCGTTACTGGCAAGTCTCTTTACTCGTTCCGTAATACATCATCTCACAACTAACTCATTAGTTGCAATGCTTGCAAGGCTTATGTGATGTGCATTACCGAGAGGGCCCAGAGATACCTCTCCAACAATCGGAGTGACAAATCCTAATCTCGAAATATGCCAACCCAACATGTACCTTTGGAGACACCTGTAGAGCTCCTTTATAATCACCCAGTTACGTTGTGACGTTTGGTAGCACACAAAGTGTTCCTCCGGCGAACGGGAGTTGCATAATCTCATAGTCATAGGAACATGTATAAGTCATGAAGAAAGCAATAGCAACATACTAAATGATCGGGTGCTAAGCTAATGGAATGGGTCATGTCAATCACATCATTCTCCTAATAATGTGATCCCGTTAATCAAATGACAACACATGTCTATGGTTAGGAAACATAACCATCTTTGATTAATGAGCTAGTCAAGTAGAGGCATACTAGTGACGTTTAGTTTGTCTATGTATTCACACAAGTATTATGTTTCCGGATAATACAATTCTAGCATGAATAATGAACATTTACCATGATATAAGGAAATAAAATAATAACATTATTATTGCTTCTAGGGCATATTTCCTTCTACTCCCACTTGCACTAGAGTCAATAATCTAGATTACACAGTAATGATTCTAACACCCATGGAGCTTTGGTGCTGATCATGTTTTGCTCGTGGAAGAGGCTTAGTCAATGGGTCTGCAACATTCAGATCCGTATGTATCTTGGAAATCTCTATGTCTCCCACCTGGACAGATCCTGGATGAAATTGAAGCGTCTCTTGATGTGCTTGGTTCTCTTGTGAAATCTGGATTCCTTTGCCAAGGCAATTGCACCAGTATTGTCACAAAAGATTTTCATTGGACCCGATGCACTAGGTATGACACCTAGATCAGATATGAACTCCTTCATCCAGATTCCTTTGTTTGCTGCTTCCGAAGCAGCTATGTACTCCGCTTCACATGTAGATCCCGCCACAACGCTTTGTTTAGAACTGCACCAACTGACAGCTCCACCGTTTAATGTAAACACGTATCCGGTTTGCGATTTAGAATCGTCCGGATCAGTGTCAAAGCTTGCATCAACGTAACCATTTACAATGAGCTCTTTGTCACCTCCATATACGAGAAACATATCCTTAGTCCTTTTTAGGTATTTCAGGATGTTCTTGACCGCTGTCCAGTGATCCACTCTTGGATTACTTTGGTACCTCCCCGCTAGACTTATAGCAAGACACACATCAGGTCTGGTACACAGCATTGCATACATGATAGAGCCTATGGCTGAAGCATAGGGAACATCTTTCATTTTCTCTCTATCTTCTGCATTGGTCGGGCATTGAGTCTTACTCAATTTCACACCTTGTAACACAGGCAAGAATCCTTTCTTTGCTTGATCCATTTTGAACTTCTTCAAAACTTTGTCAAGGTATGTGCTTTGTGAAAGTCCAATTAAGCGTCTTGATCTATCTCGATAGATCTTAATGCCCAATATGTAAGCAGCTTCACCGAGGTCTTTCATTGAAAAACTCTTATTCAAGTATCCCTTTATGCTATCCAGAAATTCTATATCATTTCTGATTAGTAATATGTCATCTACATATAATATCAGAAATGCTACAGAGCTCCCACTCACTTTCTTGTAAATACAGGCTTCTCCAAAAGTCTGTACAAAACCAAATGCTTTGATCACACTATCAAAGCGTTTATTCCAACTCCGAGAGGCTTGCACCAGTCCATAAATGGATCGCTGGAGCTTGCACACTTTGTTAGCTTCCGTTGGATCGACAAAACCTTCCGGCTGCATCATATACAACTCTTCTTCCAAAAATCCATTCAGGAATGCAGTTTTGACATCCATCTGCCAAATTTCATAATCATAAAATGCGGCAATTGCTAACATGATTCGGACAGACTTAAGCATCGCTACGGGTGAGAAGGTCTCATCGTAGTCAATTCCTTGAACTTGTCTAAAACCTTTTGCGACAAGTCGAGCTTTGTAGACAGTAATATTACCATCAGCGTCAGTCTTCTTCTTGAAGATCCATTTGTTCTCAATTGCTTGCCGATCATTGGGCAAGTCAACCAAAGTCCATACTTTGTTCTCATACATGGATCCCATCTCAGATTTCATGGCTTCAAGCCATTTTGCGGAATCTGGGCTCACCATCGCTTCTTCATAGTTCATAGGTTCATCATGATCTAGTAGCATGACTTCCAGAACAGGATTACCGTACCACTCTGGTGCGGATCTTACTCTGGTTGATCTACGAGGTTCGGTAGTAACTTGTTCTGAAGTTTCATGATCATTATCATTAGCTTCCTCACTAATTGGTGTAGGTGTTACATAAACCGGTTTCTGCGATGTACTACTTTCCAATAAGGGAGCAGGTACAGTTACCTCATCAAGTTCTACTTTCCTCCCACTCACTTCTTTCGAGAGAAACTCCTTCTCTAGAAAGGATCCATGCTTAGCGACAAATGTCTTGCCTTCAGATCTATGATAGAAGGTGTACCCAATAGTCTCCTTTGGGTATCCTATTAAGACACATTTCTCTGATTTGGTTTCGAGCTTATCAGGTTGAAGTTTTTTCACATAAGCATCGCAGCCCCAAACTTTCAGAAACAACAACTTTCGTTTCTTGCCAAACCACAGTTCATAAGGCGTCGTCTCAACGGATTTTGATGGTGCCCTATTTAACGTGAATGCGTCCGTCTCTAGCATAACCCCAAAATGATAGCGGTAAATCTGTAAGAGACATCATAGATCGCACGATTACGACGTTCGGACACACCATTACGCTGTGGTGTTCCGGGTGGCATGAGTTGCGAAACTATTCCGCATTGTTTCAAATGTAGACCAAACTCGTAACTCAAATATTCTCCTCCACGATTAGATCGTTGAAACTTTATTTTCTTGTTACGATGATTTTCAACTTCACTCTGAAATTCTTTGAACTTTTCAAATGTTTCAGACTTATGTTTCATTAAGTAGATATACCCATATTTGCTTAAATCATCTATGAAGGTGAGAAAATAACGATATCCGCCACGAGCTTCAACATTCATTGGACCACACACATCTGTATGTATGATTTCCAACAAATCTGTTGCTCTCTCCATTGTACCAGAGAACGGTGTTTTAGTCATCTTGCCCATGAGGCACGGTTCGCAAGTACCAAGTGATTCATAATCAAGTGATTCCAAAATTCCATCAGTGTGGAGTTTCTTCATGCGTTTTATACCGATATGACCTAAACGGCAGTGCCACAAATAAGTTGCACTATCATTATCAACTCTACATCTTTTGGTTTCAACATTATGAATATGTGTATCACTACTATCGAGATTCATCAAAAATAGACCATTCTTTAAGGGTGCATGACCATAAAAGATATTACTCATATAAATAGAACAACCATTATTCTCTGATTTAAATGAATAACCGTCTCGCATTAAACAAGATCCAGATATAATGTTCATGCTCAACGCTGGCACCAAATAACAATTATTTAGGTCTAATACTAATCCCGATGGTAGATGTAGAGGTAGCGTGCCGACCGCGATCACATCGACTTTGGAACCATTTCTCACGTGCATCGTCACCTCGTCCTTTGCCAATGTTCGCTTAATCCGTAGTCCCTGTTTCGAGTTGCAAATATTAGCAACAGAACCAGTATCAAATACCCAGGTGCTACTGCGAGCTCTAGTAAGGTACACATCAATAACATGTATATCACATATACCTTTGTCCACCTTGCCATCCTTCTTATCCGCCAAATACTTCGGGCAGTTCCGCTTCTAGTGACCAGTCTGCTTGTAGTAGAAGCACTCAGTTTCAGGCTTAGGTCCAGATTTGGGTTTCTTCTCTTGAGCAGCAACTTGCTTGCTGTTCTTCTTGAAGTTCCCCTTCTTCTTCCCTTTGCCCTTTTTCTTGAAACCAGTGGTCTTGTTAACCATCAACACTTGATGCTCCTTTTTGATTTCTACCTCCGCAGCTTTCAGCATTGCAAAGAGCTCGGGAATAGTTTTATTCATCCCTTGCATATTATAGTTCATCACGAAGCTCTTGTAGCTAGGTGGCAGTGATTGGAGAATTCTGTCAATGACGCAATCATCTGGAAGATTAACTCCCAATTGAATCAAGTGATTATTATACCCAGACATTTTGAGTATATGCTCACTGACAGAACTGTTCTCCTCCATCTTGCAGCTATAGAACTTATTGGAGACTTCATATCTCTCAATCCGGGCATTTGCTTGAAATATTAACTTCAACTCCTGGAACATCTCATATGCTCCATGACGTTCAAAACGTCGTTGAAGTCCCGATTCTAAGCCGTAAAGCATGGCACACTGAACTATCGAGTAGTCATCAGCTTTGCTCTGCTGGACGTTCATAACATCTGGTGTTGCTCCAGCAGCAGGTCTGGCACCCAACGGTGCTTCCAAGACGTAATTCTTCTGTGCAGCAATGAGGATAATCCTCAAGTTATGGACCCAGTCCGTGTAATTGCTACCATCATCTTTCAACTTTGCTTTCTCAAGGAACGCATTAAAATTCAATGGAACAACAGCACGGGCCATCTATCTACAATCAAACATAAACAAGCAAGATACTATCAGGTACTAAGTTCATGATAAATTTAAGTTCAATTAATCATATTACTTAAGAACTCCCACTTAGAAAGACATCCCTCTAATCTTCTAAGTGATTACGTGATCCAAATCAACTAAACCATAACCGATCATCTCGTGAAATGGAGTAGTTTTCAATGGTGAACATTGCTATGTTGATCATATCTACTATATGATTCACGCTCGACCTTTCGGTCTCAGTGTCCCGAGGCCATATCTGCATATGCTAGGCTCGTCAAGTTTAACCTGAGTATTCTGCGTGTGCAAAAACTGGCTTGCACCCGTTGTAGATGGACGTAGAGCTTATCACACCCGATCATCACGTGGTGTCTGGGCACGACGAACTTTGGCAATGGTGCATACTCAGGGAGAACACTTTTATCTTGAAATTTAGTGAGAGATCATCTTATAATGCTACCGTCAATCAAAGGAAGATAAGATGCATAAAAGATAAACATCACATGCAATCAATATAAGTGATATGATATGGCCATCATCATCTTGTACTTGTGATCTCCATCTCCGAAGTACCGTCATGATCACCATCGTCACCGGCGCGACACCTTGATCTCCATCGTAGCATCGTTGTTGTCTCGCCAATCTTATCCTTCCACGACTATCGCTACCGCATAGTGATAAAGTAAAGCATTACAGCGCAGTTGCATTGCATACAATAAAGCGACAACCATATGGCTCCTGCCAGTTGCCGATTACTCAGTTACAAAATATGATCATCTCATACAATAAAATTTAGCATCATGTCTTGACCATATCACATCACAACATGCCCTGCAAAAACAAGTTAGACGTCCTCTACTTTGTTTGTTGCAAGTTTTACGTGGCTGCTACGGGCTTAAGCAAGAACCAATCTTACCTACGCATCAAAACCACAATGATAGTTTGTCAAGTTGGTGCTGTTTTAACCTTCTCAAGGACCGGACGTAGCCATACTCGGTTCAACTAAAGTTAGAGAAACTGACACCCGCCAGCCACCTGTGTGCAAAGCATGTCGGTAGAACCAGTCTCGCGTAAGCGTACGCATAATGTCGGTCCGGGCCGCTTCATCCAACAATACCGCCGAACCAAAGTATGACATGCTGGTAAGCAGTATGACTTATATCGCCCACAACTCACTTGTGTTCTACTCGTGCATATAACATCAACACATAAAACCTAGGCTCGGATGCCACTGTTGGGGAATGTAGTAATTTCAAAAAAATTCCTACGCACACGCAAGATCATGGTGATGCATAGCAACGAGAGGGGAGAGTGTTGTCCACGTACCCTCGTAGACCGAAAGCGGAAGTGTTATAACAACGCGGTTGATGTAGTCGTATGTCTTCATGGCCCGACCGATCAAGCACCGAAACTACGGCACCTCCGAGTTTTAGCACACGTTCAGCTCGATGACGATCCCCGGACTCCGATCCAGCAAAGTGTCGGGGAAGAGTTCCGTCAGCATGACGGCGTGGTGACGATCTTGATGTTCTACCGTCGCTGGGCTTCGCCTAAGCACCGCTACAATAATATTGAGGATTATGGTGGAGGGGGGCACCGCACATGGCTAAGAGATCTTACGGATCAATTGTTGTGTCTAGAGGTGCCCCCCTGCCCCCATATATAAAGGAGCAAGGGGGAGGGGCGGCCGGCCATGATGAGGCACGCCAGGGAGGAGTCCTACTCCTAGCAGGAGTAGGACTCCCTCCTTTTCCTTGTCCAAGTAGGAGAGGGGGAAGGAAGGGAGAGAGGAGAGGAAGGAAAGGGGGGCGCCGCCCCTCCCTCCTTGTCCAATTCGGACTAGGGGGAGAGGGGGCGCGCGGCCTGCCCTGGCTGCCCCTCCTCTTCTCCACTTTAGGCTCATGAGGCCCATTAACCCCTCGGGGGGTTCCGGTAACCCCCCGGTACTCCGGTTTTATCCGAAACTTCCCCGGAACACTTCCGGTGTCCGAATATAGTCGTCCAATATATCAATATTTATGTCTCGACCATTTCAAGACTCCTCGTCATGTCCCCGATCTCATCCGGGACTCCGAACTCCTTCGGTACATCAAAACATATAAACTCATAATGAAACTGTCATCGAAACCTTAAGCGTGCGGGCCCTACGGGTTCGAGAATAATGTAGAC
This sequence comes from Triticum urartu, assembly GCF_056163025.1. Taxonomy (NCBI): domain Eukaryota; kingdom Viridiplantae; phylum Streptophyta; class Magnoliopsida; order Poales; family Poaceae; genus Triticum; species Triticum urartu. Next base: position 77,888,473 of record NC_141873.1, on the reverse strand, counting down.
ATGACCGAGACACGTCTCCGGTCAATAACCAATAGCGGAACCTGGATGCTCATATTGGCTCCCACATATTCTACGAAGATCTTTATCGGTCAGACCGCATAACAACATACGTTGTTCCCTTTGTCATCGGTATGTTACTTGCCCGAGATTCGATCGTCGGTATCTCAATACCTAGTTCAATTTCGTTACCGGCAAGTCTCTTTACTCGCTCCGTAATACATCATCTCGCAACTAACTCATTAGTTGCAATGCTTGCAAGGCTTATGTGATGTGCATTACCGAGAGGGCCCAGAGATACCTCTTCGACAATCGGAGTGACAAATCCTAATCTCGAAATACGCCAACCCAACATGTACCTTTGGAGACACCTGTAGAGCTCCTTTATAATCACCCAGTTACGTTGTGACGTTTGGTAGCACACAAAGTGTTCCTCCGGCAAACGGGAGTTGCATAATCTCATAGTCATAGGAACATGTATAAGTCATGAAGAAAGCAATAGCAACATACTAAACGATCGGGTGCTAAGCTAATGGAATGGGTCATGTCAATCACATCGTTCTCCTAATAATGTGATCCCGTTAATCAAATGACAACACATGTCTATGGTTAGGAAACATAACCATCTTTGATTAATGAGCTAGTCAAGTAGAGGCATACTAGTGATGTTTAGTTTGTCTATGTATTCACACAAGTATTATGTTTCCGGATAATACAATTCTAGCATGAATAATAAACATTTATCATGATATAAGGAAATAAAATAATAACATTATTATTGCCTCTAGGGCATATTTCCTTCACCGAGCTCCATAGGTTGTCCGGACTTGCCATGAGGTCTGTTGTGGATCATTTGTGGCCGGAAGGGCCAAGGCCGAATAGTTACTTTAGTTTAGTGCAACAATCACTACTAGGAAAAGGCCTACTAATGGCGCACCAGTTTTGCCTACTAATGGCGCACTACCGGTGCGCCATTAGTAGCACGCCACTAGTATTTTTTACTAATGGCGCACCACTGGTGCGCCATTAGTATGCCAGATACTAATGGCGCACCATGTGGTGCGCCATTAGTATGCCACTCGGTGCTCCACTAGTATTCCCTCCAGGTGCGCCACTAATAACCTTATAAGTGCGCCACTAGTAATAAAGGAAGGTGCGCCACTAATAAGGGCTTAAATGCGCCACTAGTAATGTATTTGGAAAACAAAAAAAATCTATATTTACAGAAAACAACCTATAAGGAAAAATAATTAAAAAACAAAAATGAAATAGAATCATAATTTTTATTATAGTAAGAATATTACAATGTCTTTACAAGTTTCCAATAAAAGGAAAATTGCAAGGAAATAAAAGAAAATCCTAAAACTAATCTTCTAGTAATCTTTTCTTCTTTTTCTTCACTTTATCCCTGCTAAATGTAACAAAATAAACAGAAACACAAACAAACTATTTATAACATGTCAATACTGTCATTTTTTATGCAGAACTAGATATGAGCATATATTTCCAGAATTACATGGTGTGAATATTGTATGAGTAAGATTATAATGGAAACGAATTTTGATAGGAGCCCACTTTCGACGAGTATTTATCTGACAGAGCTAAATAATCAGGGCATTTACCTTTTGATAATATTATTATACTATACTACCAGTATACTACTCCACTTGGCTTCATTTGAATGTACAGTCAAATTAAAAAAATGTGTTCATGGGGCAGCAGCACTAAGATTCGACCGTTTTCTGTCGGCTAACATATATATGGATAAATCAGAGATTAGACATGCATATAAAAGAAGGAAAATCAAGAAATATTAATAAATTGGGGTAGTCATGGTGTACTCAGTTTTATCAACAAACATATATTCTAGCAGAGAGGCACTCTGATTTGCCTGCGTGGATCTGGACAATTCGTCAATTCCCCTCTCTCTACGAGAAGCTACTGAATAAACATGTTCCTACATCTGTTGATTGATTTAGATAATCAGAACAAAAGGATGCAACATATATAAAATAAAGTTCAGCATGGGAACTTTTCTTTCGACTTGGTTGTTTCTTCCAACACCTAATAAACTTGTGTTACAATACTTTAAGGTGTAAGCCCAACTATGAACTAATCATGCCCGTGTAAAGATGTTAAACTTGCACATCAGACTGTTAAAGTTGAAAACTGAAACGCATGTGCCAAGGACATTACTAATAGAAGAATTTTTGGAGAAGACGATTTCGATCTGGGCAGCAGAGGGTAGAGGGGATTACTGATAAAGCCCACAAAATCAGCAGACCATTATTACAAAGAGAAGGGAGAAGACTAGTATATCCAAGGAGAATTATCGATAGCCATGCAGTAACTGAAACACAATAACTGTGAAAGGGCAACCAGTCAGAAATAAAAGTGATAATCCATACATAACTTGTGTTGCTGTAAACACAGCAGCAAGAACATCAGCTGCTTTTCCAGGAACCGGTCATTGTGTATGGGAAGCCACAGCAATAAAACCGTTAGTATGAAAATCCATATCTCTGTGAAATGAGAGCAGCATCCTCAAGTCTCATGGAAAAAATTAAAGGATAAACACATGGTAGAAAAGGCTAAAGCAAGACAATACATTTTGACCATATCATTTTCTTGTAGGACTTCATAATAAGTGGCAGGGGGACAATATGACAAGTACTGTTCACAGATAATAGTGTCAGGAAAGCAATGCCCCTTTCAGTCTTCTCCTTGTGTCAGGAGTGATAAGGAATCCAGCAAGGAAGCAATAAGGAAGATGTGATGGAAGAAAAACTGGATCCATTACACTGTTATATGATTTGTGAGGTTCTACCGTTCTAGATCCAAGAATCATGAATCTCTTTTGTGGGACCCAAGATGACCAAGAAGCAGAGAGTGCTTCAGACCAGGAAAGTCATTAAATGGCTGCAGGAACAATGATCTTCATATCATCGCTCTTGTTAAGATTGGCCTGCTATGTGCTGCAGAGACGCCTAAAGATCGTCCAGCAATCTAGGGTGTCCAACAAACTATAGTTCAGTCTATATAAAATGAAGTTCAACATGGGAACTACTTTTATTTCGACTTGCTGTTGTTTTCCTACGTTTAATAAACCATGGCTACATTTAAGGTTTAATCCCAACTATGAACTACCGAAACCCCTGTAAAGATGTTAAAGCTGCACACACAAACACACGCAAAAGTTAAGTTCTTGATTTGTCAGCAGCTATGTAACCACCTCATCATTCTTTTGAGCTTAGTTATTATTGTTTGAAGGCGGGAATTTGAGTGCTATATTAGCTACTTCCTCGCTCAAGGAAATAGGTTATATTGTATATTTACAACTACAAGGTGACACTAGCCCAGTAGTAAGACAAATGAACTGAGGCAATTCTGCAGAACCTGAGTCCAAACAGAGGTTGAGCATGGGAAGCACATTATTTTCTACTTGGCTGTAAAGATGTTAAAACAAAAAAGAAGGTTAAGCTCATGGTTCCATTAAATGCCTGTAAGCATGCTGCCTAAGCAACGGCGATGAACCTGAAGGGGGGAAGCACATTAGTTTCAAAGATGAAGCTGGATAATATGGACACTAATGCCTGTAAGCATGCTGCCTAAGCAACGGCGATGCATAGTGGTATAGTAGGGAGATCAGTAGCATCGACACACTTGGCCCTACTTGGATCACGCGCCCCAGAGATAATTCCACCAAATTGGTCAGGTTCGAGCAGAGCACGAAACTGGATCCCGCCCGCCTACCCACGCACGCAGAAGTTACCAGATGCGTCTAGTTTGAACCACGGGGGAGAGGGCACTGACCGTCGATCTTGATGCGGCTGGCGATGGTGTATCCCTCGACGGATCTGCACCCACAAGGCGAGGCGAGAGAGTGGGTCAGATACAGCCTCCCGATCAATCGGATCGGGGAGGGAAAACGAGCGGGGACGAGGGGCACCTACCCGGGCTGGTCCGCCGCCGCGGGGCCGAGGCACGCCGCGAGGACGGCGGCGAGGACGAGGAGGGCGCGAAGGGGGCTCATCGTCGCCGCGGCGGAGGTCGTCATCGTCGTCGTCGCGCGAGCACAAGAGCTTTCTCTTCTCTCCTCTCCTCCGGCTGCTCTCGGCCGTGGGCTTCGAGGAAGGAGAGGCCGCGACTGAAGGAGCCTCCCTCTTCGCTTTGCCTTTGCATTGGATCTGGTGTGAGGGAGGGGGAGGAAGAGGCGGGTGGCCGGGAACGTGACTAGAGGGGAATGGAGTGATAGCAATGGCGCATTGGTAGGGGTGCGCCATATGTATAGATAGCAATGGCGCATCTCTTACTGTGCGCCATTACTAGTTAAAACTAGTAATGACGCACTATCCCCTGATGCGCCATTAGTATTTTTGAAAAAAAAAATAAAAATAAATTTTTTTACTAATGGCGCACCGTGGATATGGTGTGCCATTAGTATTTGGACACTAATGGCGCGCCAACACATGGTGCGCCATTAGTATATAGTAGTGGCGCACCAACACATGGTGCGCCATTAGTATATAGTAGTGGCGCACCACATGTGTGGTGCGCCATTAGTGTTCATATTATCTATAGCCCTTTTCCTAGTAGTGAATTCCTTGGTGCTGTGCCGCACATCGATGCTATGAAGAGGTCGGCGTGCATAGAGGGTGCGCAGATGGCACTTGCCCGTGTCAAGACATACCGGGCAGAGATGGAGGCCACCACTATTGCAACACAGGGTTCGGCCATGGGCCGAGTAGCTGCCGAGCACTACTTTGAAGAAGTCCTTGAAGGCGCTCGTTCGATAAAGGCTCAGTGCTCGAAGAATATTATGTTCTAGTGACATGTATTCCCATTGTAAAAACAATGTTTTGTTGAATTATAAAGGCTGTGTTTATACTTTTGCCTGAAAGTATTATGATGCCTCCTATGCGGCCGTTTATGTATATATGTATATAACCTGAAAGTTTGCAGTCGTCGGCTTCAGCCCCCACACATATAATGCGGGGGTGTTCGCAAAAAACGTGTATTCACACTTGATCCAACGTCTTGGTCCATGAAGGAGGTGGTAGCGCAGCGAACGAGGCAATCGGACTATATTGCTTTAACACTTTCACTTAGCCATAGGATTTTGACAGTGGGACTACTATATAGCCCCTGGTACTTTCGCGCTCGTCCGAATGCGGGGCGCGTACATACATGATCGGGAAACGGCCCTTCATTAATGCGGAGGAATCCAGAAGATTCCGCTAAGTCATCGAGTGGTTGACCAGTCTCACGCTTTATCATGACAGTCAGTTTTCGGCTTTCTCTACTGAGGTGCTCATCCGGATGAACCAGGGCACAATCTCAGTAGTTCTCCCGGTGCTGCCTTAGCCGATAGAGCGGAACGTAAGGTAGCAAAACACAGGAGCCAGGCAAACCCAACATTTGACCAAAGACATGATTCAGAGCTGATGCATATAATGCCAAACTTGCGACGCCGAACACTCCCTAAGGTATTCGGTCTTTATAACATATGCCGGGCTAAACAATGCCCTTAATAATAAACCCCGGGTGTCCAGGTACGTGCAATATCCTGACGTGGCCACATGCCAATAACGTCAGCATCCTTCTCGGTTGTATTGAGTATCCTGAGGATGTGAACAACAAGAGGCAGTAAAAAAGGTTTAGGCAGGGTCTTAATCTGAAAAGAAACCTTTGAGCGGGTCCCTGCTGCACGCCTGCGCCTGTGTCTCCGTTGTGCCGTGTCCTGGACGGGTGTAGCACGATTGCCATCTGTAAAAGAGAAGAACTTAGGTGAAATTTGCCGTGCCAGAAAATTGGTTATTATCAATAAGCCATTAAAATTCAAGGTAAGTCAAGTTGAGCCAAACTAGCCCTGATTACACGCGTGAAGCCCCTGGTACCGTCTATGAGGGTTTAACCATCAAACCAATCTCATGTATATGTAGTGATGCGCCGGACTCGTCTAACCGTGTCCGTGGTCTTGACGACCTGTTGTTTATTCTGGTTGGTGAGGCCGTCTAGTGCTCGGCTGTTAAAGCCGCTGCACGTTCTTCTGCGCATAGAGAACGCTCAATATTTCCACTAACTGTGATGGTGCCACGTGGACTGGGCATCTTAAGCTTGAGAGAAGCGTAATGCGGTACTGCATTAAAACGAGTGAAAGCCGCTCTTCCGAGTAGTGCTTGATAGCCACTTCGGAATGGAGCGATGTAGAAAGTTAACTTTTCACTTCGGAAGTTGTCGGAAGAACCGAATACAACCTCTAGTAATAGAGAGCCCGTGCAGCGGGCCTCTGGGCCTGGTATTACTCCCTTGAAGGTAGTATTACTGCGGCTAATTTTTGTCGGGTCTATCCCCATTTTGCGGATTGTGTCCTGATATATCAGATTTAGACCACTGCCGCCGTCCATAAGGACTCGTGTGAGATGGTATCCGTTTATTATTGGGTCTAACACCAAGGCAGCCAATCCTTCATGTCGGATGCTTGTCGGGTGATCCCTGCGATCGAAAGTGATCGGGCAGGCCAACCAGGGGTGAACTTGGGTGTGACGGGCTCTACGACGCGTATGTCTCAGAGTGCATGTTTGCTTCTCCTCTTCGTCACATGGATCATGTTTACTGTTTTAACCTCTGGTGGGAATTTTTTCTGTCCTCCAGTGCTTTGCTGGCGAGGTTTGTCCTTGTCTTCGCTTGGTGTCCCCCCCCTTGTTTTTGGCGTTTAGCTTACCGGCCTACTTGAAGACCCAGCATTCTCTGTGGGTGTGATTTGCAGGTTTATCTTGGGTGCCATGAATCTGACATAGTTTGTCTAGAATCTTGTTTAGGCTAGACGGTCCATCTCTGCTGCCTTTAGAAGGCTTTTTCCGCTGACCTGGTCGAGAGCCTCTGAATCCGGCGTTTACCGCCGTATTATTTGGGCTGTCTTCTTTATTTCGACGCTTGCTTTTACTGCATCGTAGTTTTCCATTGCCATCCCTGACTTCGGATGTGTTTGGGTAGCTGGTGCTACTGCGGGCTAACTAGCTATCTTCGCCCGCGCAAAAGCGGGTCATGAGGCTTGTCAGGGCTGCCATTGTTCTCGGTTTTTCTTGGCCGAGGTGTCTGGCGAGCCATTCGTCTCGGACGCTGTGCTTGAAAGCTGCTAAGGCTTCAGCGTCCGGACAGTCGACGATTTGGTTCTTCTTAGTGAGAAACCTGTTCCAAAGCTTTCGGGCTGACTCTCCGGGCTGTTGAATTATATGACTTAAATCGTCTACATCCGGAGGTCGGACATAGGTCCCTTGAAAATTAGCCCGAAAAGCATCCTCAAGCTCCTCCCAACTTCCAATTGAGTTTTCGGGGAGGCTTTTCAGCCAGTGCCGAGCTGGTCCTTTAAGCTTGAGGGGCAAGTACTTGATGGTGTGGAGATCCTCTCCGCGAGCCATATGGATATGGAGGATAAAGTCCTCAATCCAGACCGCAGGGTCTGTGGTCCCGTCGTACGCCTCTATGTTCACTGGTTCGAATCCTTCTGGAAATTCGTGATCCAGCACCTCATCGGTGAAACATAGGGGGTGTGCGGAACCCCTGTATTTGGATGCGTCATGGCGTTCAGATGGTTGTATCATTCGGTTTCGATTTTGTGCCGGAGCGTGCTTCCTAGATCGATAGATGGATCTGGTCATACTAGATTTTTGGCACAAGTCCTCACGTAGATCGTGTGTTGGCTTATGTGCGGCCTTGTTAGCCGCTCTATCGCGGTCACAAGGTGGTTGATCCGGCCGGTTGGCCGTTTTATTTTTCGGCTGTGTGGGCTCTAAGGCCTCATCGTCGAATTCAGGTAATAGCTTGCGCTTTGGATAGCTCTTTGCGTGGTAACTTCCACCATACTTTTCTTTGTTGTCGAGAACTTTGTTCCATCTGCTGTTGAGCGTATTTTGTGCGGCCTTAAGCCTTTGCTTCTGCTTCTTCAGACTCCTCGCTGTGGCAATAAGCCTTCTACGGAGGTTCTCTTGCTCCAAGTGTGTTTCCGGGATGATGTGTGCATCTTTGTTCGGACTATTTTCCTCCCCAGAGGGGGTTTGATGAGGTTTATCCTCGGTGTCGCCGTGTTCGTACATCGGATCCGTACTATGTTTGCCGTTTGCAGTTTCATCATGCTCTACCGCTGGGTTGATGTGGTCATTGTTTCCTCTGGAGTCGACTGGAGTGTTATTTTCTCTTGCGCTGTTATCACTATTTTTGCCGAGGCGGGATTTTGAGTGGCGCCTACGCCAACGCTTTGATTGCTTCTCGAGGGAGCTATTCTTCACTGCATCCTGCCGTTCTTCGTCATTGTTTTCTTTGGGTGTATCCACCATGTATATGTGTAACATCCCAAAATTTCAATTTGGAATGTTATACATAGATCATCATGCATATCATATTTTCTTGCATTTTGGTTGATCCTAGAAATTTCATGCAACTCAAGGACCCTCGGAGAGAGTTGGAGATTTTGTTATTTTCATATTTGAGTTCTCTCAAATGTTGGAAAAGAGGATCATTTGATTTATTTATTTCATCTTCAATTATTTTCCTATATCAAAAAATGAGAGAGGGAATAATATGACTTTCCCAAAATTTAGGAAAATGAAGATCTAATGGATAAATCAAATTTTGTTTTCCGGTGTTTATTTTGCATTTTATTTGGATAGGGAAAAATGTGTGTTTTAAAAATTGCATTTTAGGTCCGTAGAAAAGTTCATTTTGTTCGGCTCATTTTTAGGAGTCGGGGAAAATTTACTTTAGAAATTTTGGAGCCCGTTTAGATTTTCTTTTCTGTGTTTTTCTGCGCGCGAAACCGTTTAAAAAAAATCCAGCAGGCCAGCCGGGCCAAGGCCCAGGCCAGCCACCGCCTCCCGCGCAGGCAGCCGGCCGCGCCAGGCCATCGCGCGCGCCAGGCGCCAGAGGCAGGAGCCGTCGCCGCCTCTTTTTGATTCCTAGTAGGACTTTAGTCCTACTCCGTTTCCTCTTTTTCTTTCCTATTCCTACTCTATTTCTTGTCCCCTACCCCAAGTTTTCTCCTCCCCTCCCCAATATAAATACCCCAACACCCCCCCTCTAAACCCATCAAATCAAACCCCAAGCCCTCCACCGCACCCCACCCCGCGCCCTACACCGCCGCCGCGCCACCCCACACCCGCGCCGCCGCCGCACCTTGCCCACGCCGCCGGAGCCCCTCGCCGGAGACCTCGCCGGAGGTTGCCCCGCGTCTCTTTTCCTCGGATCGTTTTCTTCTAATCGTTCCGATTCTTTTCTTCTCTTCTGATTCGTTTTCTAGATCGGTTTTCCGTTTCTTTTTCGGTTTCTTTTCCGAAAACCCTAGATCGGTTTTCGTTCTTCTTTCGGACCGTTCGTCTCAACGAACGTGATCACCGATTCTTTCCCGGTTAATGACGCCCGTTCGTTTAACCGTTCTTCTTTTTCTTCTCGTCGAATTTATTCCGCGATCGCGATCTCAGATCCGATCTTCGTTCTAGTTTATCTTCTCACTCGTTTATCGGAATCAGGTGATTCAAACGCCTGGAGTTTCGTTTCGAAACCGCCGTTCCGTCTAATCAACTTAAACAAGTTTTTGCCCCGGTAAAATTTGACCTAGTTTCAACTTGCTAGAACCGATTTGTTTTCTTCCGCCGTTTGTTTTCCGTTTCTTTGTTCGGTTCGTTCTTTCTTTGCAACCGGAGTTCTTAAGTTGAACTTTCTAGTTCGTTCTCTTGTTCGAGTTTTACCTGTGCATTAGATGAGTACTTATTGTGTGCTTGTTGTTTGTCTGCGATAGATTTCCTGGATTGCGCCGCCTGTTACTTCGAATCCCTAGGACTCGCGAATCATCAGCAAGGCAAGTAACACTTTGATCATACCTTTTCTACAACCCATGTTTTATTGCATTAGATCAATTCTCTCACATTGCATGATTAGGATCTAATTAAACTGTGGGATGGGAAGTAGATGAGGTAGTACCTATTACCTGTTTATTATGAAACCTAAGGGAGTTACTTCTACGTTTGCTTATTATGCCATGCTATGCTAGTAGACGTGGATTGGGTGAGTGATATCCATGACAGATGTGAGTTGATAATTTTAATGGTTTATCTAAGGTGGCAACTTAAACACACATCTGGGTGGATTGAGGCACCTGATGTCTATCAGGACTTGCCTGTTTTTTTTTCGGACCGCCACCCAGGCTCAAAGGGATCATAAGATCTTTCATGCTAGAAACTTCCGTGTGCAGCCACAAGCCATTATGGGCTCTGGCATAGTTGACTAAGTTGTGCGAACTCTTACGGGGTGGACTAGCAGATGTAGGGGTTGTAGGTGGTACGGTCTACCCCACATGTAAGGTGCTAGTGCTTCTGAAAGACTGTGTCTCGGTCATCCGTCTTCTCAAACACCATGTAGTGCGAGAAACTAAACGGAGGTGATCGAGTCTTGTGGGGAAAAGTGCGCAAACCTCTGCAGAGTGTACAAAACTAATCATGATTAGCCGTGTCCCTGGTTATGGACAACTTGAGTATCTAGTACTTGAATATCATGTGAATATCATCATGTTACTTCTAATTAATATTGTTGGGTTTAATTGTTCACTTAATTGGGATCGGAATGCTGTCAACCATTCTCGATGTTCAACAACTACCATGATAGTTAAATAAATTTATTCCTTTGCGGTAGGGAAAAACTGGCTTTATGCAAAACTGTAACCATAGAGCTTTCCACCAGCCATATATGCATGTAGTATAGCTGTTTCATTCCATTACTCTCTATGTGTTACATTGCCAGCATATTCCATGTGCTGACCCGTTTTCGGGCTGCAACTTCTCATGTTGCAGACTTATCAGACGACGAGTAAGGTGCTTTTAGGTCGTGGTTCTATACTCAGTGATGCCGTTGGAGTTGATGGACCCATTTATCTTCCGAGTCTTCCGCTGTTATCGTTATTAGATGGCCTTAAGCCATTTTTATTGTAATAAGTTCTCTTTTGAGACAACGATGTAATAAGTGTGTGATTGCCACTCTGCTATAAATCCTTCGCTGTACTGTGTGGTGTCAGCATTACTGATCCAGGGATGACACCGGAGCACAGTAGGCTTGATCCATTCGGGTCGGGTCGCCACAGAGAATGGTATCAGAGCACACGCTGACTGTAGGACACGACCACTAAGTTAAAGCCATAGATCACTATTCTCTTCTCATTTTCTAACTCCTCATCTTTTCTACTCTTTTAGGATGACGCACGCGAAGATTAAGTACGCTCAACTGGATGAAGGCACACCTTTTGGATTTCACTTGAAGGAAGTCACCAAGTACCTGAACATTGGATTACCAAGCTTCACGGGAACCTTCAACGCCACCCTGCCTGAAGAGGAGCGCTGGAAGATTCAAGCTCACATTCCAGGAAAAACATTCGTGCCAATCACGAAGCCCATAGATAGTGTTTTCAATGCACCAACCTGGAGTCTTGGAAGGAGCATGGCAGCTCATATCACCATAGGACGCATTGGAGAAGTTTATCAAGAAGACCTCAAGGATACTATCTACCAGATTTGTGGATGCCGAGATGAACAATGGGAGTTAGTCAGCACCAAGAAGGATAGATCCATTGCATCGTTCATCCAGGAGTTAAACCAGCACATTCGACGCCACGAGAACCAGATGTGCAATGATATGGTAGAACTGAAGAATGCGAAGGCAAGGATCATCGAGCTAGAAGGAGAACTGAAGTCTACACGCAAGGACTACATGGACGAGATCGTAGCTCTAGCAAGACACAATGGCGATCTTAAGCAGGAAATTGAAGAACTCAAGAGGAAGTTAGCATCCAAGGAGGAGGACGAGTACGTCGCATGTCCGGACAACTACATCATCATCGACGACACCGATTCGGATCCAAGTGAACCCGACTTTGAAGACGAAGCTGGAGCAGATATCATGGAGTCTTCCATCGGTTCAAATTTCTAGATGACCACCAGATAGTAGTAGTATTCCCCCATGTAAACATTAGTTCGAGCACTTTTGCGATAGTTTTAGATCGTTGTAAGCCCTTGTTTGATTGAATGAAGTGATTTTGTGTGCATTTGCTCATGTGCATTGGGGTAGTGTTTTCCCTTTAGACCTCACTCTATTCTTAATTCTCGTCTTTTCTAAACCCTCAGATGCCTCCGAGACGTGACAATGGATTTCCACCGGAGCTCACTCAATTGATCCAACAGCAGAATCAATTGATGCAGATGTTAGTCCAGAACCAGCAGAACAACAACAACCCACCACCACCACCTGTTGATCACTTAGCCCGTTTCCTTAGGCTGAATCCGCCGGTGTTTTCTAGTAGCACCGAGCCGATAGTAGCAGACGATTGGCTCCGCAAGATAGGAAGGGAGTTGACCACTGCAGGATGCACGGATGGTGAGAACGTGAAGTTTGCTCACCAGCTTGACGGACCCGCGGCAGCATGGTGGGAGAATTTCACAGCCACTTACCCAGTTGACACTGTCACATGGGATCAGTTTCAGCAAGCTTTCCGCACTGCCCATGTTTCAGCAGGATCTATGGCCATAAAAAAGCGTGAGTTTTGCAACTTACGCCAAGGAGGAAGGACAGTTGGCCAGTACATTGACGATTTCAGCAAGTTAGCACGTTATGCCCCAGATGACGTTGCTACGGATGCAGCTAAGCAGGAGAAGTTTCTGGAAGGACAGAATGATGAACTAAGCATGCAGTTGATGGTAGCGAGCTTCAACAACTACCAGGAGTTGGTAGATCGTGCCATCATGATTGAAGGGAAGCAACAGCAGATTGAGAACCGTAAGAGGAAGTATGGACAGGGGAAGTATAACTCTGGAGGCCAGCAGAAGCCCCGTTTTACCCCTAAACCGGGATTTCAGTTTCATCATACCCATGGAGGAGGTAGCTCGCACAACCATAATGGCCATAAGAATGGTAATGGGAATGGAGGAAGCAACAGCCAGAACCGGACCACCCCATCGACCCCAACCAAGAGAGACCTGAGTCAAGTCACCTGTTTTAAGTGTTCCAAGACCGGACATTATGCCAATGAATGTCCCGAAGGCCAGAATGGAAATGGCAATGGAAGCTCTGGGAAAAAGCCGGACCCTTTCAATAGGGGACAGGTGAACCACGTTAATGTGGAGGAGATTGAAGATCAGCCTGATGCAGTAATCGGTAAGTTTCTGGTTAAGTCATTTACCACACTTGTTCTTTTTGACACTGGTGCATCACATTCATACATATCAAGGGGATTTGTGGATAAGTATAACCTACCAACCCAAGCCCTTAGGTCACCCATGTTAGTAAGCTCACCAGGAGCGGAGTTTATGGCTAGACGATGGTGTGATCGGTTACCATTAAGGATTGGAAACTATGTTTTTCCCTCAGACCTAATAGTATTGGAATCTCAAGGATTGGATGTGATATTAGGCATGGATTGGTTGTCGATGTATGGAGGAAACATCGATTGTGCTAGTAAGACAATTTTGCTTACCACACCAGAAGGAAGAAGGATCAAGTATGTATCCCGGCATGTGCCAAACAGGACACAAGTAAACTGCCTAACAGGAGTTGTGCAAGAAGAAGTACCAGTGGTAAAGGATTTTCCTGATGTATTTCCTGAGGAATTACCAGGCATGCCACCGGATAGAGGCATTGAGTTTTTGATTGAGTTATTGCCAGGTACAGGCCCAATATCGAAGCGACCATACCGGATGCCAGCAAAGGATTTGGTAGAAATTAAGAATCAGATTAAGGAGTTATTGGATAAAGGTTACATTCGCCCAAGTTCTTCACCTTGGGGATCACCCGTACTTCTAGTGGAAAAGAAGGATGGATCATTAAGGATGGTTGTAGATTATCGGGGATTGAATGAAGTAACCATCAAGAATAAGTACCCACTGCCAATGATCAACGATCTGTTTGATCGGTTGCAAGGAGCTAAAGTGTTTTCCAAGATCGATTTGCGATCAGGGTACCATCAATTGAAGATTCGGGAGCAGGACATACCTAAGACAGCATTCACCACAAGATATGGACTGTATGAGTATACCGTTATGTCATTTGGATTGACTAACGCACCTGCCTATTTCATGAACCTGATGAACAAAGTGTTTATGGAGTTTTTGGATAAGTTCGTCGTAGTGTTCATTGATGACATCCTGGTTTATTCAAAGAATGAAGAGGAGCATAAGGAACATTTGCGTTTGGTTTTGGAGAAAACTAAGGGAACATCAGTTATACGCCAAATTCAGCAAATGTGAGTTTTGGTTGAAGGAAGTTGGATTCCTCAGACACGTTATATCCGGAGAAGGTATAGAAGTTGACCCCACTAAGGTTGAGACCGTAACCGAATGGGAGGCACCAACGACAGTTGGAGAGATCCGGAGTTTTCTTGGACTCGCAAGACACTACCGGAGATTCATTGAGAATTTCTCAAAGATTGCGAAGCCTATGACTGAATTGTTGAAGAAGGATACTAAGTTCAAATGGACTGAGGAGTGTGAGGCTAGTTTCCAGGAGTTGAAGAAACGTTTGGTCACCTCACCAGTATTGATTTTGCCAGATCAGACCAAGGATTATGAGGTGTATTGCGACGCTTCATGTCGAGGACTTGGAGCAGTGCTTATGCAGGAAGGGAGAGTTGTTTCGTATGCTTCACGGCAACTGAAGCCTCATGAGTTGAATTATGCCACGCATGATTTGGAGTTAGCATCCGTAGTGCATGCATTGAAGACGTGGAGACATTTCCTCATTGGAAATCATTGTGAGGTGTACACGGATCACAAGAGTTTGAAGTACATTTTCACGCAGAAGGAGTTGAACCTCCGACAAAGGAGATGGTTGGAGCTCATCAAGGATTATGATATGAGATTGCATTACCATCCCGGAAAAGCTAATGTAGTAGCTGATGCATTGAGCCGTAAGAGCCATGTCAATACTCAAACGACGGGAGAAGTACCAAAGGAGTTAGCAGAAAACCTTCGTGAGCTATGTTTGGAAATAGTTTCGAGAGGCTATGTAGCAACATTGGAGATTCAGTCGACATTGATGGATAAGATCAGAGAAGCTCAGAAATCTGACAAGGAGATTGCTGCTATAAAAGAGAAATTGAGCGAAGGAAAAGCAAAGGGATTTCGTGAGGATGAGCACGATACCTTATGGTTTGAGGACCGTGTTTATGTGCCAAATGACCCGGAGATCAGGAAGTTGATTTTGCAAGAGGCACATGATTCACCGTATTCGATTCACCCAGGGAATACCAAGATGTATTTGGATTTAAAGGAAACATTCTGGTGGACCGGAATGAAGAAGGATACTGCAGCATATGTAGCAGTTTGTGACGTATGTCAGAGAGTAAAGGCAGAGCATCAGAAGCCAGCAGGATTGTTACAACCATTGCCGATACCCGAATGGAAGTGGGATAAGATATCAAAGCCTTTTTCAAATTTAAAATAAGTCAAATAAATTATTTTCTTTGAATAGTAAAACTAAAATGTTCACATTATCCTATAAATTTCCCTGATCATTGTCATGTTGAAACCAACTTAAATTGTCTCACAAATAAATTCTTAGGATTTCAATAAGTGGCCCAAAGGTATTTAAATTGGCCTTTTCAAAATAAAAAAATATTTCAACCTTTGCAAATGCCCAAAAAACTTTTGTGCAACCCTATAATATTGCATAGCATTTTATTAGAAATTTTGAGCTCCAACAAAAATCAGTTGCTATCTAAACTAAATAGGAAACAGTAGGAATTTTATAAAAAAAGAGAGGGGAAATGACCCTATACATTTTGGCCCACTAGGAAAAGTACCCAACCCAGCCGCCACTCTCCTTCCTCCTGTTCACGGGAGATCGTGGCAGGCATATCCTATTTAGCGCCACAAGCGCCGGAATTAGTTCATTTTGCAAACCGGCGCCTGCAGCGGTGGTAGGCGGGCCGGCCCATTTAGAATCTGTTTCGCCCCCGTCCTGTGGTCGTGTAAGTCTTTCCCCCGACCCCTGTTTCTTCTGTTTTCACATGGCGTCCTCTGTTTCCTCCTCTGCTTCCCCACGACGACTTCCCTTCTTCCCCGAAGCCTGAGTTCGAATCTCAGGCGAATCTCAGGCGAATCAGGCGGATCGACAAGGGAGCGCATCGAGGAACCCTAATCCGACTGCTTCTTCTATGTTCTTCTTCCTCCGTCGCGTGATGGATTCATCTGGTTCGTTCTTCTTCTAACCCTAATCCCCCTCAGGTCTTCGGTTAGGGTTTGTGTTTTTCGTGGTGCTCGTTCTTTTGTGTTGTTGTTTGTTTAAGCGTGGATCTGGCCATGTGCAATGATGGATGGGGTCTCTAGTATCTAGGGTTTGGGGTAGAAAATTTCGCCCCTTATTTTAGATCTTCTATTTGCATGTTATAAATGTATCCTGTTCATGCATGCAAATCCATCTCATGTGACGGATGGCATCTCCCGTGTGTTGGCCCGTGTCCCTCTGCCATGTGTGTAATTGAATCTGCTGTATGATTTATTGTCTTGTTGCGTCTAAATTCATCTCCCCTTTTGTTGTTCTGTCTGTTTTGTGCACATCGGCATGCATAACATAGTTGAAATTTACTAGGGGTTTTGTGATTATTAGGAAGATGTTGGCTCTGAGTATTAATCTTGTGGGATTGGAGAGTGGTTCTTCATGTATTGGAGTATAACTCAATATTAGATTATGGAGTGTATTGTAATAATTTCGAGGGTATAGTGCATTTTGTCTTAGTTAGTGAACTTCAACTTGAGACATTTAGTTTGTCATGGTTTGTTGACAAATTCTCCTTAGCACGTTTCTATTTGTTGGTTCACATTTATGTCTGGATCTAATCGTAGTTTTTGCACATCTGTATGCGACAGTCTCCTGTATTTTCATTTGTTCTTTTTGTTGACACTTGTCTAGTAATATTTCATATAGTCCATACCACAAGGTATTTGGTAATGTCCATAGGTATGTCTTCATCTAATACTAATAACCTATGCCTAATTTAACCGGACACATATCGCTTTTGTGAATGACTAGGTGCTGTACTTCGCGTGATTTTGTTTACTCAAGTTTTGATGTTTGATTGTTCCAGAAAGGGTTCTTGTATAATAATATAATGTTTTTATAGTACTATATATACCATTTTTGTAGTTAGTGCATGGTGCATGTAAAGTTGTCAAGTTCCAACATGTTAGCTTACGAGAGAATTATCAGCTAATTTCTAGAAGAAGCAATTTTCAATTTCAATTTCTGTAGTGGTACTATAGTGCCTTATATAGGAAAAAGAACATAGAAAAAGATAACAGAAAATATCCGCTCAAATCTTTATATATAGAATTAGTGACCTAGGAATTAGAATGTGCTATAGTTATGGCACATGTAGATGAGCTTTAACACAAATATTTTTTTTTTCAACTAGGTTATTGAATTTGAAGAAAATTTGCTCTTAGTATTTCTATGTTTTCTTTTGTCCAATCCCTTTAGTATATTGTGGTTTTTTTAATTATCTGCAATGTCATATATTCATAAGTAGTGCTCATTTGTTAATAGTTTTGTTAAATCTGTATTTGCAGCACACGAAGGAGGTGGGGTTGACCAAGTTCAAGAACCAGAAGGGGACGAACAAACTGAATACCCTCCACGAGGTCTCCGGAATGACTCAGGTGGTATGTTAGTTCTTCTGTTTTCTGTTTGTAGCTTTCACATTTGCTACAGTACAAAACTAGATCAAATTGCTAGAAAAATTATTCTTATGTCAGCTTTTGGTCTTACGCCAAGTTTTTGTCTATTCACTTGTTAGTTTTTGTCTATTAAGTTGTTAGTTTGTGATGTTTGAATGTTAAGTTTGTGCTGTTTGGTCCAACCACGATCATAACCAACTAGTTTCCAAGTCAAATTCCTTCTTATCCCTTTCCACGTAAGTGTGAGTCATACGCCAAGTTTAAACTGTATCAATACATGTTCAAACATGTAGGCTTCTCAATATGTAGAGCTTATCCTACGCATAGCGCAGCTTCCCCAGTTTATACCGTTCCTGTGAAATATCCCAACATGTATAATAACATGAAGTGTTCCAGTATAATTGTGACCAGCACCTTTAGTTTAATTCCTCAAGTACAACGAATGAAATGCAAACCCTTGATCAATTCCAATCAAGCATAATTTCCACAATGAGGTATTAATTAAAATAAAACTATAGTATAATGTTTGAAACACACATAAATTCGTACAGATTTTGCTTTTCAAAGCTACTAAGTACACCACACGTGCACTATCTAATTGTAATCTCCTATTTTGTGTTCTTTGACTTGATTTATTCCCGCTAACTAATTGCTTGTCCATCCAAATAGCAATACCTCCCGCATGTAGCTTCACAGAGATCTAATTCGTGTGATAGTTTATTGGGCTTTATACTTTTTTCATATTCCATGTTTATTGGATAATTCTCTAGATTTTCCACCGTCTTATCAGCTGTTTATATTTTTTTTCGTAGCCCGAGTGTTCCCTAGGAAATTATGCAAGCCAACATACATTACCAGACTTTCTTTCAAGCGTTGGAACAAAACTGTGAAGAAGTTTAGTGATATTCAGTTAGGCCATGTGAGAAAGTACAAATTGGAACCTCTCCTTCATATGCCAGCGAAACTTAAAATACCAATGAATCTGCTTGAATGGATAGATCAGCATATGTTTGGAAGTAAAGAGCCATGTTTCAAGAACAAGAATAAAACTATCAAGACTACTAAAGATATGGTCAACAAAATCTTTGATTTTCCTGGTGGCACCGAGCCTTTTGTATTCAGTAGCGATGATCCCCAGGTGAAGGCAGAGGTTACACAGTTAAGGAACAAATATGTGGATGATCGGAACAAAATGCCGATCAACAAAATAGAGGAGGTGATGCTTAGTGATGAGACAGAAGATGGATTTATCAGGAGCTTTGCATTTTATTTCCTATCATCTATTCTGTGCCCTACCTCATACTATTTTGGTAACATGGAGTTCTTATACTCTCTAAGAGATGTTTCTGCTATACCTTCACTTGGCTTTGGGCAATTGGCACTAGATTTCTTGCGTGAGGAGTCAGAGCGTCATTTTGAAATGATTATGAACAGACCAAGTATTGAGGAAATGAACAAGCCTTCATATATTGGTGGATGTCTTCCTATTTGGGGAGTAAGTTCAATCTTCACTTCCACTTTTTTTATCTCTCTACTTTTTACTTTACTGACCTGTTTATTTTTTAAATGGCAGATCATTTATCTGGATTTTGTTGATTTTGATTTCATTCATAATCATCAGTCAACAGTGGATTATTCTCTTCCTCGGATATCTCATGTTAAGACTGAAGATTTCAAGTATCTCGCATTGGTTGATAGGAATTATGAGTCTAGGAAAAATTATGGGGTTTTACCAGTAAGCATCATACATTGTATATTGTTTCTTGAGTTATCTTTTTAGTTCTAGTACTTTGTTTTCATCATTCGTTTAACTTTAATTTGTAGCTCCGAGACATATCATGCACACCATATGCCAATGTGGTTCCAGTTAACAGTGCTCCTGATGCTCCTGGTGTGTTTAATTCAGTTCCTTCTGTGGAGGTATTTCTTATGAGTAGAATCATTCATTTCTATTTGTTTTATTCTTTGTTGTCTTTTTTTATCTTATATAGATAAACATTTATTTGTAATGTCATTTGTAGGTCAACAATGGTAATTCTATGTCTGAAGCTCTCATTGAAAACAAGTCAATTGATTCAAAAAATCCAGATATCATTTCAGCAGTTCCCAGTTACACTGCAAAATTGGAACCAGATATAAAATTTAAACCAGAGTCACATTTGAAATCAGAGGTATTTTTTGTGTTGTGCCTTTTTGTAGTTCCTATCTAAGTGTTTTCTTGAAAGGAGTGTCCTGTTAGTAATTTTTTTATAATGCAGGCTCCCTCCAATGATGTAGTTAAGAACGAGCCAATATGACCAAAATTTGAGGTTTGTAAACGCATTTCAGAGCTTACATATTTGTCTCCTTTTCTTCATCTTTACTTCAGAGCTTAATAGAAACTCTAGTGCTTACCTGAATATTTGTGACATTCTATGTGGCATTCGTTTTTTTGTTATGACTTATCATGAGCAGCACTTATAATACTTGTTTTGCAAGTAAACATAAGTGCAACATTTATATTTTTGAGAAAAATATTCAATGTAGCTTACTTTCGTTTGCTTTGTTCTTTGCTGAATTCTGTGTGCTTCCTTTTTCTCCAGAACATTTCTGTCCTGAATTCGGTGTACCAAACACCAATTTTTCCAGTTGAGCATCCTACCACTTCACTGCCTAAGGTACTTTTTCAAAAAAATTCCCAATCATAATTTTCATTGAACTTACAACATCATTTCAATTTCCTTTCTCAGCAGGAAGAAATTTTTCTATCAACTGAAGCACATGATAACAATTTTTCTACTGGAGTTGATGCAAAAAGAAGTTTTATATTGATTAGTTCTGCTTCTCCAAACGAAAGAGTGAAACACTTCGAAGGTACTCCAATCATTATTCAGGATGATTCTCCTATCACTCCTGCTGGTGTGACTAATGAAGACATACTAGCCTCTCACTGTGATACAAGTGTAGGAATTTCAATGAACATGGATTTTGTTGTCCAACAAGGTTTTAATTCTTGCCTATTATGTTGTTTTCCCTTTATGTGTTCTCCATTTTCTTGTATTATGAGTCCTGGCGCATTGCAACATTTAATGTTCAAACTTTTTACATATGTGATATGCAGACTTTTCTACAATGAATAATGCAGAAGCTGGACCGAGTACAGGAACTAACACAATGGAAAAGAAGAACAGAAAGAAAAGAGCAGCTAAAGTTCAATCCCCTGAACCACCAAAGAAACTCAAAATCTCTCACGAAGTGGATATCTTCTTTTCCAAATATCTGAGGAAGCCTATATTCCAAGAATAGTAAATCTCTTATTCCTTTAGTTATTTTATCATTTCTTATTTCATTAAATTATGAGAACTTTTTTAGTCTACACATCTACCTAGGAAAATAATTGTAGGCATTTTCTAATCTGCAAGCAATTTTATGGACTAGATTAGTTGTAGACATTTTTCAGGACAGAAATTGTATTATGAAATCCGAACAAATTTATGGATCACCTTAAAGGTAGTTCAGATAAAAAACTTTGTAATTCATACAATTTTGGGCTAAAAAGAAATCATATGGATACCAAACTAATTTAGTTTACAGCTCATTGTTCATACCCCTATAAAAGGATGTTTAACTTTTTGTTTTGAGCACCATAGTGTTGTATATGTATTTTTTTAATTGTTAAAGTATATTTTTTAAGATCCTTTTTTCTCAATTTTAACATTAGTTTTGATTGTTTATTCTGTCCAGCACTCTTTTTGTTGACATAGAGGGTTTTCCTGTAAGCTATGAGAATTACTTAAATTCATTTAAAGCGAGGGGTGAGATTGGAGATGAAGTGATGAACTCATTTATTCAAGTTCTTAACTATGAATGAAAGATGTCATCTGAAGTAAAGCCTTACGTGAAGAAGTACTTTTTCACTTCGTACTTCACTGTGATTTTTCCTTTTAACCTGCCTATTAGGTTCTCTTTTGACCAATTTTTCTTTTTTACTTTCATTCAATCTAAAATATGTACTAATTTTGATTTTGTTGTTCACAGAATAAATTGTTGGTTCCACCTGAGTTATTTGATCCAGTTTCATGCATACGAGAATTTGACAGGATTAATTCAGAAGAAAGCCTTTGGAAGCAAGACTTGGTAAATCTTTTTCAATGCATCCAGTGTTAACCAAGATCTTTTCTACTTGTTTTTTATTCTGAATCTGCTTTTTCTTGTTGAACAGTTATACTTCCCTACTATAAAGTCAAACCACTGGGTTGTACTTTCCATCAACTCTCTCTTTGAGAGATCTCACTTTTTTTATCCCTGTGGCACCATTCTGGGAACTACCCAGCAAGAACTTGTCTACAACTTGGTAAGTAATTATTGAGACATAATATCATTTGAGACATAATATCCTTTTGTTTTTTCAATACATACAAAATTCTTTTCTGATCTACCATTTGTGAATCTCTTTAACTGTGTTTATATTTATATTAAACAGCTTTCCAACTACAATATGCTTTGCAAGCTCAGTAAAAAGCCATTCAAGAATGTATTCTCTTTCAAGCTTGAACCTGTGGGACCTGACCCAACAAACTGTTTAATGTAAGTCCTTTCTTCTTCTTTGTTTTCGTATATTTATTAAAAAAATTCATTTGCAACTTTATTCAACATACTTTTCTGTAGTTATTACATTTTTTCAACCTACTTGTTTGTTATCACACTTGATACTCATTCTCATTTTTCCCGTATTTGTTTTTCTTTATGTAGGCATGACTCAGGCCACTATCTTCCTTTGTACATTGAAAATTTCGAAGGCAAAGCTATGAAGACTTTCAGTGCGGTATATCTTGAAAACTCTTTGCCTTATTATTATTTTTTCTGTTTATCAAAAACTGAATCCAAAGAAAACTTGTGAACACCATGAAGACCATGATATGTTGGTTCTTTTTTTCTGCCCAATGAACACCATGAAGTCCGTTAAAAGTCATGTGCTTTATCTTTTTAGCTTACTAGGGAATGACCTGACTTATTGCATGCATGGTTGGAATTGAAATTTATTCATTTTTTTGAAGTGTTAGTTCATTTTCTATCTATACTTATTTTACCGACATTTTTTCAGGTCTTGTTATGTGTTGTCACGTGTTGTCCCAGCAGTAATTGTTTCACGATGCTCATATGACTTAGTCAAGCTTTTTTCAGCATTTACTATCTGTGCAGCTTCTTGTAATAAATCAGTGATCTAGTACTATATAGTACTTTTTTTCTAGTACTATAAAAAGTTTTCACAAATTCTGTAATTCTATGTCTCACATTTTGTCTATATTGTCTTTACAACCAGGCGAACATTCCGAAGTACAGAATGATATCTGCATTCAAGTTCTTCAAAAGCACTTTGAACAAGCTGAAGGAAGAAGATTTGCCAATAGGAAATTGACTTTCCCAGAACATTCATCTGCAAACATTTTCAATGTGTAATTGATCAGGAGAAAAGGATGCATTTTCCTGTCTACAACACTTTCATCTGTAATCATATGCTAGTACATAGTACTACTTGTTTAAACATATGTTAGCCTTGACCTACTGCTATACTCTTGGATATGTACTTTTTCTTTGAATCCAGATGGCGTACTATATTTTCCATTAACTATATAGTATCTATGTTGGCGTACTGAGCATTTTTTTTACTAAAAATGCAACTATTAGTTTCTTAACCTGTAGTATCTTTGTTGCAATCTCTGCTTATAATAAGGGCTAGTTCTTTTTGGCCGGTTAAGCTTCCGCTCTCCGGCATAAAAAAAGCTGCGCTTTCAATTTGTTGAGACTTTTATATTACCTATGTGCAATATAAGTGGAGCATAATGCCTCCTCCGATCCGGATTACTACCTTTGTCCCATAGTATAAGTAAGTTTTTCACACTACATAGTGTAGTGTCAAAAATGTTGTTATATTATTGGGACGCAGGGAGTACTTGTTTTACATTTCTTTTCTCGAATACGCATGAGCGTGCGTATCATTCATTAAAGAAAATAGATGGCAAGAGCCCCAAATGCACGGTTACAAGCTTATTTACATGCGAATTAATCCGGGACCACCCTAGTTCCTACAATGGACTATTCACTTGCACCCCAGACTACTTGTTCCACCTCCAATCCTTCTGTATCACCTTTGAACAATCTCACCTTCGCTTAAAGTCTATCTTCGTCCTGTATAAGTTGAATGGTGCGAGGGACCGAAGGCGTCACACCATTGAAGACCACATCATTCCTCTGCTTCCATATCATCCACATCTAATTCAGTTCACGCAAAACCAGGTCAAAATCCAAATTCGGTTCTACAACTTTCAAAATCCAAATCTAATTCAATTCATGAATTTTAGTTCACTTCAATAATGTCTACCTTAAAGTTTAGTTCACCGAATTCAAAACCAGTTCATTAAAATTAGTTGTTTTTTACTTCAAATCTAATTCAATTCATGAATTCTACAATGAAAAACCAGAACAGTTTGTTTTTTATACATTGATAATTCAGTTCACCAAGTTCAAATTCGATTCATCAAATTATAATTTTAGTTCACTAGATTCACATTCAGTTCACCACAATTCTCACCATAATCTTAAAATTTAGTTCACTAAAAAACACCATCTAATTCAGTTCATTAAAATATGTTCATTTGGATTCAAGTTTTCAGTTCACGCAAATATAGTTCACCAAGTTCAATTTTAGTTCATCAAATCATAATTTTAGTTCACTAGACTCATATTTAGTTCACTTGAAATACTCATCATAATCTCAAAGTTTAGTTCACAGAATTCAAATTCAGTTCATCTAAAAAAGTTCATCTGGATTCAAGTTTTTAGTTCACACAAATCTAATTCAATTCATGATTTCTGTATTGAAAAACCAGGCCAGTTGTTTTTTATTTTAGTGAACTTTTTTTAAAAAACCAAATTATACATTGATAATTCAGTTCACCAATTTCAGTTTTAGCTCATCAAGTCATAATTTTAGTTCACTAGATTCATATTCAGTTCACTTGATATACTCGTCATAATCTCAAATTTAGTTCATTGAATTCAAATTCAGTTCATCAAAATTAATTCATCTGGATTCAAGTTTTTAGTTCACGCAAATCTAATTCAATTCATGATTTCTGTATTGAAAAACCAGGCCAGTTGTTTTTTTTATTTTAGTGATTTTTTTCAGAAAACCAAATTATACATTGATAATTCAGTTCATCATATCATAATTTTAGTTCACTAGATTCACATT
This sequence comes from Triticum urartu, assembly GCF_056163025.1. Lineage (NCBI taxonomy): Eukaryota > Viridiplantae > Streptophyta > Magnoliopsida > Poales > Poaceae > Triticum > Triticum urartu. Next base: position 77,863,537 of record NC_141873.1, on the reverse strand, counting down.
CAGTTCACCACAGTTCTCATCATAATCTTAAAGTTTAGTTCACTAAAAACACCATCTAATTCAGTTCATTAAAATATGTTCATCTGGATTCAAGTTTTTAGTTCACACAAATCTAGTTCACCAAGTTCAATTTTAGTTCATCAAATCATAATTTTAGTTCAGTAGACTCATATTTAGTTCACTTCAATACTCATCATAATCTCAAAGTTTAGTTCACTGAATTCAAATTCAGTTCATCTAAATTTGTTCATCTGGATTCAAGTTTTTAGCTCACGGAAATATAATTCATTTCATGATTTATGTATTCAAAAACCAGGCCAGTTGTTTTTTATTTTAGTGAACTTTTTTCAAAAAAAACAAATTATACATTGATAATTCAGTTCACCAAGTTCAAATTCGGTTCATCAAATCATAATTTTAGTTCACTAGATTCATATTCAGTTCACTAAATATACTCGTCATAATCTCAAATTTAGTTCACTGAATTCAAGTAAAATTTTGTTCATCAAAATTAGTTCATCTGGATTCAAGTTTTTAGTTCACGCAAATCTAGTTCACCAAGTTCGATTTTAGTTCATCAAATCATAATTTTAGTTCACTAGACTCATATTTAGTTCACTTCAATACTCATCCGAATCTCAAAGTTTAGTTCACAGAATTCAAATTTAGTTCATCTAAATTAGTTCATCTGGATTCAAGTTTTTAGTTCATGCAAATCGAATTCATTTCATGATTTCTGTATTGAAAAATCAGGCCAGTTGTTTTTTATTTTAGTGAACTTTTTTTTAAAAAACCAAATTATATATTGATAATTCAATTCACCAAGTTCAAATTCGGTTCATCAAATCATAATTTTAGTTCACTACATTCACATTCAGTTCACCACAATTCTCATCATAATCTTAAAGTTTAGTTCACTAAAAACAGTATCTAATTCAGTTCATTAAAATATGTTCACCTGGATTCAAGTTTTTAATTCACCCAAACCTAGTTCTACAAGTTAAAATTTAGTTCATCAAATCATAATTTTAGTTCACTAGACTCATATTTAGATCACTTTGATACTCATCATAATCTCAAAGTTTAGTTCACAGAATTCAAATTCAGTTTATCTAAATTAGTTCATCTGGATTCAAGTTTTTAGTTCACGCAAATCTAGCTCACTGAGTTCAAATTTTGGGGGTCATCAAATCACAAGTCTAGTTCACTAGATTCATATTCAATTCACTTGAAATACTCATCATAATCTCAAAGTTTAGTTCACTGAATTCAAATTCAGTTCATGTAAATTAGTTCATCTGGATCCAAGTTTTAAGTTAACGCAAATCTAATTAAATTCATGATTTTTTTATTGAAAAACCAGGCCAGTTGTTTCTTATTTTAGTGAACTTTTAAAAAAAAACCAAATTATACATTGATAATTCAGTTCACCAAGTTCAAATTCGGTTCATAAAATCATAATTTTAGTTCATTAGATTCACATGCAGTTCACCACAATTCTCATCATAATCTTAAAGTTTAGTTCACTAAAAAACATTCAAGTTTTTAGTTCACACAAATCTAGCTCACTAAGTTCAAATTTTGGGGGTCATCAAATCACAAGTCTAGTTCACTAGATTCATATTCATTTCACTTGAAATACTCATCATTATCTCAAAGTTTAGTTCACTGAATTCAAATTCAGTTCATCAAAATTAGTTCATCTGGATTCAAGTTTTTAGTTCACGCAAATCTAATTCAATTCATGATTTCTGTATTGAAAAACCAGGCCAGTTGTTTTTTATTTTAGTGAACTTTTTATTAAAAAACAAAATTATACATTGATAATTCAGTTCACCAAGTTCAAATTCGGTTCATCAAATCATAATTCTAGTTCACTAGATTCACATTCAGTTCACCACAATTCTCATCATAATCTTAAAGTTTAGTTCACTGAAAAACACCATCTAATTCAGTTCATTAAAATATGTTCACCTGGATTCAAGTTTTTAATTCACCGAAATCTAGTTCAACAAGTTAAAATTTAGTTCATCAAATCATAATTTTAGTTCACTAGACTCATATTTAGTTCATTTCAATACTCATCATAATCTCAAAGTTTAGTTCACAGAATTCAAATTCAGCTCATCTAAATTAGTTCACCTGGATTCAAGTTTTTAGTTCACGCAAATCTAGTTCACCAAGTTCAATTTTAGTTCATCAAATCATAATTTTAGTTGACTAGACTCATATTTAGTTTACTTCAATACTCATCAGAATCTCAAAGTTTAGTTCACTGAATTCAAATTCAGTTCATCAAAATTAGTTCATCTGGATTCAAGTTTTTAGTTCACGCAAATCTAATTCAATTCATGATTTCTGTATTGAAAAACCAGGCCAGTTGTTTTTTATTTTAGTGAACTTTTTTTTAAAAACCAAATTATACATTGATAATTTAATTCACCAAGTTCAAATTCGGTTCATCAAATCATAATTTTAGTTCACTAGATTCATATTCAGTTCACTTGATATACTCGTCATAATCTCAAATTTAGTTCACTGAATTCAAATTCAGTTCATCAAAATTAGTTCATCTGGATTCAAGTTTTTAGTTCACGCAAATCTAATTCAATTCATGATTTCTGTATTGAAAAACCAGGCCAGTTGTTTTTTTTATTTTAGTGAACTTTTTTAAAAAAACCAAATTATGCATTGATAATTCAGTTCACCAAGTTCAAATTCGGTTCATCAAATCATAATTTTAGTTCACTAGATTCACATTCAGTTCACCATAATTCTCATCATAATCTTATAGTTTAGTTCACTAAAAACACCATCTAATTTAGTTCATTAAAATATGTTCACCTGGATTCAAGTTTTTAGTTCACGCAAATCTAGTTCACCAAGTTCAAATTTTGGGGGTCATCAAATCATAATTTTAGTTCAGTAAACTCATATTTAGTTCACTTCAATACTCATCATAATCTCAAAGTTCAGTTCACTGAATTCAAATTCAGTTCAACTAAATTTGTTCATCTGGATTCAAGTTTTAGCTCACGGAAATATAATTCATTTCATGATTTATGTATTCAAAAACCAGGCCAGTTGTTTTTTATTTTAGTGATTTAAAAAAACAAATTACACATTGATAATTCAGTTCACCAAGTTCAAATTCGGTTCATCAAATTATAATTTTAGTTCACTAGATTCACATTCAGGTCACCACAATTCTCATCATAATCTTAAACTATAGTTCACTAAAAAACACCATCTAATTCAATTCATTGAATTTTATATAATTTGCATTCAAAATTTAGTTCATTAAATTAGTTTTATATAATTTCGATTAAAAATTTAGTTCATGAAATTTGCAATGAAAACCCTGTTAGTTGTTTTCTATTTTATTATATTTCATGGGAAATAAAAGGTGTTCAATCGAATTCAAAATTTGTTCATAAACAGTCAGATTATAATGAACCAAATCCGTATTCGGTTTTACAACACCGATAATCTAGTTCACTAGACTCATATTTAGTTTATTTCAATACTCATCATAATCTCAAAGTTCAGTTCACAGAATTCAAATTTAGTTCATCTAAATTAGTTCATCTGGATTCAAGTTTTTAGTTCACGTAAATCTAGTTCACCAAGTTCAATTTTAGTTCATCAAATCATAATTTTAGTTCACTAGACTCATATTTAGTTCACTTCAATACTCATCAAAATCTCAAAGTTTAGTTCACTGAATTCAAATTCAGTTCATCAAAATTAGTTCATCTGGATTCAAGTTTTTAGTTCACGCAAATCTAATTCAATTCATGATTTCTGTATTGAAAAACCAGGCCAGTTTCTCTGTATTGAAAAACCAGGCCAGTTGTTTTTTATTTTAGTGAACTTTTTTTAAAAAACCAAATTAACATTGATAATTCAATTCACCAAGTTCAAATTCAGTTCATCAAATCATAATTTTAGTTCACTAGATTCATATTTAGTTCACTTGATATACTCATCATAATCTCAAATTTAGTTCACTGAATTCAAATTCAGTTCATCTGGATTCAAGTTTTTTATTATAATTTTGTTAAATTAGTTCACCACCCTAGTTCATTAAATTAGTTTTATATAATTTGGATTAAAAATTTAGTTCATGAAATTTGCAATGAAAACCCTGTTAGTTGTTTTTTATTTTGATTATATTTCATGGGAAATAAAAGTTGTTCAATCGAATTCAAATTTTTTTAATCAACAGTCAGATTATAATGAACCAAATCCGTATTCTGTTCTACAACACCGATAATCTAGTTCACCAAGTTCAAATTTAATTCATCAAATCATATTTTTAGTTCACTAGACTCATATTTAGTTCACTTCAATACTCATCATAATCTAAAAGTTTAGTTCACTGAATTCAAATTCATCTAAATTTGTTCATGGAAAAAAATTAGTTCAATCGAATCAAAAAAAAGTTCATGAACAGTCAAATTAGAATTCGGTTTATTAAATCATAATTTTAGTTCATCAGATTCACATTCAGTTCACTAAAAAACACCATCTAATTCAGTTCATTAAATTTTATATAATTTGCATTCAAAATTTAGTTCATTAAAATAGTTTTATATAATTTGGATTAAAAATTTAGTTCGCACAAAAGAAATTCATTTCTTCAAATTTGTAATCAAAGTAGTTATGTTGTTTCAAGTTTTCTAAAGTAGTTCAGTTGTTTCTATTTTTAATTCACACTAATCAAATTGAATTCTTGGAAACTCAGATTAATTCACTGTACTTCAGTTGTTTCTATAATTCAATTATCCAATATTCAAAATGGATTCAAAACACAATTTCTACGCCCACATAAGCGTAATGAAAGGTTTTATTTGTATTATAAACCAAAGTAATCCTACTTTAAAATATTATAATTTTATTTAACTAATTTTTTTTTGAAAAATACTTCACTAAAACTGAATTTTTTATCACTTGAATCTAAACTCAAGTTAATAATACTGGATTAAACTTAAAAAAATATGCAAATTCTTCTTGTTTGAACACAAACTTTTCTTTTTTACTACCCTTTAGTTTGAAAAACAAATATGCACTTCTTCATGTCTCACTATTTTCCTCAATTTTGTTTCTCCGAAAACAAATTTTTCCCAAACCAAAATGTATATTCATGTCTAAATTCAACTACAACATCTTGAGTATGAAACAAAAAACAATACCTCATACATCACAAATGCAACGAGTAATTTTTTTTTGTTTCTAAACACAAATAGTGAGGCGTTTACTATTCCTCACACTAATATTTTCAAAAAGCAATAAGAACACCATTTCCAATTACAGCAAGAAATAATGTTTTGTTGAATATATCCCTAAAATAAAGTTGTCGGTGTACTAGAGTAGGGGTACCCTAGTATCCCGAACTTGTGCACGGGCAGTCGCAGCATCCCGCGGCAAGGCTTGCCGGGTGACCGCCAAGATCCTCCGTGGTTCCTTTGGAGCCATTCAAGAACAAAGTACTCGAACCAAGGCCCCGGCAAGAGGAGCTTGCCGGGAAGGCCAACCACGGCATACCAAGAAAACTTGCCGCGACGCGCCGCGCGTCCCGGCAAGGCCTGGTGAGCGACAAGCTCCCGAACACGACAAGACGGCGACCGCGGCAAGGAGCTTGCCGCGGGAAACCCCCACTTCGTGCCCGCGCTCCAGCACACCCGCCAACGTGTCGCTCTAGGACCCTCCCAAGCACACGTGGCGGGAGGCCGTGCAGCTAGGGGTGCGAGGTGGCAAGCAGGCGCTGACAAGATAACCATCGTGGCAAACGGTGGCATCCCTAGCGGTCCCTTTCGGTACTGTTTAGGCGACACAGACGGGCAATTAATGCCCTTGTCCCCTGCCGCTAGGGTTAGGTATGATAACACTGTAGCAGGTAGCTGTGCCTACCACAGCACCTTTCCATTTTTGCCCTTTACCTCTGTTGTCACCTGTCGGTAACCCCTTGAGCATATAAAAGGAGGCCCGTGTGCAACGTGGGAAAAGGGGGGGGAGAGATCCAGTTCCAACACTCATGCTCGGTCTTGCCAGCCGTTGGTGTGTACTGTAGCACTCCGCGCTCCCGAGCTAGAAATCAATACCAAACCACAAAGTAGGAGTAGGGTTTTACGCATCCGTGCGGCCCAAACCTGGGTAAATCGCCCGCGTGCTTCGCCTCGATCTGCTCTTTGCACGACCTCCGCCCCCGCCGAACCGAAAGGGACCCGGCCCGCCGGTCCCATAGGTGCCCGTGTATCAGCAACCCCGGCATCTTTGGCGCGCCAAGTAGGGGGCGTCGAAGTTGTGTGAACCAGATCCGGCGTTCTCGCGAGCTAGATCTTCATCATCTTCGTCAACATGCCGCCGAAGAAGAAAGTTTCGGAGGTAGCTGCTCCGTCCGCGCCGAGCCAGCCACCGCCGGAGCAAACGGTTGGTGGGGCAGGCGCCGGCAGAAGGACACGCGGCGACGAGGGAACTCGCGGTGCTGCCAGGTCCCAGGACAAGGCTGCGCTGCCCATCGGCGGCGTAGCTGGCTCCCACAACGACCGGGCGCACTCCAAGACCTCGGCGTCCGTGCACGCACCGTGCCCGTCTCAGGAGGCGCGGGACCGGCAGCGTCATGGTACTCACGGTACCATGCGTTCGCTAGATCAAGATCGAGCTGGTGGATCTCGGAGCGCCCAGGACCACCATGCACGTCGACCTGCTGACGCGAGCGAGACACGGTCGCCTGGACGAGATACTGCTCCTTCTAACGTAGTTGGAAGTCCGAGCATATCCCGCTCCTCGCACCGTTCGCCACAGCCGTTGCTAGTTGCGCCCTTACTTTGTTTCGAGTCCGCTCAACAACTTAAGTGAGCTGCTAGCGCCCTTACTTTGCTTCGAGTCCGCTCAACAACTTAAGTGAGCCGCCAGCGCCCTTACCTTGTTTCGAGTTCGCTCAGCAACTTAAGTGAGCTGCAACTAGTCGCGACAAGGTTTCTTGCCGGTAGCGGCACCGCCAGCAGGCTGCTGACGTTCCGCGCTCAGCGCTCGCGGCTCAGGCGCCTGCACCGGCAAGTTCCCTAAAAGCGTGAGGCGCGGTTGTCGGAACCTGTTCCGGCAACCACCTTTTGTACAAGTCTTGCCGCTGTTGCATGTGATCCTTTGTACAAAGCCGGGCGCAGACCCCGTGCAGAACACCTACTCCACGGTAAGCAATAACGAGCCGTAAAGCTCCATATCTGTATTTTCTCTTCTTTCTTTTTCACAAGGAAAGGAAGGCTCCCTCGTGCACAAGTTTGCCGAGGGGGAAAGGAGAAGAAAAGGGTATGGGCCAGGCGTCGTTCAAGAATTTCGCCTTGCCGGGAAGCAAACAACAGAAAATATAAGTTGCCAAAGTTTGAGCAATCAAATTTTTTAAATTTTAAGTTATCTCCCTTGAACGACCGCACTTTGTATGGGAAACCTGTGCGCGGAGGAACCAACTCATAGCTAGTTGCGCCCTTACTTCGTTTCGAGTCCGCTCAACGACTTAAGTGAGCTGCTAGCGCCCTTACTTTGCTTCGAGTCCGCTCAGCAACTTAAGTGAGCCGCTAGCGCCCTTACTTTGCTTCGAGTCCGCTCAGCAACTTAAGTGAGCTGCAACTAGTTGCGACGAGGTTTCTTGCCGGTAGCGACACCGCCAGCAGGCTGCTGACGTTCCGCACTCAGCGCTCGCGGCTCAGGTGCCTGCACCGGCAAGTTCCCTGAAAGCGTAGGGTAAAAGCATACAAAGCAAAGAGTCAAGTAGAGGGAATAACATCGCAATGGCTACCCAGAATCAAGTTATACTACGAAAATAGCTTGTCGCAGCTCTGATAAATTGTTTTCATGACGAGGTAAACAGCGACAAGAAAAGAAGAAATGAGCGGCCTAATCTACGCGATCGCCTTCGACCCGCCTGATCCCGCTCACCTTGTCCACGATGGGCGCGACAAGGGCCTTGAGCTCTTCCAGATCAGCTTCTGCCGGCAAGGACCTGAGGATGTTGGTAAGGCGGAGGCCCGGATTGCGGAAGGCCACCTTCATCAACACTTTCTCGAGGGCTCCTGCGCAGATCTTGCGCGACTCGTCAGCTAGTTGCTTGGGGATCCTCTCTCGGAGTCGCTGAAGGGCCGTCGCCACGCCCTTGAAAAACAGGACGAGCTTGGCGCTGGGCTGGAGGTTGTCGTCGGTGGAATACCCGAGATCCTCTATCCCCAGTTGCGCCAGCTCCTTGTCGGTGTCCGTGGCGGCGTTCACAAGGCTCTCCGTCCAGTGCGTCACGGTCTCCCTGAAGGCGTTCTGGGCGGTGGCAGCGCTCTCCAGCAGCGCCTTGTCGGCCTTGATTTCCTCCTTCAAGGCCGCCTCCCGCTTCTTGGCGCTGTCCAGAGTCTTGGTCAAAGTGGTTAGCTTCAACTCAAGATCCACGTTGGAGACCTTGGCGGCGCTGAGCTCCTTGCCCTTCTCGGAGAGATTGGCCTCCAGCCACGCTACCTTCGTCTTCAACTCCTCCTCGGCAGCCTCAGCGGCGGCGGTAACGTCCTCCGCTTGCTTGAGGGCTCCGCCAAGCTTCTCCTCGCGCGAGGCAAGCTCCTCCTCGTGGGCGTCGAGATTGACCTTCCGCTGCGCCAGCTCGCCCTCCTCCGCGGCTAGCTTCACAACGGCAAGTCACTGGCGCTCTTCGGCTTCGGCCTTCTCGAGGAGAAAGGCCTTCTGCGCTTCCACGAGCCACTCACGCTCCTCCGCCAGGGATCGGAGGGCTTCCCGGTGGAAACCCCCGAGCTCTTCTGCGCGCTTCTCAATGTCTGCTCCCGCCTTCGCAACGAGCGCCTCGCGGGACTCCAGCTTGGCCTGCCGCACGCGGTAGAGCGACATTAACCTGCGCAGCAGCTGCTCTTCTTCGGGCTCGTTGCTGCTGCTACTTGGCGCGTCGACCAGCGTCAACCCCGCGGAGGCAAGCACTTCTCCGTCAAAGGTCTCCCCCTCGACTGGCGCTCTGGAGCTTGATGCCCAGGGAAGATTGATGAAGACGTCGTCGCCGGCCTTCAGGTAGACGCCTGGATGGGGCTCTCCGGAGCCTGGCGCTGCGGCAGCAGCGGACGGATCGGCGGTCGGTGTAGTGCCTGGCGCTCCTGCGGCCTTAGGGCCGTCAGTGCGATCGCCGGGCCCCTCGCCAGTTGCCGCGGCGTCTGCCTTGGCGGCCTCTGCGCCGGCGGCGTCGCCACCACCGGTTGCCTCGTCAGCGGCTACCTCGGTTTCCATCTGCTCCGCAGCGGGTGGATCTGACGACCGGAAAAGGGGGAAGAGTCAAGCAAAATCCAGCAAAAACTCGAGGAGATCAAGAGGAGAACCCAAGGGAAGTTTTGAAGCAAGAGGAGTACCTGCACTAGGTTCTGCAGTCTTTGTCTCCGCCGTCGGGGGGCCACTGGCGTTGTCCCTCGCCGGAGAACCCTCCCTTGCCGGAGACTTCTCCCTTGCCAGAGATCCCCCCTTGCCGGAGACTTCTCCCTTACCGGGAAGCCCTCCCTTGCCGGAGAATTCTCCCTTGTCGGGGGATTTTCCCTTGGCTCCTGGTGAGGCTGCTCGGTTCCTACACAAGTCAACAAGCAGATATCAGCAAAGACAAGTACCCATGCGCGCCTCGCCGCGGAAAATAATTCACACACTTACGCTGGGGGCTGCCATGGAGGAAAGTCGCCAGGTCCGGCAAGCTTGCCTCGGGCGCGCCACCTGCTGTCGCAGTGGGCTCGTCCTCGGCAACGATCACCGGGGCCTTGGCTCTCTTTGCCGCTCTCTGGGCCAGAGTCCTAAGAAGGAACAAATTCAAAGCAAAGCAAATGAGATACAAGACAAACGGCAAGATTTGAAGAAATGCAAGTACAACAAGAGAAGCTTACTCTTCTTCTTCTTCTTCCTCGTCGGAACTTAACGCGGAGAAGTCGAAGCCCGGCGCGCGCCCGGCGCGAGGAGGCGGAGGAGAAGCTTCCCTTGGCCGCTTGCCGGGAGCAGTGGCGGTGGTCTGAGACGACCCCGCTCCGGCTGTTGGCGCGGCGCGAGTAGCGGCAGGGACTGAAGCGGTGGTCCGGCTAGACTCCGCTCCAGTTGTCGTCGTAGCATGAGGCGCTCCCGCGGCAACGGTGTTTGCCGTGGTCGAGCGTGTCACGCGGCGTGGCGACTGTTGGCCCGCTTGCCGCTCCGCCACATCGCCAACCTTGCCGAGGCGCCTTCTTGGTGGGGATGGAGGCTCTGCTTCTGGTGGGCTGTCTGAAGACGAGGTGGAAGAAGAGTCGATTTGCAACGAGCCGCTCGTGTCCCTGGCGGGCTCGCTTGGCTCGGCGTCACACCCGACAAGCTCTTTCTTGCCGGCGGCTTCCCCTCGCTCAGCACGGCTTGCCGCTTCCGCTGCATCAGCCTCCTCCACAGTAAACCCGAACTCGCGTGCGGCTGCGGCTGCCGCTGCCTCCTCCATCCTGGTGGCGATGAGCGCCAACTCCGCATCCGTGGTGTCGCGGGTGAGGCCGTCCTTCTCGTCGAGGCAGATTTGCACTTCCACCAAGTCGTCGAAGAATTGCTGCACGACCTCGTCTGCAGGCTCCTGCCAAGTTGGCACAATTCCATGCGAGTCACACTCCGGCATCATTGCACGGATGCGATCGAGCGAGGAATTGTTGCACAACGGCACGATGCCCCCCGGCAACCTGAACACCTCGGGATGTTGGGGGTCATATTTGAACAACTCCTGCAGCATTGCATCGAGCTCCAGGACTGTGAAGTTATAGTTGAGGCCCGGCCGCAGCCTCATAATGTCTGCCGCGTTCTTGAACTCCCAAGTGGGCCTCCCCCGTTCCTGCAGGGGGGCGATGCGGCGGCGAAGGAAGTCTGCGCCAACAGTAAGCCCGGCAAGCCTGAGGCGCAGGATCCTGGTGACAGCAATTCTCAGACTGTCATCTTCCGGGGCCATGTCGCTCCAATCGCTGCCGCGTACTACTGGGATTTTGCGCCGGGTGGTGAATGGTTGCGGATCCTCTTCGTCAATCCAGCACCAATCCGCTCTCCACTCCTCCCACTTGCCGCGGAACTCTCCCTCCAGATAGGTCTCCTTCTTGCCGGCCCTTGAGATCCAGGCAATCCCGCCGGATAGAGGCTCTCCTCTCTCTACTCGGGGCATGAAGAAGTGGCGGAAGAGGGCTACGTTGGGAAGGACTCCGACAAAGTTTTGGCAGAGGTGTGCGAAAAATGCCATGGTCAGGACGGCATTGGGGGTGAAGTCAAGGAGATGGAATCCGTACGTATTCATGATGTCGCAGAAGAAATCTGAGAAGGGCGGACAGAGCCCGCAGTAGAAGAACAGAGCAAAAAAGGGGTATCCGCTCGAAGCCTTCTTCCAAGCAATAGCGGGGAGTACCTTTGTGCGCGGATGCGCGCGCGTCTCCGCCGACCAGAACAGGTAGTACTTCTCCCTCAGCTCCTTCGCGGCGAGCTTGGGATGGAAAACTACCCGCTCCTTCCGCAGCGCCGCGAGCCGCTGCGCCTCGGTCGACTTCACGGCCTTCCCCTTGTCGGCTTTCGGAGCCATGGCGGAAGCAGTGGAGGAGGCCGACGGCGTTGGTGATGCTGGCGGCAATGGGGGGGGGGGCGGGGCGCTGCTCTCTCTCTCTGCTCTGGGAAGGCGAGGGAGCGGCGGAGGTTTCTGAGATCGGAAACAGCAACGGGCGAATGTGCGAACTGCCACCGTTTCCTCTGCTTATGAAGGGGGAGGGGGTGGACGTTCCGCATTTCCAAATAAAATAACCACCCACGACGCCGCATTTGACGCGTGCCGTTCTGGGCATGCGCGGTGGAAGCGGAGAGATATGCGGCGTGACCTAGGCCGCGCGTGCCCGTGCACTGTTTTGGGCCTGACCCAACAGTGCTCGGCACCGTGTCTGGACCAGGCCCGGGGGCTCCTGTCGGTGTACTAGAGTAGGGGTACCCTAGTATCCTGAACTTGTGCACGGGCAGTCGCAGCATCCCGCGGCAAGGCTTGCCGGGTGACCGCCAAGATCCTCCGTGGTTCCTTTGGAGCCATTCAAGAACAAAGTACTCGAACCAAGGCCCCGGCAAGAGGAGCTTGCCGGGAAGGCCAACCACGGCATACCAAGAAAACTTGCCGCGACGCGCCGCGCGTCCCGGCAAGGCCTGGTGAGCGACAAGCTCCCAAACACGACAAGACGGCGACCGCGGCAAGGAGCTTGCCGCGGGAAACCCCTACTTCGTGCCCGCGCTCCAGCACACCCGCCAACGTGTCGCTCTAGGACCCTCCCAAGCACACGTGGCGGGAGGCCGTGCAGCTAGGGGTGCGAGGTGGCAAGCAGGCGCTGACAAGATAACCATCGTGGCAAACGGTGGCATCCCTAGCGGTCCCTTTCGGTACTGTTTAGGCGACACAGACGGGCAATTAATGCCCTTGTCCCCTGCCGCCAGGGTTAGGTATGATAACACTGTAGCAGGTAGCTGTGCCTACCACAGCACCTTTCCATTTTTGCCCTTTACCTCCATTGTCACCTGTCGGTAACCCCTTGAGCATATAAAAGGAGGCCCGTGTGCAACGTGGGAAAAGGGGGGGGGAGAGCCAGTTCCAACACTCACGCTCGGTCTTGCCAGCCGCCGGTGTGTACTGTAGCACTCCGCGCTCCCGAGCTAGAAATCAATACCAAACCACAAAGTAGGAGTAGGGTTTTACGCATCCGTGCGGCCCGAACCTGGGTAAATCGCCCGCGTGCTTCGCCTCGATCTGCTCTTTGCACGACCTCCGCCCCCGCCGAACCGAAAGGGACCCGGCCCGCCGGTCCCATAGGTGCCCGTGGATCAGCAACCCCGGCAAAAGTAATACCACAAAGTATTCTGTAGCCTACAAAAATATCCACTATTCTTATATCCAGCATAGCAACTTCAACCTGAGAGTATCTCAACAATAACTTTTCTTAATCGTTTTTATGCACTAGTACTCACACGTTCATATTGAATTTTTTCTCTTTCGCGCAGCACACTTTTGAGCTTCAATTTCTGAACGAGGCTTCATTCTATTCCCTTTGTTGACAGACTTGTTCTTTTTAACAGCAGGATCTTTTAGGCCCTTGTCACAATTTCTGTTCGTTTCATTCTCATTTGCTTTTTGGTTCCCTTCTGTTTCTTCTCTCCCAGCAAGATACTTGTTATGGACAGTCTTGACTACATCTAATAATTCTTGACAGTACCCAGAATCATGACTAATGTCCGAACAGACCTCACCAACAGTATTCATTACAATTGCATATCGCACGGCATTGTGTGACTAGTCTTCGCTTTGTGCACCAAGAAGATCAATCTTGTGCTTCTTAGCTGAATTTCTCTGAATTCTCTTGTCCACCTTGCCACTATATACCTTTCTGGTATCTTGAGGTAATCAAACTGAGTAAACAGTCTCAGAATGTGGCAGCATAAAATTCCATCCCTGTCAAACTTTCCACATTCACAGTCAAACTGCTCAGCAGCTCGGTCTACATGCACAGTGAATATCTCCCTGTCAAATTCTGGGTTCTCATACTCAAAGTTTCTTTTAAGTTCATATTTTTTATCTTTCTCAATCTCTCTCACTCCAAAAGCAGTGGCATTCATCATCTCTGTCAGGAACTTGGTGTATATGGCTCTAGTATATATCTCAGCTGCATGTCGTTCAAACCGCTGATATCCCCACATAATAGGAACTTTCTCATTAGACAAGAACCTATCTTTGTTTTCTATATGTATCACACTCTCTTGGAACAATTCATATTGACGGATAAATGTTTCAATTGTGTCTTTCCTCAAAACATAATCCTTAAAGTTAGAGTTGAAACTCTCACTTCTGCTTGTTGATCTAGTGAAAGGACAGAACACTCGTTGGTAGTAAGCAGGAACAAAGTACTGCCTATTCTCCAACATCCGCTTGATGTGAGCATGTTTCGCACAACTGTGCTTCTCCAGCATTTCCTGCCATTTGGTTTCAAACTCCTGTACCGTCAATGACTGCATGATACATTCATCCAGGTCCTTCTCCATGCCTTTCTTCAAATGAAAGTATACTTTTAGATTCTCCCTTGCTTTCCTCCAAACATGCCAAATACAAAATCTGTGCAATGCATCTGGGAACACCTTTGGAACTGCTTTTTTCATAGCAGCATCTTGATCAGTGAGCACAACTCCTGGCTTCTTTCCCCCCATCACTTCAACAAATGTCTCAAATAGCCACTTGAAAGTATCTGCTGTTTCATCTTGCAAAAGAGCCTAGCCAAAGACAATTGTTCTTGAGTGGCCATTAACTCCTATTATTGGCGCAAAAGGCATGTTATATTTGTTCGTGCTGAACGTTGTGTCAAACGAAATAATATCTCCATACAACAGGTAATCCAGCCTCGACCTTGAATCTGTCCAAAACAAACTAAGGATGGAATTGGAAGAATCTCTCTGTGCTTTGTATACAAAACCAGGCTTATCAACTTGCAACTTCTCAATATATTCCAAAGTGTGTTCTATATCTGTGTTTCTTCTCTTCTCACGGTCATCTTGCTTCAAATTGTCAAGTTTCTTCACATCAAAAGTTATATTCCCAAATTTTCCACCACACAGCTTCCTAAATATGCTCATTATTTTTCTAGGTTTTATTATGTGTTCCTGTAGCAGCCTGGACAATAACTTCTCAGCATCATTCATACTTCTATGACTAAGGAAGAACTATGTTAGAGATGGATAAGAAACCAAATCATGGTTATGCTTCAAATCTTGGGATTGAATGTGCCATTTTCCATCTTCCAAGCAGACTATAACATGCATTTGGCAGTTCGTTCTTTGAAGAACATTTCTTCTCCTTTTTCTTGCCCCTGTATATGTCGACACAGTCTTCCTGCTCTTGTTGCAAACAAAATATATCTTTCTATTCTTGTGGTTTCTTCCTTTCTTTATTCCGAATCCATTGGTCAGAGCATATACATTAACAAACCTTTTAGCAGCATCCAGAGTACTGAACACCTTCCCAAGTTGAGGCACATTTGTCTTCTCTATTTCATCTGGCGTTGGAAACATATACTCTTCTTCTTTCGAAACACTATCATCATCATCCTCATCAGAATCACCACTGCTACTACCAATGTTTTCAAGAGCATTCTCACAAGAAAGTGCATCCTACACATTTTTTTCAAAACAACGTGAGCAATGAAAAACAGAAAGTCTGTATTTTCTCTCAATAACTTTCATGAAGTTACAATAGAAAACACAAAATAACATAGTACAAACCTTATCAGAACCAAGCACGACGCTCATTGCATTGTCATTTTGAATAGAAGATATATTATCTCCTACTAGTTCAGCATCTTGATTTGCACTTATGACACTAGAAGAAGGACAAGAAACTCCAACACAATTTTGTTGCTGTTGAAAATTTATCTACAATTTTTGGAGCAAAACATGCAATTAAACAACCATGCACGTAAAAATAACAGATTCTTACAAACAGACTGTTTTTAGTGTTCTTTGATATACCTCTTCAATGTCTTGACCATTTGAACCATCTTTATCTTCTTCATTATCATCTCGCTCAGTGACATCTTCTACAACACATTGTGTAGTAATAACTTCTTGCGTAATTGATTCAAATCTGTCATGCGTGCTGAATTTTTCCTGACTTAACATCAATTCCTGACTACTTAGTACTTCCTAAAATATACAAGCAAGTCTATATTAATTTTTTTAACAAAGACTTCTCAAAAAGCAGGAACTTCACTAAAAAATTGTTGTTCCCACGAACTTGACTTACTAACCTCTGTTTTCTTCTTCATTTCATGATACATTACATATTGGTCAAATTCAAGCATAACATCATCACCCTGCATCAAGCAGAACAAATATATTATTAATAAACTTTCTTTTTCACAACTGTGTATAGAAACAACCTGATTGGGTAATTCGAAATATCAGTGAACAAAACATACAACATTTTTTTCTCCTAAACTTTTATCAACTTGATCACTCGTAGTTAGCATCTTTGCTTTTTCTTTGCTCTTCACTGGTTTCTTCTTATTTACTGCTCTAGTTCTTCCACCTGAAAGCACCTAACACAAAAACAAAATACCTTTTCAGCAAGCTCAGTGGATACCATATATTCACTGTCTAGGCAGTACACAATTGAATTTAGAAGAACAAGACTTGGTCTTATTAAACTAAAGATCATCAGTTTAACTATATTCAGTGCACAATGTTTTACACTCAATTGATTCAAAGGATATATTTATTCAACAATGATTCAGTTATCAGGTTGTTTGAGAACTAATGGTTCGTCTGTTTTGTGAAGACAAAGGTTGTTTGAGAATTAGTTTATTTTGGAGACGTAAAAGATTTACACACTAGGAAAATTACTAATGGTTTCTCTGTTTTGTGGCCATAAATTAAATTTAATAAAATAACAGCATAGTTTCTTCAATTCCAAATTGACCACACAATAATTAGCCCTTCTAAACCAGAGTGAATCCATAAATTTTTCCTTCATTTTGTGAATTACAGAGCACAAATGGTGCCACATAGCAGTACACTTTTTTGGGTACCTGATTAATTGAAACTAAAATTAACTTATGCAATCATTACAAAATATAACTGTCCTCCACAATGATCTACTACTTTTTTGAACCTTGTATGTTTACAAAACAGTGCATATGTTTTAAGGAGTTTGTTGATCTGATTATGTACTGTCTGACCCTACACTAGGCAGGTAAGAATATACACATCTATTCAGATGCATCAGAGATTTCAACATACACTGTTATGAATAAATAAGCAAAATTCTGGATAAAAAAGGCAACCACTGTCAGACATGTCCCTTTTTCTCTCAATTTTTTGGTATTCTAGGCACAAGTACTATGAAATCTTGACATATTTGAAGAGCGTTAACAATAGAACCTCCCATAATTAATTGTGCATTCGACCAGATGTTAAATGGTACTTCCTCTGTACCAAATTATAAGACGTTTTTGGTAGGCTATTTAGCATACCAAAAACATCTTGTAATTTGGGACAGAGGTAGTAGCTAACACTGGATGGCAATAAGATCACAAATACTTCACAATACAGGTGCAAGGGTACACTAGTTGACTTCAAACTTCCAGCTTGTACATAAACTTTCAGACAACTAGTCTGGACAAAATTGCTTAATGAAGAGCATGATGTACGTCCCTTGGATTTAACCATGCCGTTTCCCCCCACCTAAACGGACATCAACTTTTGTGGCATGGCAAGACGAAATTTACTGAGAGAAGATGTAGGACACGACGCATGAACCTTCTCCTAGCAATCAAGGAAGTAGCCAGAAGGACAAGAAAAACATGCATAGCCTGTGATTGTCTATCTTGTAAAACTGAAAGGACATGGGCAGAGAGAAGAAAGAACAAGTGTATGCAGACAGCCAGTACATTAGTCTATATAATCTACATAGTTTCTGTACTGACTTTCTAAAAGAGCAACAACTTCTTATGTATGCGCTTTTTATATCTAACATAAGAACATAGCAGATGAAGAAAAGAACCTAGGATCTGGACGATCGGCTTGAAGAACGTAGGTTTTCGATTCCCATGGACGCCAATACTGGTGGAATTGATGTCCTGCCATCCACGCCGGAGAATTCCCCACTGGAAATCTATGCCGCCGCCGGCGACGGCTCCGTTGCCGCCATCGGTGCCACCAATTCCTCCCCTTCGGGACTGGTCGAGAGAGTCGAGAGGTATCTAGAACAATTCCCCTGTTTTCTTTTGTTCAGAGTCTTTTCCTCCCAAGTCACTTACTTGAGGGCCCTGACTTATTTCCATAGGGACCTAAAAAATATTTCAAAGCTGCCGCTAGGTGTTTTTTCGAAAAGTACTGGCAACGTGCTTAAACAGAGGGGCTTATTTGTCAAAAACAAACCACGGGCAGGAAAATTCCCCATTTCTCTTCCACTCTTTCTTTATCTCTTGCTCCGACGACTACCAACTCTCTCCTGGATGCCCTGTTGGGAAATTACTCTTCGCCAACATCAATGCAGGTTTTCCCTTTGAAATCTCTTTTCTGTGTCGTTCCGTAGCTTCTAGATCGTACCTCTGGCGAAACTATGAACCCTAGGTTGAGCTTTTTATCACCAAATGCTTCAGACACGGTGGATCTACTAAATCTTAGGGAGTTCTTCGACTCTGCCCACTAGGTTTCTACTGTTGCTTTCGGTCAGATAAATGAATTAATTAACCTAGTGTCAAAATCTTAGCCTACTGCACTGAAACTTTTAAAGATCCATGCCTAGTTCACTCAACCCTGCCATGGAACTGGTTTGGGATGCTCTGCTACATAGCCGTGCAACATGACAGCAGGTGTACAATTTGTTTTGTCGTCTCTGCTCCTCTGGCACAAATAGGAATTGCTCAATCAATATTTTTTTTGTTGGTCACAGTTGCTGAAGGAATTGCATTTTTGTTTCGGATGTTATATGACCATTATTTTTGGAAACAACTAACGTAAGTTTTCATGTATGTAATACAAAAGAGCATGTGCATCACAGCTTACAAACGTGGCCAAACTAGAGCAGCATTTTTGACATGTGAAATTCTGAATTTTACTTTCAGTACTATCAGTCCTAACAATCAAATGTGATTCAGGAACGACATAGTATTTTTACTTCCAGTACAACTTTTTCACATGTAGCGATAATCAAAATGCTAGTCTCTATTTGTTATCTCTCCCCCCTACTGTTGTGGTGATGCGCTGTGGCCTTGCAGCTCCATTGCCATGTAAAAACTTTTTAATTATTTGTTCAATATTGAAATAGAGTTAAAATTTCAAAATCGAATCACAATGGGCAAGTCTTGTTGATATAACCTTTGGTCAATATATTCACTATGTTCTTTCTGTCTATTGATGACAATGCTTCTTTTTTCTTCTTCTTAACAACGTTGTCTTTTTGTATAATTCATTCATTGATAGACTGGTAGATTGGTAGTCATGGCATTACTCTTGCTATAACTTTTGTGTTGTTATGTGCAGATGGGTTCTGTAGATCAAAGTTTCATCAACAAGAGGAGCAACCAGCAGCATCTTGACACTCAATTAAATGAGCATAATGCAGCTAAGAGATTAAAAGTAAGCACAACAATCATATCCCCCAAAACTAAATTTATTCAAACTGCTCTTTTCTCCCCTTAATTTAATTTAACTGCTCTATCACATATTCATGTTTTTTCCAATTCTAATTCATTCATTGTGTCCACCAGGTCACCGAAATTAATCATATCAGTCTGCTGATCAAGTTTATATCTGAACTAAATGAGGAGGAGAAGCTCATAGTTCATAAGCTTGGGTTCGGTTCTTTGCTTCATATATCATGCAACTGTATATTGGATGATATATTTGAATGGTTAGGAATGCAATTCAACACCACTACTTGCAGAATTGAACTAAGAAATGGTTTCAAGTTCCATTTGACAGAATCAGCTGTACACAAAATCCTAGGCATTCCATGTGGCGGTTTACCAATACAAACAAAGCCTTCAAAACAAACTGTTGATTTCATGAACACATTTCTTGGAACAACAAAAGCAACCCCAGAACACTTGCTATCAATGCTATCTAAAAACATATCAGAAGAAGCTTTCTCTAGGATTTTCATGCTCCTTGTACTATCCATTCTAATTGCCCCGAATTCAAAGGGACTTCTAAGCCCAAAATACTACAGTGCGTTGGTCAATATTGAGTCAGTTCCAAAATACAATTGGTGTCTCTTTACCCTGTCTTTCTTGGTTCATGAGATTGCCAAAATGCAGTCCACTATTGGGAAGAAGAGGTCAAAACTAGCAGGAGGTTGCAAAGTACTATTAGTGGTAAGGATTTATTAGAATTTTAACTTCTTTTTCACTTTAGATCATGTCAAAGACAATTTTTACCTGACTTTTCATTTCCTTCCATATTTTTTGGCAAACTTTGTCAGATTGCACATTTTGAATTCTTGATCACTTCTGACTACAAGATTTCAACCACTACGTTCCCAAGACTTCCTTTGTGGTCAGCAACAATGCTCAGATCATTCATTGCTCTAGACACAAAGCCTGGAGTCTATATTGAGTTTGGGAGGCTTGAAGTAAGTACAAAAGAGACAAATATCAAGATTAACTTTAATTTTGTAGTACTTTTTTGCTCATGAAATTTACCCAGCTGAAAATCCAGTTTCATTTTTTTCCTCAAAATAAAACAGATGAAGCACATAACAGTAACTCCATTCGCTGATTCTATCATTGAGCCACCTATGCAATTACCTGATTCAATTTTGCACTACATCAACAGCAAACTGCCATCGATTCACAACATACAGGTTTGCAAATCTAATTCAGAAGCAAGAATACTTGTCTTTTACTTACAAAGTAGTAGGCTCATCTATATTATTTATTCTTGCTTTGATCTAACTTTATTCTTTCTCAATTCTCATTTTCTTCAAATCAGGAAAGGATTAAGCTTCAAAGTTCCAGTCAGAAATTTTGGCAGACAGTTTTAACAAACTCTATTCCAACGCTGCAATCTTATGTTGACGATGTTCTGAGTTTTTTACCCTCAAGTTCTCCTTCTAAAGATGAACCTCAATATCAACCTTCTTCAGTTACAGCTCTTTCAGGAGTGCACTTGGGTAATGTTGTATCTAATGTTGATTCAACTCGTTCCCTGATACCCATTAGTGCAATGCAGAAACATCCGCACTTGGACTCATTCATGTATTCAACTAATTTCTTGGATTTTCCTGGCCCTCATTCATATCCTCCAAGCTTTGATTCAGAAAATACTCAAGATCTAATTGATTCAATTATTCTAAAATTCTCTGAACGCGTGCTTATTGATGAGCAAATAAATTTCACTCCTACAATATCTATTGGATCCCCAAGTTCCATAGATTTAGCGCCTCTAGAAGTTTTCAACAGAGATGAAATTAATGAAAACTTTACCTATACAATCATTTCTCCTAAAGAAGGTGATACAAACTTTTTATACAATAAAGCTTTTGTTCTGTCCACTTTTTCTTTATTTTGCAGTCCATACATAATTTCCTTCATATTTAAACTACTTACAATATCTCCAGTTCTTTCTTATTATTAGTCAATAAATTTTCATTTTTCTGTGTTTATTCGTTGTATAAATACCAGTTGTCCTGGATTCACTTAGAAACAAACCAACATGGGAAGACTTGAATTCAACAGAAAATCGTAATTCGAGACAAGAGAAATTTAGCTCTACTCATTGGAAATTTATCTCATCTGATTCATCTGCCACAGGTACTTTCAATTTATTTTTCTTCTTCCATAATTTTTATTTTCTCTTCCATTTTATATTTTAATGTTCATACTAACATAAAAAAATTTCATCTTGTCTTAATGCCAGGAGACTCTTTCTACTGTGCACCACATCGAGTCGAACTAGAAGAATTACAAGACAAGTCAATTCTCATTAATTCACATCCGTACCATCAAACACTTGAAAAAAATGTGAAACCAATCTTCCATCTAGTCAAGTGTCTCAACCAGCAGCTCCACCTAATTCTTTCCCAGCAAACTACACTGAAGATGACATACCAAGTTTCAATGCAATAACCGATGCACTACAAGATACAGTCCCACCCTGTATGACTTCTTATCAAACAAGCTCCTACTCTCATCTGGGTTCTTTGTCCAAACTGGTCAAATCTGGGTTCCTCAATGCTAATACTCCATTCCTGTATAGCAATAGTCCACTAAGGCCTTTCAAGATTAACTCTCCACAGCCTGAAATTTCTTTTGGAACTCCACTTAACGATCCAGCGTTGCTCAAACTCATGGAAGAATTTGAAGCTAAATCCAAAAGGAATCAGATAGAGGCAGGAAAGAAGCAGTTTCAAAACTTCTCTTCTACAAAAATTGTTCAGCAGCCCAACTATTTGCAGTTCCAACAAGTTATCTTCTCAACACCAGTGCAAATAGAATTCTACAAGACAATGACTGCAGCTCTTCCAGTTCTAGATTCAAGGTTATTTTTATCCAAACTCGATTCCTTTTAGCTGTACAAATCAGTCATAGTTTTCATCAAACTCTACCATACAAACCATTTATTCGTTCTCACATTATTTTTTTACTAACTTCTAGTTGAAAGTTTCTAATGTTAATTCCAAAACAATAGCCAAAGAATATTCCAAGTGAATGAAGTATGGGTTGACCAGAAAACCTTAACTATTTCCTTAAGACCTGGTTGCTGGATGAATCCGCACTCTTTGGATTGTTACTCAAAGATGCTCAATACTGACCAACTAATCCGCGGTAGGCAAGGCCTAATACCAAATACTGATGTTATTAGGCACATTGTGCAAAGAGAAGATATGGTATGATACATTTAATTCTTTTTCTTTCTCTGTCTTCGAATGTTTTTCTGTGGTAATATCTGCTAGTTTTACCAACCAAATTTTTTTGTCTGCTTTTATCAGGCAATACTCATGAGGCCTATGCTTGATCATTCAGACCCAATATGCAGAGACATTTTAAGTGAAGCAACAGTTGGCTTCAAATTGGAAATAGCAAATTTTGTTAGTACCTTTTCTTTTAAACAAAATTTCTCTTACTGAGTTCTTCAAATGGAAAATTGTGACAAGAACTAACCTACTATGAATTTTCACAGGTCCACTTGCCTTGCTTCAATGATAAGCAATGGATTCTAATAACAGCAAACCTACAGAGTGGAAGATTTTTTGATATTATGAATCCTGATGGGTCTGGACAAGAGAGATTCACAACTATAATAAGCACTGTCTGTTATAATTTCAAGTCACTGTTTGCACTCACCTACCCTAACTGCAATGCATTCAGCATCAAAGACTTTGACTACAGATTCATTGCAGTTCCTAGGACTCATTTCAGGTTAATCAGTTTGACTTCTTACATCATTACCAGTTTTTCCTCCATTTCATCCACATCACGATAACATAAAATTTTAATTTAAGGATTATTATGTTATTTTATCTGGATTTTTTATTCTAACATGCTAGTTAACCTGATTTCATTAATGTAGGTACGACACAGGTGTTTTCCTTCTTCAAATACTAAAAACATATCGTGGCATGGGAGTTCTTGGATTCTCTACTGTAAGAGTTTCTTATCTTCTAAACAACATATTCTAATTGCAATTCTTTAATCTCATAGAAGAAAAATTATTCAGATGATAATCACAACTGTGCAAAATAGGTTGATCTCCAAGCTATGCGCGAAATATTTTTGAATGAGTTTGCAACCTACCAAAATAGCGAGGTCCAACTACCAGTCGTGAGATCATTTCTTCAAAACCACGTAAGTTATAAACACCTCCTTCAATTTTCATACTTATCTTAAAGCAACTTTGTTACTAAGGGAAGTATAAACCAAAAATTCAATCAATCTGTTTCTGCTTTTATTCTTCAGGGTTTCCGGTCTTTCAAATAAAAGGAGTTCGCACAATCAATAGACTGAACAGCTGAAAGGTACACTCTAAAAGAAGTGTGTTTTTGAAAACTAGTACACTTTTTTCACATGATCAAGTCCATATTCAGATGTATATTTTATATTAAGAAACTAAACATATTCTGTTTTTGAATTTTTCAGGGCCACTTGAAGGTGTAATATGGATGAGATCATATTTTCAGCGAGCTTCACATTTCAATATCGAAACAAGGGTCAACACCAACCATTCTAAACTTGTTTCTGGCTTCCAGTAGTGTAGTTGTTCTAAGTAATACACCCCCTGCCAGTATGATTTTACCTATGGAGAGCTATCGGTTTTTTTAATTCAGTTGTACTAATTAGAATAAAATTTCCTTTCAAACCAATAAACTAGTGCAAGCCACTACCAAATTCTGAAATAATTCATTCAGCAGCTACTCTGTGATTTTATGGAGATTTTTTATTGTTATGGAAATTCATACCATTTTTTGGTTCACGCATTTTCTCCTACCGAACATAATCTTATAGAAATTTCCAGTTCAAAGTATATTGACGAAACAGTAGAAGGAACCGACGAACTAGCGCTGAAACAGTCCAAACAGAACAAACAGTAAACTAGCGCCGAAACAGTGCAAACGCACTAGAATTTGGGCCGAACAAAGAATCAGCCCAACATCCTACTTCTGCAGGCGCCAGTTAGGCTAATCGCCGCAAAAGGCGCCGACTAGGAGCACCCATCGTGGCATGCATCCACGACCATGGTCATGCCTTGGCGTGCGTGGCGGCCATCCGACGCCCCTGGCCGCCTACAAGACGATCCTGCGACCCCCTTGGTCGAGACCCTAGCTTTCCCTCCCCCTCCCTCTTGCCGTTTCCCTCTCCCACATGCACCAACCGAAGCTCTGCCCTCCATGGATGACCTTGTTGCCGTAGCCACCTTCCTTCCCGAGCTATGGCACTGCGCCGAAGAGGACCGTCGTCGTCTACAACATCATCTGCGGGGATCCATTCGACCATAGCCGCACTACATTGCCGGGATTGACGCATCTACCTCGCCAATGGCCGCCGCCGCCCCGCGCTCGATCTACCTCACCGGAGCTCCTCCGCCTTCCCCTGTGAGCGCCAGCCCCATTCCCCTCATTTTCCCCTTTGTTCGCTGCTTTGTTGCGCCGCCCAAGTGTCGACCGATGGCCGCGGCGACCGCGACCATGTCACGCTCACCGCGCCCGCGCCCTGCGTCCTGGGCGCCCAGTTCGTGCCCTGGCCGCGCCCACATGCACGCGCTCGGCCGCCCGGCCGCGCCCGCATCCGCCGTAGCTCCTTGGCCGCGCCCCCACTTGCCTCTTACTGCCTTGGCCCCTCGCTCCCTGTGCGCCACGCGCGCTCACAGCAGGCCGCTGCTGCTTCCCGCCGCTGTGTTCTATAGTTGTTGTGCTGCTCTGCTCGCTACCATCTATGTTGATGCTACTTATTGCCTGCTGCCGCTCTTGTGATGCTTCCTCATGCTGCCGCTACTAGCTGCTACTCCAGCCACTGCTCACTGCATCCTAGCCACGCCATGGACATGGCCATGTGCGTGTGAGTGCTTGTGCGATATGCACAGCCACACAGTGGCCGGGCCAACCCAAATTAGTTAGGCCTAATTAATTACAGGGTTGTTAGGATTAATTAGTGTGAGGTTAGCTAGTAGTCTATGACATGTGGGTCCCTTGGTGTAATTAAACTAAATAACAAAAAAACATTTAAGCACGCAATCTATGACACCCGGGCCCCACCTGCAGGTTTGACCAGTCAACAGTTGACTGTTGACTAGACTGTTGACCAGGTCAACTGGGCCCTCGGGTCCCACCAGTCAGCCTCTGTGCTGGTCTGCTGGGTACATTTTTGGGTACGTTTAGCTTCTTCTATTTTAATTTCGGATAAGTAATAAATTCCAAAATTTCAGAAAATGATTAAATCTTTAGAAAATCATAGAAAATAATGCATAACTCGGATGAAAAAGTTTTATACATGAAAGTTGCTCAGAACGACGAGACGAATCCGAATACACGGTCCGTTCACCTGCCACATGCCTCTAACTAGCTGAACATGGAACTTTCTGTTGGGTTTCGTAGTAATTTCAAAAAAATTCCTACGCACACGAAAGATCATGTGATGCATAACAACGAGTGGGGAGAGTGTTGTCTACGTACCCAACGCAGACCGACTGCGGAAGCGCTGACACGACATAGAGGAAGTAGTCGTACGTCTTCACGATCCAACCGATCAAGCACCGAAACTACGGCACCTCCGAGTTCGAGCACACGTTCAGCTCGATGACGATCCCCGGACTTCGATCCAGCAAAGTGTCGGGGAAGAGTTCCGTCAGCACGACGGCGTGGTGACGATCTTGATGCACTACGGCAGCAGGGCTTCGCCTAAACTCCGCTACAGTATTATCGAGGAATATGGTGGCTGGGGGCACCGCACACGGCTAAGGAATAGATCACGTGGATCAACTTGTGTGTTCTAGGGTGCCTCTACCTCAGTATATAAAGGACCAAAAGGGGGGAGGCTGGCCGGCCACAAGGGGTGCGCCAGGAGAGTCCTACTCCCTCTGGGAGTAGGACCCCCCCCCCCCCCCCCCAATCCTAGTTGGAATAGGATTCGCGGAGGGGGAAAAGAGAGAGAGGGGGCCGGCCACCTCTCCTAGTCCTAATAGGACTAGGGGAAGGGGGAGGCGCACAACCCATGTAGGGCTGCCTCTTCTCTTTTCCACTAAGGCCCATCATGGCCCATTTAGCTCCCGGGGGGTTCCGGTTACCTTCCCGGTACTCCGGTAAAATCCCGATTCACCCGGAACTCTTCCGATATCCAAACATAGGCTTCCAATATATCAATCTTTACATCTCGACCATTTCGAGACTCCTCGTCATGTCCGTGATCACATCCGGGACTCCGAACAACCTTCGGTACATCAAAATGCATAAACTCATAATATAACTGTCATCGTAACCTTAAGCGTGCAGACCCTACGGGTTCGAGAACAATGTAGACATGACCGAGACACGTCTCCGGTCAATAACCAATAGCAGGACCTGGATGCCCATATTGGCTCCTACATATTCTACGAAGATCTTTATCGGTCAGACCGCATAACAACATACGTTGTTCCCTTTGTCATCGGTATGTTACTTGCCCGAGATTCGATCGTCGGTATCCAATACCTAGTTCAATCTCGTTACCGGCAAGTCTCTTTACTCGTTCCGTAATACATCATCTCACAACTAACATATTAGTTGTAATGCTTGCAAGGCTTATGTGATGTGCATTACCGAGAGGGCCCAGAGATACCTCTCCGACAATCAGAGTGACAAAACCTAATCTCGAAATACGCCAACCCAACATGTACCATTGGAGACACCTGTAGTACTCCTTTATAATCACCCAGTTACGTTGTGACGTTTGGTAGTACCCAAAGTGTTCCTTCTGGTAAACGGGAGTTGCATAATCTCATAGTTATAGGAACATGTATAAGTCATGAAGAAAGCAATAGCAACATACTAAACGACCGGGTGCTAAGCTAATGGAATGGGTCATGTCAATTAGATCATTCAACTAATGATGTGACCTCGTTAATCAAATAACAACTCATTGTTCATGGTCAGGAAACATAACCATCTTTGATTAATGAGCTAGTCAAGTAGAGGCATACTAGTGACACTTTTGTTTGTCTATGTATTCACACATGTATTATGTTTCTGGTTAATAAAATTCTAGCATGAATAATAAACATTTATCATGATTATAAGGAAATAAATAATAACTTTATTATTGCCTCTAGGGCATATTTCCTTCAGTCTCCCACTTGCACTAGAGTCAATAATCTAGATTACACTGTAATGATTCTAACACCCATGGAGCCTTGGTGCTGATCATGTTTTGCTCGTGGAAGAGGCTTAGTCAACGGGTCTGCAACATTCAGATCCGTATGTATCTTGCAAATCTCTATGTCTCCCACCTGGACTAGATCCCGGATGGAGTTGAAGCGTCTCTTGATGTGCTTGGTCCTTTTGTGAAATCTGGATTCCTTTGCCAAGGCAATTGCACCAGTATTGTCACAAAAGATTTTCATAGGACCCGATGCACTAGGTATGACACCTAGATCGGATATGAACTCCTTCATCCAGACTCCTTCGTTCGCTGCTTCCGTAGCAGCTATGTATTCCGCTTCACATGTAGATCCCGCTATGACGCTTTGTTTAGAACTGCACCAACTGACAGCTCCACCGTTTAATGTAAACATGTATCCGGTTTGCGATTTAGAATCGTCCGGATCAGTGTCAAAGCTTGCATCAACGTAACCTTTTACGGTGAGCTCTTTGTCACCTCCATATACGAGAAACATATCCTTAGTCCTTTTCAGGTATTTCAGGATGTTCTTGACCGCTGTCCAGTGATCCACTCCTGGATTACTTTGGTACCTCCCTGCTAAACTTATAGCAAGGCACACATCAGGTCTGGTACACAGCATTGCATACATGATAGAGCCTATGGCTGAAGCATAGGGAACATCTTTCATTTTCTCTCTATCTTCTGCAGTGGTCGGGCATTGAGTCTTACTCAACTTCATACCTTGTAACACAGGCAAGAACCCTTTCTTTGCTTGATCCATTTTGAACTTCTTCAAAACTTTGTCAAGGTATGTGCTTTGTGAAAGTCCAATTAAGCGTCTTGATCTATCTCTATAGATCTTAATGCCTAATATGTAAGCAGCTTCACCGAGGTCTTTCATTGAAAAACTCTTATTCAAGTATCCTTTTATGCTATCCAGAAATTCTATATCATTTCCAATTAGAAATATGTCATCCACATATAATATCAGAAATGCTACAGAGCTCCCACTCACTTTCTTGTAAATACAGGCTTCTCCGAAAGTCTGTATAAAACCAAATGCTTTGATCACACTATCAAAGCGTTTATTCCAACTCAAAGAGGCTTGCACCAGTCCATAAATGGATCGCTGGAGCTTGCACACTTTGTTAGCTCCCTTTGGATCGACAAAACCTTTCGGTTGCATCATATACAACTCTTCTTCTAGAAATCCATTCAGGAATGCAGTTTTGACATCCATCTGCCAAATTTCATAATCATAAAATGCGGCAATCGCCAACATGATTCGGACAGACTTAAGCATCGCTACGAGTGAGAAGGTGTCATCGTAGTCAATCCCTTGAACTTGCCGAAAACCTTTCGCGACAAGTCGAGCTTTGTAGACAGTAACAATACCATCAGCGTCAGTCTTCTTCTTGAAGATCCATTTATTCTCAATTGCTTGCCGATCATCGGGCAAGTCAACCAAAGTCCATACTTTGTTCTCATACATGGATCCCATCTCAGATTTCATGGCTTCAAGCCACTTTGCGGAATCTGGGCTCACCATCGCTTCTTCATAGTTCGTAGGTTCATCATGATCTAGTAGCATGACTTCCAGAACAGGATTACCGTACCACTCTGGTGCGGATATTATTCTGGTTGATCTACGAGGTTCAGTAGTATCTTGATCTGAAGTTTCATGATCATTATCATTAGCTTCCTCACTAACTGGTGTAGGTGTCACTGAAACAATTTTCTGTGATGTACTACTTTCCAGTAAGGGAGCAGGTACAGTTACCTCGTCAAGTTCTACTTTCCTCCCACTCACTTCTTTCGAGAGAAACTCCTTCTCTAGAAAGGATCCATTCTTAGCAACGAATGTCTTGCCTTTGGATCTGTGATAGAAGGTGTACCCAACAGTCTCCTTTGGGTATCCTATGAAGACACATTTCTCCGATTTGGGTTCGAGCTTATCAGGTTGAAGCTTTTTCACATAAGCATCGCAGCCCCAAACTTTAAGAAACGGCAACTTTGGTTTCTTGCCAAACCACAGTTCATAAGGCGTCGTCTCAACGGATTTTGATGGTGCCCTATTTAACGTGAATGCGGCCGTCTCTAAAGAATAACCCCAAAATTATAGCGGTAAATCTGTAAGAGACATCATAGATCGCACCATATCTAGTAAAGTACGATTACGACGTTCGGACACACCATTACGCTGTGGTGTTCCGGGTGGCGTGAGTTGCGAAACTATTCCACAGTTTTTCAAATGTACACCAAACTCGTAACTCAAATATTCTCCTCCACGATCAGATCGTAGAAACTTTATTTTCTTGTTACGATGATTTTCAACTTCACTCTGAAATTCTTTGAACTTTTCAAATGTTTCAGATTTATGTTTCATTAAGTAGATATACCCATATCTGCTTAAATCATCTGTGAAGGTGAGAAAATAACGATATCCGCCACGAGCCTCAATATTCATCGGACCACATACATCGGTATGTATGATTTCCAACAAATCTGTTGCTCTCTCTCTCCATAGTACCGGAGAACGGTGTTTTAGTCATCTTGCCCATGAGGCACGGTTCGCAAGTACCAAGTGATTCATAATCAAGTGGTTCCAAAAGTCCATCAGTATGGAGTTTCTTCATGCGCTTTACACCGATATGACCTAAACGACAGTGCCACAAATAAGTTGCACTTTCATTATCAACTCTGCATCTTTTGGCTTCAACATTATGAATATGTGTATTACTACTATCGAGATTCAATAAGAATAGACCACTCTTCAAGGGTGCATGACCATAAAAGATATTACTCATATAAATAGAACAACCATTATTCTCTGATTTAAATGAATAACCGTATCGCATTAAACAAGATCCAGATATAATGTTCATGCTCAACGCTGGCACCAAATAACAATTATTTAGGTCTAATATTAATCCCGAAGGTAGATGTAGAGGTAGCGTGCCGACCGCGATCACATCGACTTTGGAACCATTTCCCACGCGCATCGTCACCTCGTCCTTTGCCAGTGCCCGCTTATTCCGTAGTCCCTGTTTCGAGTTGCAAATATTAGCAACAGAACCAGTATCAAATACCTAGGTGCTACTGCGAGCTCTAGTAAGGTACACATCAATAACATGTATATCACATATACCTTTGTTCACCTTGCCATCCTTCTTATCCGCCAAATACTTGGGGCAGTTCCGCTTCCAGTGACCAGTCTGCTTGCAGTAGAAGCACTCAGTTTCAGGCTTAGGTCCAGACTTGGGTTTCTTCTCTTGAGCAGCAACTTGCTTGCCGTTCTTCTTGAAGTTCCCTTTCTTCTTCCCTTTGCCCTTTTTCTTGAAACTAGTGGTCTTGTTAACCATCAACACTTGATGCTCCTTCTTGATTTCTACCTCCGCAGCTTTCAGCATTGCGAAGAGCTCGGGAATAGTCTTGTTCATCCCTTGCATATTATAGTTCATCATGAAGCTTTTGTAGCTTGGTGGTAGTGATTGGAGAATTCTGTCAATGACGCAATCATCCGGAAGATTAACTCCCAATTGGATCAAGTGATTATTATACCCAGACATTTTGAGTATATGCTCACTGACAGAACTGTTCTCCTCCATCTTGCAGCTATAGAACTTATTAGAGACTTCATATCTCTCAATCCGGGCATTTGCTTGAAATATTAACTTCAACTCCTGGAACATCTCATATGCTCCATGACGTTCAAAACGTCGTTGAAGTCCCGATTCTAAGTCGTAAAGCATGGCACACTGAACTATCGACTAGTCATCAGCTTTGCTCTGCCAGACGTTCATAACATCTGGTGTTGCTCCAGCAGCAGGCCTGGCACCCAGCGGTGCTTCCAGGACGTAATTCTTCTGAGCAGCAATGAGGATAATCCTCAAGTTACGGACCCAGTCCGTATAATTGCTACCATCATCTTTCAACTTTGCTTTCTCAAGGAACGCATTAAAATTCAACGGAACAACAGCACGAGCCATCTATCTACAATCAACATAAACAAGCAAGATACTATCAGGTACTAAGTTCATGATAAGTTTAAGTTCAATTAATCAAATTACTTAAGAACTCCCACTTAGATAGACATCCCTCTAATCTTCTAAGTGATTACGTGATCCAAATCAACTAAACCATAACCGATCATCACGTGAGATGGAGTAGTTTTCAATGGTGAACATCGTTATGTTGATCATATCTACTATATGATTCACGCTCGACCTTTCGGTCTCCGTGTTCCGAGGCCATATCTGCATATGCTAGGCTCGTCAAGTTTAACCTGAGTATTCTGCGTGTGCAAAACTGGCTTGCACCCGTTGTAGATGGACGTAGAGCTTATCACACCCGATCATCACGTGGTGTCTGGGCATGACGAACTTTGGCAACGGTGCATACTCAGGGAGAACACTTCTTGATAATTTAGTGAGAGATCATCTTATAATGCTACCGTCAATCAAAGCAAGATAAGATGCATAAAAAGATAAACATCACATGCAATCAATATAAGTGATATGATATGGCCATCATCATCTTGTGCTTGCGATCTCCATCTCCGAAGCACCGTCATGATCACCATCGTCACCGGCGCGACACCTTGATCTCCATCGTAGCATCGTTGTCGTCTCGCCAATCTTATGCTTCCATGACTATCACTACCGTTTAGTAATAAAGTAAAGCATTACATTGCGATTGCATTGCATATAATAAAGCGACAACCATATGGCTCCTGCCAGTTGCCGATAACTCGGTTACAAAACATGATCATCTCATACAATAAAATTCAGCATCATGCCTTGACCATATCACATCACAACATGCCCTGCAAAAACAAGTTAGACGTCCTCTACTTTGTTGTTGCAAGTTTTACGTGGCTGCTACGGGCTTAAGCAAGAACCAATCTCACCTACGCATCAAAACCACAACGATAGTTTGTCAAATAGACTCCGTTTTAACCTTCGCAAGGACCGGGCGTAGCCATACTTGGTTCAACTAAAGTTGGAGAGACAGTCGCCCGCAAGCCACCTGTGTGCAAAGCACGTCGGGGGAACCGGTCTCGCGTAAGCGTACGCGTAAGGTTGGTCCGGGTCATCTCGTCCAACAATGCCGCCGAACCAAAGTATGACATGCTGGTAGGCAGTATGACTTATATCGCCCACAACTCACTTGTGTTCTACTCGTGCATATAACATCAACATAAATAACCTAGGCTCTGATGCCACTATTGGGTTTCGTAGTAATTTCAAAAAAATTCCTACGCACACGCAAGATCATGTGATGCATAGCAACGAGTGGGGAGAGTGTTGTCTACGTACCCAACGCAGACCGACTGCGGAAGCGCTGACACGACGTAGAGGAAGTAGTCGTACGTCTTCATGATCCACCGATCAAGCACCGAAACTACGGCACCTCCGAGTTCGAGCACATGTTCAGCTCGATGACGATCCCCGGACTCCGATCCAGCAAAGTGTCGGGGAAGAGTTCTGTCAGCACGACGGCGTGGTGACGATCTTGATGCACTACAGCAGCAGGGCTTCGCCTAAACTCCGCTACAGTATTATCGAGGAATATGGTGGCTGGGGGCACCGCACACGGCTAAGGAATAGATCACGTGGATCAACTTGTGTGTTCTAGGGTGCCTCTACCTCAGTATATAAAGGACCAAAAGGGGGGAGGCTGGCCGGCCACAAGGGGTGCGCCAGGAGAGTCCTACTCCCTCTGGGAGTAGGATTCCCCCCCCCCCCAATCCTAGTTGGAATAGGATTCGCGGAGGGGGAAAGAGAGAGAGGGGGCCGGCCACCTCTCCTAGTCCTAATAGGACTAGGGGAAGGGGGAGGCGCACAGCCCATGTAGGGCTGCCTCTTCTCTTTTCCACTAAGGCCCATCATGGCCCATTTAGCTCCCGGGGGGTTCCGGTAACCTTCCCGGTACTCCGGTAAAATCCCGATATCACCCGGAACTCTTCTGATATCCAAACATAGGCTTCCAATATATCAATCTTTACGTCTCGACCATTTCGAGACTCCTCGTCATGTCCGTGATCACATCCGGGACTCCGAACAACCTTCGGTACATCAAAATGCATAAACTCATAATATAACTATCATCGTAACCTTAAGCGTGCGGACCCTACGGGTTCGAGAACAATGTAGACATGACCGAGACACGTCTCCGGTCAATAACCAATAGCGGGACCTGGATGCCCATATTGGCTCCTACATATTCTACGAAGATCTTTATCGGTCAGACCGCATAACAACATACGTTGTTCCCTTTGTCATCGGTATGTTACTTGCCCGAGATTCGATCGTCGGTATCCAATACCTAGTTCAATCTCATTACCAGCAAGTCTCTTTACTCGTTCCGTAATACATCATCTCACAACTAACATATTAGTTGTAATGCTTGCAAGGCTTATGTGATGTGCATTACCGAGAGGGCCCAGAGATACCTCTCCGACAATCGGAGTGACAAAACCTAATCTCGAAATACGCCAACCCAACATGTACCATTGGAGACACCTGTAGTACTCCTTTATAATCACCCAGTTACGTTGTGACGTTTGGTAGTACACAAAGTGTTCCTTCCGGTAAACGGGAGTTGTATAATCTCATAGTTATAGGAACATGTATAAGTCATGAAGAAAGCAATAGCAACATACTAAACGATCGGGTGCTAAGCTAATGGAATGGGTCATGTCAATTAGATCATTCAACTAATGATGTGACCTCGTTAATCAAATAACAACTCATTGTTCATGGTTAGGAAACATAATCATCTTTGATTAACGAGCTAGTCAAGTAGAGGCATACTAGTGACACTTTTGTTTGTCTATGTATTCACACATGTATTATGTTTCTGGTTAATACAATTCTAGCATGAATAATAAACATTTATCATGATTATAAGGAAATAAATAATAACTTTATTATTGCCTCTAGGGCATATTTCCTTCACTTTCCCCCTCCGGTCATCTGTTTGACACAGGTCCGGAACCGGGAAAACTTTCCCGGTTGAATTTCCCCTTTACCTATATCGTGTTGCCATACGTTAGGTCACCCCGGCACAGCATATTGCCATGTTATGCTTTGTGATGGTTTGTTTGCTTTATATTTATTGTTTCTTCCCCCTCTTCTCTCCGGTAGACCCCGAGACCGATGTCGCCCCTGTGTTCGACTACGTCGACGACGACACTTCTTCCTTTTCAACAGAGCTTCCAGGCAAGCAAACCCCCTTGAGCATTCCGATATCGCCCATTTCTTTCCCTCTCATGCTTGCATTAGAATTGCTACTACTTTCTGTATGATCCTACTCTGATGCATAGCATGTCTTTGTTACCTGGTTTCATACCTTACCTGCTTATCCTAAACTGCTTAGTATAGGTTGGTTAGAGATCCATCAGTGAACCCACCTTGTCCCAGTTGCCTCGCTTTATGTTCGATGACTCGATCAACGTGATCGACGTCCAGGCCCCGACACCGCACATCACCCCCCTAGTTGTATGACTCTGCGGAGTTACCATCGAGTGCCGAGGGTGGAACCTCTTACATCACTCCTGATGAGATCTCTGTAGTGTAGCTATACGGTCGAGGTCATCGAGGGTGATTTCCTCCTTAACCACTTCTGTTACGGCTTTGTCGTGAAACCCCTCAAGTGTGAACCTCGAGGGTGAATCCTCTTACATTCACCTTGATGATAACATCGAGTGGAATTCACCGGGGGTGATTCCTCGGGGTTTCCCCTTGGTGTTAGACACACAGTTACTATGGTTACTATGACTTTAGACTGAACCATGTTAC
This sequence comes from Triticum urartu, assembly GCF_056163025.1. Classification (NCBI taxonomy): domain Eukaryota; kingdom Viridiplantae; phylum Streptophyta; class Magnoliopsida; order Poales; family Poaceae; genus Triticum; species Triticum urartu. The sequence continues at coordinate 77,828,373 of NC_141873.1, read as the reverse complement.
TAAAGACGGGTCGGCCCTGAGGGGTACCCATGCGAGCTTAATAGCGAGTGATGTGGAGTCGGGTTGACCTGGAAGGTGTCCACGAGATACTTACGAGGCGTGGCCAGGCATTCTTAGCCCTTGCCGCAAGTACTCGAGACGGGGAAACGGGGTCACATATTTCGTGAGTCTCTGCTTGTTACCGTGTGCTGCTAATCCACTACGGTTTGGATATTTGATCCGAGGGGCCTCTGGCCTGATAGCACTAACCATCACGTGGGCATAGTATGGGCGTTCTACGTCGTATACATCAGCCGAAGCTTAATAGACATCAGCGACTGAGTGGCGCGCGCCGGGTTGGACTACGTAAGCACCTGCCTTTTTGAAGGAGGTAGCTAGGTCTGCTCACCGGCTGCCCACGCAATGTGCAGGAGTTCCCGGGGCGATGGCCCATGACCCCTGGGGGCATAGGCTTAGTCCGGCGTGCTGGCCTCTCTATTAAGCCTAGGTCGGGTTGCGGCGTATTGTTTGACCGAGGCCGGGCATGACCCAGGAAAGTGTGTCCGGCCGGAGTTAATCGAGCGTGATGGGTAAGTTGGTGCACCCCTGCAGGGAAGAAACATCTATCGATAGCCTTTCCTACGCTAACGGACACTTGGAGTTGTATCCCGATCGATACAACTAGAACTGGATACTTGTGATGAGAAATGAATGGATATGAGAAATGGATAGTATGGCTCTGGGATTGCTTTCTCGCAGGGTGTCGAGAAAGGATCTCTGGCCGAGGTTGATAACACTACCTACTTTACATTATGTTGATCTGTACTCTTCTATATGCTGCAAGATGCTTGAAGATGCTAGTCTTCGATAGGCTAGGCTTTCCCCTTCTCTTCTGGCATTCTGCAGTTTAGATCTGATGTAAGTCTTGCGAGTACTTTAGATGAGTACTCACAACTACTTTGCTACCTCTTTTCCCCCATACCCAATTGTTGCGACCAGATGACGGATCCCAGAAGCCAGACGACACCACTGAAGACTACTGCTACCCCAAGGGTGCCTACTACTACGTGACGACCGCTGACGACTTGGAGTAGTTAGGAGGCACCCAGGCAGGAGACCTTGCCTTTTCGATCGATGTTGCTTTTGTGCTAGCCTTCTTAAGGCAAACTTGTTTAACTCAGGTCTGTACTCAGATATTGTTGCTTCCGCTGACTCTTATATATTTGAGCTTATGTATTCGAGCCCTAGAGGCCCCTGGCTTGTAATATAAAGCTTGAATTATTTTAATTTGTGTCTAGAGTTCTGTTGTGATATCTTCCCGTGAGTCCTTGATCTGGATTGTACACATTTGCGTGTATGATTAGTGTACGGTCAAATCAGGGGCGTCACAGTACAATTAATTCATCAAGTTCTAATTTCCTCCCACTCACTTCTTTCGATAGAAACTCCTTCTCTAGAATGGTTCTATTCTCGGCAACAAAGATCTTACCTTCGGATCTGTGGTAGCAGGTGTAGTCAATTGTTTCCTTAGGGTATCCTATGAATATGCACTTCCCCGATTTGGGTTCGAGCTTATCAGGCTGAAGCCTTTTGACATAAGTGTCGCAACCCCAAACTTTAAGATACGACAGTTTAGGTTTCTTGCCAAACCATAGTTCATACGGTGTCGTCTCAACGGAGCCCTATTTAATGTGAATGCAGCTGCCTCTAAGGCATAACCCCAAAACGATAGTGGTAAATCAGTAAGAGACATCATAGATCACACCATATCTAATAAAGTACGGTTACGACGTTCGGACACACCATTACGCTGTGGTGTTCTGATACGTCTCCAACGTATCTATAATTTATGAAGTATTCATGCCAATATATTATCATTCTTGGATGTTTTACAATCATTTTATAGCAACTTTATATCATTTTTGGGAGTAACCTATTGACCCAGTGCCCAGTGTCAATTGTTGTTTTTTGCTTGTTTTTTACATCGTAGAAAATCAATATCAAACAGAGTCCAAACACCGCGACACTTTTGGTGGATTTTTTTATGGGCTAGAAGACTCCCGATGGGCCAAAGCAGCACCTGGGGGGTGCCCTGAGGGGGGACAACCCACCAGGGTGCGCCCATGTGGGTTGTGCCCACCTCGGTGGCCTCCCGCACCCATTCTTTGCACTATAATTCCCAAATATTCCTAAACCCTTCGGGGTTAACCTAGATCAGAAGTTCCGCTGCCGTAGAGCTCTGTAGCCACCGAAAACCAATCTAGACCCATTCCGGCACCCTGCCGGAGGGGGGAATCATCTCTGGTGGCCATCTTCATCATCCCGGCGGCCACCACGATGAGGAGGCAGTAGTCCACCCTCGGTGCTGAGGGTTTGTACCAGTAGCTATGTGTTTAATCTCTCTCTCTCTCTCTCGTGATCTATATCATGGGCTTTGTTAATATAGTCAGATCATATGATGTTTCTCCCCTCTATACTCTTGTTCTAATGAATTGAATCTTTACCCTTTGAAATTTTGTCTTGTCGGATTGAATATTCAGAGATCAGAACACATGATATATGTCTTGCGGTATGAATACTGGAGGTGACAATTGGGGTATCTTATTGATTCACTTGATATATGTTATGGCATTCAACTCGTGGATTCCCGCGGTGATATTTGGGTAATCTATGCATAGGGGTTGATGCACGTTTTTCTCCCACGGAAACTTCGGGGTCTCTTTATAGTTCTTTGTGTGGATTGAGTATTATGAATATGAACTTGCTTTGGTGTTATTCTAGTACGAACTCTAGGATAGATCGAACGGAAACAATAGCTTTGTGTTGCTTTAGTACGAACTCTTGAATAGATCGAACGGAAAGAATAGCTTTGAGGTGGCCTCGTACCCTACAAACAATATCTATCTTTTGTTCTCCGCTAATAGGAACCGGGAGTGATTCTTTACTACACTTCGAGGGATAATCATATGATCCAACTATGTTAGCGCTGTTGAGGGATTGCACTAGCGAAAGTACAGACCTTAGACCTTGTTTTTAAGCATTGAAACACCGTTTTTGTACCCGTTTACTATTTTCTACCTTGCTGTTTTTATTTATTCAGATTATAAAAATATATTTCTACAATCCATATTACACTTTTATCACCATCTCTTCGCCGAACTAGTGCACCTATACAATTTACCATTGTATTGGGTGTGTTGGGGACACAAGAGATTGCTTGTATTTGGTTGCAGGGTGGTTTGAGAGAGACCACCTTCATCCTACACCTCTCACGGATTGATAAACCTTAGTTCATCCACTTGAGGGAAAATTGCTACTGTCCTACAAAACTCTGCGCTTGGAGGCCCAACACGTGTCTACAAGAATAAAGTTGCATAGTAGACATCAAGATCTTTTCTGGGGCTGTTGTCGGCGAGGTGAGCGCTTGAAGGTATATCTTTAGATCTTGCAATTGAATCTTTTAGTTTCTTGTTTTATCACTAGTTTCGTTTATAAAAGAAAACTACATAAAAATGGAATTTAGGTTGCATCATATTACTGATCATCTTTATAATATTTAGAAACAAAAAGGTTGCAAGAGAGGTTAGATGATTGTGCTGAAAGATGTCATTTTTTTGCCATCCTTGTGAACTTTGCAATGAACATGGTCATTTAAATCTCCAATGCAAATTCTTTTATGATCAAATCGTGTCCAAAAATTATGATAACTTAATTACCCTTGAGCATCATAAATAGCTTAGTCTTCTTTTGGGGTATGAAGAAATGAAACATATAACTGATAATTTTCAAAATCCCAAGAGATTTATTCAATTTGATCTAGAGGAAATTTATATGTTTTGTGCAGTAAATTGCATTGAGAATCCTTATATTGTCAACTACCTAAAGACAAGAAAACAAATGGAATATGAAGAGATTACTAATGAAATGGAAAATATTTCCCAATACCCTCCTAGTGTTTATTATGATGAATCAGGTAATGAGGAGGAACTTCCTATCCAATCAATCTCTTCAACAAGGAGCTCAAAAAAATTAATTGAACCCACACATGATGTGGTGAAGAAGAAGAAAAGAAGAAAGAATAGAGGTAAAAAGGTAGCTCTCCCAAATAATGTTGCTCCTATTATTGTTGTGCCCCATGAAAATGAATCAAAAATTATTGTGGAAAATGATGAACTTGATGATGATTTTGTTATGCCTATTGCTTGTTGTGATGATTATTATTGGGAAGATAATGATACTTCTTATAATCTTGGAAATATTTTTGGCACTTTCTTTGAAGAATATGATAATAATGTTTGCTATACTATTGGTGCCATTCATTCTATTGATAAGAATGATTGTTATGATATGCAAAACCACAAGCTTGGGGATGCTATGTTTGATGAGTATGATATGTTTGAAGATTTATTTGCTGGAAATAATGATTGTCCTAAGCTTGGGGATGCTTTGCTAAATGAATATGATCCTCTGATTCCTTCTACTTTCGATAATAAAATTTATTATGATGATGGCATGCCTCCTATTTATGATGGTTACATTGATGAAAGTGGGTTTGGAAGAGTGTCAACTCTAGGTAGTAGTGATCCCACTATTTTGGAGGGTATTGAATCTTAATACAATATTGATGAAAGTGGATTTGGAGAGGTCATGACTTTATTTAGTGATAAATCCACTATTTTGGAAGAGGTTTCAATTGACTATGACAATGAAGTTGCTATCTATGATGATTATTATGATGACATCTATGCCATAAAGAGTGATAAATCTTCTATGCTTGTGCATCATGAAAAGAGTGATGTATGTTATAGTTATATTGTTGAATCCATTCATGATGTTTCTGAAAATTATTATGTGGAAGGAACTTATGCTCTTACAAATCTCAATAATATTAAATTTCTTCTCTATGTGTTGATTGTTTTGAATTTGCACTTGTTTTGCCTTCCTATGCTAGTTGATTCTTGTTCCCATAAGTTGTTTGCTCACAAAATCCCTATGCATAGGACGTGGGTTAGACCTAAATGTGCTAGTCATATGCTTCATGATGCTCTCTTCATGTTTCAATTCTTATCTTTTATGCGAGCATCATTGAAATCATCATGCCTAGCTTAAAAGGCATAAAAGAAAAGCGCTTGCTGGGAGATAACCCAACACTTTTACCTACTGTTTTTGTGTGTTCACATGCTTATGCTACTGTATTAATCATGTTTTATAAATTTTGTTTCAATAAAGTACCAACTAAAGCCTTTGGGATCATGTTGGGTGATAGTTGATTTGATCTTGCTGAAAAACAGATACTTTTGCACTCAGAAGACAATTCTCATTTTTAGCAGAAGTGCGATAAAATGCTGATTATTTTTTAAGAAGATTAATATACAAATATCTCACGTGGTCCTAATTTTCAGAATTTTTGGAGTAGCAAAAGTATGGTTTGAGTATAGATTACGACAGACTGTTCTGTTTTTGACAGATTCTGTTTTCAATGCATAGTTCGCTTGTTTTCTAGTTTCTATGGCTTATATTGCTCAATATAAATTGTAGAAATGATATGATACAGTAGGCATTGTGTGAGAACAATTATGAATCTTGTCTTTGGCAGTACCAAAAGTGGAATGGTTTTCTCTTTATCATACTAACCTATCTCACAAAGTTCCGTTAAGTTTTGTGTGATTGAACTTTTCAAGTTTTGGGTGAGATATCGATATGAGGAGAATAAGGAGTGAAAAGAACATAAGATTGGGGATGCCCAAGGCACCCCAAGGAAATATTCAAGGAATATCCAAGCAACTAAACTTGGGGATGCCCTGGAAGGCATCCCCTCTTTCGTCTCCAACATTATCGGTAACCTCACTTGGAGCTATGTTTTCATTCGTCACATGATATATGTTTTACTTGGAGCATCATTTTATTTTGTTAGGATTTTCTTTCTGTTATTTAGAATAATTTTTTGCATCTTTTATTTCAATAAAAGTGGCAATGATAGCCTTTGTCATGCTTATTTTGCAAGTATACATGTTGCTGTTTGAAAACAGAAAGTTTACTGCTGTTGCAAAAATTCCCTAGAAAAGTCAGAATATGATAAAATGTTGAATTTTTTTGTAAAATGAGCTCCGATAAATTTTCATAATGTTTGGAGTTGAATAATTATTGATACTCTTGCATTCTTTATAGACTGTACTGTTTTGGCAGATTGCTGATATGTTTGCATTGTTTGCATATGTTTGCTTGTTTAATGATTGTATTTGCGGATAGGAGTATTAAATATGCATAGGAATTTAGTATGAAATGTTGAATAATAATTTTATTGATTCGCTACAGTAGAGAATGATAAGGTTTTTGCATTGGTTTATAGTAACTTATCTTACGAGTTCTTGTTGAGTTTTGTGTGGATGAAGCTTTTGAGATTTAGGAAAACCGTGATATGAGAAGAATTAAGGAGACAAAAAAGCTAAGCTTGGGGATGCCCAGGGCAGCCCAAGATAATATTTCAAGAAGTCTCAAGCATCTAAGCTTGGGGATGCCCCAGTAGGCATCCCACCTTTCTTCTTCAGCAATTATCGGTTATTATCGGTTGATCCTAAGTTTTTGCTTCTTCACATGATGTGTGCTATTGAAGAAATGTAATTTTGTTTTGTTTTTCTTGTTGTTTTAATTAGATACTTATATCCGAAAGTTTTTAAATAAAATAGAGCCCTCAAATAGTTGCCAGAGAGGCTAAGTAAGTGGCATTCACATCCCGTCAACGAAGCTCTTTTCTATGTAATTTACTCTTGTGCTTCACTTATATCCTATGAGTAAATTGTTGAATAAATTGAATGTCATGAAGTTGAAATCATTTCATGCCTAGTGGTAGCTTCACATTGGTTTTAGAAAGTGAAATTGTTTGAGGCTTGACAATCACAATATTGGTCATACAAGCAATTCACGAATAATTAGTATAAGGAAGAGAACTTTCACATATAAATACACTATCATGGAAATCTTTTGTGATTGTGAGTCCCCATCAAAATATTATATGCCAAAATTGTTGATATTGGACAAGGAAGACAACGTAATGGTTTATGTTTGTTCATATTCACATAGAAGTTATATTGTCATAGATCCTTCAACACGTGGTGCTTGCCCCCATCTTTGCTAGCCAAAAATTCCGCACCAAGTAGAGATACTACTTGTGTATCCAAAAAACCTTAAACCCAAATCTTATTTTCAAGAGTCCACCATACCTACCTAAGGATTGAGCAAGATCCTTCAAGTAAGATGTCATCGGTGCAATAAGGCAATAAAAATTGCTTCTAAAAGTGTAAGATCATTTAATGTAAGAGAAAAATGAGCATTGTATGAACTTGTGATGGTAAAGCAATAAAAGCGACAGACTGCATAATAAAGTTTGCTATCACAAGGGGCACTAAGGGATTGAGCATACAAAAAAAATAAGCGCATGACAACCTCTGCTTCCCTCTGCGAAGGGCCTATCTTTTACTTTTCTGTATTTACTTTTATGCAAGAGTCAAAGTTCTTCTCTCTATTCCTTTTTATTTTTCTCTTTTGGCAAGCATCATGTGCTGAGGAAAGATATAGGCACATATATCCAGTTGGATATGTGTAGCATGAGTTATTATTGTTGACATCACCCTTGAGGTGAATACGTTGGGAGGCAAAACAATAAGCCCCTATCTTTCTATGTGTCCGGTTGAAACGTTTTGCTCATGTGTATGCGGTGAGTGTTAGCAATCATAGAAGACTATATGATGGTTGAGTATGTGGAGCTCTTACTTAAACTCTGTTGAATAAGTTGAATTGCAATTGCTTGGTGACTAAGAACATAGGTTGTTGGGTTTCAAGAGAATTCATTGTTTGAACCTTAACATGTAAATTGGTTGCCACTATAACATGAGAAGTTTCATAAGAAAGAATTGCTGTTATGATGCTAGGAAAAGTGATTGAAATTATCATTGATCAAACTTGTGCACTTTGCTAGCATTCACACTTCATAAATTATTTCTTTTATCATTTATCTACTCGAGGACGAGTAGGAATTAAGTTTGGGGATGCTGATACGTCTCTGATGTCTACTACACAACCTTCTTCTTGTAGACGTTGTTGGGCCTCCAAGTGCAGAGGTTTGTAGGACAGTAGCAAATTTCCCTCAAGTGGATGACCTAAGGTTTATCAATCCGTAGGAGGCGTAGGATGAAGATGGTCTCTCTCAAGCAACCCTGCAACCAAATAACAAAGAGTCTCTTGTGTCCCCAACACACCCAATATAATGGTAAATTGTATAGGTGCCCTAGTTCGGCGAAGAGATGGTGAAACAAGTGGTATATGGATAGTAGATAAAGGTTTTTTTAATATGAAAATATAAAAACAGCAAGGTAACTAATGATAAAAGTGAGCGTAAACGGTATTGCAATGATAGTAAACAAGGCCTAGGGTTCATACTTTCACTAGTGCAAGTTCCCTCAACAATAATAACATAGTTGGATCATATAACTATCCCTCAACATGCAACAAAGAGTCACTCCAAAGTCACTAATAACGGAGAACAAACGAAGAGATTACGGTAGGGTACGAAACCACCTCAAAGTTATTCTTTCCAATCAATCTGTTGGGCTATTCCTATAAGTGTCACAAACAACCCTAGAGTTTGTACTAGAATAACACCTTAAGACACAAATCAACCAAAACCCTAATGTCACCTAGATACTCCAATGTCACCTCAAGTATCCGTGGGTATGATTATACGATATGCGTCACATAATCTCAGATTCATCTATTCAACCAACACGTAAAACCTCAAAGAGTGCCCCAAAGTTCCTACTGGAGAATCACGACGAAAACATGTGCCAACCCCTATGCATAGGTTCATGGGCGGAACCCACAATTTGATCACCAAAACATACATCAAGTGAATCACGTGATATCCCATTGTCACCACAGATATCCACGGAAAGACATACATCAAGTGTTCTCAAATCTTTAAAGACTCAATCCGATAAGATAACTTCAAAGGGGAAACTCAATCCATTACAAGAGAGTAGAGGGGGGGAAGAAACATCATAGGATCCAAATATAATAGCAAAGCTCGCGATACATCAAGATCGTATCACCTCAAGAACACGAGAGAGAGAGAGATCAAACACATAGCTACTGGTACATACCCTCAGCCTCGAGGGAGAACTACTCCCTCCTCGTCATTGAGAGCACCGGGATGATGAAGATGGCCACCGGAGAGGGATTCCCCCTCCGGCAGGGTGCCAGAACGGGTCTAGATGGGCTTTCGGTGGCTATGGAGGCTTCTGGCGGCGGAACTCCCGATCTATTATACTCCCGGATGTTCTTAGGGTATATGGATATATATAGGCGGAAGAAGTACGTTAGGGGGGCCACGAGGGTGGAGGGCGCGCCCCCTGCCTCGTGGCCTCCTCGCAGGTCCCCTGACATGCACTCCAAGTCTTCTGGGCTTCTTTCCTTCCAAAAATGAGTTCCGTGAAGTTTCAGGTCAATTGGACTCCGTTTGATTTTCCTTTTCTTCGAAACCCTAAAACAGGGTAAAAACAGAAACTGGCACTGGGCTCTGGGTTAATAGGTTAGTCCCAAAAATGATATAAAAGTGTATAATAAAGCCCATAAACATTCAAAACAGTAGATAATATAGCATGTAGCAATAAAAAATTATAGATACGTTGGAGACATATCAGCATCCCCAAGCTTAATTCCTGCTCGTCCTCGAGTAGGTAAATGATAAAAACAGATTTTTTTTTGATGCGGAGTGCTACTTGGCATAATTTCAATGTAATTCTTCTTAATTGTGGCATGAATATTCAGATCCGAAAGATTCAAGACAAAAGTTCATATTGACATAAAAATAATAATACTTCAAGCAAACTAACTAAGCAATTATGTTTTCTCAAAATAACATGGCCAAAGAAAGTTCATCCCTACAAAATCATATAGTTTAGTCATGCTCCATTTTTGTCACACAAGAATGCTCTCATCATGCACAACCCCGATGACAAGCCAAGCAATTGTTTCATACTTTAGTAATCTCAAACTCATAAACTTTCACGCAATACATGAGTGCGAGCCATGGATATAGCACTATGGATGGAATAGAATATAATGAGGGGGGTTATGTGGAGAAGACAAAAAGGAGAAAGTCTCACATCAACGAGGCTAATCAATGGGCTATGGAGATGCCCACCGATTGATGTTAATGCAAGGAGTAGGGATTGCCATGCAACAGATGCACTAGAGCTATAAATGTATGAAAGCTCAACAAAAGAAACTAAGTGGGTGTGCATCCAACTTGCTTGCTCACGAAGACCTAGGGCACTTGAGGAGGCCCATTGTTGGAATATACAAGCCAAGTTCTATAATGAAAAATTCCCACTAGTATATGAAAGTGATAACATGAGAGACTCTCTACTATGAAGATCATGGTGCTACTTTGAAGCACAAGTGTGGTAAAAGGATAGTAACATTGTCCCTTCTCTCTTTTTCTCTCATTTTGTTGGGCCTTCTCTTTTTTTATGGCCTTTCTCTTTTTTGGGGGCCTTCTCTTTTTTTATGGCCTTTCTCTTTTTTGGGCCTTCTCTTTTTTATGGCCTTTCTCTTTTTTTTATTCCTCACTTGGGACAATGCTCTAATAATGATGATCATCACACTTCTATTTATTTACAACTCAATGATTACAACTCGATACTAGAACAAAGATGACTCTATATGAATGCCTCCGGCGGTGTACCGGGATATGCAATGAACCAAGAGTGACATGTATGAAAGAATTATGAACGGTGGCTTTGCCACAAATACTATGTCAACTACATGATCATGCTAAGCAATATGACAATGATGAATGTTCATGATGAACGGAATGGTGGAAAGTTGCATGGCAATATATCTCGGAATGGCTATGGAAATGCCATAATAGGTAGGTATGGTGGCTGTTTTGAGGAAGATATAAGGAGGTTTATGTGTGATATAGCGTATCGTATCACGGGGTTTGGATGCACCGGCGAAGTTTGCGCCAACTCTCAATGTGAGAAAGGGCAATGCATGGTACCGCAGAGGCTAGCAAGGATGGAAGGGTGAGAGTGCGTATAATCCATGGACTCAACATTAGTCATAAATAACTCACATACTTATTGCAAAGATCTACAAGCCATCAAAAACCTCAGCACTACGCGCATGCTCCTAGGGGGATAGATTGGTAGGAAAAGACCATCGCTCGTCCCCGACCACCACTCATAAGGAGGACAATCAAATAACACCTCATGTTTCAAAAAAATTACACAACGTTTACCATGCGTGCATGCTACGGGACTTGCAAACTTCAGCACAAGCATTTCTCAATTTCACAACTACTCAACTAGCACGACTTTGATATTATTACCCCATATCTCAAAACAACCATCAAGCATCAAACTTCTCTTAGTATTCAACACATTCATAAGAAAGTTTTATTATTCTTGAATACCTAGCATATTAGGATTTTAAGCAAATTTCCATGCTATTAAGACTCTCAAAATAATCTAAGTGAAGCATGAGAGTTCATCTATTTCTTCAAAATAAAACTACCACCATGCTCTAAAAGATATAAGTGAAGCACTAGAGCAAATGACAAACTACTCCGAAAGATATAAGTGAAGATCAATGAGTAATTGAATAATTATGCAACTATGTGAAGACTCTCTAACATTTAAGAATTTCAGATCTTGGTATTTTATTCAAACAGCAAGCAAAGCAAAATAAAATGACATTCTAAGAATGGCAAACATCATGTGAAGAAGCAAGAACTTAGGATCAACCGAAACTAACCGATAGTTGTTGAAGAAGAAAGGTGGGATGCTAACCGGGGCATCCCCAAGCTTAGATTCTTGAGACTTCTTGAAATATTATCTTGGGATGCCTTTGGCATCGCCAAGATTGAGCTTTTGTGTCTATTTAATTCCTCTCATATCACGGTCTCCCTAAATCTCAAAAGCTTCATCCACACAAAACTCAACAAGGACTCGTGAGATAAGTTAGTATAAACCATTGCAAAAACCTTATCATACTCTACTGTATCAAATCACTAAAATTATTATTCAACATTGCATACTAAATGCCTCTGCATATTTAATAGTTCTATCCTCAAATAGAATCATTAAAGAAGCAAACATATGCAAACAATGCAAACATAACAGCAATCTGCATAAACAGGATAGTCTGTGAAGAATGCAGCAACATCCATACTTCCCTAACTCAAAAAATTATGAAAGAAAATTCCCACTGTAGTAAATTTATCAGAGCGTAATATTCAAAAGGTTTCAACATTTTATCACATTCTGAATTTTCTAGGGAATTATTGCAACAGCGGTAAACTTTCTGTTTTTAAACAGCAATATGTGGACTTCTAACATAGGCATAGTAAAGGCTATCAATGCCACTTTTATTGAAATAAAAGATGCAAAACATTGTTATAAATAAAAGCAAGCAAATCTTAACAAAATAAATTGACACTCCAAGTAAAACACATATCATGTGGCGAATAAAAATATAGCTCCAAGTAAAGTTACCGATGAACGAAGACGAAAGATGGGATGCCTTCCGGGGCATCCCCAAGCTTAGGCTCCTGGATATCCTTTAATATTACCTTGGGGTGCCTTGGGCATCCCCAAGCTTAGACTCTTGCCACTCCTTATTCCATAGTCCATCGAATCCTTACCCAAAACTTGAAAACTTCACAACACAAAACTTAACAGAAAACTCGTAAGCTCCGTTAGTATAAGAAAATAAATCACAACTTCAAGGTACTATAATGAAATCATTGTTTATTTACATTGTTGTAATATCTACTGTATTCCAACTTATTTATGGTTCATACCCTCTGATACTACTCATAGATTCATCAAAATAAGCAAACAACACAATGAAAACAGAATCTGTCAAAAAACAGAACAGTCTGTAGTAATCTGAATCAAACGTATACTTCTGGAACTCATAAAATTCTCAAATAAATTGGTGGACCTTAGTAATTTTTCTATTAATCATCTGAAAAAATAATTAACTAAATATCACTTTCCAAATAAAAATGGCAGCAATTCTCGTGAGCGCTAAAGTTTCTGTTTTGGACAGCATGATCAACAAGACTTTCCCCAAGTCTTCCCAAAGGTTCTACTTGGCACAAACACTAATTAAAATCATAAAACCACATCTAAACAGAGGCTAGAAGAATTATTTATTACTAAACAGGAACAAAAGGCAATGAACAAAAATAAATTTGGGCTGCCTCCCAACAAGCGCTATCGTTTAACGCCCCTAGCTAGGCATGATGATTTCAATGATGCTCATATAAAAGATAAGAATTGTAACATAAAGAGAGCATCATGAAGAATATGACTAGCACATTTAAGTATAACATACTTCCTATGCATAGGGATTTTGTGAGCAATCAACTTATGGGAACAATAATCAACTAGCATAGGAAGGGAAAACAAGCATAACTTCAAAACTTTAAGCACATAGAGAGGAAACTTGATATTATTGCAATTCCTACAAGCATATATTCCTCCCTCATAATAATTTTCAGTAGCATCATGAATGAATTCAACAATATAGCTATCACATAAAGCATTACTTTCATGATGCATAAGCATAGAATTTTTATTACTCTCCACATAAGCAAATTTCTTCTCATGAATAGTAGTGGGAGCAAACTCAACAAAATAACTATCATGTGATTGAAAATTAAGATCAAGATGACAAGTTTCATGGTTATCATTATTCTTTAAAGCATACGTGTCATCACAATAATCATCATAGATAAGAGGCATGCTTTCATCATAATAAATTTGCTCATCAATACTTGGGGGACAAAAAATATCATCTTCATCAAACATAGCTTCCCCAAGCTTGTGGCTTTGCATATCATTAGCATCATGGATATTCAAGGAATTCGTACTAACAACATTGCAATCATGCCCATCATTCAAATATTTAGTGCCAAACATTCTAATGCATTCTTCTTCTAGCACTTGAGCACAATTATCGGAATCCTTATTCTCATGAAAGACATTAAAAAGATGAAGCATATGAGGTAACCTTAATTCCATTTTTGTAATTTTCTTTTATAAACTAAACTAGTGATAAAACAAGAAACAAAAAGACTCGATTGCAAGATCTAAAGATATACATTCAAGTGCTAACCTCCCCGGCAACGGCACCAGAAAAGAGCTTGATGTCTACTACACAACCTTCTTCTTGTAGACGTTGTTGGGCCTCCAAGTGCAGAGGTTTGTAGGACAGTAGCAAATTTCCCTCAAGTGGATGACCTAAGGTTTATCAATCCGTAGGAGGCGTAGGATGAAGATGGTCTCTCTCAAGCAACCCTGCAACCAAATAACAAAGAGTCTCTTGTGTCCCCAACCCACCCAATACAATGGTAAATTGTATAGGTGCACTAGTTCGGCGAAGAGGTGGTGAAACAAGTGGTATATGGATAGTAGATAAAGGTTTTTGTAATATGAAAATATAAAAACAGCAAGGTAACTAATGATAAAAGTGAGCGTAAACGGTATTGCAATGATAGTAAACAAGGCCTAGGGTTTATACTTTCACTAGTGCAAGTTCCCTCAACAATAATAACATAGTTGGATCATATAACTATCCCTCAACATGCAACAAAGAGTCACTCCAAAGTCACTAATAGCGTAGAACAAACGAAGAGATTATGGTAGGGTACGAAACCACCTCAAAGTTATTCTTTCCAATCAATCCGTTGGGCTATTCCTATAAGTGTCACAAACAGCCCTAGAGTTCGTACTAGAATAACACCTTAAGACACAAATCAACCAAAACCCTAATGTCACCTAGATACTCCAATGTCACCTCAAGTATCCGTGGGTATGATTATATGATATGCATCACACAATCTCAGATTCATCTATTCAACCAACACATAGAACCTCAAAGAGTGCCCCAAAGTTCCTACCGGAGAATCACGACGAAAACATATGCCAACCCCTATGCATAGGTTCATGGGCGGAACCCGCAAGTTGATCACCAAAACATACATCAAGTGAATCACGTGATATCCCATTGTTACCACAGATATCCACGGCAAGACATACATCAAGTGTTCTCAAATCTTTAAAGACTCAATCCTATAAGATAACTTCAAAGGGGAAACTCAATCCATTACAAGAGAGTAGAGGGGGGGGGAAGAAACATCATAGGATCCAAATATAATAGCAAAGCTCACGATACATCAAGATCGTATCACCTCAAGAACACGAGAGAGAGAGAGAGAGAGATCAAACACATAGCTACTGGTACATACCCTCAGCCCCAAGGGAGAACTACTCCCTCCTCGTCATGGAGAGCACCGGGATGATGAAGATGACTAACGGAGAGGGATTCCCCCTCCGGCAGGGTGCCGAAACGGGTCTAGATTGGCTTTCGGTGACTACGGAGGCTTCTGGCGGCGGAAGTCCCGATCTATTATACTCCCGGATGTTTTTAGGGTATATGGAGATATATAGGTGGAAGAAGTACGTCAGGGGGGCACGAGGGGCCCATGAGTGGAGGGCGTGCCCAGGGGGGTGGGCGCGCCCCCCTGCCTCGTGGCCTCCTCGTAGGTCCCCCGTCGTGCACTCCAAGTCTTCTGGGCTTCTTTCCTTCCAAAAATGTGTTCCGTGAAGTTTCAGGTCATTTGGACTCCGTTTGATTTTCCTTTTCTTCGAAACCCTAAAACAGGGTAAAAATAGAAACTGGCACTAGGCTCTGGGTTAATAGGTTAGTCCCAAAAATGATATAAAAGTGTATAATAAAGCCCATAAACATTCAAAACAGTAGATAATATAGCATGGAGCAATCAAAAATTATAGATACGTTGGAGACGTATCAGTCTCCAACGTATCTATAATTTATGAAGTATTCATGCTAATATATTATCATTCTTGGATGTTTTACAATCATTTAATAGCAACTTTATATCATTTTTTGGGACTAACCTATTGACCCAGTGCCCAGTGCCAGTTGTTGCTTGTTTTTTACATCGCAGAAAATCAATATCAAACGGAGTCCAAACACCACGACACTTTTGGTGGATTTTTTATGGGCCAGAAGACTCCCGATGGGCCAAAGCAGCACCTGGGGGGTGCCCTGAGGAGGGCACAACCCACCAGGGCGCTCTAGGGCCCCCTAGTGCACCCAAGTGGGTTGTGCCCACTTTGGTGGCCTCCTACACCCCTTCTTTGCACTATAAATTCCCAAATATTCTGAAACCCTTTGGGGTTAATCTAGATCATAAGTTCCGCCACCGCAGGGCTCTGTAGCCACCGAAAATCAATCTAGACCCGTTACGGCAACCTACCGGAGGGGGGAATCATCTCCGGTGGCCATCTTCATCATCCCGGCGGCCACCACGATGAGGAGGGAGTAGTCCACCCTCGGGGCTGAGGGTTTGTACCAATAGCTATGTGTTTAATCTCTCTCTCTCTCTCGTGATCTATATCATGGGCTTTGTTAATATAGTCAGATCATATGATGTTTCTCTTCTCTATACTCTTGTTGTGATGAATTGAATCTTTACCCTTTGAAGTTTTGTCTTGTCGGATTGAATATTCAGAGATGAGAACACATGGTATATGTCTTGCGGTATGAATACTTGAGGTGACAATTGGGGTATCTTATTGAGTCACTTGATATATGTTATGGCATTCAACTCGCGGATTCCCGTGGTGATATTGGGGTAATATATGCATAGGGGTTGATGCACGGTTTTCTCCGACGGAAACTTCGGGGTCTCTTTATAGTTATTTTGGTGGATTGAGTATTATGAATGTTGGGGAACGCAGTATTTCAAAAAAATTCCTGTGATCATGCAAGATCTATCTAGGAGATGCATAGCAATGAGAGGGGACACTACAAAAAAATACACTTCCGTGATGATACGTGTTTGTCATAGTAGGTCACATTTTCTGTCATGCAGGTACATCCATGACAAATTTATGACAGAATGAAGATAGTCATACATGTGCTGTCGTAGAAGTGTTCCATGACATTACCAAAATTATCATCACGGAAGTGTCCACTTCCATGACGATAAATCACGAGTCATAAAAGTGCTTTCATCAAGGGTGACCGACACATGGCATCCACCGTAACGGGACTCCGTTAAGCTATCGGGTCCGGTTTTGGATCCAATAACCCGCTAATAGCCCGGACCAATGGGAATTTTCCACGTGTAAAATTCTCATTGGCTGGAGGAAACACGTGTCGGCTCACCGTTCGGACAGATGTCATCCACTCATTGGACAGGAGGCTCCTATGATACATCGACACGTGGCACTGCCCAACAGAGGCCCATTTCGGTGAAAAGGCCGGCCCGTTTGACTTGGTCAAAAGGTAACGGGCTAGCCCATGGAAAGCGTGTTAACGGCTTGTTCGTATATAGCCCATTTACGGCTCGCTTACTACCGGCCCGTTACGACCTATTGGAATTAAGCCCAGTAGCTTCATCTGGGCCGTCCAATATGATTCCAGCCCGTTGTAACTTTCGGCCCATGTATGGCCCATGAGGTCTTTTGGCCCATATGAGGCCCTTTGTAACTCTCGGCCCATTAAAGGCCCGAGATGAAACCAGCCCATAATGAACAGTGTATCGCTTTATACCCATTAACGGCCCATTGTTCCATTGGTCGTTTCCAGCCATGTTAACTTTCGGCCTTCTAAGGGCCCATTTATTCTTGGGCTCATTTCTAGAATTCAGTTAGATACGGTCCATTACTGGCCTGTTCCATTTGTGGGCCAAATACCGTTTGTGGTCCGTTAACCCGTTGGGCAGTTTTCATAGCGTTATCAAATATGGCCTATTAACGGCCCGTTATGGTCCACGAATAGTACGACCCATGTTTGGCGAAATGATTATACGCCCCGTAGAAGGCCCATGGATCCTACGGCCCATAGAAGGCCCATGGATCATACGGCCCGTAGAAAGTCCATGGATCATACGGCCCATAAAAGGCCCATGGATCCTACGGCCCGTAGAAGGCCCACGGATCCTACGGCCTGAGGAGGCCATGGTTACAACAGTCCGTGTGTTGCCATAATTATTGTGGCCTAGTTACCAAAACTAGGTTATTGTGGCCACTAAAAAACGTGGAAAAAGAGCTGCAGTGACTACAAGCAAACAACTAAACAGGACAATAAGGAAATAAACATGCAAGCAACTAACGCTAGCCTATTACAGCTATTACACATACTACATCCACTGGGCATCAAAGTTCGCCACCAGTGCAAATATAGGGAACAAAGCAGCATATTACATACACTGGCCGTCAAAATTGGCCACTAGTGCAAATAAACGCAGTAGCAAAACAAGTCCATAACTGAAACAACTTTAGAAGAGCTCAAGAAACATTATCCTGGGTATCCCCCATGTTGGCAATAAGCTTAGCAAGCTTATTAGCTTTGTCCTGTTTGGTGCTAAAATCCTCCAACGCTTGTTGTTGCACTAGAAAGTATGCATCTGAATGCTCTAGGGACTTCCACAGTCCTTCCGCTTCTTGTCGCAGCATAGCTGATCGATGTCTTTCAGCTTGTAGTTGAGATTCAAGGAACCGAACTGATTCAGACAGTGAGTTTGAATAGCTTGTGCAAGCGGTAGTGGCCAGTAACTAGAACTATAAACCAAGACATGACTTTGGGGTTGCCTCACTGTCTTCAAGATAGTTTTTCTTAGCTGTTTTATCAGCTTTGTTGGAGACCAACAAGGATGTCTCACGATCCTGAACCTTATCTGCATGACTTCCTTTATTATCATTTCTTAATAAGGCACTCTTCCCCAATATTTTGTCAGCATTCTAAAAGAAGAAACAAGAAGACACATAACAGGTTTAGCATGTACTAGTATATGAAACTCATTTCGGTGAACCAGTTCATTAGTAAGGTGGACAAGATTAAACTACCAAGTCTTCTATTGCCAAGTAGTACATTATAAAAGCATCAAACAAAAAATATATCTATGTTGTGATGCCCCCGATTTAATCGTACACTAATCATACACGCAAACGTGTACGATCAAGATCAGGGACTCACGGGAAGATATCACAACACAACTCTATAAATAAAATAAGTCATACAAGCATCATATTACAAGCCAGGGGCCTCGAGGGCTCGAATACAAGAGCTCGATCATAGACGAGTCAGCAGAAGCAACAATATCTGAGTACAAACATAAGTTAAACAAGTTTTGCCTTAAGAAGGCTAGCACAAACTGGGATACAGATCGAAAGAGGCGTAGGCCTCCTGCCTGGGATCCTCCTAACTACTCCTGGTCGTCGTCAGCGGGCATCACGTAGTAGTAGGCACCTCCGGTGTAGTAGGAGTCGTCGTCGAAGGTGGCGTCTGGCTCCTGGGCTCCAACATCTGGTTGCGACAACCAGGTAGAAGGGATAGGGGGAAAAGAGGGAGAAAGCAACCGTGAGTACTCATCCAAAGTACTCGCAAGCAAGGAGCTATACTACATATGTATGCATGGGTATCAAAGGGAATAAGGGTATCATATGTGGACTGAACTGCAGAAAGCCGGAATAAGGGGGGATAGCTAGTCCTTTCGAAGACTACGCTTCTGGCAGCCTCCGTCTTGCAGCATGTAGAAGAGATTAGACTGGAGTCCTCCAAGTAGCATCGCATAGCATAATCCTAACCGATGATCCTCCCCTCGTCGCCCTGTGAGAGAGCGATCACCGGTTGTATCTGGCACTTGGAAGGGTGTGTTTTATTAAGTATCTGGTTCTAGTTGTCATCAGGTCAAGGTACAACTCCAAGTCATCCTGTTACCGAAGATCACGGCTATTCGAATAGATTAACTTCCCTGTAGGGGTGCACCACATACCCTAACACGCTCGATCCCATTTGGCCGGACACACTTTCCTGGGTCATGCCCGGCCTCGGAAGATCAACACGTCGCAGCCCCACCTAGGCACAACAAAGAGGTCAGCACGCCGGTCTAAACCTAAGCGCACAGGGGTCTGGGCCCATCGCCCATAGCACACCTGCACGTTGCGAACGCGGCCGGAAGCAGAACTAGCCCCCTTAATACAAGAGCAGGCTTACGGTCCAATCCGGCGCGTGCCACTCAGTCGCTGACATCACGAAGGCTTCGGCTGATACCACGACGCCGGGATACCCATAACTACTCCCGCGCAGATGGTTAGTGCGTATAGACCAAATGGCCAGACTCAGATCAAATACCCAGATCTCGTTAAGCGTGTTAAGTATCCACGAACGCCGACCAGGGCCAGCCCCACCTCTCTCCTAGGTGGTCTGAACCTGCCCTGTCGCTCTGCCACAAAGTAACAGTCGGGGGCCGTCGGGAACCCAGGCCCACCTCTACCGGGATGGAGCCACCTGCCCCTTCAGCCCCCATCTCCGAACAGTATCATAAGTAATGTAAATGTGTAAAGTATTTAGTATATGCCCGTGATCACCTCCCGAAGTGATCACGGCCCAGTAGTATAGCATGGCAGACGGGCAAGAGTGTAGGGCCACTGATGGAACACTAGCATCCTATACTAAGCAGTAGGATAGCAGGTAATGGTAACAACAGTAGTAGCAAGGACAGGCTATGCATCAGGATAGGAATAACGGAAAGCAGTAACATGCTACACTACTCTAATGCAAGCAGTATAGAGAAGAGTAGGCGATATCTGGTGATCAAAGGGGGGGCTTGCCTGGTTGCTCTGGCAAGAGAGAGGGGTCGTCAACACCGTAGTCGTACTGGGTAGCAGCGGCGTCGGTCTCGGTGTCTAGCGAGAGAAGAGGGGGAAGAAACAATAAATATAATGCAAACAAATGCATGACGATGCATGACATGACAAAGCGTGATGCTAGGTGTGCCCTAACGCGGTACGAGGTGGTACCGGTGAAGGGGGAAAACATCCGGGAATGTATTCCCGGTGTTTCGCGTTCTCGGACAGATGAAACGGAGGGGGAAAGTTGCGTGTTCGCTATGCTAGGGATGCGTGGCGGATAAACGGGCTGCGTATTCGAATTTGTCTCGTCGTTCTGAGCAACTTTCATGTTGAAAGTATTTTAATCCGAGTTACGGATTAAAAGATATGATTTTCTGAAGATTTTATTAATCTCTGGTATTTAATTAATTATTTAAATTAATTCAAAATGAATTAATGACATCAACATGATGTCATGTTGACGTCAGCAGTCAACTGGGTTGACTGGGTCAAACTGACATGTGGGTCCAATGGGACCCACCTGTCATACCCTGTTTAGGTTAATTAGGTCTTAGTTAAACTAAGTACTATTTAATTAAACTAACTAGTTAATTAGCTTAATTAAACATGATTAATTAACTTAATTAATTTAGTTAATTAATCATTAATTAATTAAATTCATTTCTATTTTTATTTATTATTTATTTTTCTAATTAATTTTCTAATTCCTTTTCTTAATGGGGGCGTGGGCCCCGTTTGGCAGTGGCCCAGAGGGGGCCTAACGGGCGCTGGCGTTAGCGGGGCTACAGGCTCCGGGCGCCCAGCACGAGGGGGCAAGGCCGGCCGGAGCAGCATGCCGCGGCAAGGGGCAGCGCTGGCGGCGCGGCTAGCCGGAGCCGGCGAGGCAGGGGGAGGCGGTGCTGCGGGGGGGGGGGGGGCAGCAGCGGCGAGCGGCTGCTGGGGTGGCCGCTACGGGCGCGCGCGCGTGAGCGCTGGAGGCGCGGGCACGGCCCCGCGCGTGTGAGCGCGCGTGGGTGTGCGGACGGCAGGGGGAATAGCACGGCGGGGGCGCGCACTACGCGGCACGGGCTCGCGGTGCGCGGCGGGAGCGAGGCAGAGGGCGGCGAGCGCGCGCGTGCGCGTGCGTGCATGAGCGGCGGGTGGCCCGGAGCGTGAGCTCCGGCACGCGGGCGCAGCCGAGCTGCGCGGACGGTGAACGGAGAGAGAGGAGGGGCGCAAGGACATGGGAAGGAGGAGGGCGGAGGCCGTGGCCTCACCGGGCTTCGTAGGGGCAACGGCAGCGGGTGTCGAGGTGGGGGACGGGGACAGCGCGATGCGACGCAGGGGAGGACGACGGTGTGGCGGTCCGGCGAGGAGGCGTGGTCGAGGCGGCGTTCCGGGCGACGACGGGGCGACGAGGTCGGTGAAGGCCGTTGGGGAGGAGGACGGATACACGAGGTGGCTGATCCGGCAACGAAGCTCGGCGGCGGGGCGCGGGATCCATGGCGGCAACGGCGACGTCGGCAGGGGCGCGGGAGGGGTTGAGCCCCGATCCAGATCGGGGGGCGAGAGGGAGGAGAGAGTGGGTGGGGAGAATGGGGGAGTGGGGGGTTACGGTTAGGGTTTCCCCCCCTCCTGGGGATAATGTAGGGGCGGTCGGTCGGCTGGGCCAGGTGGGCCGGCCTGGCCGGTGAGCTGGGCCGCCTGGCCCAGTTGGCCAGGGGGGCCCTTTTATTCTTTTTTTTTGCTTTTGTATTTTCTTTTCTTTTATTTCTGTTTTATCTTTGTTTCTTATTGTTTTAGTTTTTTGTGAAATATATACTTGGCATCTAATTTGGTATTTCAATTTAGTCCACTGCCACAAAAACTCTAGTCCCCAAATAATTTAGTTTGATATTTTATTTAATTAGTGAAGGCATTTAAATAATTAGTTTTGCTACTATTTAAATCATTATGGTGTAGTTAAGCATTTCATAAAAGTTTGGTTTCACCACCCCATTTACCTATGATTTATCCGACACATTTAGAACATTTTAGTTTTATTTTTGGAAAACTTTTGTTGTTTGCCTTAATTTCAAATTTGAATTTGAATCGTTTTCGAACTAACACGAGATTAGCGACAGTAACGAAGGTGACGTGGTGTCATTAGCAGAGGTTACTGTAGCTTGATTATCCGGGCGTTACAAATCTCCTCCACTACAAGAAATCTCGTCCCGAGATTTAAGGGGGGTGTAAGGGGGGAGACTAGGTTACACAATTTCTAACGATTCTTCACAGTCTAGGTTGCTCTTCTCGAAGAGGTTGAGCCATTACGTCGACGTCTTCATTTCTTTGCTTCAGGTCATCATGATGAAGTCATCTTCCTTTTTTTTGTGTGTCTTCATCGTACTTACGATAAGGAAAAACGGTAGATTCAGAAGAACAAACCTCTACAAGGTTGCTCATCTGGTAGATAACATCGGGGAAGGTGGCGGAAAGTAACTCTCGAATTGAAACTTAAGAAAATATCGAGAGCAAAGTAATAAGGTACCATGAGAAGTTTCGAGCGCATAGGCAATCATTCGTTGCCTGAAGCGAAGTGTGAAAGGGGTTCAGAGCAATGGGAATAAGTATTGCGTCAGATACCAGATTGATGATCTCATCGGAAGGTGGCTCATGAATTACACACGAGGCCACGCGTGAGGAATAACTTTGGGAACAGGGGGTGTACAGGAGAGTCAGGTTTCGATCCTGATGAACTGTGGGTTATGGGCCCACCATGTGGGTTAAAAGCAGGAAGGGTGGTGACGTATTGCACGATCATGAAAGCAAG
The DNA here is from genome assembly GCF_056163025.1 of Triticum urartu. Lineage (NCBI taxonomy): Eukaryota > Viridiplantae > Streptophyta > Magnoliopsida > Poales > Poaceae > Triticum > Triticum urartu. The sequence goes on along the minus strand of NC_141873.1, from coordinate 77,804,868 downwards.
GCATGTCAGAGGATAGTCTGTCGGTTAGGTCGGCAACAACATCGGTACCAAGGGCGAGGGACGAAGAGAACCATTTTCCTGCTCGTTGAACGAGGCGGTCCAATAGGTAGAGTTCTCGTCCATCGGCGGTTACCGGAAAGTTTTCAACAATAGTAACAGGGTCTTGCTGACAGAATGGTACACCGAGGTGTTTACATAAGCAGGAGAATATTACTGCTTAGATCATATAGATCACAAGAAAGGTTAAACCAACAATGGAAAGGAAAATATGATTATCAAATTAAACAGAACAAGGGGAAGGAAAATGTGTTTAAACACATATTTCAGGGGTATATCCTTCCCAAGGACAAGCAGAGCACGATATCCATGACAGGATATAATGTCGAAAACTCTTGAGGTAAGGGGAGAGAAATTTCATGACATTACCCATACAGTGGTGTTTGGATAATTGAGCAGGAAACATTTAACATTGGGCTTCAAATGTTCTTGTTGAAAATTGGAGTACCATAGACATGCTTCGAGATAGCATTGACATGGCCAACAGGTGAAGATCAGACTTTGGAAACACAAAGGATCCATCAGGAACAACTTATAGAATAAATCTTACAATTTCCTCATGGAAGAATGGCTAACCTTGATAAAAGGATACATATACTACAACAATAGGTCCTCTGGCCAGGGATGCTAAGCAAAGACACCACCTTACCGGGTTATTTAGAGACCAATGTTATAACTCTTGGAAAATGTTCCAACCATCATATCTGACCGAGTTTCATATCTGATTGGTGTCAGGATACCTCAGACTCGGGATGTCTGAGAAGCAAAGGTGCAACACAATTTAACGGGATGACATTGTAAGATTCTCGGGAAATGAACTATGGAAGCAAGTTCCAAAACAAGAGTTTATCATCAAACCAATGATAGGATGATCAGGTGGCTAATGGTCTTAGTGACAATTTATCGAGATTAACAAAAGATGGATTTCCACAGTTATGTGAACAAGGAGATAACCACTGTCAGATCAAATGATATAATGATGTATGTTCGAGGAAAACATCCACAATTAAACATTGGTTGACAGGTGCACCCAAAATATGGCTGGGTCGCACGAACAATGTTAGAATGGTGACTTAATGAACAAAATAATGAGAATGAAACTATCAATCATTCACTTCAAAGCATTAGGATTGCTAGAAGTTTTGAATTCACACCTCTAGGTTCAATTGTCGGTATTCCGATTCGAATCAACACGGGGACCAAGAAATGAACAGAGATGGCGAGAAGTAATTCTATAACAAGAATCCTTAAGAGGTGGGGCATTCCCATGACATTCTTGACATAATAGATGGTAATACTCCAAGGTAGAACACAGCATAAGCTGGATGGCAGGAACCTAAGGTGTAATACAAAACACGAACAAGTTTGTGTTGGAGAGAAGGCAAGGATGTTGTCGATGGTAACTCAAATTACCAAGGAACAAGGGTGGTACTTATCATCACGAATTCGATTGGTATCCTGAAAGGATTCAAAATGTTGATGATGACCACAACAATTTTTGTCGAGAGATTTCATGAGGATGTAATCGATCAGCGATGACATCAAGTCAAAGGGATGATGAAGCAAGAGGTCAATGGAAGCACAGGTATGACACAAACTTGAAATCAAGCTTGTTGTTCAAGGTGAAATGATATGACAAGGAAAATCGACGTAATCTTAGCTCATCGTCGAAAATTGTGCTCCGGGAAGGACCAGGTAGTACAGTCAAAATTGGCACAATAATGATGTAGCCGATTAGGCTAGGAATGACTTGAAGAGTTATTAAACTCATAAGCAACGAAAATTACTTAGAGTTATTGAATCCGAGTGCGGAATCGATTCACTTATCGGTGTTCTCGAGTGATTATTAACTCAGAACCCGGGGGGGGGGGGGGTTGGAATCGGTGAGAATAATAGTTGATGAAGAACTCATAAGAAGTTATGTAGTTCCGTGATAATCTTGAGATACTAGAGTGTAATACATGACGGTAGATCAAAGTAAAGGTTGGTCGGGTGCAATGATCTGTAGAAGACAATTACTTCAACTTGTCCGAGAAATGGTATTTAAAGGAGAACATGGTCGGAAACACTATTGCAAAAGGCCAGATCCCGGATATAAGATGAACTTATACCAAAGGAATAATTAATTTAAGAGAAGCTTTAACGATAAGATCTACATCGTGTCCATGGGCATGAACACAAAGTTCAAGGTCGACTCCCACTTCTTCAATGCATAACCTTACATTTACCTCCCCTTTTTGAAGTTGTAGTGTTGAAAAGTTATCTGACGAAGCGTCAGCAGGGTATAACCCGCATAACTTTCGAGGTCACACAAATTAAGGAAGGCATAGGTTCAACCCATCAGGGTATCGTGGAAACCTATACCACAAACTTCGGGGTAAATAATACAAGCTCAAAAGTAGAGCATTGTTCAAAAGCAGATGATACAATTTACCAAAGGCATTATATACCCATGGAAAGGCTCTCAAGGTTATTCAATATGAAGGACACGGTCGGATAAAATCCAACAAAGGAACCGATGGTCCACAAGGGATCTGATGTGAGCATCGGTACTCAACTAGAAGAAGAAGAATGCACGGGCATCATATTATAGAACATCTGAATAATTCGATGCTTAGATAACAAAGGAATCACGATTTCCAAAATAAAGGATTAGAAGCAGTCGCTCTGATCAAGGATGGATAAGTTGGATAGACCAGAGGCACAATTGACGACAAATAGTTTGGTCGAGAACCAGCTCATGTTCAAAAATGATGTCTGAGCCGGAAAGATAATTTAGAAGGGTTGATAGATGATTGTGTGCATTCGCACACATGTTGAATCAATAGGATCAAAATGACGATGTCAAAAGATACTAGTGAATATTGCCAGATATATGGGAAGCATCCATAATGCAAGTAGACAAGTATTTGCAGAGCAATAAAGCTGCTAAGGATTTTTGGAGGATTGAATAGTATTTCAAAGACTTTTGTGAAACACCCGAACAACTGGGGATGAGCGGATACTCGGAAAGTGCGAGAAATTATTCTTAGGGGTATTCAGGTGGCAAGGAACTGCAAGGCAGTAGGCACAAAATATTCTCGGGGTATCTTGTAATAACAAGATCAACGGGGAATCATTGAATGAATGGCAAGTGTACGTGGTCATCCATAGGGTTTATCGATGGAAGGGAATCGCAAAATCGATGGCACAAAGTCTCAGGAGAACATCGGAGAGTATTGTCAAAATCTTCTGTTGAAGCAGTCGATCATCTGTAATGAAGGGGCTCTCCGGCAGGAAGGGTAATGAGAACCTAAAGTTAGATTTTAGCAAAATCATTTAACCCGAATAGAAGAGAGATCAGAGTTCCAGAGCATAGACGAGGAACAAAATATCCTAATACCACCCAATGGCGACATGGGCCCATGGGCCGCACAGCCATGTTAGTAAAACAGTTTTCATCGACTAGACTCAACTTCGGCCAAGGAGTGTGGAAGAGGGATTCCTACAGGCAGTCGGCTCTGATACCAACTTGTGACGCCCCTGATTTAATCGTACACTAATCATACATGCAAACATGTACGATCAAGATCAGGGACTCACGGGAAGATATCACAACACAACTCTATAAATAAAATAAGTCATACAAGCATCATATTACAAGCCAGGGGCCTCGAGGGCTCGAATACAAGAGCTCGATCATAGACGAGTCAGCGGAAGCAACAGTATCTGAGTACAGACATAAGTTAAACAAGTTTTGCCTTAAGAAGGCTAGCACAAACTGGGATACAGATCGAAAGAGGCACAGGCCTCCTGCCTGGGATCCTCCTAACTACTCCTGGTCGTCGTCAGCGGGCATCACGTAGTAGTAGGCACCTTCGGTGTAGTAGGAGTCGTCGTTGAAGGTGGCGTCTGGCTCCTGGGCTGCAACATCTGGTTGCAACAACCAGGTAGAAGGGATAGGGGGAAAAGAGGGAGAAAGAAACCGTGAGTACTCATCCAAAGTACTCGCAAGCAAGGAGCTATACTACATATGTATGCATGGGTATCAAATGGAATAAGGGTATCATATGTGGACTGAACTGCAGAAAGCCGGAATAAGGGGGGATAGCTAGTCCTTTCGAAGACTACGCCTCTGGCAGCCTCCGTCTTGCAGCATGTAGAAGAGATTAGACTGGAGTCCTCCAAGTAGCATCGCATAGCATAATCCTAACCAATGATCCTCCCCTCGTCGCCCTGTGAGAGAGCGATCACCGGTTGTATCTGGCACTTGGAAGGGTGTGTTTTATTAAGTATCCGGTTCTAGTTGTCATAAGGTCAAGGTACAACTCCAAGTCGTCCTGTTACCAAAGATCACGGCTATTCGAATAGATTAACTTCCCTGCAGGGGTGCACCACATACCCCAACACGCTCGATCCCATTTGGCCGGACACACTTTTCTGGGTCATGCCCGGCCTCGGAAGATCAACACGTCGCATCCCCACCTAGGCACAACAGAGAGGTCAGCACGCCGGTCTAAACCTAAGCGCACAGGGGTCTGGGCCCATCGCCCATAGCACACCTGCACGTTGCGAACGCGGTTGGAAACAGAACTAGCCCCCTTAATACAAGAGCAGGCTTACGGTCCAATCCGGCGCGCGCCACTCAGTCGCTGACGTCACGAAGGCTTCGGCTGATACCACGACGCCGGGATACCCATAACTACTCCCGCGCAGATGGTTAGTGCGTATAGACCAAATGGCCAGACTCAGATCAAATACCCAGATCTCGTTAAGCGTGTTAAGTATCCGCGAACGCCGACCAGGGCCAGGCCCACCTCTCTCCTAGGTGGTCTGAACCTGCCCTGTCGCTCTGCCACAAAGTAACAGTCGGGGGCCGTCGGGAACCCAGGCCCACCTCTACCGGGATGGAGCCACCTGCCCCTTCAGCCCCCATCTCCGAACAGTATCATAAGTAATGTAAATGTGTAAAGTATTTAGTATATGTCCGTGATCACCTCCCGAAGTGATCACGGCCCAGTAGTATAGCATGGCAGACGGACAAGAGTGTAGGGCCACTGATGGAACACTAGCATCCTATACTAAGCAGTAGGATAGCAGGTAATGGTAACAACAGTAGTAGCAAGGACAGGCTATGCATCAGGATAGGAATAACGGAAAGCAGTAACATGCTACACTACTCTAATGCAAGCAGTATAGAGAAGAGTAGGCGATATCTGGTGATCAAGGGGGGGGCTTGCCTGGTTGCTCTGGCAAGAGAGAGGGGTCGTCAACACCGTAGTCGTACTGGGTAGCAGCGGCGTCGGTCTCGGTGTCTAGCGAGAGAAGAGGGGGAAGAAACAATAAATATAATGCAAACAAATGCATGATGATGCATGACATGACAAAGCGTGATGCTAGGTGTGCCCTAACGCGGTACGAGGTGGTACCGGTGAAGGGGGAAAACATCCGGGAATGTATTCCCAGTGTTTCGCGTTCTCGGACAGATGAAACGGAGGGGGAAAGTTGCGTGTTCGCTATGCTAGGGATGTGTGGCGGATAAACGGGCTGCGTATTCGAATTCGTCTCGTCGTTCTGAGCAACTTTCATGTTGAAAGTATTTTAATCCGAGTTACGGATTAAAAGATATGATTTTCTGAAGATTTTATTAATTCCTGGTATTTAATTAATTATTTAAATTAATTCGAAATGAATTAATGACATCAGCATGATGTCATGCTGACATCAGCAGTCAACTAAGTTGACTGGGTCAAACTAACATGTGGGTCCAGTGGGACCCACCTGTCATACCCTGTTTAGGTTAATTAGGTCTTAGTTAAACTAAGTACTATTTAATTAAACTAACTAGTTAATTAGCTTAATTAAACATGATTAATTAACTTAATTAATTTAGTTAATTAATCAATTAATTAATTAAATTCATTTCTATTTTTATTTATTATTTATTTTTCTAATTAATTTTCTAATTCCTTTTTTAATGGGGGCGCGGGCCCCGTTTGGCAGTGGCCCAGAGGGGGCCTAACGGGCGCTGGCGTTAGCGGGGCTGCGGGCTCCGGGCGCCCAGCACGAGGGGGCAAGGCCGGCCGGCCGGAGCAGCATGCCGCGGCAAGGGGCAGCGCTGGCGGCGCGGCTAGCCGGAGCCGGCGAGGCAGGGGGAGGCGGTGCTGCGGGGGGAGGGGGGCAGCAGCGGCGAGCGGCTGCTGGGGTGGCCGCTACGGGCGCGCGCACGCGTGAGCGCTGGAGGCGCGGGCGCGGCCCCGCGCGTGTGAGCGCGCGTGGGTGCGCGGGCGGTAGGGGGAATAGCACGGCGGGGGCGCGCACTACGCGGCACGGGCTCGCGGTGCGCGGCGGGAGCGAGGCAGAGGGCGGCGAGCGCGCGCGTGCGCGTGCGTGCGTGAGCGGCGGGTGGCCCGGAGCGTGAGCTCCGGCACGTGGGCGCAGCCGAGCTGCGCGGGCGGTGAACGGAGAGAGAGGAGGGGCGCAGGGACATGGGAAGGAGGAGGGCGGAGGCTGTGGCCTCACCGGGCTTCGTAGGGGCAACGACAGCGGGTGTCGAGGTGGGGGACGGGGATGGCGCGATGCGACGCAGGGGAGGACGACGGTGTGGCGGTCCGGCGAGGAGGCGTGGTCGAGGCGGCGTTCCGGGCGACGACGGGGCGACGAGGTCGGTGAAGGCCGTTGGGGAGGAGGACGGGGACACGAGGTGGCTGATCCGGCAACGAAGCTCGGCGGCGGGGCGCGGGATCCACGGCGGCAACGGCGATGTCGGCAGGGGCGCGGGCGGGGTTGAGCCCCGATCCAGATCGGGGGGCGAGAGGGAGGAGAGAGTGGGTGGGGAGAATGGGGGAGTGGGGGGTTACGGTTAGGGTTTCCCCCCCTCCTGGGGATAAGGTAGGGGCGGGTCGGCCGGCTGGGCCAGGTGGGCCGGCCTGGCCGGTGAGCTGGGCCGCCTGGCCCAGTTGGCCAGGGGGGCCCTTTTATTCTTTTTTTTTGCTTGTGTATTTTCTTTTCTTTTATTTCTGTTTTATCTTTATTTCTTATTGTTTTAGTTTTTTGTGAAATATATACTTGGCATCTAATTTGGTATTTCAATTTAGTCCACTGCCACAAAAACTCTAGTCCCCAAATAATTTAGTTTGATATTTTATTTAATTAGATAAGGCATTTAAATAATTAGTTTTGCTACTATTTAAATCATTATGGTGTAGTTAAGCATTTCATAAAAGTTTGGTTTCACCACCCCATTTACCTATGATTTATCCGACACATTTAGAACATTTTAGTTTTATTTTTGGAAAACTTTTGTTGTTTGCCTTAATTTCAAATTTGAATTTGAATCGTTTTCGAACTAACACGATATTAGCGACAGTAACGAAGGTGACGTGGTGTCATTAGCAGAGGTTACTGTAGCTTGATTATCCGGGTGTTACATATGTCCTATGGTCACTGATACGTCCATTTTGCATCATGCTTTTATATCGATATTTATTGCATTATGGACTGTTATTTCACTTTATGTCACAATACTTATGGCTATTCTCTCTTATTTTACAAGGTTTACATAAAGAGGGAGAATGCCGGCAGCTGTAATTCTGGGCTGGAAAGGGAGCAAATATTAGAGACCTACTCTCGCAACTCCAAAAGTCCTGAAACTCCACGGAACACCTTAAAATAAATAAAGAAAAATCCTCGCAAAAGATGAAGGCCAGGGGGGCCACACCCTTCTCACGAGGGTGGGGGCGCCCCCCCTAGGGCGTGCCCCCCTACCTCGTGGGCCCCATGGTGGCTCTCCGACATCCATCTTCTCCTATTTGAGGTCTTTCGATGAGAAAAAAATAAGAAGGAACTTTTCGGGACGAGACTCCGCCGCCACGAGGCGGAACCTTGGCGGATCCAATCTAGAGCTCCGGTAGAGCTGTTCTGCCGGGGAAACTTCTCTCCCGGAGGGGGAAATCATCACCATCGTCATCACCAACGCTCCACTCAGTGGGAGAGGGCAATCTCCATCAACATCTTCACCAGCACCATCTCCTCTCCAAACCCTAGTTCATCTCTTGTATCCAATTCTTGTCTCAAAGTCCAGGATTGGTGCTAGTAGGTTGCTAGTAGTGTTGATTACTCCTTGTAGTTGATGCTAGTTGGTTTAATTGGTGGAAGATCATATGTTCAGATCCTATATGCATATTATTACCCCTCTGATTATGAACATGAATATGCTTTGTGAGTAATTAAGTTCGTTCCTAAGGACAAGGAAGAAGTCTTGCTATGAGTAGTCATGTGAATTTGGTATTCGTTTGATATTTTGATAAGATGTATGTTGTCTAGCCTCTAGTGGTGTTATGTGAACGTCGACTACATAACACTTCACCATTATTTGGGCCTAGAGGAAGGCATTGGGAAGTAATAAGTAGATGATGGGTTGCTAGAGTGACAGAACCTTAAACCCTAGTTTATGCGTTGCTTCGTAAGGGGCTGATTTGGATCCATATGTTTCATGCTATGGTTAGGTTTACCTTAATACTTTTGTTGTAGTTGCGGATTCTTGCAATAGAGGTTAATCATAAGTGGGATGCTTGTTCAAGTAAGAACAGCACCCAAGCACCGGTCCACCCACATATCAAATTATCAAAGTATCGAACGCGAACCATATGAACGTGATGAAAACTAGCTTAACGATATTCCCATGTGTCCTCGGGAGCGCTTTTCCTATTATAAGAGTTTGTTCCGGCTTGTCCTTTGCTACAAAAGGATTGGGCCACCTTGCTGCACTTTATTTACTTTTGTTACTTGTTGCTCGTTACAATTTATCCTATCACAAAACTATCTGTTACCACTTATTTCAGTACTTGCTGAGAATACCTTGCTGAAAACCGCTTATCATTTCCTACCGCTCCTCGTTGAGTTCGACACTTTTACTTATCGAAAGGACTACGATAGATCCCCTATACTTGTGGGTCATCAAGACTCTTTTTTGGCGCCGTTGCCGAGGAGTGTATCGCCTTTGGTAGGTGGAATTTGGTAAGGGAAAATTTATATAGTGTGCTGAAATTTACTGTCACTTATTACTATGGAAATTAATACTCTGAGGGGCTTGTTCGGGGTATCTTCACCCCATATAGTAGAGCAAAGAGTTGCCCCTCAACCTACTGAACCTATTGAAAATGAAACTCCTTTTGAATTTCCTTCGGGTATGATGGAAAGACTGCTAGCTGACCCTTTTATAGGAGATGGAACAAAGCATCCTGATGTGCACTTAATATATGTGGATGAAGTTTGTGGATTATTTAAGCTTGCAGGTATACTCGATGATGTTGCTAAGAAGAAGGTCTTCCCTTTATCTTTGAAGGGAGACACATTGGTACGGTATAGGCAATGTGATGATATGAGATCATGGGACTATAAAAGATTGAAGTTGGAATTTCATCAAAAGTATTACCCTATGCATCTTGTTCATCGTGATCGCAATTATATATATAATTTCTGGCCTCGCGAAGGAGAAAGCATCGCTCAAGCTTGGGGGAGGCTTAAATCAATGTTATATTCATGCCCCAATCATGAGCTCCAGAGAGAAATAATTATGCAAAGTTTTTATGCTCGGCTTTCTGAAAACAATCGCAGCATGCTCGGTACTTCTTGTGCTGGCTCTTTTATGATGAAGACTATTGAATTCAGATGGAATTTATTGGATAGAATTAAACGCAACTCTGAAGATTGGGACCTCGACGAAGGTAAGGAGTCAGGTATGCCACCTAAGTTTGATTGTGTTAAATCTTTTATGGACACCGATATTTTCCGTAAATTTAGCACTAAATATGGACTTGACTCTGAGATAGTAGCTTCTTTCTGTGAATCTTTTGCTACTTATGTTGATCTCCCTAAGGAGAAGTGGTTTAAGTATCATCCTCCCATAGAAGTAAAAGTAGCTGCACCTATTAAAGTTGAAGAAAAGACTGTCACTTATAACGATCCTATTGTTCCTACTGCTTATGTTGAGAAACCACCTTTCCCTGTTAGAGTAAAGGATCATGCTAAAGCTTCAACTGTTCTTCGTAAAAGAAATATTAGAACTTATACACCTCCTGAGCAAGTTAAAGTAGAACCTAAAATTGCAATTGTTAAAGATCTCTTGTCTGAGAATATTGATGGGCATGTTATTCAGTTCGAAGGTGAAACTGCTAGAATTGCTAAACCTTGTGATAAAGATAAACATAGACCTATGGTAGGCGTGCCTATTATTTCTGTTAAAATAGGAGATCATTGTTATCATGGCTTATGTGATATGGGTGCTAGTGCTAGTGTAATACCTATTGACTTATATGAAGAAATTAAGAATGAAATTGCACCTGCTGAGTTAGAAGATATTGATGTCACAATTAAACTTGCTAATAGAGATACCATTTCACCAATTGGAATTGTTAGAGATGTTGAAGTCTTGTGTGGGAAAACTAAATATCCTGCTGATTTTCTTGTTCTTGGTTCCCCACAAGATAGTTTTTGTCCCATTATATTTGGTAGACCCTTCTTAAATACCGTCAATGCTACCATAGACTGCACAACGAATGTTGTTACTGTTGGCTTGGATGATATGGTTCATGAGTTTAATTTCTCTAAATTCAGTAAACAACATCGTGAGGAAGAATTACCTAGTAAGGATGAAATTATTGGTCTTGCTTCTATTGCCGTACCTCCTAGTGATCCTTTAGAACACTATTTGCTAGACCATGAAAATGATATGTTCATGAATGAAAGAAGGGAAATAGATGAAGTATTCTTTAAACAGGAACCTATTCTGCAACATAACTTGCCTGTTGAAATTCTAGGGGATCCTCCTCCACCCAAGGGTGATCCCGTGTTTGAGCTTAAACCTCTGCCTGATAATCTTAAATATGCTTATCTTGATGAAAAGAAGATATATCCTGTTATTATTAGTGCTAACCTTTCAGAGCATGAAGAAGAAAGATTATTGAAAACTCTAAAGAAGCATCGTGCTGCTATTGGATATACTCTTGATGATCTGAAGGGAATTAGTCCCACTCTATGTCAACATAAAATAAATTTGGAAGCAAATGCCAAACCAATTCGTGATCCTCAACGACGTCTGAATCCTAAAATGAAAGAAGTGGTAAGAAAAGAAATACTCAAGCTTCTGGAGGCAGGTATAATCTATCATGTTGCTGATAGTGAGTGGGTAAGTCATGTCCATTGTGTACCTAAGAAGGGAGGTATTACTATTGTTCCTAATGATAAAGATGAATTGATTCCACAAAGAATTATCATAGGTTATAGGATGGTAATTGATTTCCGCAAATTAAATAAAGCTACTAAGAAAGATCATTACCCCTTACCTTTTATTGATCAAATGCTAGAAAGATTATGCAAACACACACACTATTGCTTTCTAGATGGTTATTCTGGTTTCACTCAAATACCTGTGTCCGCTAGAGATCAATCAAAGACTACTTTTACATGCCCTTTTGGTACTTTTGCTTATAGACGTATGCCTTTTGGTTTATGTAACGCACCTGCTACCTTTCAAATATGCATGATGGCTTTTCTCTGACTTTTGTGAAAAGATTTGTGAGGTTTTCATGGACGACTTTTCCGTCTATGGTTCCTCTTTTGATGATTGCTTGAGCAATCTTGATCGAGTTTTGCAGATATGTGAAGAAACTAATCTTGTCTTGAATTGGGAAAAGTGCCACTTTATGGTTAATGAAGGTATTGTCTTGGGGCACAAAGTCTCTGAAATAGGTATTGAAGTTGATAAAGCCAAGGTTGATGCTATTGAAAGGATGCCATGTCCCAAGGACATCAAAGGTATAAGAAGTTTCCTTGGTCACACTGGATTTTATAGGAGGTTCGTTAAGGACTTCTCAAAAATTTCTCGGCCTCTGACTAATTTATTGAAAAAAGATATACCATTTGTCTTTGATGATGATTGTATAGAAGCATTTGAAATACTTAAGAAAGCATTAGTCTCTGCACCTATTGTTCAGCCACCTGATTGGAATTTACCCTTTGAAATTATGTGTGATGCTAGTGATTATGCTGTAGGTGATGTTCTAGGGCAAAGAGTTGATAAGAAATTAAATGTTATTCATTATGCTAGTAAGACTCTAGACAATGCTCAAAGAAATTATGCTACTACTGAAAAAGAGCTTTTAGCAGTTGTATTTGCTTGTGATAAGTTCAGACCTTATATTGTTGATTCTAAAGTAACTATTCACAATGATCATGCTGATATTAAATACCTTATGGAAAAGAAAGATGCTAAACCTTAGATGGGTTCTCTTGCTACAAGAATTTGATTTGCATATTGTTGATAGAAAGGGAGCTGAGAACCCCGTTGCAGACAACTTGTCTAGGTTAGAAAATATTCTTGATGACCCACTACCTATTAATGATGACTTTCCTGATGAACAATTAAATGTTATAAGTACTTATCGTAGTACTCCATGGTATGCTGATTATGCTAATTATATTGTTGCTAAGTTTATACCACCTAGCTTCACATACCAGCAAAAGAAAAAGTTCTTCTATGACTTGAGACATTACTTTTGGGATGACCCACATCTTTATAAAGGAGTAGATGGTGTTATTAGACGTTGTGTACCTGAGCATGAACAGGAACAGATCCTATGCAAGTGTCATTCCGAGTCTTATGGAGGACACCACGCTGGAGATAGAACTGCACATAAGGTACTGCAATCTGGTTTTTATTGGCCTACTCTCTTCAAGGATGCCCGTAAGTTTGTCTTGTCTTGTGATGAATGTCAAAGAATTGGTAATATTAGTAGACGTCAAGAAATGCCTATGAATTATTCACTTGTTATTGAACCATTTGATGTTTGGGGCTTTGATTATATGGGACCTTTTCCTGCCTCTAATGTATACACACATATTCTAGTTGATGTTGATTACGTTACTAAGTGGGTAGAAGCTATTCCAACTAGTAGTGCTAATCATAACACTTCTATTAAAATGCTTAAAGAAGTTATTTTTCTGAGGTTTGGAGCCCCTAGATACTTAATGACTGATGGTGGTTCACACTTTATTCAGGGTGCCTTCCGTAAAATGCTTGCTAAATATGATGTTAATCATAGAATTGCATCTCCTTATCACCCACAGTCTAGTGGTCAAGTAGAGTTGAGCAATAGAGAGCTCAAATTAATTTTGCAAAAGACTATTAATAGGTCTAGAAAGAATTGGTCCAAGAAACTTGATGATGCATTATGGGCATATAGAACTGCATATAAAAATCCTATGGGATTGTTTCCGTATAAAATGGTTTATGGAAAATCATGTCACTTACCACTCGAACTAGAACATAAGGCATATTGGGCTATTAAAGAACTCAACTATGATTTTAAACTTGCCGGTGAGAAGAGGTTATTTGATATTAGCTCACTTGATGAATGGAGAACCCAAGCTTATGAAAATGCCAAGTTGTTTAAAGGAAAAGTTAAAAGATGGCATGAAAAAAGGATACAAAAGCGTGAGTTTAATGTAGGTGATTATGTATTGCTATACAACTCTCGTTTAAGATTTTTTGCAGGAAAACTTCTCTCTAAATGGGAAGACCCTTACGTTATCGAGGAGGTCTATCGTTCCGGTGCTATAGAAATCAACAACTTCAAGGGCACAAATCCGAAGGTGGTAAACGGTCAAAGAATTAAACATTATATCTCAGGTAATCCAATAAATGTTGAAACCAATATTATTGAAACCGTAACCCCGGAGGAATACATAAGGGACACTTTCCGGAACGTTTCAGACTCCGAAAAGGAATAGGTATGTGGCACGGTACGTAAACCGACTCCAAAACAATTTTAAGGCAATATTTCTCCGTTTTGGAATATTTAGAAAAATAGAAAAATAAGTAGCAGTCCGGGAAGGACACGAGGGCCCCACGAGGGTGGTGGGCGCACCCTACCCCCTGGGCGCACCCCCTACCTCATGAGCACCTCGTGTGCCTTCTGAACTCCGTTTTCTTGCACATTATGTATTTTGGTCGGTAAAAATTCATTATATAACCTCCCGAAGGTTTTGACTCCTGTATCACGCAAAAATCTCCCATTTTTGTTTCGAGCTGTTTTTCTAACAGATCTAGGTTATCATGACGGCCCCAAGCGCCTCCAAGGACAAGTTCTTCGAGAAGGTCATCAACCCTTACCTCGCGGAGGTGCTGCGACACCCTCAAACCATTGAGATGCGTGATGGGTTGCTGCACATCTGCGATGAAGAGGGACCAAAGGGGACCGGAAGCATGGAGACGAGGCTCGAAGCAGTGGAGCAACAAGTTTTCAAGTGCCAAAGGATGGTGGAGCGTGGAATCAACGCTAGCCACATGATGCTCGCGGAGTTCACTAACAACTACAAGCCGGATGCCAAGAACACCGAGGAGGCCATCTTCAAGCTACATGAGAAGATCGAGCACCTCCAAGCCCAAGTCTATGACCTTCAAAACCAAAACTGTGAGTATGAATATAGATTCAAAAGAATGAGTTTGGCTGCAGATTTGAGGATTCCGGCGACTCGATCATCTTTCTATGATGGTGAACCTATGCCTTGGAAGATGGATGAAAAGCCCGCATCATCAACAACACCTCCACCGTCTCCTCCAACAAAGAAGAATTGAGTATCTGGGTATGGGCACTCCCCTTGGCAACTGCCAAGCTTGGGGGAGGTGCCCCGGTATCGTATCACAATCACAACTCCTATATTTACCGTTTTTCTTAGTTCGATCTTATTAGTAGTATCTTGATCTAGTAGAATAAAGTTTATGGCAGGATCTAGTTTTGAGTTTTGCTTTATGATCTCTCTATGTAATTGAGTCCGTGAGTTATATATGATAAAGATTAGTGTTGAGTCAAGGGCTTAACTATTTTGCCATAATCTTGGGTGAATAAAAGAAAGAAGAAAAGAATAAAAAGAAACAAAAAGTTCATATTGATCTTATTGAGAGTAATGACTTCACATAGAAAGAGTATGATGATTAAAAGTTGTTGGGAGTTGGCAGACATAGCTTTGGTCATTGTTGCAATTAATAGGAAGTAATAAGGAAAGAGAGGTTTTCACATATAGATATATTATCATTGACATCTTTTATGATTGGGAGCACTCATTAAAATATGACATGCTAAAGAGTTGATGTTGGACAAGGAAGACAACGTAATGAGTTATGTCTTTCTTATATCTGAGATAAAGTATGTTGTCATGGTTCCTCTAAGTTGTTGAGCTTGCCTTTCCCCCTCATGCTAGCCAAATTCTCAGCACCAAGTAGAAATACTACTTGTGCTTCCAAAATACCTAAACCAGTTTTGCCATGAGAGTCCACCATATCTACCTATGGATTGAGTAAGATCCTTCAAGTAAGTTGTCATCGGTGCAAAGCAATAAAAATTGCTCTAAATATGTATGATTGATTGGTATGGGAGAAATAAGTTTTATACGATCTTGTGATGTGGAAGTAATAAAAGCGACGGACTGCATAATAAAGGTTCATATCACAAGGGGCAATATAAAGTGACGTTCTTTAGCATTGAGATTTTATGCATCCAACCATAAAAGCGCATGGCAACCTCTGCTTCCCTCTGCGAAGGGTCTATCCTTTATTATTATCTTCTACCTTATGCAAGAGTCACGGTGATCTTCACCTTTCCTTTTTCATTTTATCCTTTGGCAAGCTCAGCATGTTGGAAAGAACATGATATATACATATATATATATATATATATCTAATTGGATGTAGGGGAGCATGAACCATTATTGTTGACATTACCCTTGAGATAAAAGGTTGTGGGGCAAAACTATAAGCCCCTATCTTTCTCTGTGTCCGATTAAAACTCCGTAACCACAAGTATTGCATGAGTGTTAGCAATTATGGGGGACTAAATGATAGTTGAGTATGTGGACTTGCTTTTTAGCTCTGACGTAGACTCTTTCCGATGTTATGATAAATTGCAATTGCTTCAGTGACTGAGATTATAATTTGTCGGAGCCCAATAAGGTTTATGATTTATACTTTTGCATTGTGAATAGATCATCACTTGAACATAAGTAATCATACGACAAAACCTATATAAGTTGCTGTTATGAGAATAATCATGATGCCTTCATGTCCGTATTTTATTTTTATCGACGCCTCTACCTCTAAACATGAGGACATATTTATTGTAATCGGCTTTTCGCTTGAGGACAAGCGAGGTCTAAGCTTGGGGGAGTTGATACGTCCATTTTGCATCATGCTTTTATATCGATATTTATTGCATTATGGACTGTTATTTCACTTTATGTCACAATACTTATGGCTATTCTCTCTTATTTTATAAGGTTTACATAAAGAGGGAGAATGCCGGCAGCTGGAATTCTGGGCTGGAAAAGGAGCAAATATTAGAGACCTATTATGCGCAACTCCAAAATTCCTGAAACTCCACGGAACGCCTTAAAATAAATAAAGAAAAATCCTCGCAAAAGATGAAGGCCAGGGGGCCCACACCCTTCTCACGAGGGTGGGGGGCGCCCCCCCCTACCTCGTGGGCCCCCTGGTGGCTCTCCGACGTCCATATTCTCCTATATGAGGTCTTTCAATGAGAAAAAAATAAGAAGGAACTTTTCGGGACGAGACTCCGCCGCCACGAGGCGGAACCTTGGCGGATCCAATCTAGAGCTCCGGTAGAGCTGTTCTGCTAGGGAAACTTCTCCCCCGAAGGGGGAAATCATCACCATCGTCATCACCAACGCTCCTCTCAGCGGGAGAGGGCAATCTCCATCAACATCTTCACCAGCGCGATCTCCTCTCCAAACCCTAGTTCATCTCTTGTATCCAATTCTTGTCTCAAAGTCCGGGATTGGTGCTAGTAGGTTGCTAGTAGTGTTGATTACTCCTTGTAGTTGATGCTAGTTGGTTTAATTGGTGGAAGATCGTATGTTCAGATCCTATATGCATATTATTACACCTCTGATTATGAACATGAATATGCTTTGTCAGTAATTACGTTCGTTCCTGAGGACAAGGGAGAAGTCTTGCTACGAGTAGTCATGTGAATTTGGTATTCGTTTGATATTTTGATAAGATGTTTGTTGTCTAGCCTCTAGTGGTGTTATGTGAATGTCGACTACATAACACTTCACCATTATTTTGGCCTAGAGGAAGGCATTGGGAAGTAATAAGTAGATGATGGGTTGCTAGAGTGACAGAAGCTTAAACCCTAGTTTATGTGTTGCTTCGTAAGGGGCTGATTTGGATCCATATGTTTCATGCTATGGTTAGGTTTACCTTAATACTTTTGTTGTAGTTGCGGATTCTTGCAATAGAGGTTAATCATAAGTGGGATTCTTGTTCAAGTAAGAACAGCACCCAAGCACCGGTCCACCCACATATCAAAGTATCGAACACGAATCATATGAACGTGATGAAAACTAGCTTGACAATATTCCCATGTGTCCTCGGCAGCGCTTTTCCTATTATAAGAGTTTGTCCCGGCTTGTCCTTTGCTACTAAAGGATTGGGCCACCTTGCTACACTTTATTTACTTTTGTTACTTGTTGCTCGTTACAATTTATCCTATCACAAAACTATATGTTACCACTTATTTCAGTACTTGCAGAGAATACCTTGCTGAAAACTGCTTATCATTTCCTTCTGCTCCTCGTTGGGTTCGACACTCTTACTTATCGAAAGGACTATGATAGATCCCCTATACTTGTGGGTCATCAGTCACTGCATTGTCTTGCCAAATCAAAATAGAGACACGGTTCAAATCATATTAGTTCAAGAGAAAGCAGCACTGAAAGAATATAAAGTGTGGGAAACTAAACGACATAACATGATTTCTTATGGGTACCACGGGTCTACATGTACAACAACACTATTGGCCCTGTTATGATGCTAGTAATGTGCATGATATGAGAAGTCAAGTGTATACACAATTGAAATTGAAATCAACGGAGCTATTTATAAGAGCAAACCTGTTAAAGAAACATGCGTAAACAAACCTATTGTGCCATTGGAGTTTCCATTGATAGTTCAATTTAAAAATAAGTTTGTATGAGTAAATACAGTGATACAAGAGCAAAGCAGTATGCACGATAGCAATGGAATCTTAACTGAGAACAGTTGTTGTTCAAGTTTAAGCACTTGTTCGACATGAACAGAGTACAGTAAGACGCAAGCATATAGTACTTAAAATAAAATGAGCTCATAGACCTTACCACATTCTTGGTTCGGGACTAGTAAAGAACAAGGCGTTCCCAGTCATCGTCCAGTAAATGTGTCTCAGGAGAACGTAAGGGAATTTGATGAGTTTCTTTGCAAGTGAAGTACGTTTTCTTCAGGTAATTCCAATACTGCCATCAAGCATTCTTGAAGATAGCAGAGGTATTAGCACAGGTTACCTCATCTCGAGTTTCCAAATCGGTCCTTCTCTATAGAGAAAATGGGAAAATTTGATGTATTATAACCATCATGGAGGTAGAATGTATGGGACAAAGCAAAGTAATTGCCATGAATAACATTACTTACACATAACTCCTGGACAAACACCTGCAACTGACATTTTCCTTCATCTTCAGTATAATATTTCCATGATGGGAAGATAGACACATAAGATTTAACAACATCAAATGCGATAGATGCTAAACTATGAATGGCTGGTTGTGCTTCCTCCATAGGAATAGGTGTACTAACTGGTGGAGTTGGGGTTCGCCGTGGTAGTACTGGCGCTTTAGGCACTGGAGCTGCCTTACTAACTGCTCTTGTTTGGGAGCTCTATGGTGGAGATGGTGCTGTGTCAATAGGAACTAAGTTACTATCTGCTGGGGTTGGGGTCAGATTGGGTGAAGCTGGTTCTCTATCCATCGCAGTAGGGGTAAAATCTGCGAGAGACTGGGTTATGTGTGGTAGGGCTGGTTCTTGTGCATGTACAACCGGGGTGCTATCTCCACCAAGTGGTAGCAATGTTTTATTTGAAGACCATGTTTTTACTCCGCTAGATACTACCATCACCCGCTCCAATTCAAATGGCAGATAAACATGAAACATAATTGAATGTACATACATTGTTTGAGAGATAGATGCAATAGATAGTGTGGAAAAAAGAGGGCAGTAAATAATTGACATGTATATTATTTAACTAAAACGGATAGCATGACATAATTTCACATATATGATGTCTATCTAAAATGGATAGCATATCATAACATAATTCAAAGATATGATGACTAACTAAACATGATCGCATGACATAATTCACATACATGTTATCTAAGTAACCAAGATCTCATGATTTAATTCACATATGTGATTTATATGCTAAGCGGAGGGCATTCACATATATGATGTCTGAACTAAGAACATGTTGTTGAATATTGTGTATATGTTGTCTAAACTATGCAATGCAAGACACCATATGCATGATATGAGCAGTAGAACCATGCCAAGTTAGAGAATACACCTCGATGGGGGAATAGGACTGGTCATCTATCTCTGAATTCATCACTGAGGAGCTATCAGGACCCAGCAAGAGATCTGCTTCGACAGGTAGCACTATCTTCTCTGAAGGCCTTGTTTTCACTGCAGATTTTTCCATCACCCACTCAAATGGCTGATTCATAGGAAGAGTAGTTTAGTGTACAAACATTGTCGACAAATGGAAATTTAATGAAGAAAAGGATGGGCTAGATATCATTCAAATATATGATGCCTGGTTAAACAGGATGGCATTGCATAATTCCCATATATGATATCGAAACTAAACATGTGGCATTACAAAACATGTCTAAACTAAGCAGATGACATATATGATGTCGAAAGTAGGCACTGCAAGGCAACATATGCATGATATGACTAACATCATCATGCCAAGTTAGAGCAAACACCTTGGGGGGTAAATAGGCACACTACAAAAAAATACACTTCCGTGATGATACGTGTTTGTCATAGTAGGTCATGTTTTCTGTCATGCATGTACATCCATGACAATTTTATGACAGAATCAAGATAGTCATACCTGTGCTGTCGTAGAAGTGTTACATGACATTACCAAAATTATCATCACGAAAGTGTCCACTTCCATGACGATAAATCGCGCTTCACAGAAGTGCTTTCATCAAGGGTGACCAACACGTGGCATCCACCGTAACGGAACGCCGTTAAGCTATCGGGTCCGGTTTTGGATGTGATAACCCGTTAATAGCCCGGACCAATGTGGATTTTCCACGTGTAAAATTCTGATTGGCTGACGGAAACATGTGTCAGCTCCGCGTTGGCACAGGTGTCACTCATCCAATGGGGGACATGCGCCTATGATATGTTGACACATGGACCGGCCCAAAAGTGGCCCATAAAGTTTAAATGGGCCGGCCCAACTAAAGGCCTGCAAGATTTTGCGGACCATAATGGGCCGGCCCAGCTAAAGGCCCATAAAATTTTGCGGACCATGATGGGCTGGCCTAGCTAAAGGCCCATAAGATTTTGCGGGCCATAATGGCCCGACCCAAGTAAAGGCCCACAAGATTTTTGCGGGCCATAATGGGCCGGCCCACGTGAAGTCCCACAAGATTTTTGTGGACCATAATGGGTCGGCCCAGCTAAATGCCCACGAGATTTCACCGACATTAATGTGCCGACCCAGCTGTAGGCCCACAAGATTTTGAGGACCCTAGTAGGCCGGCCCATTAACTGGCTGCCATGTTTTGGGCCAAATGTCGGCCCATATTTGATCCGATCCATTAATGGGCTGCCATGTTCCGGGCCTAACAATGGCCCATATGAGATCCATCCCGTTAAAAGCCTACCACATTCTGGGCCAAATTACGGCCCAGATCAGGTCCAACCCTTTAAGAGGCTTTGGGCTAAATTATGGCCCATATCAGATTCGGCCCGTCAACTGGACGCTATGCTTTCGGGCCCACTTGCTAAAGTCCCATTTAGTAATTCAGCATGATATTAGTTTCGACCTGTTAAGGGCCCGTTTAACATTCCGGCCCTATATTAATTTCGGCCTGTTAAAAGCCCGTCATATAGTTGGGCCTAACTACGGCCCGGTTTGATTGGCACAATCATGGGTCGAGGTCCATTTCGGGCTGATGCCGGCCCATGAGCTGTTCGGCACCTTTTAGGCCCAAACTACTTCTCAGCCTCCTAAAAGCCCATTGAGTTTTCTTGCGAAAAGAGGGCCGACGGTTTACTCAGCCTATTAAAGGCCCGAATCTACTAGTGGGCCAGTTTACATTTAGGCCTTCTAATGGACCAAGATAACGGGGCCCATGATGCGGATCATCCATCGTGATTGCATGACGGCCCGATTATGTACCGTAATTTTACGGTTTGGCCGATTTACTGCGAAGAAATGATATATATAGAGTAAAATAAGTGTAGCATCGTGAATAAGAAAAAACCTAGACTATACAATAAAGAAATTATGGCATATTACATCCACTATGCATCAAAGTTCGCCAGTATGATAATAAAGCACAAGCAGACAGCTGATTACATACACAGTGCATCAAAGATCGCCACCAGTGCAACTAAACACGCCGACAAAATAATATACAAAACCGACAGCACTTCAATAGAGTTCAAGAAAGGTTAGCCCTGCTGGGGAGCTGCATCACAAGCAGTTGAGCAAGCTGATGAGACTGCGCTTGTTTAACACTTATATCCTCCTCACTCTGAAAGATAAACAAGCAGATAGATGACAGGTTTTGCACATAAAAGTATCAGTGCTGACAATTCATCACATTTCTTACTGACCAATAAAGTGACACAATTTAAAATTTCAATAACACAATATGGTATTGTTCAGGTCAAGACTTGGCAGGAAATGACATCATGAAGGAGTTGGCCGCTTCACGACACCACTTGATTACAGATCAAGAACTCATAAGTATCAATGGTTAGTGTGCTGACAATTTATCCCATTTCAGATTGGCAAACAAAGAGACAGTTTAAATAATAGTAGAATGATATGACATTGTTCATAGTTAAGACATTGCAGAATATGACATTGTGCTGTAGTGGGTAGTGAAGGAAATATGCCCTAGAGGCAATAATGAAGTTATTATTTATTTCCTTATAATCATGATAAATGTTTATTATTCATGCTAGAATTGTATTAACCGGAAACATAATACATGTGTGAATACATAGACAAACAAAGTGTCACTAGTATGCCTCTACTGGACTAGCTCGTTAATCAAAGATGGTTATGTTTCCTGACCATGAACAATGAGTTGTTATTTGATTAACGAGGTCACATCATTAGTTGAATGATCTGATTGACATGACCCATTCCATTAGCTTAGCACCCGATCGTTTAGTATGTTGCTATTGCTTTCTTCATGACTTATACATGTTCCTATGACTATGTGATTATGCAACTCCCGTTTGCCGGAGGAACACTTTGGGTGCTACCAAACGTCACAACGTAACTGGGTGATTATAAAGGAGCATTACAGGTGTCTCCAAAGGTAGATGTTGGGTTGGCGTATTTCGAGATTAGGATTTGTCACTCCGATTGTCGGAGAGGTATCTCTGGGCCCTCTCGGTAATACACATCACATAAGCCTTGCAAGCATTACAACTAATATGTTAGTTGTGAGATGATGTATTACGGAACGAGTAAAGAGACTTGCCGGTAACGAGATTGAACTAGGTATTGGATACCGACGATCGAATCTCGGGCAAGTAACATACCGATGACAAAGGGAACAACGTATGTTGTTATGCGGTCTGACCGATAAAGATCTTCGTAGAATATGTAGGAGCCAATATGGGCATCCAGGTCCCGCTATTGGTTATTGATCGGAGACGTGTCTCGGTCATGTCTACATTGTTCTCGAACCCGTAGGGTCCGCACGCTTAAGGTTACGATGACAGTTATATTATGAGTTTATGCATTTTGATGTACCGAAGGTTGTTCGGAGTCCCGGATGTGATCACGGACATGAAGAGGAGTCTCGAAATGGTCGAGACGTAAAGATTGATATATTGGAAGCCTATGTTTGGATATCGGAAGTGTTCCGGGTGAAATCGGGATTTTACCGGAGTACCGGGAGGTTACCAGAACCCCCCCGGGAATCATATGGGCCTTAGTGGGCCTTAGTGGAAAGGTGAAAGGGCTGCCCATAAGGGCTGCGCGCCTCCCCCCTCCCCTAGTCCTATTAGGACTAGGAGAGGTGGCCGGCCACCCCTCTCCCTCTTTCCCCCTTGGGAATCCTAGTTGGAATAGGATTGGGGGGAGTCCTACTCCCGGAAGGAGTAGGACTCCTCCTGCACCCTACTCCTGGCCGGCGCCCCCTCCCCCTTGGCTCCTTTATATACTGAGGCAGAGGCACCCCAGAAACACACAAGTTGATCCACGTGATCTATTCCTTAGCCATGTGCGGTGCCCCCTGCCACCATATTCCTCGATAATACTGTAGCGGAGTTTAGGCGAAGCCCTGCTGCTGTAGTTCATCAAGATCGTCACCACGCCGTCGTGCTGACGGAACTCTTCCCCGACACTTTGTTGGATCGGAGTCCGGGGATCGTCATCGAGCTGAACGTGTGCTCGAACTCGGAGGTGCCGTAGTTTCGGTGCTTGATCGGTTGGATCGTGAAGACGTACGACTACTTCCTCTACGCCGTGTCAGCGCTTCCGCAGTCGGTCTGCGTTGGGTACGTAGACAACACTCTCCCCTCTCGTTGCTATGCATCACATGATCTTGCGTGTGCGTAGGAAAATTTTTGAAATTACTACAAACCCAACAGTGGCATCCGAGCCTAGGTTATTTATGTTGATGTTATATGCACGAGTAGAACACAAGTGAGTTGTGGGCGATATAAGTCATACTGCCTACCAGCATGTCATACTTTGCTTCGGCGGCATTGTTGGACGAGACGACCCGGACCAACCTTACGCGTACGCTTACGCGAGTCCGGTTCCCTCGACGTGCTTTGCACATAGATGGGTTGCGGGCGACTGTCTCTCCAACTTTAGTTGAACCAAGTATGGCTACGCCCGGTCCTTGCGAAGGTTAAAACAGAGTCTATTTGACAAACTATCGTTGTGGTTTTGATGCGTAGGTGAGATTGGTTCTTGCTTAAGCCCGTAGCAGCCACGTAAAACTTGCAACAACAAAGTAGAGGACGTCTAACTTGTTTTTGCAGGGCATGTTGTGATGTGATATGGTCAAGGCATGATGCTGAATTTTATTGTATGAGATGATCATGTTTTGTAACCGAGTTATCGGCAACTGGCAGGAGCCATATGGTTGTCGCTTTATTGTATGCAATGCAATCGTGATGTAATGCTTTACTTTATTACTAAACAGTAGTGATAGTTGTGGAAGCATAAGATTGGCGAGACGACAACGATGCTACGATGGAGATCAAGGTGTCGCGCCGGTGACGATGGTGATCATGACGGTGCTTCGGAGATGGAGATCACAAGCACAAGATGATGATGGCCATATCATATCACTTATATTGATTGCATGTGATGTTTATCTTTTTATGCATCTTATCTTGCTTTGATTGACGGTAGCATTATAAGATGATCTCTCACTAAATTATCAAGAAGTGTTCTCCCTGAGTATGCACCGTTGCCAAAGTTCATCGTGCCCAGACACCACGTGATGATCGGGTGTGCTAAGCTCTACGTCCGTCTACAACGGGTGCAAGCCAGTTTTGCACACGCAGAATACTCAGGTTAAACTTGACGAGCCTAGCATATGCAGATATGGCCTCGGAACACGGAGACCGAAAGGTCGAGCGTGAATCATATAGTAGATATGATCAACATAACGATGTTCACCATTGAAAACTACTCCATCTCACGTGATGATCGGTTATGGTTTAGTTGATTTGGATCACGTAATCACTTAGAAGATTAGAGGGATGTCTATCTAAGTGGGAGTTCTTAAGTAATTTGATTAATTGAACTTAAACTTATCATGAACTTAGTACCTGATAGTATCTTGCTTGTTAATGTTGATTGTAGATAGATGGCTCGTGCTGTTGTTCCGTTGAATTTTAATGCGTTCCTTGAGAAAGCAAAGTTGAAAGATGATGGTAGCAATTACACGGACTGGGTCCGTAACTTGAGGATTATCCTCATTGCTGCTCAGAAGAATTACGTCCTGGAAGCACCACTGGGTGCCAGGCCTGCTGCTGGAGCAACACCAGATGTTATGAACGTCTGGCAGAGCAAAGCTGATGACTACTCGATAGTTCAGTGTGCCATGCTTTACGGCTTAGAATCGGGACTTCAACGACGTTTTGAACGTCATGGAGCATATGAGATGTTCCAGGAGTTGAAGTTAATATTTCAAGCAAATGCCCGGATTGAGAGATATGAAGTCTCCAATAAGTTCTATAGCTGCAAGATGGAGGAGAACAGTTCTGTCAGTGAGCATGTACTCAAAATGTTTGGGTATAATAATCACTTGATTCAATTGGGAGTTAATCTTCCGGATGATTGCGTCATTGACAGAATTCTCCAATCACTGCCACCAAGCTACAAGAGCTTCGTGATGAACTATAATATGCAAGGGATGAACAAGACTATTCCCGAGCTCTTCGCAATGCTGAAAGCTGCGGAGCTAGAAATCAAGAAGGAGCATCAAGTGTTGATGGTTAACAAGACCACTAGTTTCAAGAAAAAGGGCAAAGGGAAGAAGAAGGGGAACTTCAAGAAGAACGGCAAGCAAGTTGCTGCTCAGGAGAAGAAACCCAAGTCTGGACCTAAGCCTGAAACCGAGTGCTTCTACTGCAAGCAGACTGGTCACTGGAAGCGGAACTGCCCCAAGTATTTGGCGGATAAGAAGGATGGCAAGGTGAACAAAGGTATATGTGATATACATGTTATTGATGTGTACCTTACTAGAGTTCGCATTAGCACCTGGGTATTTGATACAGGTTCTGTTGCTAATATTTGCAACTCGAAACAGGGACTACGGAATAAGCGGGCACTGGCAAAGGACGAGGTGACGATGCGCGTGGGAAACGGTTCCAAAGTCTATGTGATCGCGGTCGGCACGCTACCTCTACATCTACCTTCGGGATTAATATTAGACCTAAATAATTGTTATTTGGTGCCAGCGTTGAGCATGAACATTATATCTGGATCTTGTTTAATGCGAGACGGTTATTCATTTAAATCAGAGAATAATGGTTGTTCTATTTATATGAGTAATAACTTTTATGGTCATGCACCCTTGAAGAGTGGTCTATTTTTATTGAATCTCGATAGTAGTAATACACATATTCATAATGTAGAAACCAAAAGATGCAGAGTTGATAATGAAAGTGCAACTTATTTGTGGCACTGTCGTTTAGGTCATATCGGTGTAAAGCGCATGAAGAAACTCCATACTGATGGACTTTTGGAACCACTTGATTATGAATCACTTGGTACTTGCGAACCGTGCCTCATGGGCAAGATGACTAAAACACCGTTCTCCGGTACAATGGAGAGAGCAACAGATTTGTTGGAAATCATACATACCGATGTATGTGGTCCGATGAATATTGAGGCTCGTGGCGGATATCGTTATTTTCTCAGCTTCACAGATGATTTAAGCAGATATGGATATATCTACTTAATGAAACATAAGTCTGAAACATTTGAAAAGTTCAAAGAATTTCAGAGTGAAGTTGAAAATCATCGTAACAAGAAAATAAAGTTTCTACGATCTGATCGTGGAGGAGAATATTTGAGTTACGAGTTTGGTGTACATTTGAAAAACTGTGGAATAGTTTCGCAACTCACGCCACCCGGAACACCACAGCGTAATGGTGTGTCTGAACGTCGTAATCGTACTTTACTAGATATGGTGCGATCTATGATGTCTCTTACTGATTTACCGCTATCGTTTTGGGGTTATGCTCTAGAGACGGCTGCATTCACGTTAAATAGGGCACCATCAAAATCCGTTGAGACGACGCCTTATGAACTGTGGTTTGGCAAGAAACCAAAGTTGTCGTTTCTTAAAGTTTGGGGTTGCGATGCTTATGTGAAAAAGCTTCAACCTGATAAGCTCAAACCCAAATCGGAGAAATGTGTCTTCATAGGATACCCAAAGGAAACTGTTGGGTACACCTTCTATCACAGATCCGAAGGCAAGACATTCGTTGCTAAGAATGGATCCTTTCTAGAGAAGGAGTTTCTCTTGAAAGAAGTGAGTGGGAGGAAAGTAGAACTTGACGAGGTAACTGTACCTGCTCCCTTACTGGAAAGTAGTACATCACAGAAAACTGTTTCAGTGACACCTACACCAGTTAGTGAGGAAGCCAATGATAATGATCATGAAACTTCAGATCAAGATACTACTGAACCTCATAGATCAACCAGAGTAAGATCCGCACCCGAGTGGTACGGTAATCCTGTTCTGGAAGTCATGCTACTAGATCATGATGAACCTACGAACTATGAAGAAGCGATGGTGAGCCCAGATTCTGCAAAGTGGCTTGAAGCCATGAAATCTGAGATGGGATCCATGTATGAGAACAAAGTATGGACTTTGGTTGACTTGCCCGATGATCGGCAAGCAATTGAGAATAAATGGATCTTTAAGAAGAAGACTGACGCTGATGGTAATGTTACTGTCTACAAAGCTCGACTTGTCGCAAAAGGTTTTCGGCAAGTTCAAGGGATTGACTACGATGAGACCTTCTCACCCGTAGCGATGCTTAAGTCCGTCCGAATCATGTTAGCGATTGCCGCATTTTATGATTATGAAATTTGGCAGATGGATGTCAAAACTGCATTCCTGAATGGATTTCTGGAAGAAGAGTTGTATATGATGCAACCGGAAGGTTTTGTCGATCCAAAGGAAGCTAACAAAGTGTGCAAGCTCCAGCGATCCATTTATGGACTGGTGCAAGCCTCTCGGAGTTGGAATAAACGTTTTGATAGTGTGATCAAAGCATTTGGTTTTATACAGACTTTCGGAGAAGCCTGTATTTACAAGAAAGTGAGTGGGAGCTCTGTAGCATTTCTGATATTATATGTGGATGACATATTGCTGATTGGAAATGATATAGAATTTCTGGATAGCATAAAGGGATACTTGAATAAAAGTTTTTCAATGAAAGACCTCGGTGAAGCTGCTTACATATTAGGCATAAAGATCTATAGAGATAGATCAAGATGCTTAATTGGACTTTCACAAAGCACATACCTTGACAAGATTTTGAAGAAGTTCAAAATGGATCAAGCAAAGAAAGGGTTCTTGCCTGTGTTACAAGGTGTGAAGTTGAGTAAGACTCAATGCCCGACCACTGCAGAAGATAGAGATAATATGAAAGATGTTCCCTATGCATCAGCCATAGGATCTATCATGTATGCAATGCTGTGTACCAGACCTGATGTGTGCCTTGCTATAAGTTTAGCAGGGAGGTACCAAAGTAATCCAGGAGTGGATCACTGGACATCGGTCAAGAACATCCTGAAATACCTGAAAAGGACTAAGGATATGTTTCTCGTATATGGAGGTGACAAAGAGCTCACCGTAAAAGGTTACGTTGATGCAAGCTTTGACACTGATCCGGACGATTCTAAATCGCAAACCAGATACGTGTTTACATTAAACGGTGGAGCTGTCAGTTGGTGCAGTTCTAAACAAAGCGTCGTAGCGGGATCTACATGTGAAGCGGAGTACATAGCTGCTTCGGAAGCAGCAAACGAAGGAGTCTGGATGAAGGAGTTCATATCTGATCTAGGTGTCATACCTAATGCATCGGGTCCAATGAAAATCTTTTGTGACAATACTGGTGCAATTGCCTTGGCAAAGGAATACATATTTCACAAAAGGACCAAACACATCAAGAGACGCTTCAACTCCATCCGGGATCTAGTCCAGGTGGGAGACATAGAGATTTGCAAGATACATACGGATCTGAATGTTGCAGACCCGTTGACTAAGCCTCTTCCATGAGCAAAACATGATCAACACCAAGGCTCCATGGGTGTTAGAATCATTACAGTGTAATCTAGATTATTGACTCTAGTGCAAGTGGGAGACTGAAGGAAATATGCCCTAGAGGCAATAATGAAGTTATTATTTATTTCCTTATAATCATGATAAATGTTTATTATTCATGCTAGAATTGTATTAACCGAACACATAATACATGTGTGAATACATAGACAAACAAAGTGTCACTAGTATGCCTCTACTGGACTAGCTCGTTAATCAAAGATGGTTATGTTTCCTGACCATGAACAATGAGTTGTTATTTGATTAACGAGGTCACATCATTAGTTGAA
Source organism: Triticum urartu (assembly GCF_056163025.1). Classification (NCBI taxonomy): domain Eukaryota; kingdom Viridiplantae; phylum Streptophyta; class Magnoliopsida; order Poales; family Poaceae; genus Triticum; species Triticum urartu. The sequence goes on along the minus strand of NC_141873.1, from coordinate 77,775,580 downwards.
TGATCTGATTGACATGACCCATTCCATTAGCTTAGCACCCGATCGTTTAGTATGTTGCTATTGCTTTCTTCATGACTTATACATGTTCCTATGACTATGAGATTATGCAACTCCCGTTTGCCGGAGGAACACTTTGGGTGCTACCAAACGTCACAACGTAACTGGGTGATTATAAAGGAGCATTACAGGTGTCTCCAAAGGTAGATGTTGGGTTGGCGTATTTCGAGATTAGGATTTGTCACTCCGATTGTCGGAGAGGTATCTCTGGGCCCTCTCGGTAATACACATCACATAAGCCTTGCAAGCATTACAACTAATATGTTAGTTGTGAGATGATGTATTACGGAACGAGTAAAGAGACTTGCCGGTAACGAGATTGAACTAGGTATTGGATACCGACGATCGAATCTCGGGCAAGTAACATACCAATGACAAAGGGAACAACGTATGTTGTTATGCGGTCTGACCGATAAAGATCTTCGTAGAATATGTAGGAGCCAATATGGGCATCCAGGTCCCGCTATTGGTTATTGACCGGAGACGTGTCTCGGTCATGTCTACATTGTTCTCGAACCCATAGGGTCCACACGCTTAAGGTTACGATGACAGTTATATTATGAGTTTATGCATTTTGATGTACCGAAGGTTGTTCGGAGTCCCGGATGTGATCACGGACATGACGAGGAGTCTCGAAATGGTCGAGACGTAAAGATTGATATATTGGAAGCCTATGTTTGGATATCGGAAGTGTTCCGGGTGAAATCGGGATTTTACCGGAGTACCGGGAGGTTACCGGAACCCCCCCGGGAATCATATGGGCCTTAGTGGGCCTTAGTGGAAAGGTGAAAGGGCTGCCCATAAGGGCTGCGCGCCTCCCCCCTCCCCTAGTCCTATTAGGACTAGGAGAGGTGGCCGGCCACCCCTCTCCCTCTTTCCCCCTTGGGAATCCTAGTTGGAATAGGATTGGGGGGGAGTCCTACTCCCGGAAGGAGTAGGACTCCTCCTGCGCCCTCCTCCTGGCCGGCGCCCCCTCCCCCCTTGGCTCCTTTATATACTGAGGCAGAGGCACCCCAGAAACACACAAGTTGATCCACGTGATCTATTCCTTAGCCGTGTGCGGTGCCCCCTGCCACCATATTCCTCGATAATACTGTAGCGGAGTTTAGGCGAAGCCCTGCTGCTGTAGTTCATCAAGATCGTCACCACGCCGTCGTGCTGACGGAACTCTTCCCCGACACTTTGCTGGATCGGAGTCCGGGGATCGTCATCGAGCTGAACGTGTGCTCGAACTCGGAGGTGCCGTAGTTTCGGTGCTTGATCGGTTGGATCGTGAAGACGTACGACTACTTCCTCTACGTCGTGTCAGCGCTTCCGCAGTCAGTCTGCGTTGGGTACGTAGACAACACTCTCCCCTCTCGTTGCTATGCATCACATGATCTTGCGTGTGCGTAGGAAATTTTTTGAAATTACTACGAAACCCAACAGGTAGGTTCACCACACCACTGGATTACGGATCAAGAACAGAAGCATACATGCAGTGCAAAACAAGATCACTTGCTCTGTATAGTTTAACTTACATGGTATGAAGAAGGAACTTGGTTGTATAACTGAAAACTTAAATTGAGAAGGACAAACATTTGTTTATGAACTACATAATAAAGTTTAAACATGCAATTTAATGCAAACACCAAAAATAAACAGCTGTTGCAGTCATGCCTAACCAAATATACACAACAAAGTTTGAAGGCTTGAGAAGGACAAACTTACATTATTGGTGAAGGCAGGCTCTATAAAGCCCTTGTCCATGCTGATGGGGGGGGGGAATTCAAGAAGTTTACCACAGAATCTTCTTCATAAGCATTGCCTTTATTCTACATTTTGTTAAGAGTGAATATAGATGTGACAATATAAGAAAAAATGGAGAATATTTAAGATAAGATGAAGAGTGGTGCTACATAACCAAGTAGCTATAATTGTAAGTACAGCGATACAGGCAAAAGGTACAACCAAGACCAATGCAGAGCTAAACTTCTTTAGTACCATCGGTGTTATCCAACCTTATGGTAAGAGTAAATATAGATCTTATGTGTAGAAAATGGAGGGCAAAGGAAAATAAGCTGCAGAGTGATGGTACATGAACAACTACCTGTCAATAGAAGTACACTGATAAATGACAGTAGGTACTTACAAGAACAATGCAGAGCTAAAAAAATTCATTGGCAATGGATATATTATACACTAATGTAACCATTCATACAGATCAGATAATTTGGAGCGAACAATTGATAAGCAAGCTATCATGCATACTATTGTCACATAATGAACCATGTATGTATGCAAGTATAGTGATACAGGACAACAGGTACTAACAAGAGCAAAGCAGCGGGTAGCATATTTGCGATATCATGTTGTTCTTTTCAAACCGGAATTCTTTTTCGAGCAGATTTCCTGCAAAAAAGATCCGTAAGGCACATGCGGAAAAGTAGAAGTTCAAATTGTCATGCTATATCATAGACAATACCTCATCCTCGGAATGAGACCAGTGCATAACAAGGTTTTTCCATTCAATATCTTCTAAATTTAGCACACGAGACTTCACTAGAAATTCATTTATAGACTTGCCATCAGAGTGTGATTTCCTCAGGTAACACCAATACTGCTGCAATGCTTCCTTGAAAAGCGCAAGCAAGCTTTTCTCGTCATGACTATCCAGATTGACCCTCGCCTACTTACAACAATGTAATGTAAATCATTGATGTGTTCAATCAGCAGAAAATAGGAAAATAATCACCATGAATAATAGCACTTACACGTAAGTGGGATAGGAAGATGTGAAAATGGTGTTTGTCCCATGATGGGAATATATGATACGAAACAACATTGAAAGCATTGTCTTTTAAACTGGGAATAACTGGAATGGGGTTACAATTTGCAGGAATTGGCCGTCTCTGTAGTTGGGATAGGTCTTCGGCCGGTGGACTTGCTATACTTTTTGCTGGAGTGGGATTTTTCTGTGGTACGGCTGGTGCTATGGCAACTGAAATCGGCATACCTTTTGCTGGAGTGCATGTCCTATGTGGTGCGGCTAGTGGTGTGGCCAGTCAAGTATGGGTACAGTCTGCTGGAGTCGGTCCTACATTTTGTGTCACTGGTTGTATAGCCAATATAAGTGGGGTGTTGTCTGATTTCTCCGGCACAATCACATTTTTCAAGGACTTTGCTGGTGCTCCTTCAGGTTCGGCAATCACCCTCTTCCTTTTTGATGTCTGATGCACAAGAACAACTTTTGAGTGGAAAAACATGGTATGATGACAGATGGAAAATGTATTGATAATGGATGGGCATGGCATCTTGACATATATGATGAGTAAACTAAGCAGATGTCGGTGCAACACAGTAGATGAAATGCAAGACAACATATGCAAGATACGCGAAATCAATAAAACCTTGCCAAATTAGAATAGGCACCTTGATGGGTGAACAGGACAGGTCATCTGCCTTTGACTCGTCGAGGTTAGAATAGTCATTAGGATCATATTCTGAACAAGAATCAACAGGTGGGGAGCGTATGGGTTTCATTGCATCCAGAATGGCACTCAATGCCTTGGTGCCAATTTTGTAAGTCATTGCGGTGTTTAGCTTCAAGAGTGGACTGCTGCTAGTGCGACACAAAGCAGCTACACGGATCATAGTGTAGATATAACGGGAAAACCGTAAGCATCAGAGTAAAATCAGCAAAGTGGAAGTTGCTGGAATATATGTGCTAGTATTGCCGGTACGACTAGAAAGACTTTGGATACCAGCTCTCTTCAACTGAAGGTGCGGTATTGTTAATATCAGTGAAATCTCAAAGGCGACAAAGCTCCCCGCATTTCCTTGCAATTCTTATAGGATTCAAGTGGGCATGCCACTACAAATCCTATTCCCATGTTTACAAAATCCTACGAATCAAAGAGGCCCGAAGAGTTCAAAGTGTCCATACCAACCGACTGTATAGACCTCTACACTGCAAATGTCCCTGCTCATCTTCACTACAAGGAACATACTGTACTACTATCATACTCCCTCCGTTCCAAAATATAAGTCTTGGTAGAGATTTCCACTATGGATGACGTACAAATGTATCCAGATACATTTTAGAGTGTAGATTCACTCATTTTGCTCCATATGTAGTCCATGGTGGAATCTATACAAAGACTTGTATTTAGGAACGGAGAGAGTACTTATTAAAGAAGAACGGAAGAGGAACATGCTAAAGAAGAGCAAGCAGGTTTTGGATAATAAAATGTTCATTGCGCAGTGCCCACACATGATGAACCAGAGCGCATTAAGAAAGCAACTCCCTGCTGTCTCTCTATATGTGGTGCACGTACTTTTTCAAAAGTAAAGTAGGAACATTAGCTGACCAATTAAGTGTTATCTGTTTTAGTAATATTACCATCATATCAGATTTGTACTTGAGCAACAAGTTTGGAATTATGAGTGGCGCGTTGTTTAGCTTGATGGATTCAGGAGCAGTGCTAAGCAGGAACGATGATGGTACTGAATATAAAGGCATGTCTGCATGCAAGTCGCGTGACTTTTGTCATTTGGGTCAGTCGACCATTTCAGGCGGTTGGATGAAGATCCTACATCTCCTAACCCTTCTTCTTCCTCATCTCTGATTCTTCCCATACACAACACAGCACGGGCCGCCGGCCGGACCACCGGCCCCCACCGCCTGTGTTCCTCCGCCAACCCCACCCCCACCCGCGTCGAGTTTTCTTCGTTTGGAGAGGCCCCACCACCGCTCCACCACAACCAAAGTCCCCACCCGAGCCCCTTCGTTCGCACCGGTGAACTCCGGCGAGCTCTGTTGGGGATATTACTACTGGGCATAAACCGGCCTATCTGGGCCGGGTTAACTTCGTTAGTAGTTAAGTATGTTAAAGCCCAAGAAGACAGAGGAGGGATCAAGGCCCATGGTCGGTTCAAGGCCTGTAGCCGTAAACCGGCGTTAGTAGTTAACCTGTATTGTAAGTTAGGAATAAGTAGAGACCAAACCGGACACATTTATGAGCCGGTATTGGGACTTCGTAAGCCGACGGGAGTCACCCGTGTATATAAGGGGACGACCCGGCGGCGGTTCAAGGAGGACGGACAACAACTCGAGACATAGGCGAAGCTTGTTTGCTCCCTAGTCATCGAAACCCCATCAATTCCATAACAACTAGACGTAGGCTTTTACCTTCATCGAAGGGGCCGAACTAGTATAAACTCTCTTGCGTCCTTGTGTCCACTTTAACCCCTTCAAGCTAACCCGTCGCGATGGCTCCACGACTAAGTCCTTTCTCTAGGACATCTGCCGTGACAAAACCACGACAGTTGGCGCCCACCGTGGGGCCCTCGCACGATGGTTTCCGGTTCTTGGAGGGCCGCTTTGAAGGACTCGAGGGCTACGCTGTAGGCCGGATGACTAAGAGTCGTCGCGGTAAGCTCTACATCGACGACGCAGGCTGGGGCCCCGAGGCCGGCTCAATTGAGTATGGGTACCGGGTCCCCTTTGGTATCATTCACGTTTTCATTGGCAAGATCGGTGAACCGGGCCCTGAGCCGGACATCTGCACCGACCTCGTCGAGACGGCTCAGCGTGCGCGATCCGCCCGGGTTAAACCGGCCATGAAGCGTGCCTTCGTGGGAGTCATCCATGGAGGAAGTTATGAGGACGGATCGGAATTTCGCGGCACGACCGTCGTTTGTTCCGGTGACGAATCTTCGACCGGAGAAACCGAATCTCTTTATCAGCTACAAGATGGCCGGATTGGGAGTTGTTCCGATGGCGATAGTATTCTGGACCCCTCTGATCTGCCCAACCGGGTTGGAATATTCATGGCCGGAACACAAGCAGCGCTTCATTCTTCGACAGCTGCGGCAACGATCTCTGGTTCAGCAGCGGCGACGGCTGCCGGGGCAGGAGGCCCTGTGCGCCCGCCGGCTCAGGTTCTATCAGAACTATTTGATGTGTTGGCTGTGCTTATGGCGGAAGTTAATCCGCCGGATCAGGACATTCACAACGCGGAGATTGCAAAGGTAAAGGAATAGATCACCCAGGCCAAGGTGGATCTGGCGGCTGAGGACACCAGGATGGCCGCAGAGCGGGCCGCTTTAGACGCACAGGCCTACAAGCTTATGTTGGACCAGAGCGCGTTGCATGAAGTCATGAGGAGGAAGCACCGATCCCGCTTACCTCCGGTTTTCGAGGCCAGAGACCTTTTCAACACTCCAGGACCAAGAGCCGGCAATCCGCTGGATGGAAACCGGGCAGAAGCCCCTGGGATCGGTGCACCGGTTCAGCCTCGTTAGATGGACCCGCCTCGTCAAAACACCGTTGTACCTCAGGCTGCTTTAACACCTCCGGGTCACTACTCCAACCCAATGGAAAATCTTGTTGCCATTGCTGCATGGCTGGAGGCCATTCCAATTGAAGGTGACTCGCCGCAGGCAGTAGATACGTGACGGGTCAAGGAACTTCTGAGGACAGCTTTGGCCCAACAGGAAGCGTACTCGTACAACCGCGATCGGATCCACTCAACCCCCCGTCCAAGCCGGAGCTATAGCAGACACATGGATGAACCGGCAGTGTCGAGTAATGAACGACGTGGGGCACCCCGTGACAACAACCCGGCGGGTGGTGCTGATGATGCTCAGGGAGTGGTGGACCGGGCTCGCGCGCGCAGGGAGGCCGAGTTAGCCACACGGCATCAGGCTCGGCAGCTCACGCCGATTCGTCCAACCACCTTGACTGAACCTGGTGTTACTTCTAGTTCTTTGGGGGTGCCTTGCCTTATCCCCACTTTACGCAACGTGCGCCTGCCCAAAGATTTCAAAGGCCCACGCAAGGTACCAAATTACATGGCGGATCAACCTCCAGAGACATGGTGGAGAGCTATGAGATGGCCATGGAGATGCTTGATGTGGATGACGCGGCGTGTGCGGAATACTTCACCATGATGCTCGAAGGAACGGCCCGTACTTGGTTAAAAAGCTTGCCGGCTAATTCTATCAGTTCATGGGCCCAATTACGAGCCCGGTTTATCAGCAATTTCAAAGATACTTGTAAACAGCCTATGTCGATAGTGGACTTAGCTGCATGCGTCCAGGAGGAAGGAGAATCAACGACTCATTGGGTGCGCCGGGTTTCACAAGTGTTGCACTCCTCAGACCGCATCAACGCTGACACCACAGTATTAACCCTAGAAGGCAACTGCCGGTTCGGACCCCTGAAGCTGAAGTTGGGACGGATGAAGCGTCATTGCACCGACATGGGGACCCTCATGGCCGCTTGGTGAAATATGCTGATTCTGATAGTACCAAGGATCCCGAATCTGATGATGACAAGACAGGGAAAGGGAAGAAGAACAGCAGCTCCAAAGGTCAGCAGCATCACTGGGTAGGCAATGGTGGAGGAAGCAAGCATAAAGCGGATGGTAACATGGACTTTGTGGCTAATACCAACGCACAGGACAATGGCCAGCGATGCAAGGGTAGGCCGAAAAATCATAATGGAGTGCCCAACCCTAACCCAAACCGCCTAAACTATCTGCTAAGCCAGCCCTGTCCAAGACATGGGACGAAGGAGGCGCCGGCAAACCACCTTTGGAAAGATTGCTTTATTATGCAGGAGTTCAAGAATTCTAATAATTTCTGGTATGATCACGAATCTGGCGGTGGCTCGGGATCCGGGCCGGGTTACGGAGGAGGAAGTTCTGGTTCAGGATTCAATGGTGATCCGGGCGGACATAATGGTCAAAATAGTCAAAACAACCAGGGTGGTTACAACCAACAGCAGCAACAGTCAGGTTACCAGAGCAACCCAAAGCAATTGAGTAATGGGCAGTACCATGTCTTCACCACTAGCTTGGACAAGCGAGACCGGAAAGTTCAGAGGCGGGCGGTCAACTCTGTTGAACCGGCCATACCCCGTTATCTACGTTGGTCTGAACAGCCAATCATATGGAGCAGAGAAGATCACCCTCCCCAGGTCGATAATCCGGGTCAGTTGGCTCTGGTGGTGGCACCTCAGGTGGGAGGATACAAGTTCACCAAGGTGCTCATGGATGGAGGGAGCAGCATTAACATCCTGTACTATGAGACCTTCTGTCGTATGGGACTAACAGATAAGAATCTCAAACCGTCTAATACAGTATTCCACGGTGTAGTGCCTGGCAGATCAGCATATCCCGTTGGTAAGATAGCTCTGGAAGTGGCCTTTGGGGATGATCATGATTCCAGGTCGGAGATATTGACGTTTGAAGTGGTGAAAATCCAAAGTCCATATCATGCCCTGTTTGGGCGACCGGCCTACGCCAAGTTTATGGCTCGGCCCTGTTATGTGTATTTGCAGCTCAAGATGCCGGGTCACAAGGGGACAATAACGGTTCACGGAAGCCGCAAAATCGCTTTGGAATGCGAGGAAGGAGATGCGGCTTATGCAGAGTCGGTTTGTGCCACCGAGGAGTTGAAGTACTATAAAGACAATGTTGATCCGGCGGACATGACTCCGTTGAAGAAGCCAACTACAGAGCATGATCTGGCCCTGAAGTTCAAATCGGCGGCAGAAACTAAGCTTGTTGACTTCGTACCTGGTGATTCGTCCAAGCAGTTCAGCATCAGTGCCAACTTGGATCCGAAATAGGAAAGCGCGCTCATCGAGTTCATCCATGAGAATCGGGACATTTTTGCATGGAAGCCCTCTGACATGCCAGGTGTACCGAGGCAACTCGCTGAGCACACACTTAATATGGATCCTAAATATAAACCGGTGAAACAGTTCCTCCGCCGGTTTAACGAAGAAAGACGCAAGGCAATTGGATAAGAGGTAGCCAGGCTCTTAGCAGCTGGCTTTATTGTTGAAGTTTTTCACCCTGAGTGGCTTGCCAATCCGGTGCTGGTCCTCAAGAAAAACGGCACCTAGCGCATGTGTGTGGATTACACAGATCTTAATAAGGCTTGTCCAGCAGATCCTTTTGCTCTCCCCCGTATTGATCAAATTATTGATGCTATGGCAGGCTGTGAGCGTTTAAGTTTTTTGGATGCGTATTCTGGCTATCATCAAATCAAAATGGCAGTTAAGGACCAGGAGAAGACGACATTTATAACTCCCTTTGGAGCCTTCTGCTATGTGTCTATGCCCTTCGGGCTCAAGAGTGCCCAAGCGACTTACCAACGTCCAGGGAGAAGGAGACTCTGATTGATGATTTGAAGGAAACCTTTGATAACCTGAGGACATACAAGATGATGCTTAATCCGGACAAGTGTGTCTTTGGTGTACCGGCGTGAAAGTTATTAGGCTTCTTGGTGTCCAATAGGGGAATTGAGCCTAATCCGGAGAAGATCACAACCATCACCTCCCTCGCTAAACCGAAGTGTATCAATGATGTTCAGCGCCTGGCAGGCCGGATTGCTGCATTAAGCCGGTTTATCAGTCGCCTCGGTGAGAAGGCAATCCCTTTGTATCAGATGTTGAAAAAGACGGATCAGTTTGTCTGGAGTTCTGCTGCTGATGAAGCATTTGAGGACTTAAAACAGCAATTGGCCAATCCGCCTGTGCTCGCTGCTCCCATTGACAAGGAGCCGTTGCTGCTATATGTTGCTGCTAATGCTCGGGCGGTCAGCGTGGCTATTGTGGTAGAGCGCGAGGCAGGTAAGGAGCATCCGGTTCAACGTCCGATCTATTATATCAGCGAGGTGCTCATTGAGTCCAAGCAAAGGTATCCACATTGGCAGAAGCTGGTGTATGGAGTTTTTATGGCAAGCTGGAAGCTTAAACAATACTTCCAAGGGCATCCAATTACAGTGGTCAGTTCTGCTCCTTTGGGAGATATCATCCAGAACCGGGAAGCAACTGGCCGAATTGCAAAGTGGGCCATAGAGCTGGGGCCGTACGGTTTGAAGTATGTGCCTCGGACAGCGGTTAAGTCTCAAGCACTTGTTGATTTCATCAATGATTGGACGGAAATGCAAGCACATGAAGAAAAGCCGGATCATACGTATTGGACCATCCATTTTGACGGATCCAGGCAATTGGAAGGCTCGGGAGCTGGAGTCGTATTAACCTCCACATGAGGTGATAAGTTTTGTTATGTTCTCCGCTTGATGTTCCCTTGTACTAACAATGCAGCTGAGTATGAAGCCTTGCTCCATGGTCTCCGGATTGCTAAGGAGATGAATCTAAGTCGAGTTAAGTGCTTCTGTGACTCAGACCTTGTGGCTCAGCAGGTGTCTGGCACATGGGACTCCAAGGACCCACTCATGGCAGCATATCGTCGTGAGGTGGATATTGTTGCAGGTTATTTCAGAGGCTATCAGGTGGACCACGTGGACCGGCGGAAAAATGAAGTGGCGGACGCTTTAAGCCGGCTGGGCTCTCAGCGCAAACCGGTCCCGCCCAATGTTTTTCTGGATGTGCTGCACAACCTGTCTGTGAAGATCCCTGGTGAAGAGGATTTGGCTATTCCTGATCCGGAGGCTCAATTGGTGGCAGCTCTTCATGTTATTCCGGATTGGACGCTTCCTTACCTGGCGTACAAGAACCGGGGCGAGTTGCCAGAGGATGAGATTCTGGCCCGGCAGATAATCCGGCGATCCAAGTCCATGGCTATCATCAACGGCGAGTTGCATCATTGCAGTGTATCAGGAGCTTTTCAACGTTGCGTGTCTCCTGAAGAAGGCCGTGAAATTTTGCGTGAGATCCACGAAGGAGATTGTGGTCACCACGCCGGTTCAAAGTCTCTGGTGGCTAAAGCATTTCGCCATGGCTTCTATTGGTTAACTGCTCATGCTGATGCGGAGGATCTGGTCAGACGATGTGATGGTTGCCAAAGGTTTTCAAGACGTGCTCATGTACCGGCTCAAGAATTGAGAATGATTCCAATTACTTGGCCGTTTGCGACTTGGGGGCTGGATATGGTTGGGCCTTTCAAAAGGTCCAAAGATAAGAAGACCCACCTCCTGGTGGCGGTTGACAAGTTTACAAAGTGGGTGGAGGCAGAACCTGTTAACAAGTGTGATGCGGCCATGGCGGTTCAGTTCATCAAAAAGGTGATTTTCCGGTTTGGCTTTCCGCACAGTATTATCACAGATAATGGTACCAATTTGTCCAAAGGTGCTATGAAGGAGTTCTGCGAACGGGAGCACATCTGGCTCGACGTTTCATCAGTGGCACATCCATAGTCCAATGGTCAAGCAGAAAGAGCTAATCAAGAGATCCTGAGAGGCATCAAGCCCCGGCTCATGGTTCCTTTGCAGAGAACGCCGGGTTGTTGGGTAGAAGAATTACCATCTGTGCTATGGAGCATCAATACAACACCCAACAGATCAACAGGATACACACCGTTCTTCATGGTTTATGGAGCGGAGGCGGTTCTCCCCAGTGATATCCGTCATGATTCACCTCGTGTAACGGCTTATATTGAAGCGGACAACGAGACAGCACGGCAAGATGCTTTGGACCGGTTGGATGAAGAGCGTGACATCGCAGCCGCCCGATCGGCGATTTACCAGTAGGATCTTCGTCGTTATCACAGTCGCCGGGTCAGAACCAGAACCTTTCAGGAGGGAGATTTGGTGCTTCGGCTCATCCAAGATCAGACTAGTATGCATAAGTTATCCCCACCTTGGGAGGGGCCTTTCGTGGTCAGCAAGAATCTGCACAACGGGTCATACTATCTGATCGATATTCGAGAACATAAGGACTCACATACATTAGAGGAGGAGACCAATAGGCCGTGGAACATAGCTCATCTTCGGCCTTTTATACCTGAGCCATAGGTTCTACTTATGTACATATTACAGCGATGTATATATTAACTATAATAAACCGGAACCTCAGCTAAAGCGGGGTATCTGTTCTTTTACATCATGTGTGGTTACACGGAGTTGTTTTAAAGCGGCTTTCCGGTTTACCCCTTGAGTTCGCTTTGCTAAAGGCACCGTGTTATATCACTTGGAGGATTGGTCGTGTCCGAACCAATACCATGCCTCTTGATAGGCGAGAGCCACCAGATCACTTGGGGACTTGGTCATGTCTGAACCAGTCATGCCTCTTGATCGGCCTAAGGCCACAGAATCACTTGGGGGCTTGGTCGAACCCGAACCATGACCATGCCATTTGGTCGACATAAATGCCACGGTTTCATTTGGGGACCTGGCTGACTAGAACCATAGTTACACCTAACGGGAGCTTGGTCGTGTTTGGCCATGGTAATGCCATTTGATCAGCTTAAATAAACCTTTTTTGGCAAACGGTTTTGTCATTGCTTTGGCTTCGCACTTTTCTTTGAAGGGGGGTTTTTTGCTTTTTATTGCGTTTTTTAAACCGACAAAGTTTTTTAACCAATCAATTGACGGAACACAGTTCACGTCAATCCGGAGACTATTTGCCCGGTTTGATCCTTGTTGTTAACATCCTCTTATGGAGTAACACGGTGTTTATTATAACCCGGCACGGTTTACATGGTAAACCAGCGTCATATATATATATACAGGAGCTGTTATCTCCTCCAACAGTGTGGGTTTGCAAAACTCCGCTTCAAGATTGGCCAAGCCAACTTCACACTCAACGATGGCAGGTATTATGTATCTCAAAAATTTGATCATATACTTAGAATTTTGTTTGGATGTTTTGATTTCATATATACAGACGTCATATTCCGCCTGACGGTACAACCGTGGTGGCACTTGACGAATTTCTCATTTCAGAAAGTGTTTTGGAAAGTTCATTACCACAGGAAGAACAAATTATGCACGAAGGCATATCAACATCAAAGGAGAGGCAGTTTTAAAACCGGCTTCCGGTTCAAGCTTGGTCACCAGCCTGGCCTGATGGTTGTGGGTCATCCTGTGCCGCTTCAGCCTCCGTTTCTCTACCCAGTGGCTGGAAATCCAAAGTTGTCCAGTCGATTCCCATTAATGCTTGAAAAACAGCTTCATCATGGATCAGCAACGACGGGTCAATATCGGGAGCGTAAGTATGCTTACGGATTGGAGGGATCAGATTTTCCGATTCATGGATTGGTGTAGCTATTCGCTTGTTCTGACTGTCATATTGCGCTTGATAATGAGACAAGTCTGCTTCCTCAGCCAACTGACAAGCTAGCGGACGTACCTCCCGGTTTATTGCTCGCAGATCCGCTTCACCAAATTCTGACCCGTCTTCCTTCAAGCTGGGATAGCCCTAAGCCGCTTCAATAGGATCAAAATCCGGCACCCGGGCTTTTGCCCGGATTAAGGCATTGATTGCATTGGTTCAAGCAGCAGATTTCTTCAGCTCTTCAACCCGGGCAGGAAGCACTGACAGTTTCATCGGAGTATCTTGAATCAAAGTGGGCGCCGGTTTGTTATGAGACGCGGTACAGATGATCCACTGGGCACCAGTATACAATTGTTCAACCAATGTATAGGCGGCTTTCAATTTCTTCCGCACATCTGACCCCAAGTGACCAATGCGTGTCCCTGAAATACCATAAAGGGTTAATAAACCGGCGACTCTATAAGAAGGCAGAGCCAATTCAGAAGGCAAGCTGGCTTACCAAAGATAGCAGTGGTCATGGCATGCACGTGCCGCTTTATGCTGGTCAGTTCATCCGTCACTAGTTTTAGTGCAGCCTCGGCATCCTCTGCTCGTTTGATCAAAGCGGACTTTTCAGTGGCCCAATCCGCCCGTTTCTTCTTGAAGTTCTCCTTAAGTTGTTCCATGGCGCTTAAAGCGCTGGCCAATTCCTCTTTTGCTTTGGAGGTTTCAGCCTGTTGGGTTTTCAGGTTTTCTTGAAGATCGATGACTTGGTTTTCTTTCGTCTTCAGCTCCGCCTGCATGCATACAGATATATGCTTCAACAAATCGGTATAAGGATTCAAGTACCAACCACATAACAAGTTATGCACTTAGCACTTGGGGGCTAATGCATATTCGATCTTCATCTTTCAATTGTTTACAAAGTCCCAAGATCAATACAAGTATTCAACTTGGCACTTGGGGGATAATGGCTATTTGATCATATATATTCTGATGCGGCAGTTTCAATTACTTAAAGTACTGATTTAACTACACTAAGTTGAACCGGCCCTTGGGGGCTACATCACCGAATTTCAAAGCATCAAGATTTATATTATTAAGTCCCGGTTTGAAAGAATATTTCAAACCGGCCCTTGGGGGCTAGGAGAGCCAGCAAGAATGGAAGCATACAAGCAGGAAGGAGCATATGGAAGTTACCTCATATTTATCTTTCATCATATTAACCAGACCAGCTTCATAGTCACGACTGGTATACAGCCGGTTCAGATAGCCGGAATGGATATCTTGGGCGTTCAGAGCAGCGTAAGTCGTCAGATCAGCATTCCACTTGCCTTTGCCAAAGGCAGCAAATTCTTCCTTGGCGGAATGTTTGGATAAAGCGATAGGATTGCTTGGCTCAGTATGGCCAGTGCCAGTAATGACAACCTCATCATCCTTGGTACCGCCGGTTTGCACTGGAGCTGTTGGCTTGTCAGTAGGTTTTGCTGGACCGGTGGAGCTTTCAATCCGGATGGAACCTGTGGGCTGATGGATAGGACCTGAGGTATCATTAGGTCTCTCTTCAGCAATAAGATCATCATCTTGCTGCGGTGGATCGTTGGGAATATCCTCAGGAATAGCCGCTTCAGCATTGGGTGTCTTGCCTGCTTCAAGAACGACATCTTCTTCGGTCGCTTTGTCCAGGCGGGCCTTCTTGCTTGGCCTAGGTTTGGCCCTGAGAAGAATAATAAAATCAAATACAGCATATGTTCTAAGGCGATGTACTGCAAACATCACAATAAGTATAGCTTACCCAAGCACCATTTTAAGCGGTGGGAGCTGAGTAGCCGATGACTCGCCAGAAGATGAGTGGGAAGTAACCTGGTAATCGGAGTCAGACGGATTAATAGGTTGACAAAAGCAGCCCGCTTTAGGACAAGCACTGACAAGAAAATTAGAGACCTCTGAATGGCGTTTCCGAATCGGACTATTCGGTAAACCGGCGGAGGTAACTACCTGGCCGCTATGCCGGGTTGTGCGACGAGCTTCATGTTGTTGGGTCTTCATAAGAAATTTAGGATCCAAATAAGCAAGAGGATGAGAAAATTTAACTTTCCGGTTTGCCTGGCGGATTTTTTGTGAAGGCAAAGTTTCTGAATCAGAAGAGCGAATAATTATCTCTGCAACATTCGTGTGGCTGGCTTCGGCATCATCCTGACAAATATCATCATCAATAAGACGCATGAAAAATAAACCAAGTGAGTCAAGCTCTACCTCAAAGTACGGATTATCCACATCATCATCAGGGGCCGGATTAGAAGATGCAGTGGTTCTTTTCCTGTGGGCAGTCTTCTTCACAGCTTTAGTCTTTTGCCGGGTTGCTCTTTCCGGTTTGTCTGGTTTTCTGGTTTCTCCTGCGGTAGTTTTTTGCTCCAAAACGGATCATTGCCCTGATTATGCAGACACTGATATTAAACAATGACCATACATATCGATAACAGATTCAGCAAAGAGAAAAATCAAAGTCTTACAGCTGGCAGTTTGTTGGTGGCACAGAAGGGAAGCAGGCCGGTTCTAGCGCAGATGTGTTCCGGTTCATTCAGCATCTTATTCACAGTCTCTGTGATTTCTTCATCGGAGAGCTGGATTTTTGAATGTCGCAGTGGGTCATCAACACTGTCAGTATACTCGCACATCAAACCGGAGCGCTGACTAAGGGGCAGTATGCTCCATGATATCCAACAGCGAGCGAGATCAACCCCTGTTAAACCGTTGGCCATAAAGGCTCTGAGCTTTGACAGTTGGGGAGCATATTTGCTTCTCTCCTGGGCAGTCAATCTTTAAGGAAAAGGGTGTGTATTGCTGAGCCGCTCCGGACGAAAGCCAGGCAAGGGATTCTCACCAGCAGGGGAGGTGTCTTTGCAGTAGAACCATGTCTGATTCCACTCCTTGGGGTGACTGTGCAGCTTGGCGTGAGGGTATGTGACCTCTTTCCTTTTCTGAATCACCACGCCGCCCAACTCTGTATTAGAGCCATCAGTAAACTCAGTACGGCGGTTTAGATGGAAAAGGTCTCTGAACAATTCCACTGTGGGCTCCTCTTGAAAGAACACCTCACAGAGCACTTGGAAGTGACACATATTTGTAACAGAGTTGGGGCCAGTGTCTTGCGGATGGAGTTGGAAATCGGCTAAAACATCCCGGTAAAATTTAGAACCGGGCGGCTTAAAGCCCCGAGCTAAGTGATCTACAAAAACAACAACCTCTTCTTCTCGAGGTGTGGGAGCGCATTCTTTGCCAGGAGCCCTCCAATGGATGGTATCTTTGCTGCCTAAAGCACCAATCAGGACTAAATCGTCCAGTTGATCCTCTGTGACGCGAGAAGGAACCCAATTGCACTCATATACTTGCTTGGCCATGATGGAATCTGCAAGGTAGAAGATCCTGGTTCAAAAATGCATTTGACTAAGGTACGTTGGTATGTGCACTGTTAAACCGGAGACAGAACTATCTGAACCGGAGTTTCATGAAGCAACCAACATCTGGCGGTTCAACAAGGGGACTAATGGCATATACCGGTTTGGAAAATTTTCTATAAGTTTAAACCGCCTGATCTAAGAATTGAAAAGTTGAGATTGCGGATGGACAAGTACGCAGAAACAGGTTTCACAAGATTTCTTTACAGCATTGGATCTGAAGCAAGTTCAGAAAAGAGATAAATGCTTAGAGGTTCAAAGGAGCAGTACTGAACCAACGAGCAAAACGTTCATATAGATCTATGGTTTGAGATGCATAAGTGAAGGCGAAGGTCAAACAACTATCGTTGCACAGAGTAAAGATTTGCGGATTCATCTAAAGATCTATCGTATGAGCAAGATGCAGACGATGAACACTGAAGAACTGCGAAACCCTAGGCCAGATCTGCGGGGGAAAGGATAGAAGATTTACCTGAGCTGAGGAAGATGCGGAAGGTTGCCGCGATGTTCTGGTGCGCTCAGGTTGATGCAGCGGCCAAGGATGAGGCAGAGGTCGATGGCGGCAGCGGAGCTCCGAGGCTGGCGATGCGAGGAAGATGAAGAAGGCACGGAAGGAGAAAAGAAATGACCCTTCGGTCCTATTTATAAGGAGAAAGAACATGAGTCAGGCCCGACAATCAAGGGGCCACAAAACGGAGTTGTCGCCTCGATTTCCGCCGATCTATTAAACAAAGAAGCATAATGGATAGCTTCATTATGATAGGTGACGTCACTCCGGTTTACAGCAATCAGAGAAGATGACATCATGGCGGTTTACCAATTTATAAAAAGATGTTGAAGATGAAGCTTTTATTAAAGGATTGACATGAACCCGTTCAAATCAATTTGGGGCCTAATGTTGGGGATATTACTACTGGGCATAAACCGGCCTATCTGGGCCGGGTTAACTTCGTTAGTAGTTAAGTATGTTAAAGCCCAAGAAGACAGAGGAGGGCTCAAGGCCCATGGTCGGTTCAAGGCATGTAGCCGTAAACCGGCGTTAGTAGTTAACCTGTATTGTAAGTTAGGAATAAGTAGAGACCAAACCGGACACATTTATGAGCCGGTATTGGGACTCCGTAAGCCGACGGAAGTCACCCGTGTATATAAGGGGACAAACCGGCGGCGGTTCAAGGAGGACGGACAACAACTCGAGACATAGGCGAAGCTTGTTTGCTCCCTAGTCATCGAAACCCCATCAATTCCATAACAACTAGACGTAGGCTTTTACCTTCATCGAAGGGGCCGAACTAGTATAAACTCTCTTGCGTCCTTGTGTCCGCTTTAACCCCTTCAAGCTAACCCGTCGCGATGGCTCCACGACTAAGTCCTTTCTCTAGGACATCTGCCGTGACAAAACCACGACAAGCTCCGAAAAATCAACTGACCCAATTTTGAAATTTAGTCTACTGTGATTTAACTAGTGTGGAATATAAAAGGGGAAAACCATAAGCATTGGGAGTATAGTGTTGAGCGTGCCATGGCGGATCTGAAGGTGCAAACCGGACAAAGGCAACTTCGCAACCAATGTTTTCTTTCAACTAGCAAGTAAGTGATGGACAAGAAATCAGAGTAAAGCAGTGCCGA
Organism: Triticum urartu; assembly: GCF_056163025.1. Taxonomy (NCBI): domain Eukaryota; kingdom Viridiplantae; phylum Streptophyta; class Magnoliopsida; order Poales; family Poaceae; genus Triticum; species Triticum urartu. Next base: position 77,757,448 of record NC_141873.1, on the reverse strand, counting down.
TGTATTTTCTTGCTGCGATAAATAAGTTGAGCAGATACGAAAGAGTACCGCCTCTGGTGCAGCGCCGTGTATGCATCTGCTGAGAATTTGACGGTGCTGCGGTAGCGATGGCTGTCGGCAGCGTGGAAGTAGATCTAGGAGGGTAGACGGTGGCGGCGGGGCGCGTTGGATGAGACGGTCGTAGGAGCGGCACCGGCAAGGTGGACGAAGGCGGGGATGAAGCGAGAGGACGGGATGCAAGGATCCTGGTCCGAAGCCGTGGATGAGAGAGGTCGATCACTTGTAATGGACAACGATGTCGGGGTATCAGCTCTGGCATGGTGGAGGAGGACGGCGGTGGATGGGGTGGCGGATGGAGGAGACTGGGGTGGAGAGGGTGTTTTGGCGCCCATGGAGTACGAATGGGGAAATGGAGGTGGAGAGGAAGGGGGAACCATGTCTTCAGGGCGCGCTTGTTTCAAATGCGAGGAAATTTACAAACTTAGACCCCGTTTCAAATTTCCTACATCACATCAATATTAGTCGGTTGGGGATAGGACGGTAATCTCGCATACACCGAATATTTGTCGACGAGAGTTTGTTTTTGGCGCCCACCGTGTATGAATCGGGGAGGGAGTCGATTTCGACCGAGAACACACTGTGTTTTGGCGCCCACCGTGTATGAATCCGGGTGAGAGGCGGTTATGCGACGTTTGAGTGAAATTACAAACCCACCCCTATCGAAACCTATAGAAATCGAGCAGATAGGCTTTGCGTGGCAGGGATAGGCAGTCGTAATTTCCATCACGCAGATTTTGGTTTCGGGCGGTTACTGCGACTTTCCCCGCTTCGTTCAAATTTTGCAGAGTGCATGTTTACCGTGCCAACTTAATTCGAATCCCGTTTGTATTCTATTTTTTTGGGCGGGATCCATTTTCGATTGGAATAAAATTCTATATACATCATTTTTATATATACTTTCAAAAGCACAACAAAGAATTATGCTCCTTTATATGTATAATATGATTTACAAATACAATGATCTCAAAATCATGAGGTTGAATTCAAAAAATTAAACCAAATTATCTTCTACTAAAATGTATGGATTAGTAATATCTATATATTAAATAACATAGATGCGCGTTAATTCATATGAGTATGCATGTTTGATAGATCAATTTTGGATCGAGTATGGATTACATGTATCATCATCTCGAATTGAAATATTTGAATCCCTTTTATGTTCACTCCTTTCACACCCATCTCTCTAGCATGCATGCTCCTTCATGTAGCTATCACTCTCTTTTCTCCAGCTCACCCGCATGCTCACTTCATGTTTCTCCTATCCTCGCAAACATGGTCTCTCGACGTCTCCCTTGAGAAGTGTCACACTCTCCCTATCATTATACATTACACGGTTTTCATTATCTCTCACGTCTCTACCATTCTCTCGTATCACTAGGTACCTAATCTTTCTTTTTCACGGCCTCACACACAGTCTCCACTCGTCTTTCACTTTGTTTTTCTATCTATGGGATTCTCTCACACACCCTATATGTCTCTAGATATGAATCATACTACTAAAATTACTCTCTCTCTCTCTTGTAGACACAACATTTGTTGCGGTCTCCTTTTCGTCTCCATCCCAGACTGACATTATTCATTTGTTTACCGATCAAACAAACTCCCCCCTCTCTCACACACACACAACTCCTGCTTCCACTCCCCTTCCCGACTACCATCTCTCTCTCTCTCTCACACACACACACACAAAACTCTCGCTTTCGCACCCCCGACTCATATTTCTCTCACAAACATTTATCGACTAGCCTCTAGATAGGTTTATACACCCGCACACTCATGCTTCCACTATTGCATACATGTCTCTCTCCCGCTCCTTGTATCTATGTAGATTTTTCTTCCCTTCTTGAGACACACCCTCTCGATCGTGCACAAACACACTATCGCCTCATTTTAAGATGATACCTCTCGCAGTGCACACTCTTTGTGTCCTTGTCATACATGCACTCCATCCTCCTCTCTCTCCCTCTCTCTCTCTCACACACACATGGGCTTTTTGCAACAACTAGCAAGATGCCCATGCGTTGCATGAAACATGAAGATGAATTTGTATGAGTAGTTTATCTTGTGGGAGAAAAGGATGAACAAGGGAAGGCCTTATTTGCAAGTGTGGAGAGGGGTGTGGGTATCTTTTTGCAAAATTGCTATAGTTTCCTTCCTATCCGTCAGATATAGATCGGACGACCTATATTGCAGGATGGCAGGCACATGATCATCACCGACTATGCTTTTTATAAGAGTAGGGATAAAAACAGAGTTGGTGATGATGGTGGGCCTGCCATCCTGCAATATAGGCCGTCTGATTTATATCTGACGGGTAGGAACGAAACTATGGCAATTTACCCGCACTCCTCTCCACATTTGCAGATAAGGCCTTCCCTCGTTCATACTTTGCTCCCACAGGATCTTGATGTTACGTGCAACGCACGGGCATCTTGCTAGTAAGAGTAGAAATTAGACATATACCACTTCTCGAATCTTGAAACCAACAACATTCCTCCCTTATCTCATCAAAACCACCAAAGGAATATATTTTGAGTGAAACATAACATTTTTTAGTGATATACGTATTTCAAAACTAGACTTTTTTGTATCTAATCGATGAATATGTATTAATCTACTCTGATCGTGTGGCAACGCATTGGCCTAGTAGTTATTATAATTTTTTGGACACCAGACAAACGATGGAGTACATATACGAAGAGAAGAGGTGCACGCACGCAGTCGATCTCTCGCTGTCTCGCACACATGAGTGTTACGTAAAGGCAACGTTAACAAATAAACCGTAAAACCCTAGGTGCACGATTGCTACATTTGCGGGTACCGGGTACGTGGTGGAGCGCACCTTTGTAGGAATAGTCAGCTCGCGTGATAATTTGATCCGCAAGAGTTGATGGTCGGGACCACAGGTGAACGACTTGGAGGCGGTGGCTCGCCAGTTGCCACAGATCGAGTAGCCACGTTTAAAATATCATTTTTTAGCAAGGTTAAGAGTTCCGATTTTTAATGGCGCGTTATAAGTACTAAGTAGTTTTCAGAACGATTGGTATGGAGCGAAAATGGAATTCATAGTACTACGTACCTCCTTGGCATATGGTTGTATGGGTTTATGTTGCGAGATGTTGATCCTGGTAGTTCTAGGGCAAATACTATGGTTTAGATTTAGATATTGGTTTTCAGTAATGAAAATCGGAAGGGGGAAACCCTTCTTTGATTAAAAAAACTATTACCTCCGTTCTGATTTACTAGCCCCCATCGTATTTTGGGTCAAAAGTTTATCCACGAATTTTACTTGTAAAATGTGAATGGAAAACGAGATTTTGTTATACGCAAACAAAAAAGGAATGGAGGGAGTGATTGCTCTGACACGGACGCGACCTCTCATAGCGCAGGCATTGAACCGGTGTGCCGGCCAAGAGGGCCCCACTCGCTGCAGGCCCGGCTGAACACGCCTCCTCGCCGCATGCAACCGGCTTCAGACTGCCCCGCCTGCCTTCATTGAATCCGCGCGTGTGCCGGCAACACGTCCTTCCGCGAGCCGGCCGGCATTTTTGAACAGAAAAAATAACCAAAATATAATTAATTATGCATGGTCTTGACTTGTTGTGCTCACACTGGTAGTAGGAACTAGAGGTTTTTCTTTATTCATAACTCTCCTCAATTTGTTTTGGCTTTGAAGTGAATCATGGTTGTGGACATTATGTATGAATGTGGAGATATTTGTGAACATGAGTTTGATGTGAAAGTTGAACTTGGAATGTCGGGCTTGCGCGTGAACTATACCATGTCCAATGCTTTGTCTGTTATTGTTTGGAAAGTAATTGCTGTTAATACATGACCCGAATTTTTTTTGTGCCACATCAGTAGATGCACGTACATCACAACAGGCATGCTGACTAGATAAACATTTGAACCTAGCCACTATGAAGGAAATTTTGTATTGACAACAGTTTTAGATAGCAGGAGATGCCTAGCCTGCTCTGCTAGCTTATTTCTGGCTTCTTCCATCTCTTCTTTGGCATGGGTGAAGAGAGCATCTGATTGCTCTTTTCGCTTCTTCAGGAACTCATCTACATTCTCAAGAGCTGTTGCACGCTTTGTTTCAGCCTTACTAGAGCCATGAGGACATGAATAGCTGATGACTTCACCTGGCTTGTGTGTAATCCAGCATCATCTGGGAATTTGCACCTTGTGTCTAATCCAGCATCATTAGGGAACTGGCACCTTGTGTGTAATCCAGCCTCATTCTGGAAACATGATCTCGAGGTTGACCATACTTCCCTCCTCGCAGGAACTACATCCTGACATGAAGTTACTTCTTTTTTAGATCAACACTCAGAGGAACACAGATCCATTTAGTAGAAGCGAGAGAAACATAACTCGGAGAAGTGAATTCAGAAGGAAAAAAATAAAAACAGACTACAAGGTGATAACACCCACTTCCTACATCAAGCTAAAAACGAAAGCATTAGGACGATTAAGACTCTTCTTATGAAACATCGAAGAACACGAGGCTTAAGAAAAATAGAAACTACAACATATACACATCGAAGAACACGAGGCTAAACGAAAGTAATTGAAAGGGTGTTACTTACCAAAGCTCATTTTACAGGTTCAGTGCAACTCCTCTTTAACTTGCCACGCTCCTTGAAGATGTCCCCAATATCCCGTGTATCCCGTGTTTGGTCTTCATTGCTCCTCTGCATGTTCGCACTCGTGGTTTTAAAATCTCAACATGGCAAGAAAAATGGAGGCTATAACCAATTATTTTTATGGGAACAATAGCACCCAGGAAATTTGAAGGGTAGGTATGAACAAAATTGGAACCGCACATGTACTACTAAGTGATTCAATACACACATTACCAATCGAGGAGGAGAACGATGGTTGCGGCGGCCTCTGTGAGTCATGGTCGACAACGGGAGTCAGTTCATTGTCCATGACGGTGGTGCTTCTGCCCTTGGCGTCGGCTTCCAAGAAGCAGATCCGAGACCGTGGAAGATGGCGCCGGGGAAGAGGCTCCATGTACGACAACGACGGTGGACCGGCTCCAGTGCGGTGTACGAGGTCGTTGATGAGGCAGATGCGCTGCGGTGGACGAGTGCGCAGATACATCTCCAACGTATCTATAATTTTTGATTGTTCCATGCTATTATATTATCTAGTTTGGATGTTTATGGGCTTTATTATGCACTTTTATATTATTTTTGGGACTAACATATTAACCCAGAGCCCAGTGCCAGTTTCTGTTTTCCCTTGTCTCCCCTGACCGACTTCTTTCGCATATATATATATATACCCTAAAAACATCAGAGAGCATAATAGATCGGGAGTTCCGCCGCCAGAAGCCTCCGTAGCCACCGAAAACCAATCTAGACCCGTTCCGGCACCCTGCCGGAGGGGGGAATCCCTCTCCGGTGGCCATCTTCATCATCCCGGCGCTCTCCATGACGAGGAGGGAGTAGTTCACCCTCGGGGCTGAGGGTATGTACCAGTAGCTATGTGTTTGATCTCTCTCTCTCTCTGTCGTGTTCTTGAGGTGGCACGATCTTGATGTATCGCGAGCTTTGCTATTATAGCTGGATCTTATGATGTTTCTCCCCCTCTACTCTGTTGTGTTGAATTGAGTTTTCCCTTTGAAGTCATCTTATCGGATTGAGTCTTTAAGGATTTGAGAACACTTGATGTATGTCTTGCACATGCTTATCTGTGGTGACAATGGGATATCATGTGATCCACTTGATTTATGTTTTGGTGATCAACTTGCGAGTTTCGTGACCTCATGAACTTATGCATAGGGGTTGGCACACGTTTTCGTCTTGACTCTCCGGTAAAAACTTTGGGGCACTCTTTGAAGTTCTTTGTGTTGGTTGAATAGATGAATCTGAGATTGTGTGATGCATATCGTATAATCATACCCACGGATACTTGAGGTGACATTGGAGTATCTAGGTGACATTAGGGTTTTGGTTGATTTGTGTCTTCGGGTGTTATTCTAGTACGAACTCTAGGATAGATTGAACGGAAAGAATAGCTTCGTGTTATTTTACTACGGACTCTTGCATAGATCGATGAGAAAGGATAACTTTGAGGTGGTTTCGTACCCTATAATAATCTCTTTGTTTGTTCTCCTCTATTAGTGACTTTGGAGTGACTCTTTGTTGCATGTTGAGGGATAGTTATATGATCCAATTATATTATTATTGTTGAGAGAACTTGCACTAGTGAAAGTATGAACCCTAGGCCTTGTTTCCTAGCATTGCAATACCATTTACGCTCACTTTTATCAATAGTTACCTTGCTGTTTTTATATTTTCAGATTACAAAAACCTTTATCTACCATCCATATTGCACTTGTATCACCATCTCTTCGCCGAACTAGTGCACCTGTACAATTTACCATTGTATTAGGTGTGTTGGGGACACAGGAGACTCTTTGTTATTTGGTTGCAGGGTTGCTTGAGAGAGACCATCTTCATCCTACGCCACCCACGGATTGATAAACCTTATGTCATCCACTTGAGGGAAATTTGCTACTGTCCTACAAACCTCTGCACTTGGAGGCCCAACAACGTCTACAAGAAGAAGGTTGTGTAGTAGACATCAAGCTCTTTTCTGGCGCTGTTGCCGGGGAGGTTAGCGCTTGAAGGTATATCTTTAGATCTTGCAATCGAATCTTTTTGTTTCTTGTTTTAGCACTAGTTTAGTTTATAAAAGAAAACTACAAAAAATGGAATTGAGTTTGCCTCACATGCTTCATCTTTTTAATATCTTTCGTGAGAATGATTGAGGGAGTCCTGGATTAGGGGGTATCCGGACAGCCGGATTATATCCTTTGGCTAGACTGTTGGACTGTGAAGATACAAGATTGAAGACTTCGTCCCGTGTCCGGATGGGACTCTCCTTGGCGTGGAAGGCAAGCTTGGCAATATGGATATGTAGAACTCCTTCCTTGTAACCAACTCTGTGTAACTCTAGCCCCCTCCGGTGTCTATATAAACCGGAGGGTTTTAGTCCGTAGGACAACAACAATCATACCATAGGCTAGATTCTAGGGTTTAGCCTCTTCGATCTCGTGGTAGATCAACTCTTGTATTACTCATATCATTAAGAACAATCAAGCAGGACGTAGGGTTTTACCTCCATCAAGAGGGCCCGAACCTGGGTAAACATCGTGTCCCCTGCCTCCTGTTACCATCCGCCTTAGACGCACAGTTTGGGACCCCCTACCCGAGATCCGCCGGTTTTGACACCGACATTGGTGCTTTCATTGAGAGTTCCTCTCTGTCGTCATCGTTAGGCTTGATGGCTCCTTCGATCATCAATAGCGATGCAGTCCAGGGTGAGACTTTTCTCCCCAGATAGATCTTTGTATTCGGCGGCTTCGCACTGCGGGCCAACTCGCTTGGCCATCTGGAGCAGATCGAGAGTTACGCCCTGGCCACCAGGTCCGGTTTGGAAGCTTAAACTACACGGCCGACATCCGCGGAGACTTGATCTTCGACGGATTCGAGCCGCTGCCGAGTGCGTCGCACGATCACGATGAGCATGATTTAGCTCTACCATCAGACAGTGTTCAGGAGACCGCACCGGCAACCGCTCCGACCCTTAATTCGGAGCCAATTGCACCATCCATGGATGGGTGGATAGACCCCGCCACAGAGGCCGCATTCTCAGCGGCGATCGAGCCAAGTATCGACCTTACCCTTCACGGGAGCCGTGACGCCGAACTGCCGGATTCTTCCCCGGCCACGGACTCCGAACCGCCTGCGCCCGTGCCTATCAAATCCGACTGGGCGCCGATCATGGAGTTCACCTCCGTGGATATCTTTCAGCACTCGCCCTTCGGCAACATACTAAACTCATTAAGGTCTCTCTCCTTGTCAGAAGAGTCCTAGCCGAACTATGTCCGGCAGGATTGGGATGCGGATGACGAAGAAATTCACCGCCCACCCACCACCCACTTAGTAGCCACTGTCGACGATTTGACCGACACGCTCGACTTCGACTCCGAAGACATCGACGGTATGGACGAGTATGCGGGAGACGAACAGGAACCACTGCCCACAGGGCACTGGACAACCACCTCATCATATGATATATACATGCTGGACACACCCAAAGAAGGCAATGGCGACGGGACAGTGGAGGATGACCCCTCCAAGAAGCAACCTAAGCGCCGACGTTAGCGGCGCCGCTCTAAGTCTCGCCAAAGCAAAAGTGGTGATACCGGCACAGGAGATAATAGCACTCCGGACAGTGCCGAAGATGACAACAATCCCCTCCAGCAAGATTTAGAGCAGGAGGATGGAGAAGCCAGCCCTCCCGAGAGAGCGGCAGATGGAGAGGCGGAGGATGATAATTACATGCCTCCCTCCGAAGACGAGGCAAGCCTCGACGATGATGAATTTGTCGTACCTGAGGAACCCGTCGCACAAGAACGCTTCAAGCGCCGGCTTATAGAGACGACAAATAGCCTTAAGAAAAAGCAACAGCAACTTCAAGCTGATCAAGATTTGCTAGCTGACAAATGGACTGAAGTCCTTGCGGCCGAGGAATATGAACTCGAACGCCCCTCCAAGAGTTACCCAAAGCGTAGGTTCCTACCCCGACTGGAGGAGGAAGCATTAAAACCTACATCTCCAGCGTATGACGCGGCTGATCGACCACCTCGTGGCCGCGACAGAGAGGCATTTCAGCCAAAAGCTCAGCCCACACCCCGACGCCACTCAAATAAAAATGTCAAGGCATGGGGAAACACGCTAGACCTACGAGACGTATTGGAGGACAAAGCAAAACACGCAAGATCGACCTACGGATCACGAGGGCGCGCCACTACGCGAGACGATAACCGTCACGCCGGATACAGTAAAAGTAAATTCGGCCAGGCCAAACACAGCGAACAAGACTCATTTGAGCTGCGTCGCGACATAGCCCAGTACAGAGGCGCCGCACACCCCCTATGCTTCACAGACGAAGTAATGGATCACCAAATCCCAGAGGGTTTCAAGCCCGTAAATATCGAATCATATGACGGCACAACAGATCCTGCGGTATGGATCGAGGACTTCCTCCTGCACATCCACATGGCCCGTGGTGACGATCTACACGCCATCAAATACCTCCCACTCAAGCACAAAGGACTAGATCGGCATTGGCTCAACAGCCTGCCAGCAGAATCCATTGGCTGTTGGGAAGATCTGGAAGCCGCATTCCTCGACAACTTCCAGGGCACTTATGTGCGACCACCAGATGCCGATGACTTGAGCCACATAATTCAGCAGCCAGAGGAATCGGCCAGGCAATTCTGGACACGGTTCCTGACAAAGAAAAATCAAATCGTCGACTGTCCGGATGCAGAGGCCCTAGCAGCTTTTAAGCACAACAACCGCGACGAGTGGCTCGCCCGGCACCTTGGTCAGGAAAAGCCGAAATCTATGGCAGCCCTCTCGACACTCATGGCCCGCTTTTGCACGGGAGAGGATAGCTGGCTGGCTCGCAACAATTATATATCAAAGAACCATGGTACTTCAGATACCAAGGATGGCAATGGAAGGTCACGTCGCAACAAACACAAGCGCGACATCAACAACGACAATACCGAGGATACGGCAGTCAATGCCGGATTCAGAGGCTCTAAACCCGGTCAGTGGAAAAAGCCATTCAAAAGAAGCACCCCGGGCCCGTCCAGTTTGGACCGTATACTCGATCGCTCGTGTCAAATACATGGCACCCCCAACAAGCCAGCCAACCACACCAACAGGGAATGTTGGGTGTTCAAGCAGGCCGACAAGTTAAATGCCGAAAACAATGATAAGGGGTCACATAGCGATGACGAGGAGGAGCCCCGGCCGCTGAACACCGGAGGACAGAAGAGGTTCCCCCCACAAGTGCAGACGGTGAACATGATATACGCAACCGACATCCCCAAGAGGGGGCGGATGCGTGCGTTAAGGGACGTATATGCGTTGGAGCCAGTCGCCCCAAAGTTCAACCCATGGTCCTCCTGTCTGATCACCTTCGATCGCATGGACCATCCCACTAGTATCCGTCATGGCGGATTCGCCGCACTGGTCCTAGACCCAATCATCAACGGATTTCACCTCACTTGAGTCCTTATGGACGGCGGCAGCATCCTGAACCTGCTTTATCAGGACACAGTGTGCAAAATGGGTATAGACCCCTCAAGGATCAAACCCACAAAAACGACCTTCAAAGGCGTCATACCAGGTGTAGAGGCCCATTGCACAGGCTCAGTCACACTGGAAGTGGTCTTCGGATCCCTGGATAACTTCCGAAGCGAGGAGTTAATCTTTGATATAGTCTCGTTCCGCAGTGGCTATCATGCACTGCTCGGGCGAACCGCATTTGCGAGATTCAATGTGGTACCGCATTATGCATACCTCAAGCTCAAGATGCCAGGACCTCGGGGGGTCTTCACAGTCAATGGAAACAGAGAGCGCTCTCTCCGCACGGAGGAGCACACTGCGGCCCTCGCAGCAGAAGCACAAAGCAGCCTCTTCAGGCAATCCACCAGTTCGGTGATTAAACACCCGAACACCATCAAGCGCGCCTGGAGTAATCTGCAACAAGGCCGCCTAGCATGCTCCGAGCTCGCATAGCAATGCGGCCCCCACCCCAGTCCCTGCCAAACAATGAAATCTGTGCCACGCGTACATAATTATGCATTGAAAATACCATGGGTATAGGTGGGGGCACGACTACGGCACGCCCCAAAACGTGGCTCAACCGCACTAGGGGCTTCCCGCCTTATTATTTTTTCTCTTTCAGGACTTTACTCTCTGGAAACCCCGTCCGACAGTACGATTGTTGGACACACGATACAACAACCAAGGAGGCAGAAAGCTACATCGCATCATGGAATTCCCAGGTGGTCTCTGATAACGAGTAAAATACCTGCTTTAAATACCATTCCTCAGCTTGCCCTTGGAGGGGACATGTCAAATAGTCCTACTTTTTGCTTATCGCACTACTTGTATCATTCTGCTTCGACGCACCTTTTTGAATAAACAATGCATAGCACTAGACTATTACCGCATTATCTATTCTTTTTTATATATATGTTCATTCATGACATTCAGCACCAGTACACTCTGGTACGGCCAATACGCCAGGGGCTTAAGCGTACCCCATAATACGGCGTGAGAAGTCCGAACACTTTCGACAGTGCGGCACCCCGAACTTATAACATTATATGCATCAGCTCCGAATCATGTCTTGGGTCAATAGTTGGGTTTTCCCGGCTCCCATGTTTTGGTACCTTACGTTCCGCTATATCGGCTAAGGTAGCACTGGGAGAACTACTGCGATTGTGCCCCGGTTCATCTGGGCAAGCACCTCAGTAGAGAAAGGTAAAACTGACTGTCATGATAAGGCGAGAGCTGGTCGCTGTTCGAGAGCTCTTGAGTCCCTAAATACTTATGCCACTTAGAGCGAGGAGTCGGTTTTGTCCGGCTTAAGGCGTGTATAGCGCCCTGAATTCGGCCTTCCGAATACTAGGGGCTTCGCCAAAATTTAAAATTGTAGACTTCTATGGCTAAGTGAGAGTGATAAAGCATTATAGTCTGATTGCCTTGTTCGTTGTGCTGAGCACCTCCCTCGAAGGACCCAACAATGGGAACAAGAGTGCTCAGATTTATCCCGAACACCCCAGCACTCATGGCATGGGGGCAGAAGCCGACGACTGGCCATCTCTCAGATTTAATAAACAGCCGCACAGAAGGTAATATTTTAAATTCAAACAAGTGTTGCATAGCGCATACGAACAAGTTTTCATAATACAGGATCACACGAGCAAGTTCATTCAAAAATTACATCCTTCGCACACTCGTCCGCCACAAGACGGGCACCCTTCAGGACACCCTCATAATACATTTCAGGGTGGCAATGCTCCTTGCCCTGCGGCGGCCCCTCCTTCACCAGCTTCTCGGCGTCCATCTTGGCCCAGTGCACCTTCGCACAGGCAAAAGCCCAGCGTGCACCTTCGATGCAGATGGACCACTTTATGACCTCCAGCCGTGGGCAGGCATCCACAAGCCGCCTCACCAGGCCGAAGTAGTTGTTGGGAAGGGAGTCGCCGGGCCACATCCGGACTATAAGGCCCCTCATGGCCTGTTCGGCCGCCTTGTGCAGCTCGACCAGTTGCTTCAGCTGGTCGCTCACAGGCATCAGGTGTTCGGTCCCAGTATACTGAGACCAGAACAACTTCTCCGTCGAGCTTCCCTTCTCGGCCTGGTAATACTTCGCGGCATCCGACACACTGCGGGGAAAATCTGCAAATGCTCATGGAGAGCTCCGGACTTGGGTAAGTAACAAGTAATTTACTTTCACATGCTTGCTTTGCATATTGAAGGCCTTACCCGCCGCTATCTTCCTCATCGCCTCAATTTCCTGGAGGGCCTTTTGGGCTTCAGCCTTGGCATGCTTTGTGCTCTCGAGGGCCGCAGCAAGCTTGGACTCTCGCGTTTTCGAGTCAAGCTCCAAAGCCTCGTGCTTCTTTACGAGAGCCTGGAGCTCTTGCTGCACCTCGCCCACCCATGCCTCTTGTTTTTCCCGCTCGGTGCGCTCCTTGGCCGCTTTGTTTTCGGCCTAGGACAGCGCTTGCTTCAGGGTCGCCACTTCAGTCGTGGCCCCTGTCACATCCATGATGATCCTATCATTTTGCAACCGCATCTTATATATATATAGGGTCGCGCTATTCGTCACCCTGGGTGAGGAATAGTTATTCTTCAGCCCCCTCTATTTTACCATCAATGCCTCGTAATTTTATGTTCCGTAAGTTTTGTCTTATTTCCGACGTAAAAAGAGACCGTAAGAAAATATATAATCGTTGTAAAAAATATTTTATGTTAAGTAAAATTACAAACGTAAAAACATAATGTAAAATACACATAAACTGTCAATTTTCTTGTCTTATGGCCTATATTTTTATTTTCTTATGCCAAATTTTACGTAGTGAATCAATAAAAATGTAACTATTTAAATTACAAATGTAATTTAATTATGAAATGATTGTAAGATTACCTCAGGTGAAGAATAACTTATTCTGCACCCTGGGCGATGAATAGTAACACTATATATATATATATATATATATATCTGGGATATTCTGTTACGCGTAACAGAATATTATTCTGTTACCCTTTTTGAACTGACGGTTTCGGGTGGTTGTACTGATGTTTTCAAAGCGGTTGAACTCATGCTTTTAGTTGTGTTTAACATATCGTTTTCTTTAGTTCAAAAACTTTTTGTAATTTTTTTGTCGGAACGTGGCGTGTAATATATCGTTGGAAAGCTCTTGACAACCATATTTCAAGTATATTGAATGTTTTTGCAAAATCATTATGGTTCAAGATCAGTTTTGAAAAAACTATTTTTTTCAAAACCGAAAACGTGAATCGTATTTTGGACTCAATTTTCAAACGGTTTGTCAGAATTGAGCAAATAAGATGGCGTTGGAAAGCTGGTGAAAATCCGCATCTTCCATATATGTATTGTTTTTTCTAATTCTATATGATTTAAAAGTAATTTGCAAAACGGTGAAATTCTGGGAGAAACGTATTTTCTTGATTTTTTGCAAACGGTTTGTCGAATTGACGCAAATGATACGGCGTTCGAAAGCTATGTAAAATGCGCGACTTTTTCGTATAGAAATGTTTTCCTAATTCCTTACGTTTTAAAAACGAATTCGAATAAGGTCAAATTTGATTTTGAACGCGATTTTTTTAAAAAGTTTGTCGAAATATGGCAAATAATATACCGTTGGATAGCTATCGAAAATGCGAAACTTGGTCATGTTGAACGTTTTCTCTACTTCGCAACCGTTTAAGAGTAATTTTGAATACGGCATGACGGATCCTGCTGTTTTCTCGTGTGAAAAATAGAGTAGTCGTACTGATATATATGTATGTTTGTACTGAGCTATTTTTTGTAGAGTAATTTTGAATGGTTCTGAAAAAGGGTACTTATACTGATGCTTGCATGGGTTTGTACTAAGCGTGTTTTCACTAACTAGACTTTGCTCTGTTTTTTTGGTAATATTTTTCTCGTAAGTTTTCAACGGTTTACTGTATCGTCGCCCCTGTACTTGTATGGTTTGTATCATCGAACTGAATGACATTTTATTCAAAAAGAAAATGTGTTTGTTTTGTTTCCTTTTTTAACTCAACATTTTTTTGACAACGTTGTTCTGAACTTCTCTCATTTTACGACTTGTACTAAGGTACTTACTAAGCAGGATTTTCATGGGGTTTCTTTTTTTGCTTAAACTTTACAATTTGAATTTCTGCCATTTCTTTTATTCCGAATGGACCACCGTTTTTAACTCGTACCGAGGTACTTACTACGCCCGAACTGGTGTGGTTATCGCATGTCTCGGCGTGTTTTGAACTCGATGATATTTTTTCATCAATTTACTGCCCATTTTTTTCATCACACTTGAGAGAGTGATTAATAGATTTACTTATTGGCCAGTAACACATGAACTCCGCAGGCAATAATACATGAACTACTAGGAACATAAATTTTCATCAAGCACTTGAAAACATAAAACATTACATAAATAGAAGCACCGAACAGTGAATGTAAAAATAACTCCTACATCCATCATATACTGGGAGCTTCCACTTGAATAGAAAATTTTGTTTATCCCTCACCAATTAAAACACGAAACCTGAAGAAAAGAAGTATTGGTTTCTCATTGACATAATAACAAACAGGAGCACAAAATCATAGCTTTTCATCAATGTCAGCATGATGCATCGTTGCATTTTTTTCGTTGTTGTTGTTGTCTTCCTTGACTATTGAAAGTGCTCTTCTTGGTCATTTATTGTCATGGCCAATAACGCCTGAAAGTGCTCTTCCAGGTCTCCACTCTCCCGAAATCCCTAAAACATTAAAAATCAACAGATTTACACAACGAATATAGAAATGCACAAATGAATCTCCTCAAGATCAGTGGTGAAGGATGCAATAAATATCATCGACCAAATGCCAAAGCGTATTATAAATGAGATACATGCTTCTCAAGCCTTAACGAAGGCAAAAAAATTGATTTTTCAATGCAATATAGGCAAGAACGGATCCAAGTCAGTACTGATGCGATTTATTCCATCGAACCACTACGAAAGTTTCTCTATACTGTTACATTTTTAACACACAAGTATCAAACTGTTTTGCTGCCTTTCCATTATGAATTGATGGCGTAATACATGTTGAACTGTTATTCAAGAGCGAAATTCAGAAATACATATATATTGGCATACTCCAAATAAGTGCATTTTCAGGAACAAAACTTTCTGAATCTTCTATACGAAAGAACTTGAACAATCAGTCCAAAACATAATTCAAGTTGAACAATCATTTTCCTTACCGAGTGTTAAGGAAAATGAAATTCTTTGTCCAATGACAACGTAAGAGTCACGACCAGTAATCGCAAACAACACTAGCTTGACCGCCAGTCATGTGTGTGCACCAGTATCAAAAAAACGAGTGCAGTAAATGACTTAACCAAAAAGAACGAGTATCAAAAAGAACGAGTGCAGTAAATGACTTAACCAAAAACTTACCTATTACTGCATCGGGCTGGGCTTCAACCTCCTCCACGCTAACGTGGTTCACCTGTCCCCTGTTGAAAGGGTTCGGCTTCTTTCCAGAACTTCCATTGCCATTTTGGCCTTCAGGACATTCATTGGCATAATGTCCGGTCTTCTGACACATTAAACAAGTGACTTGGCTCAGGTCCTTCTTGGCTGGGGTTGATGGGTTGGTGCGGTTCTGGCCGTTGCTTCCTCCATTGCCATTTCCATTCTTGGTGTCATTGTGATTGTGCGAGATACCTCCTCCATGGGTATGCTGAAAATGTCCTCCCGGTCTAGGGGTAAAACGTGGCTTCTGCTGAGCTCCTGAATTGTACTTTCCATGTCCATACTTCCTCTTGCGATTCTCAATTTGCTGATGCTTCCCTTCAATCATAAGAGCACAATCTACCAACTCCTGGTAGTTGTTGAAGGTGGCTACCATCAACTGCATGCTCAACTCATCATTCAGTCCTTCCAGAAACTTCTCCTGCTTAGCTGCATCCATAGCGACGTCATCTGGTGCATAACATGCTAACTTACTAAATTCCTCCACGTACTGGCCAACTGTCCGTCCTCCTTGGCGCAAGTTGCGAAACTCACGCTTCTTCATGGCCATAGCTCCTGCTGAAACATGTGCAGTACGAAAAGCCTGCTGAATCTGGTCCCATGTGACAGTGTCAACTGGGAAAGTGGCTGTGAAATTTTCCCACCATGATGCTGCGGGTCCTTCTAGCTGATGTGCGGCAAACTTCACCTTCTCCCCATATGTGCATCCTGCTGTGGTCAACTCCCTAGCTGTCTTGTGGAGCCAATCATCTGCTACTATCGGCTCGGTGCTACTGGAAAACACCGGCGGATTCAGCCTAAGAAAACGGGCTAAGTGGTCAACAGGTGGTGGTGGTGGCGGTGGGTTGTTGTTATTGTTCCCCTGATTCTGATTCTGGACTAGCAACTGCATCAATGTGTTCTGCTGCTGGATCAACTGGGTGAGCTCCGGTGGAAAGGCAAATCCAGGGTCACGTCTCGGAGGCATCTGAGGGTTTAGAAAAGATGAGATATAAGAATAGAGGGGGTCTAAATAGAAAACACTACCCATATGCACATGAGGCAAAAGCAAACAATTCACTTCAATCAATCAAACAAGGGCATATAATCGATCTAACTATCACAAAAGTGCTCGGACTACTATATTTACATGGTGGACTACTACTACTGATGAGGTGGTCTACTAGAAATATTCTTCGGTTGCAGACTCCATGATATCTGCTCCAGCTTCATCAACATAGTCATCATCACTACTATCTAGATCCGAGTCGGTGTCGTCGATGATGATGTAGTCTTCCGGGCTAATCTCCTTGGGTTCTTCGTCTTCATCTACTAGCGTAGGGACTCCCATAAATATTCCGATCTTCATTGTTAAGTCGGCATTCTTGTCCACCAATACTTCAATTTCATCTTCATAATCTTCACGTGTAGCCTTGAGTTCTTCCTCCAGTTCCTTGATTCTTGTCTTAGCCTTCTTCAGATCTATCATGTCGGCACACATCTGGTTCTCCTGTCGTCGAATGTGCTGGTTTATCTCCTGGATAAAAGCTGCGATTGATCGCATCTCCCAGTGCTCATCTTGGCGCCCACAAATCTGGTAGATAGTATCCTTGAGATCATTGTGGTAGACTTCTCCAATGCATCCCATGGCGATGTGAGCTGCCATGCTCTTTCCTAGACTCCAAGTTGGTGCATCAAAAGAAAACTCTATGGGCTCAGTGACTGGCATGAACGTCCTTCCTGGAACTTGAACTTGAATCATCCAGCGCTCTTCTTCAGGTAAAGTGGCGTTGTAGGTTCCGGTGAAGCTTGGTACTCCTATATTCAGGTATCCAGTGACTTCCTTCAAGTGACGTCCAAAGGGTGTATCTTCATCCGGTTGCGTGAACTTGTTCCTTGCTTCCGCCATCCGAAAAAAGTAGAAAAGATGAGAAGTCAGAAGAGAAGAGAATGGATAGTGATCTAGGTCTTTAGCTTAGTGGTCATGTCCTACAGTCAGTGTGTGCTCTGATACCATCTCTGTAGCGACCAGACCTCAAACAGTCTGATCTCTGTGCTCCGGTGTCATCCTTGGATCAGTAATGCTGCCACCACACAGTACTCGGAGGATTTATAGTAGAGTAGCAATCACACACTTATTACATCGAGTGTCTCAATAGAGAACTTATTACAATAAATATGGCTTAAGGCCATCTAATAACGATAACAGCGGAAGGCTTAGAAGATAAGTGAGTCCATCAACTCCAACGGCATCACTGAGTATAGAACCACGACCTAAAACTCCTTAATCGTCATCTGAAAAGTCTGCAACATTAACGTTGCAGATTGAAAACGGGCCAGCACATGGAATATACTGGCAAGGTAACACATAGAGAATAATGGAATGAAACAGCTATACTATATGCATATTTGGCTGGTGGAAAGCTCTATGGTTACAGTTTTGCGTAAAGCCAAATTTTCCCTACTTCAAAGGAATAAATTTATTTAACTATCATGGTAGTTGTTAAACATTGAGAATGGTTGACAGCATTCTCAATCCCAATTAAGCATCATCATTAAACATAACCCAACAAAATTAATTTAGAGTACCATGTTGAGATTCACATGATAATCCAGGTACTAGATACTCAAGATGTCCATAACCGGGGACACGGCTAACCATGATTAGTTTATTATACTCTGCAGAGGTTTGCGCACTTTTCCCCACAAGACTCGATCGCCTCCGTTTGGTTTCTTGCACTACATGGTGTTTGAGAAGACGGATGACCGAGACATAGTCTTTCAGAAACGCTAGCACCTTACGATCGGGTAGACCGTACCACCTACATCCCCTACATCTGCTAGTCTACCACTGTAAGAGTTCGCACGACTTAGTCAACTATGCTAGAGCCCATAATAGCTTGTGGCTGCACACGGAAATTTGTAGTACGAATAGTCTCATGATCCCTTTGAGCATGGGTGGCGGTCCAAAAGAAAACAGGCAAGTCCTGGAATACCCAGGTGCCTCAATCCACCTAGATGTGTGTTTAAGTTGCGACCTTAGATAAACCATTAATTAATAAAACTCACATCTGTCATGGATATCACTCACCCAATCCACGTCTACTAGCATAGCATGGCATAATAAGCAAACGTAGAAGTAACTCCCAAAGGTTTCATAATAAACATGTAATAGGTACTACCTCAACTACTTCCCATCCCACAATTTAATTAGATCCTAATCATGCAATGTGTGAGGATTGATCTAATGCAATAAAACTAGATAGTAGGAAAGGTATGATCAAAGTGTTACTTGCCTTGCTGATGATCCGTGAAACCTAGAGATTCGAAGTAACAAGCGGCGCACTCCGGGTATTCTATCGCAGACAAACAAACAAGCATAGAATAAGTACTCATCTAATGCAAAGGTAAAACTCAAATAAGAGATCTAACCAGAAGGTTCAACTTAAGAACTCCGGTTGGCAAAAAGAATCAAATCGAACGAAGCAATGAAAGTCAAACGGCGAAAGAAAACAATTTCGTTCTACTAATCTGAATCTAGGGAAAATTTTACAGAAGCAAAATCTTGTTTAAGTTGGTTAAATGGATAGAGGGTTTCGAGACGAAACTCTAGGCGCTTGAATCACCTGATTCTGATAAACGAGCGAAAAGTTATACTAAATCAAAAATCGGATCAGGAATCGCGATCAGAAAAATCGTGGATTTAATCCAAGAAAAAGAAAAACAACGAACGTTCGTCAGAACGAACGAACGGAAGAACGCTCGCTATTTAAATAAACCGGGAAAACCGACCTGTTTAAAAAACCGAAACTAAAAAAACCGACAGAAAAATCGATCTACTTTTTTTTAAAAAAACCGATGGCACGGATTTCGAGGCGCGGCGAACCTCGGGCGGCGGGATCGACGGCGGTGGCGTCCGGCGGGGCGGCGGGCGGCGGCGGCGCGCGGCGCGGCGGCGGCGGCGGGGTCGGGCGGCTGAGGCGGGGTCGGGCGACTGGGGCTAGGGTTTGTCCCGGGGCTGGGCCGGCTTATAAAGCCACCTCGGGCCGGAGTCCTAGCCGGACACGGCCCATAGGTCGGTTCGTTTTTTTTAATATTACGCGCAGAAGAAAAATAAAAAAAAATACTAAACGAACTTCAAAAATTTCGAAATAAATTTTCACGGGCTTCTAAAATCAAGACGCACAAGGTGAACATTTATTTGGGACCTAAATGCAATTTTTGAAAAACGCACATTTTTCGTAAATTCAAATAAAACACCGAAAAACTCCGAAATAAAATCTTATTTGATTTTATTATTTGATCCTCAATATTTCTTTATTTTGGGAAAGTCATTTTATTCCCTCTCTCATATTTTTGTAATAGAAATAATTGATGATAAAATAAATAAAATCAAACGATCCTATTCTCAAAATTTGAGAAAACTCAAATAGGAAAATAACGAAATCTCCAACTCTCTTCGTGGGTCATTGAGTTGCGTAGAATTTCTAGGATCAACCAAAAGGCAAAATAAAATATGATATGCAATGATGATCTAATGTATAACATTCCAAATTGAAAATTTAGGATGTTACAAACCTACCCCCTTAAGATGAATCTCGCCCTCGAGATTCGGATTGGCTAGAAAATAGGTGAGGGTGGTCCTTGAGCAAATCTTCCTCTCGTTCCCAGGTGGCTTCATCCTCCGTGTGGTGGCTCCACTGAACTTTGCAAAACTTGATAACCTTACTGCGAGTAACTCGGCTGGCAAACTCGAGAATCTTAACTGGTTTCTTCTCGTAGGTCAAATCGTTATCCAACTGAATAGTTTCCAAAGGCACTGTATCTCTCAACGGTATGTCAGCCATCTCCGCGTGGCACTTCTTTAACTGAAAAACGTGGAACACATTATGAACTCTTGACAATCCTTCAGGCAATTCCAACCTGTAGGCCACTTCTCCCATACGCTCCAAAACTCGATATGGTCCTACAAATCATGGTGCTAACTTTCCTTTAACTCCAAAACGCTTTGTTCCCCGAAGTGGAGATACTCGAAGATAAGCTCTATCTCCAACTTCGTATACTGTCTCCTTGCGTTTAGAATCTGCATAACTTTTCTGTCTGGATTGAGCTACCTTGAGCCTATCGCGAATCAACTTCACCTTCTGTTCAGACTCTTTAATCAAGTCAGGTCCAAACAACTGGCGGTCTCCAACTTCGTCCCACGACAACAGTGTCCTGCACCTCCTTCCGTACAAGGCTTCGAAAGGGGCCATCTTCAAACTGGTTTGGTAACTGTTGTTGTAAGAGAACTCTGCATATGAAAAATTGTCGTCCCAACTAGATCCGTATTCTAGCGCACAAGCTCTCAGCATATCCTCCAAAATCTGATTTACTCTCTCGGTTTGTCCATCTGTCTGTGGATGAAAAGGTGTACTGAACTCTAGCCTGGTACCCAAAGTTTCGTGCAACTGCTTTCCAGAACTTTGAGGTAAACTGGGTTCCTCTATCTGATACGATACTCCTTGAAACTCCATGCAAACATACGATCCTGGTCATGTATATCTTTGCCAACTTAGCACTGGTGTAAGTGGTCTTTACTGGGATGAAATGAGCTACTTTCATCAATCGATCAACTACAACCCAAATCGAGTCATAGCCGAAACGAGTCCTAGGCAATCCCGTGATAAAATCCATGCCTAGCTTATCCCACTTCCATTCGGGTATCGACAAGGGTTGTAACAATCCTGCTGGCTT
Organism: Triticum urartu; assembly: GCF_056163025.1. Taxonomy (NCBI): domain Eukaryota; kingdom Viridiplantae; phylum Streptophyta; class Magnoliopsida; order Poales; family Poaceae; genus Triticum; species Triticum urartu. The sequence goes on along the minus strand of NC_141873.1, from coordinate 77,736,008 downwards.
CTGATGCTCTGCCTTTACTCTCTGACATACATCACAAACTGCTACATACTCCGCAATATCCTTCTTCATTCCGGTCCACCAAAAAATATCCTTCAAATCCAAATACATTTTGGTATTTCCTGGGTGAATTGAATACGGTGAGTCGTGTGCCTCTTGCAGTATCAACTTCTTGATCTCTGGGTCATTGGGCACGTAAACGCGGTCTTCAAACCATAGGGTGTCGTGCTCATCCTCACGAAATCCTTTAGCTTTTCCTTTGCTCAGTTTCTCCTTTATAGCGGCAATCTCTTTGTCAGTTTTCTGAGCTTCCCTGATTCTATCCATCAAAGTTGACTGAATCTCCAATGCTGCTACATAGCCTCTCGAAACTATTTCCACACATAGTTCACGAAGATTATCCGCTAACTCCTTGGGTATTTCTCCCGTCATTAACGTATTGACATGGCTCTTACGGCTTAATGTGTCAACTACTACATTAGCCTTTCCGGGGTGATAATGCAATTTCATATCATAATCCTTGATAAGCTCCAACCATCTCCTTTGTCTGAGATTCAACTCCTTCTGTGTGAAAATGTACTTCAAACTCTTATGATCCGTGTACACCTCACAGTGATTTCCAATAAGAAAATGTCTTCATGTTTTCAATGCATGCACTACGGCTGCTAATTCCAAATCGTGCGTAGCATAATTTAACTCATGAGGCTTCAGTTGTCTTGAGGCATATGAAACAACTCTTCCTTCCTGCATAAGCACTGCTACAAGTCCTCGACGTGAAGCGTCGCAATACACCTCATAATCTTTGGTCTAGTCTGGCAAAATCAATACTGGTGAGGTAACCAAACGTTTCTTCAACTCCTGGAAACTAGCCTCACATTCCTCTGTCCATATGAACTTGGTATCTTTCTTCAACAACTCTGTCATAGGCTTCGCAATCTTTGAGAAATTCTTAATAAATCTCCGGTAGTATCCTGCGAGTCCAAGAAAACTCCGGATCTCTCCAACTGTTGTTGGGGCTTCCCACTTGGTCACAGTTTCAACTTTAGTGGGATCTACTGATATTCCTTCTCCGGATATAACGTGTCCGAGGAATCCTACTTCCTTCAACCAAAACTCACATTTGCTGAACTTGGCATACAACTGATGTTCTCTGAGCTTCTCAAGTACCAATCGCAAATGTTTCTTATGTTCCTCTTCATTCTTCGAGTAAACCAGAATATCATCAATGAACACCATGATGAACTTATCCAAAAACTCCATAAACACTTTGTTCATCATGTTCATAAAATAGGCAGGTGCGTTAGTCAGACCAAACGACATAACGGTGTACTCATACAGCCCATATCTTGTGGTGAATGTTGTCTTGGGTATGTCTTGCTCTCGAATCTTCAACTGATGGTACCCTGATCGCAAATCGATCTTGGAAAACACTTTAGCTCCTTGCAATCGATCAAACAGATCATTGATCATTGGTAGTGGGTACTTGTTCTTGATCGTTACTTCATTCAATCCTCGATAATCAACAACCATCCTTAACGATCCATCCTTCTTTTCCACTAGAAGTACCGGTGATCCCCAAGGCGAAGAAGTTGGGCGAATATATCCCTTATCCAGTAACTCCTTAATCTGCTTCTTAATTTCCACCAAATCCTTTGCTGGCATCCTATATGGTCTCTTTGATATTGGCCCTGTGCCTGGCAATAGCTCAATCAAAAACTCAATATCTCTATCCGGTGGCATGCCTGGCAACTCCTCTGGAAATACTTCAGGGAAATCCCTTACCACTGGTACTTCCTCCTGCACAACTCCTGTTAGGCAATTCACTTGAGTCCTCTTTGGCACATGCCGGGATACATACTTGATCCTTCTCCCTTCTGGGGTGGTAAGCAAAATTGATTTACTAGCACATTCAATATTCCCTTCATACTTTGATAACCAGTCCATGCCTAATATCACATCCAATCCTTGAGATTCCAATACTATTAGGTCTGAGGGGAAAACATAGTTACCAATCCATAATGGTAACCGATCACACCATAGACTAGCCACATACTCTGCTCCAGGCGAGGTTACTAACATGGGTGACCTAAGGGCTTGGGTTGATAGGTTATACTTATCCACAAATCCCCTTGAGATGTATGAATGCGATGCACCAGTATCAAAAAGAACGAGTGCAGTAAATGACTTAACCAAAAACTTACCTATTACTGCATCGGGCTGGGCTTCAACCTCCTCCACGCTAACGTGGTTCACCTGTCCCCTGTTGAAAGGGTTCGGCTTCTTTCCAGAACTTCCATTTCCATTTTGGCCTTCAGGAAATTCATTAGCATAATGTCCGGTCTTCTGACACTTAAAACAAGTGACTTGGCTCAGGTCCTTCTTGGCTGGGGTTGATGGGTTGGTGCGGTTCTGGCCATTGCTTCCTCCATTGTCATTTCCATTCTTGGTGCCATTGTGATTATGCGAGCTACCTCCTCCATGGGTATGCTGAAAATGTCCTCCCGGTCTAGGGGTAAAACGTGGCTTCTGCTGAGCTCCTGAATTATACTTTCCTTGTCCATATTTTCTCTTGCGATTCTCAATTTGCTGCTGCTTCCCTTCAATCATAAGAGCACGATCTACCAACTCCTGGTAGTTGTTGAAGGTGACTACCATCAACTGCATGCTCAACTCATTATTCAGTCCTTCCAGAAACATCTCCTGCTTAGCTGCATCCGTAGCGACGTCATCTGGTGCATAACGTGCTAACTTACTAAATTCCTCCACGTACTGGCCAACTGTTCGTCCTCCTTGGCGCAAGTTGCGAAACTCACGCTTCTTCATGGCCATAGCTCCTGCTGAAACATGTGCAGTATGAAAAGCCTGCTGAAACTGGTCCCATATGACAGTGTCAACTGGGAAAGTGGCTATGAAATTCTCCCACCATGATGTTGCGGGTCCTTCTAGCTGATGTGCGGCAAACTTCACCTTCTCCCCATCTGTGCATCCTGCTGTGGTCAGCTCCCTAGCTGTCTTGCGGAGCCAATCATCTGCTACTATTGGCTCGGTGCTACTGGAAAACACCGGCGGATTTAGCCTAAGAAAACAAGCTAAGTGGTCAACATGTGGTGGTGGTGGTGGCGGTGGGTTGTTGTTGTTCCCCTGATTCTGATTCTGGACTAGCAACTGCATCAATGTGTTCTACTGTTGGATCAACTGGGTGAGCTCCAGTGGAAAGGCAAATCCGAGGTCACGTCTCGGAGGCATCTGAGGGTTTAGAAAAGATAAGATATAAGAATAGAGGGGGTCTAAAGAGAAAACACTACCCATATGCACATGAGGCAAAGGCAAACAATTCACTTCAATCAATCAAACAAGGGCATACAATCGATCTAACTATCGTAAAAATGCTCGGACTACTATATTTACATGGTGAACTACTACTACTGATGAGGTGATCTACTAGAAATATTCTTCGGTTGCAGACTCCATGATATTTGCTCCAGCTTCATCAACATAGTCATCATCGCTACTATCTAGATCCGAGTCGGTGTCGTCGATGATGATGTAGTCTTCCGGGCTAATCTCCTTGGGTTCTTCGTCTTCATCTACTAGCGTAGGGCCTCCCATAAATATTCTGATCTTCATTGTTAAGTCGGCATTCTTGTCCACCAATACTTCAATTTCCTCTTCATAATCTTCACGTGTAGCCTTGAGTTCTTCCTCCAGTTCCTTGATTCTTGTCTTAGCCTTCTTCAGATCTATCATGTCGGCACACATCTGGTTCTCCTGTCGTCGAATGTGCTGGTTTAACTCCTGGATAAAAGCTGCGATTGATCTATCCTTCCTGGTGCTGATCATCTCCCAGTGCTTATCTCGGCGCCCACAAATCTGGTAGATAGTATCCTTGAGATCATTGCTGTAGATTTCTCCAATGCGTCCCATGGCGATGTGAGCTGCCATGCTCTTTCCTAGACTCCAAGTTGGTGCATCAAAAGAAAACTCTATGGGCTCAGTGACGGGTATGAACGTCCTTCCTGGAACTTGAACTTGAATCATCCAGCGCTCTTCTTCAGGTAAAGTGGCGTTGTAGGTTCCGGTGAAGCTTGGTACTCCTATATTCAGGTATCTAGTGATTTCCTTCAAGTGACGTCCAAAGGATGTATCTTCATCCGGTTGCATCAACTTGTTCCTTGCATCCGCCATCCTAAAAGAGTAGAAAAGATGAGAAGTCAGAAGAGAAGAGAATGGATAGTGATCTAGGTCTTTAGCTTAGTGGTCGTGTCCTACAGTCAGTGTGTGCTCTAATACCATCTCTGTAGCGATCAGACCTCAAACAGTCTGATCTCTATGCTCCGGTGTCATCCCTGGATCAGTAATGCTGACACCACACAGTACTCGGAGGATTTATAGTAGAGTAGCAATCACACACTTATTACATCGAGTGTCTCAATAGAGAACTTATTACAATAAATATGGCTTAAGGCCATCTAATAACGATAACAGCGGAAGGCTTGGAACATAAGTGAGTCCATCAACTCCAACAGCATCACTAAGTATAGAACCACGACCTAAAACTCCTTAATCGTTATCTGAGAAGTCTGCAACATTAACGTTGCAGCCTGAAAACGGGTCAGCACATGGAATATGCTGGCAAGGTAACACATAGAGAATAATGGAATGAAACAGCTATACTATATGCATATTTGGCTGGTGGAAAGCTCTATGGTTACAGTTTTGCGTAAAGCCAGTTTTTTTCTACTTCAAAGGAATAAATTTATTTAACTATTATGGTAGTTGTTAAACATTGAGAATGGTTGACAGCATTCTCAATCCCAATTAAGCATCATCATTAAACATAACCCAACAAAATTAATTTAGAGTAACATGTTGAGATTCACATGATAATCCAGGTACTAGATACTCAAGATATCCATAACCGGGGACACGGCTAACCATGATTAGTTTAAGTTTGCGCACTTTTCCCCACAAGACTCAATCGCCTCCGTTTGGTTTCACGCACTACATGGTGTTTGAGAAGACGGATGACCGAGATATAGTCTTTCAGAAGCGCTAGCACCTTACGATCGGGTAGACCGTACCACCTACATCCCCTACATCTGCTAGTCTACCACTGTAAGAGTTCGCACGACTTAGTCAACTATGCTAGAGCCCATAATAGCTTGTGGTTGCACACGGAAGTTTGTAGTACGAATAGTCTCATGATCCCTTTGAGCCTGGGTGGCGGTCCAAAAGAAAACAGACAAGTCCTGGAATACCCAGGTGCCTCAATCCACCCAGATGTGTGTTTAAGTTGCCACCTTAGATAAACCATTAATTAATAAAACTCACATCTGTCATGTATATCACTCACCCAATCCACGTCTACTAGCATAGCATGGCATAATAAGCAAACGTAAAAGTAACTCCCAAAGGTTTGATAATAAACATGTAATAGGTACTATCTCAACTACTTCCCATCCCACAATTTAATTAGATCCTAATCATGCAATGTGTGAGGATTGATCTAATGCAATAAAACTGGGTAGTAAGAAAGGTATAATCAAAGTGTTACTTGCCTTGCTGATGATCCGCGAAACCTAGAGATTCGAAGTAACAAGCGGCACACTCCGGGTATTCTATTGCAGATAAACAAACAAGCATACAATAAGTACTCATCTAATGCACAGATAAACTCAAATAAGAGATCTAACCAGAAGGTTCAATTTAAAAACTCCGGTTGGCAAAAAGAATCAAATCGAACGAAGCAACGAAAGTCAAATGGCGAAAGAAAACAACTTCGTTCTACTAATCTGGATCTAGGGCAAATTTTACAGTAGCAAAATCTTGTTTAAGTTGGTTAAACGCGAAACTCTAGGCGCTTGAATCGACTGATTCCGATAAACGAGCGAAAAGTTATACTAAATCAAAAATCGGATCAGGAATCGCGATCAGAAAAATCACGGATTTAATCCGAGAAAAAGAAAAACGATGAACGTTCGTTAGAACGAACGGACGGACGAATGCTCACTATTTAAAAAAACCGAAACTAAAAAAACCGACGAAAAAACCGATCTACTTTTTTAATAAAAAAACCAATGGCACGGATTTTGAGGCGCGACGAACCTCGGGCGGCAGGATCGACGGCGGTGGCGGGCGGCGGCGGGCGACGGCGGCGCGGCGCGGCGGTGGCGGCGGCGCGGTGGCGGGCGACGGCGGCGGGGTCGGGCGGCTGGGGTGGGGTCGGGCGGCTGGGCTAGGGTTTGTCCCGGAGCTGGGCCGGCTTATAAAGCCACCTCGGGCCGGAGTCCTAGCCGGACACGGCCCGTAGGTCGGTTCGTTTTTTTTAAATATTACGCGCAGAAGAAAAATAAAAAAAAATACTAAACGGACTCTAAAAATTCCGAAATAAATTTTCACGGGCTTCTAAAATCAAGGCGCACAAGGTGAACATTTATTTGGGACCTAAATGCAATTTTGAAAAACACACATTTTTCCTAAATTCAAATAAAACACCGAAAAACTCCGAAATAAAATCTTATTTGATTTTATTATTTGATCCTCAATATTTCTTTATTTTGAGAAAGTCATTTTATTCCCTCTCTCATATTTTGTAATAGAAATAATTGATGATAAAATAAATAAAATCAAACGATCCTATTCTCAAAATTTGAGAGAACTCAAATAGGAAAATAACGAAATCCCCAACTTTCTCCGTGGGTCATTGAGTTACATAAAATTTCTAGGATCAACCAAAATGCAAAATAAAATATGATATGCAATGATGATCTAATGTATAACGTTCCAAATTGAAAATTTGGGATGTTACATAATCTCTTCAACTTGCTCCACGATAATCTTCAAACCTCCTACAAGAACAGTCATTGTTTTAAAGTCCACATGAATACTTACAAGCAATGATCACAAACATTTATGGAACATTCTTTTAAAAAGTTCAAGAGATTAGTTTTAAAAAGAACCCCACAAGCTGATATAAGTACATGTTAAAAGGATAATCAAGTTCATGTATATTAACCAGGAGAAGTTCAAAAAGAAACTTTTAAAAAGTTTGTATTAGAAAGATGTATTCTTCATAACATCTGGTGAGGACCATACATGGAAGGAATGTAGTTGCAGCCTGCAGGACTTACCACATACAGGGCACACTAGTACTGATGAATTTTCTCTATACTTGTTCATCAACCAAAATAGACAGTAGGGTCGAGAGAGCATTACAGGCAGCATACAGAATTAATTTTTGTCTAGTTTTGGGTTGCACCTGAGGCAAATGAATCATACAAAATACTGATAGAAAATCATACTTTTTTCTCGCAAAACCAAGCCTCTAAACCTTCCTACAATAATTCTTTGAACTTGCACACGTAGCTGAATTGAACTTTTCAACATTGGATCCCCTAATGTCATAGCAGTTCCCTCTTATAAATTTTTGCTAATTGATATGTACTGAGGAACTGATGTAGGTCCTTTTGTTGAACTTCTACTTGCTATTCTAAGGTCCTAACTGATGCATGTCCTTCTGTTGAACTTCTACTTGCTATTCCAAGGTCTTTTAATAAAAACTTACGAAAGGAAATAGAGATGCGGTGGTGTGGCAGCACCGTGCAGCATGACATCTCGTTGGAGAAGCAACACTGCAGCTTGTGAGCACCCGCTGGATGCAGCAGGCCACGCCCCGATCCCTGGTCGCCGTTGTGGTTGGTGGCCATGGCGGCTCATATGGGGCGTTGGTCGTGGCGACGCGTGGGGAGCGTGGACGCGGTGGCTTGTGCACCGGCATGTCGTGGCAATCTCATATATGTGTTTGTGTAAGTACCTATTTTAGGCCATCCTGAAAATTGTGTAGATAAAAAGAAATTGGTAAGAAATACACCATGTTGTAAGCTGTTGATTACAACTTTACAAGTATATCGGGCTGAAACATGGTGAAAACATCTGTTCCATATCTTTATCGATAATATGGTGCACTACTAAATTGTTATCATAAGGAACTAGCATGTCTCATTTCTCACTTGAAATTATGTATGAGAGGTACTGATTGATGAATATAATCAGTACGTGATGACTTCCCTGTCTAGTTCAATAGTCATATTCAAAACGTGGAATTTCCCATAATTTTTATGCAAGAGTTATTGAAACTCGTGTTCCAGCCAGGCCAAAGGAGGATTTAAATGCCCTGCAAAAAAAGGATTTAGACAGCAGGTCACTGCCCAAATAATGAATGGAACAACTGCACCATATTCATTCATCTGTAGCAACTTCTGTATGATATCAATCAGAACAAGGGAGAGAAAATCAACACGTACTCTTCTACTTTGATGGAGATGGGGCTATACCAAATAACTTTCAGTAAAATGCAGATACTTGTAACTGTTAATTTTTCTGAAGGAAATGGGTATTAGCACCATAAACCTTTAGTATTTCTGAAAATGATTAATCTTCAACTAACCGCTCAATGACAAGTGAACTTACAGGGGTATGCACTATCTGATTCAGACGTTTGCCAACTTCACCATCATTTTTATTGAGAATTGTCAACAAGATCGACTGTCATCTCCGCTCCATACGGGTATACTCCTGGGCAACATGTGGAACCTATCAGCCTCATGAGAAACATGTGTAACCTATCGTGGTTATCCTGATCCTGCACCATTACCAGCAAAAAGCATCAATAAATAGGCGAACTCTTCAAGAGAAGCAAAAATAGGCGAACTCTTCAAGAGAAGCAACATACACATCTGTACTAACCATCCCAGATATACCACTGCTATTTATTTGTTCAGAGGTATGCACAGGTTAAGTTTGTTTCAGTGCTACCTCATCGTCCCATTTGAAACTATAAATAAAACACTAAAAAACCTTGCATTTATTCTTTCAAACCAAGAAAACCTTCAACTGTTATATGTCTCAAACAAATGTAGGAACACACATGTTAATTTTGGCGGAGAAATGTGTCCATGAGTATTCAATGCATTAGCCATGAGCCAAGTTGCGGGAAGAGACACTGCATCCATCCATATCCATTTCTGGGAGAAATTCGGGGGTAAAGTAAAGGGCAAAGCTTGCTTGCGCTGCCTGCACCGGCTTTCTCATACGTGTTCCTGCAAAATGATGGATGTCTCGCCGGAGAAATGAGACAGCAGAACCCCTCCCCACTGTCGAACAGCTGCGGTCGGCGGTCGCCGGTGAGAGAGTAGATGGAATGGATCCTCCTGAGCACCATCTCTGACGCCATGTATTCCTCATCTCTTCTAGCGTTCCCCTGCTCCAAGTAGTTAGTTACAAGTAGAAATAATGCCTTTCTTCAGGATGTAGCAGCAGCAGTGGTAGTACGCAAGGTATCGCATCTCGGTCCATGGTGAGTCATGGAAGGCGTCGATCCTTATATACTTCAACAAAAACTGGTTAAGACCAAAAACTGAAGGAGTCAAAATTCAAGAAACTAACTGATGTTCCTTATGTACTTGAACTATTTAAAATTTGAAGATTTGAATTAATGTTTTACCTAAGTACCGACACTAGAAAATACATAAAACCATTTTTAACACAAAAAATCTCTACAACTACTAGTACTACAAAATGCATTATGCAGGCAGAGAGTACAACATAAAACTCCCACTCTCAGACTGTAATTCACTGCAAATAGTGAAAATAATTTTTTGATAAAGAACGAGAGGAGGTGAATTCGAGGGATCCTCTACTTGAACTGAACAGAGATAAATAGACGAACTGAAAGCTCACACATGAACAGAGGAACTGGCCAAGCTCCACACGAACTGTTATCCATAGGCTTCTCCTTGTCCCTGCCCTAATAAAAGCTAAGTCTGGACTTTGAACTGCTCTGGAACAAAATCTGCTATGGGTCAGTTTTATCATAGGAATAATATCAATCAAGTTGAGGGTATTCCTGACACAACAAGAACAAGCAACCAACTTTTTCGACAAATTTGAGAGAGGAGAAAGAGAGAGATCCATGCGGGGTTGTAGCGAAGAGGGCGGCTCCCGCATCATCAGTCCGTCAGTGCAAGACAGGGAATAGCAGCAGGTCACAAAGAGGGTGGCTGTCTACGTCATCATCGTAGTACTGAGGGACGCGCCCCTGCCGAACTGCTAGAGGCGGTGGCACCCGACGGCGAGCGGAACCTCCCCACAAACTGACGTCGATGGCTAGAGGCGGAGGAGCTCCACCCCGGCAAGGCTCGCCGCCCCACCACACCGGCGCCACCACTTCTAGCACACCTCCCGATCTGCGCCGTTCGGACGCGGGGAGTCAGGGCGGTGGCGGGATGCGGGATCGCCGGGAGATAGGGGCGCTGGGTGACCGGGCAACAACGAGGCGCGAGGTGGCCGGGAAGCGGCGGGGCGCTGGGTGCCCGGGAGGCAGCAGGGCGCGGGATGGCCGGGAGACGGTGGGACGCTTGGTGGCTGGGCGGTGGCGGGGCGCGGGGTGGCCGGGCGGCGGCGGGGCGCGGGGTGGCCGGGTGGCGGCGGGGAACGGGGTGGTCGGGCGGCGGCAGGGCGCGGGGTGGCCGGGCGACGACGGGGACGAGGTGGTGGGGTAGCCGGGCCGGCCTTGGCTGATGGAATTTAGTCCAGTTGGTTTCATCGGATCGGTGAATTTGCATTTCGCTTCTATACAGGGCGTGAGAGTAAAAAAATATTATCCTGTTACTAGTGGTGGGGTCGCGCTATTCGTCACCCCAAATGAGGAATAGTTATTTTTCACCCCCTCTATTTTACCATCAATGCATCGTAATTTTACGTTCCGTAAGTTTTGTCTTATTTCCAACGCAAAAAGGGGCTGTAAGAAAATATATAATCACCGTAAAAAATATTTTATGTTATGTAAAATTACAAACGTAAAAACATAATCTAAAATACACATAAACTACAAATTTTCTGGTTTTATGATCTATATTTTTATTTTTGTTGTCAAATTTTACGTAGTGAATCAATAGGAATGTAACTATTTGAATTCAAGACGTAATTTAATTATGAAATGATCATAAGATTACCTCGGATGAAGAATAACTTATTCTGCACCCTGGGTGATGAATAGTAACACTATATATATATGTATGTATATATATAGGACAACACTATTCTAATCATGGAATTAGAATAACTATTCTGATCACGGTCCGCTATATAGAGGGGCGTGGAGGTCCTCCCGAACTCCCGAAGTCGCGGAGAAAAGAAAAAAGAAAAACGCCACACCTAGCCCACTCGTCCACCTCCTCCTCCCTGACCCCGATCCAGCGGCGTCGAGCTCTCGCCCCTGCCACAACCGCCGCGCCGCCAGCCCGCTTCCGACCACCGCTGCAGCACCATCCCACCTGACGTGCCGCCGTCCCGGCTCCTCACCGCCTCCCCTCGACGCGCCTCCATCCACACTTGCCCCATCCACCCACTACCCCGCGCAGCGACGTGCACCACGACCCCCGCAACCCACCCCCGCCGGCGTTGGCTAGCTCCCACCCGCACCGCCGCCTGCAACCATCCGAACCCCAGCTGTCCGCAGCCCTGAACTTCCTCTCGACCCTCCCGATCTGTGCCACTTGCGTCGCCGTGTCGCAGCGCATCCCAGCCCGCGCAACCTGCGCCGGTGCGCGTCGTCGCACCTCCTGCCGTCACGCCATCGTCACACGTCCTCCCTAGCCACCGTGCGGCCCCGCGCCACCAGCAATCCACCTTCCCTCACACCGGACTGGATCCGGCGAGGTCAACGCTCCCTGACACGCCTCCACTGCCGCCAACCACCACTCGCCTCCGTCGATTTGGCTGCTACCTCCCGCCGCCAGCCTTTATCCCCTCGTGGCTGTCCCCGGCGAGGCTCCCCCGCCACCAACACTGCCCCTCCTAGCTTCTCCCCCGTCTCCTTCCATCTTCCACTGCGCATGAAGGACGCCGTGGCAGGGAACGTGAGCTCGCTGGATTCCTTGCCCGTACATTTATTTGAACTAGCGATTCCTTGCCCGTATAGCCGCAGTGTCCAGGACATTCAACTTCGCCGCCTCACACCGTGCAACTTCGCCGCGTCTTGCAACTTGCTCCGCTTCGAGGCGCCATGCTTGTGGCAGTGGCCTCATTTGATGTCTGAAGTTGGATCCTTCCAACCTATCTTAAAAAATGTATCCAAGTCAAAGCGTCATTTCCTTCCCCCTTTCCTGTTTTGTATTGTTCTGAATTTGATGTCTGAAGTTCAGCTGTACTGTCCCCCTGTCCAGTTTGTGTATCTGCTCCATTTTTTGTAGCTGATGTAGATTGCAGCACCTGTCGTCAAAATCCGAACTTAGCCCCATGTCGTGTGCCAAATCATGTAGCTGACCATGAAGCTTTGCCTCCCTGCTACTGCTACATCGACAATTTGGCATGAAATTCAACAACTTTAGCTAGAGTTTAGATAATCGAATGACAGAAGTTGCTCTAGAAACTAGAGTAGTATACTGCAGGCTTCAGAATGTAGATAACCGAATGTTCATACAGTCAAACCTATAAGTATACTTCAGAGTCAGAGTGTAGGTTTGTCGGTGTACTAGAGTAGGGGTATCCTTGTACCCCGAACTTGTGCACGGGCAGTTGCAGCGTCCCGCGGCAAGGCCTGCCAGGTCACCGCCAAGACTCCTTGTGGTCCCTCTGAAGACCATTCAAGAACAAAGTACTCAAGACAAGACCCCGGCAAGAGGAGCTTGCCGGGAAAAAGGCAAGGCCCCGGCAAGAGGAGCTTGCCGGGAAGGCCATCAGAAGCGTCCCAAGACCCCGGCAAGAGGCGCTTGCCGGGAAGGCCGTCCGAGGCATTCCAAGGAACTTGCCGCGGCGCGCTACGCGCCCCGACAAGGCCCGGTGAGCGACAAGCTCCCGGAAGCGACAAGTCGACAGCCGCGGCAAGGCGCTTGCCGCGGCAAGCCCCCACTCCACGCCCGCGCTCCAGCACATCCACCCACGTGTCGCTCCGGGGCCCCTCCCGAGCGCACGTGGCAGGAGGCTGTGCAGCTAGGGGCGTGCGGTGGCACGAAGGCGCTGACAAGACCGGGGCAAGACGGTGGCGTCCCTAGCGGTCCCTTTCGGTGCTGTATAGGCGACACAGACGGGCATTTAATGCCCTTGTCCCCTGCCGTCAGGGTTAGGTATGATAACACTGTAGCAGCTAGCTGTGCCTACTACAGCACCTAGCTGTGCCTACCCACGGCACCCTTTCCATTTTTGCCCTTGGCCCCCGTTGCTCCATGTCGGTAACCCCTTGGGTATAAAAGGAGGCCCGTGCGCAACGTAGAGGGGGTCGGCCACCTCGAGATCTCTCGCGAGGTTCAGCAATCCCACACACTCACGCTCGCTCCCGAGCTAGAAATCAATACCAATCCACAAAGCAGGAGTAGGGTTTTACGCATCCTTGCGGCCCGAACCTGGGTAAATCGCTCGCGTGTTTCACCTCGATTTACCCCTCGCGCGACCAACGGCCCGCTTGCTTCGCCTCGATCTGCTCTTTGCGCAACCTTCGCCCCCCGCCGAACCAAAAGGGACCCGGTTCGCCGGTCCCATAGGTGCCCGTGGATCAGAAACCCCGGCATCTCTGGCGCGCCAGGTAGGGGTGTCGAAGTGGTGTGAATCAGATCCGGCGTTCTTGCGGGCTAGATCTTCATCTTCTTCATCGATCTTCACCATCTTCATCAACATGCCGCCGAAGAAGAAGGTTTCGGAGGCAGCTGCTCCGTCCGCGCCGGGCCACCCACCGCCGGAACAAACGGGTGGTGGGGCAGGCGCCGGCGAAAGGGCATGCATCGACGAGGGAACTCTTGGTGCTGCCAGGTCCCAGGGCAAGGCTACGCTGCCCATCGGTGGCGTGGCCGGCTCCCACGACGACCGGGCGCACTCCAAGACCTCGGCGTCCGTGCATGCACTGCGCCCATCTCAGGAGGCGCGGGACCGGCAGCGTCATGGTACTCACGCTACCATGCGCTCGCTGGATCAAGATCGAGATGGTGGATCCCGGAGCGCCCCGGACCACCATGCGCGTCAACAAGCCGGCGCGAGCGAGACACGGTCGCCTGGACGGGATACTGCTCCTTCTAACGTGGTTAGGAGTCCGAGCGTATCCCGCTCCTCGCACCGTTCGCTACCGCCGCCCGCCACCGCAGAGGAAGCTCTGGCACGAGCTCAGCTGCTCCTAGACTACCCTCCAGCGGCGGACAAGATCGACGACTGGAGGGCCACTATCCAGAGTCTCATCGGCTTCGCCAACGGCGACACTCCTCGGCAGCCGAGCACGTTGCAGCCGCAGCGAGTCAGCCAGGCGCAAACCGGTGGAGACAAGACTGGTGGGGGTGCAACTACTGTGCACTCCCCACCCCGAAGGCCAAAATCACCGACCCGCCGGATCCGCCACGATAGCGACTCCACCGCGTCGTCGGATCCGCGAGCTCGTCGCGACCAACGGCAAGTTCTTCAAGAACGGCAGCGGGAAGACGCTCGTACACGCATCGAGCGCCGGAGAGAAGCGCGACGTCAGTCAGACCAGCGCGCTGGGCCCTCTGTCGACATGCATGCACCAGGGGAACCAGGCGACCTGCCGTACCCGGTAGGTTGCCCTGCGTTCACTCGTGAGCTGCGGCAAGTCCAGTGGCCCAGTACGAAGAACTTCAAGCCCGACGTACCAGAGAAGTACGACGGCAAGTTGCATCCGTCGGAGTTCCTCAGCATCTACACCATCGCGGTGCAGGCTGCTGGGGGGCAAGACGACAAGATCCTTGCCAACTACTTCCCGCTGGTACTCAAGCCCAACGTCAGGTCCTGGCTCATGCACTTGCCGGACAACTCCATATCCTCTTGGGCTGAGCTGTGCCATCAGTTTGTTGGCGCCTTCACAGGCGGCCACAAACCTCATGGCCAAGAGAGCGATCTTCATCTGCTCGTCCAGAAGGAAGGAGAGCCCTTGCGCCAGTACATCCAGAGGTTCAGCCGTGTACACCACAACATCCCAAATATCCACCCCGCCGCGGTAATCAGCGCGTTCCATCAGAACATGCGTAACCGCAGGATGCGGGAGGAGCTGGCGATGTGCAAGATTCGGGACGTCAGCGAGCTTTATGCCCTGGCCGACAGATGTGCACACGCTGAGGAGGGGAGGAAATTCCCCGGAGAAAGCACTGGAGCAGGAGGATCTGACAGTGAGGATGCCGCCCCAGCAAAGAGAAGCCGGCGGCGCAACAACAGGAAGAAACAGAACAACGAGGTGCTGGTCGTTGAGCAGTCCGGCAATGAAGGTGACGCCACGAAGGCTACAGTTGGTAGCTCCGGCAAGGAAGTTGCCGCGTGCACCAACTGTCAGGCTGTGGCGGTCGCCGACAAGCGGGACGGCTCCGGCAAGAGGTACTGCAAGATTCACCGCACCAAGGGCCATGACCTCCAGAACTGCAAGAAGGTCGAGCAGCTCGTCCAGCAACAGAGGGCTGAGTACGACCGGCGCGACAAAGAGAGAGCCCAAGGGGGTGCCGAGACACCTGGCCAGAAGCGCACCGGCCAGGAAGGACGCCGCGGCAAGGCCAAGCAGCGGCAAGGAGACAGACCTCCCGCGGTCGCGACAACGACGACGACGACGGCGAGGATGAAGACATGGATGACGTTGAGACCAGTGAGCAGGAGTTTCAGAAAGCCACAGAGGTCTTGTGCGTTGACGGGGGTGCTTCCCTGCATACCTCGCACCGCCAACTCAAACAGTGGGTGCGGGAAGTCAATGCAGCGGAGCCACCCATCGAATCGCACAAGCTTCTGAAGTGGTCCAGCACGCCTATCATCTTTGACATTGAGGACCACCCTGATCGCACAACCGCGGTCGGGTGTCTGCCGATGTTGGTTTCACCAACCATCCGCAACCTCAAGGTCACCAAGATGCTAGTCGACGGCGGGGCCGGCTTAAACCTGATCTCCTCCGCTGTGCTCCGAAAACTCCAGATCCCTGACGGCGAGCTCGAAGAGACCGGCACATTCCAAGGAATCAACCCGGGAAGGAGCAAGCCGAAGGGGAAAGTCACGCTGCCGGTAACATTCGGCAGCGAGTTAAACTTCAGGACTGAGAGGGTCACGTTCGAAGTTGCCGATATCCCGTTGCCTTACAATGGGATAATTGGCCGTCCAGCGCTCGCCAAGTTCATGGCGGCCTCTCACTATGCGTATAACGTGCTGAAGATGCCAGGCCCGATAAGCGTCATTTCTGTCCCTGGCGACAAGAAGGACGCTCTTATCTGTGCCGACAAGATCTACCGGAAGCAGCAGCCACGGCAGACCGTGATCCGCTTGCCGCTGAAGCTCCCGGGACCAAGAAGACCAAGTCCGGCAGGAACTCTGGTGCCCACTCCGGCAAGCGCACCTCTTCGGAGTGCTGCGCTGCCGTCGGGGACGCGCCATCGAGCTCCACCGGCAAGAAGACCAAGTCTGGCAGGGACTCTGGTGCCTACTCCGGCAAGCGCACCTCTTCGGAGTGCTGCGCTGCCGCCGGGGACGCGCCATCGAGCTCCACCGGCAAGAAGACCAAGTCCGGCAGGGACTCTGGTGCCTACTCCGGCGCGCGCACCTCTTCGGAGTGCTGCGCTACCGTCGAGGATGCGCCATCGAGCCCCACCGGCAAGAAGACTGAGCCCGGCAAAAGCTCTGGTGCCCACTCCGGCAAGCGCGCCTCTTCGGAGTGCTGCGCTGCCGTCGAGGACGCACCATCGAGCTCCACCGGCGAGCACAAGAAGACGATGGCGGCTCCGCCAAAGACGAAGAAGGTGCCCGCCAAGGAGGATGGCGCTGGTGGTACCTTCACCATCAGTGCCACGCTTGACCCTAAATAGGAAAGCGCGCTCGTTGCTTTCCTGCGGGCGAACGTCGACGTGTTTGCATGGCAACCGTCTGACATCCCCGGTGTTCCCAGGAAAGTGATTGAGCACCACCTTGCCGTCTGTCCTCATGCGCGGCCCGTCAAGCAGAAAGTCTGGAAGCAGGCGGCGGAGCGCCAAGAATTCATTGCGGAAGAAATCAAGAAACTGGAAGCAGCAGGCCTCGTCAGAGGAGTACTCCATCCCATGTGGTTGGCCAATCCTGTAGTCGTGCGCAAGGCAAACGGGAAATGGAGGCTTTGCATCGATTTCACCGATGTTAACAAAGCTTGTCCCAAAGACCCATTTCCTTTGCCGCGCATTGACCAGATTGTTGACTCCACAGCTGGGTGTGATTTGCTTTCATTTCTTGATGCATACTCCGGGTATCATCAGATCTTCATGGCAGAGGAGGATGAAGAGAAAACCGCATTTATTACTCCATGTGGCACGTACTGCTTTGTACGAATGCCTTTCGGATTAAAAAATGCCGGTTCAACATTTGCAAGAGTAGTCCATATTGCTCTCGAGCCACAAATACACAGAAATGTGGAAGCCTACATGGATGTTATAGTGGTCAAGAGCAAGGACAGAGCAACCCTGATCCAAGACTTGGACGAGACTTTTGCAAATCTGCGCAAGATCAGCCTCAAGCTCAACCCAGAGAAGTGCGTGTTCCGGGTTCCCTCCGGCAAGCTTCTCGGGTTCTTCGTGTCTCAGCGGGGAATTGAAGCCAACCCCGACAAGATTAGGGCCGTTGAGCAGATTGAAGCCCCGAAGCGCGTCAAAGATGTTCAGAAACTTGCCGGTTGCGTGGCTGCTCTCAGCAGGTTTATCTCTCGGTCTGCTAAGCGCGCCCTGCCGTTTTTCAAACTATTGAAAAAGGCAGGTCCAATGAAATGGACTCCGGACGCAGAGGCTGCGCTGCAAGACCTGAAGAGTTACCTGTCCTCCCCTCCAATACTTGTCGCGCCTAAGCCACAAGAGAAGTTGCTGCTGTACATAGCGGCAACCAATCAAGTGGTTAGTGCTGCGTTAGTGGCAGAGAGGGAGGCGGATGATGAGCCAGCAACCGCGGCAAGCGCATCCAGCGACAAGCAGGGGGCTTCCTTGACAAGCTCTGGTCCCGACAAAGATGAACCCGCACAGATACACGAGGAGATACGGAAGAAAATGGTGCAGCGCCCAGTTTACTTTGTCAGTTCCCTCTTGCAGGGGCTAGGTCAAGGTACTCTGGTGTGCAGAAACTGCTTCTCGGCCTTCTCATGGCCTCGAGAAAGCTGCGCCATTACTTCCAAGCACATGAGATCACAGTGGTCACTCGCTTTCCGCTGAAGAGGATACTGCAGAATCCTGAAGCGACAAGCAGGATTGTTGAGTGGGCACTGGAACTGTCAAGCTTTGGTCTCAAGTTCGAAAGCACTTCAACTATCCAGAGCAGAGCATTGGCAGAATTCATAGCGGAATGGACGCCAACTCCGGACGAAGAAATCCCGGAGACGAGCATCCCCGACAAAGAAGCAAGCAAAGAGTGGCTGATGTACTTTGATGGTGCTTTCTCGCTGCAAGGCGCCGGCGCCGGTGTGCTGCTTATCGCGCCCATCGGAGAGCACCTCAAGTACATAGTCCAGATGCACTTTCCCAAGGAGCAAGCAACAAACAATACTGCAGAGTATGAAGGATTGCTTGCCGGTCTCAGGATCGCGGTAGACCTTGGGATTAAGAAGCTCATTGTCAGGGGTGACTCACAGCTTGTCGTCCGCCAAGTAAACAAGAATTATCAGAGCCCGTTGATGGAAGCTTACGTCGACGAAGTGAGAAAGCTAGAAGAGCGCTTTGACGGCCTGGAAATGGAGCACGTTCCGAGAACTCAGAACGCCATTGCTGATGGCCTGTCAAAGTGTGCTGCACTTAAGTTACCTGTGGAACCAGGGACCTTTGTGCTCAAGCTGACTCAACCGTCCGTAACACCATCAACTGGACAAAGCAAGAAGAGGAAGTTGATTCCTGGTGGCTACCTGCCGGCAGAGCTTCCCGAAGCCGCCGCTAAGAGGGTCCCCAAGATCAACACTGAAGGCGCCGGTGAGCCAGATGCTCCGGCAAGCCCTAGGGTTTGTTCCGTTGAAGCTGAAGCTCCCGACAAGCCTGCCGCGGAACGTCAAGCTCTGGCAGAGACACAGCTTCTCGCCGTCGAAGCAGATGTTCCCGCAGCAACCTCCAAGATCAGCGCCAAGAGCGCCGGTGAGCCAGATGCTCCGGCAAGCCCTAGGGTTTGTTCCGTTGAAGCTGAAGCTCCCGGCAAGCTTGTCGCGGAACGTCAAGCTCCGGCAGAGACACAGCTTCTCGCCGTAGAAGCGGACGTTCCCGCAGCAGCAGAGCTTCCTTTAGTCCTTGCTGTCGAGCCACAGGCTCCAACATGGGCGCAGCAGATTGTCCGTTTCCTTCAGACGGGAGAACTTCCCGAAGAACAAGAAGAAGCCGAAAGAGTAGCCCGGCAGTCAAGTATGTACCAGTTCGTCGACAAGACGCTGTACAAAAGAAGACTCAACGGTGTGAAATTGAGGTGCATTCCCCGGGAAGACGGACAGAAGCTGTTGGCAGAGCTACACGGAGGCGTATGTGGTCACCACATTGGCGCAAGAGCACTCGTCGGCAAAGCATTCCGGCAAGGTTTCTTCTGGCCAACAGCCCTGCAGGATGCAACTGCACAAGTAACCAAATGTTAAGCGTGCCAATTCCATTCCAAGCGGATACACCAGCCAGCTCAAGCTCTCCAGACGATCCCTTTATCCTGGCCCTTTTCGGTCTGGGGGCTCGACATCCTCGGCCCCTTCCCCCGAGCTGTTGGGGGCTTTGAGTACTTGTACATCGCAATCGACAAGTTCACAAAGTGGCCAGAAGTGGAACCAGTGAGGAAGGTGACCGCACAGTCAGCTGTCAAGTTCTTCAGGTCGATTGTTTGCCACTTCGGGATCCCTAACCGGATAATCACCGATAACGGCACACAGTTCACGAGCCACGCCTTCATGCAGTACGTCCAAGATCTCGGCGCCAAAGTCTGCTTCGCCTCTGTTGCTCACCCAAGGAGCAACGGTCAAGTGGAGAGGGCAAACGCCGAGGTGCTGCGCGGGCTCAAGACCAGACCTTTCGACAGGCTGCACAAGTGTGGAAGAAACTGGATCGAGGAGCTACCAGTGGTTCTTTGGTCGATCAGAACGACACCAAATCGAGCCACTGGACAGACACCCTTTGCTCTAGTCTATGGAGCAGAGGCAGATATCCTCACGGAACTCGTATATGGGTCACCTCAAGTGCTCGCTCATAATGAGCTTGAGCAAGAGCGGCTGCGGCAAGATGACGCGCTGCTCCTTGAGGAAGATCGTCTTCAGGCCGCTGTGCGAGCCGTCGCTCCCAGCCCGTGCCAGAAGCTTCGAGGAAGGCGACCTTGTTCTTTGGCGCGTTCAGTCGGCCAAGATCCAAACAAGTCGACGCCGATGTGGGAAGGCCCTTACCGGGTGAAACAAGTCACCAGGCCTGGTGTTGTCCGCCTGGAGACCGAAGATGGCACGCCAGTGAGCAACTCCTGGGACATCGAGCCTCTTCGTAAGTTTTGTTCGTAAGGCGCGGTTGTCGGACCCCGTCCGGCAACCACCTCTCTGTGCAAGTCTTGCCGCTGCTGCATGTAATCCTTTGTACAGAGCCAGGCGCAGACCCTCGCGCAGAAACAGATATCCTCACGGAACTCGTATACGGGTCACCTCGAGTGCTCGCTCATAATGAGCTTGAGCAAGAGCGGCTGCGGCAAGATGACGCGCTGCTCCTTGAGGAAGATCGTCTTCAGGCTGCTGTGCGAGCCGTCGCTCCCAGCCCGTGCCAGAAGCTTCGAGGAAGGTGACCTTGTTCTTTGGCGCGTTCAGTCGGCCAAGATCCAAACAAGTCGACGCTGATGTGGGAAGGCCCTTACCGGGTGAAACGAGTCACCAGGCCTGGCATTGTCCGCCTGGAGACCGAAGATGGCACGCTAGAGAGCAACTCCTGGGACATCGAGCCTCTTCGTAAGTTTCATTCGTAAGGCGCGGTTGTCGGACCCCGTCCGGCAACCACCTCTCTGTGCGAGTCTTGCCGTTGTTGCATGTAAACCTCTGTACAGAGCCAGGCGCAGACCCTGGCACCAGAAAATGAAGCGCTGCATACCCCGGGGGCTATAGCATGCATGCTAGGAGTCTGAGTCTCGTCCTTGGTTAGGGTCAATAGTCCCTAACAGCGGCTAACCCCTAGCTTAGAGGTCGAGAGTCCGTCCCTTTGCTTTTCCTTCGTTCGCAGGGCTCGCACGTCCTGGCCAGGCCACCCGGAGACGAAAAGGAGAAGAAGGGCGCACCGGCACCTGGGCCCCGGCAAGAACGCCGGGGGCTGCGAACGCCAAGATGTCACCTCCGGCAAGCCAGAGTTGCCGGGGGTTGCGATATCAGATAAGTTTTCATCCCTCTTCATGCATCCTCTTATGGACTGGGGAATGCGAAACCCCGTTTCTTCCTGGAAACTGCCGTGCTCCCCCGACTCTAGGCCCTGGAGCGCGTTCCCGGGGCCAAGTTCGGTTGTAGTCGCGGCAGCAGAAGGGATGAAACGAGGAGGCCGCGCCCACCTCGTTCCCACCTCCGTCAAAGGCGTGAGAAAGGTCGAGCGGCGTGGGAAGGCGGCAGGGCTTGTTGTCGAGGAATGGAATGCCTGTCCGAGAGATACCAAGGATTTGCTCCTTGGCGTGGGTTTGACCCGCGAGGCAAATAACCCGGCAAACATCCCCTTTTCATTAAAAAACATCCCATATAGGTACAGTCCATAGAGGATGAAAAACATGAAAGAGAGGATTACAAGATACAGCTAAAGGCCCGAAGGCTTACAATTAAAAAGATAAGGTGCCCGTAATCCTTTTCCTGTCCCTCTCTTCAGGAGGTAGAACAAGCAGGCGAAAAGGGGAAAGGGGCGCCAAGGCGAGCTACAGGTGCCAGAAGACACCAAGAGAACATCCGGGGGCCGGACGGAGATGGCGACGCCGGGAGAAGGGTGCGAAGGAGGGGCGGCAGGACGTCAGCACGCTGTCGAGGGCACCACGCCCTCGTACTCCGACCTGACGGCCTTGTCGCCAGCCCTCTTCCCCTTCCGCGACCTCCCTATGCCAGCCGCCCAAGGAGACGCCCCCGGGGAGTTCAAGAAGCCGGCGCCGCGGATGATAGGGTCGTCGGTGCCGCACGAGACGGCGCCCGGCACCTAGTCGGAGCCGCCGTCCTGCCGCCCGCCACCCTCACCATCACTGCCGCTCTCCTCCTCGTCACTCTCGCTCGAGGAGGAGCCTTCGCTATCGGAGGAGCTGTCCACGCAGCACTTCGCCCGGGTGCCGAAGCACCCGAAGACCTTGACGGAAAGGAGATCGCCCTCCACCATCTTAAAATGGAGGGTGAGTCCTCCCGTCAAGCTGTGGATGCGGGCGAACGTCTTCCACCCTCGATCGAGATACATCACACCAGGGGCTGGGAACGCCACGCGGACTCGCGTGCCGCTGATCCCACAGCCCCTCATGTGTAATCTCAGAGTCTCGGGCGGGTCCGACTCCATCGCGCCCGCGAACGGAGCCGGAAGCCGGAGGCGACGACGAGGCGCCCGGCGCAGCTTGACGAAGAACTCGCAAGGGTTGTCCCCTATATGGGGCGAAGCTGGCGCGTAGCCCCGTCCGCCTCTTCCCCGAGCGCCTCGACCTCGTCCTCGACCTCGTCCACGACCTCGCCTCCTCCCTCTTCCCCTTACGGCTGGCTCTGCCACCACGAGTGAGGAAAAGGGGAGGGAGCGTTGTCTGGCGGCGACCCTCGCCGCCACCGATGAAGGCCCAGGATTCCCTTTCTCCATGGCGAAGGAGAGAAAGGGGAGCAGAAGCTGAAGAAAGGAGGAGACGGGAGAGTGCGGGCTTCGGTGCTCCCTTCCCGCTCCTTATAAAGGAGCGAAGTGGGATCCCAGCCGCCCCGCTCAGCGAATCAAGGCACAGGAAGAATAGGGAGGCGGGCCGACCCGTCCCCTCTGCTCGCAACGGCCCAGGTTCCCGCTCCCGCCGTCCGCGATCCCAAATGCATGGGAGCCGCGTGGCGGAGATGCAGAACTGAGGCGACGGATGGGGCGGCCTCACCCTACCCCGTGATCTCGGGGAGTGGGCACTTCGGAAATCGCGCACCGGCCCCGTCCAGTAAATGCGCCATGCCCCCACGCCTACCTCCGTTTGGAGGAGAGGGCGTGGGCCGTTCCCCTTCATCATGGCTTGACGCATGCTCGCGGGGCTTAGCCCCACGCGCGCGCGCCGCCCGCGTCACCCACGACGCCACGTTCGACACGCGCCGTTACGAGCGTGCGCGATGGAAGCGGAGAGATATGCGGCGCGACCTAGGCCGCGCGTGCCCGTGCACTGTGTTGGGCCTGGCCCAACAGCGCTCGGCACCGTGTCTGGCCCAGGCCCGGGGGCTCCTGTCGGTGTACTAGAGTAGGGGTATCCTTGTACCCCAAACTTGTGCACGGGCAGTTGCAGCGTCCCGCGGCAAGGCCTGCCAGGTCACCGCCAAGACTCCTTGTGGTCCCTCTGAAGACCATTCAAGAACAAAGTACTCAAGACAAGACCCCGGCAAGAGGAGCTTGCCGGGGAAAAGGCAAGGCCCTGGCAAGAGGAGCTTGCCGGGAAGGCCATCAGAAGCGTCCCAAGACCCCGGCAAGAGGCGCTTGCCGGGAAGGCCGTCCGAGGCATTCCAAGGAACTTGCCGCGGCGCGCTACGCGCCCCGACAAGGCCCGGTGAGCGACAAGCTCCCGGAAGCGACAAGTCGACACCCGCGGTAAGGCGCTTGCCGCGGCAAGCCCCCACTCCACGCCCGCGCTCCAGCACATCCACCCACGTGTCGCTCCGGGGCCCCTCCCGAGCGCACGTGGCAGGAGGCTGTGCAGCTAGGGGCGTGCGGTGGCACGAAGGCGCTGACAAGACAACCACCGGGGCAAGACGGTGGCGTCCCTAGCGGTCCCTTTCGGTGCTGTATAGGCGACACAGATGGGCATTTAATGCCCTTGTCCCCTGCCGTCAGGGTTAGGTATGATAACACTGTAGCAGCTAGTTGTGCCTACTACAACACCTAGCTGTGCCTACCCACGGCACCCTTTCCATTTTTGCCCTTGGCCCCCATTGCTCCATGTCGGTAACCCCTTGGGTATAAAAGGAGGCCCGTGTGCAATGTAGAGGGGGTCGGCCACCTCGAGATCTCTCGCGAGGTTCAGCAATCCCACACACTCACGCTCGCTCCCGAGCTAGAAATCAATACCAATCCACAAAGCAGGAGTAGGGTTTTACGCATCCTTGCGGCCCGAACCTGGGTAAATCGCTCGCGTGTTTCACCTCGATTTACCCCTCGCGCGACCAACGGCCCGCTTGCTTCACCTCGATCTGCTCTTTGCGCAACCTCCGCCCCCCGCCGAACCAAAAGGGACCCGGTTCGCCGGTCCCATAGGTGCCCGTGGATCAGAAACCCCGGCAAGGTTATATGAAGATATTCAGAAGTTCACTATATGAAGATATTCAGAAGTATTATTACTAAAAAGATTAGTGTGTTTGGTGCGTGTGTGTTGAGTGTGATGTCTCTTGTGCGTGGGCGCTCACTATATGGGTGTTCATGTGTTCTGATGTGTATTCGAGCTCATATATGTGCGCTCTGTTTTTTCTTACCATTCATGTGTGCGCTCTGGTGTGTGAGCTTTGGCTTCTGAAAAAAGCATTCTGAAGAAACTAGTGCTACTGTTAGTTGACCATCCATATATTCCTTCAGCTCAGTAAAATAGTTGGTCTAGAAACTGGTGCTACTGTTAGTTACTTTTACACAATTCTCTAGTAGTTGGTTAGCCTAAATCAGTAGGCATCGAGCTCAAAGATTGTGAAACTGAAACTCTGCACACTAGTCTAGCAGACAACAAGAGATTCTCTAACTAAAAATATGAAACTCGATTGTGTCGCGAGTGCCTAACCATGTTCATCGATGCAGCTCTGATCACAGACTCTTTATTTTTCCTTGTGAAATCAATGCAGGTGTGGCCATCCGGTCGCGAGAGATGTGTGGAGCGCTGCAGTCCGCTCGTCGTTGACCCCGTGTTTACCAACGGCCGAGATTATTGTTGCATGTGGACTGCAGCGACGACCGAATCCGACCTTCACCAGCATCACCATTCATCCTTCTCCTGTTCACCAACGTGCACCGCCATCCGCTTGTGACGTTCCACCCGCTAATGTAAAAGACAAAAAGATTTGTACAGGAGATGTTAATGTAGTACTGCTCATGGGCAAAAGTTTATCAAAGTTCTCGCAATTTTTTTTGTAAAAAGTATAGAAATTCATGGAAGTTCGATTTGTGTATGCTTGTGAGACCGAAACCTTTTTCAGTTGTCATCCAAAAAATGTGGATATGTCTTGCATGTGTGTGTGTGTGCAGTACACCGAATTGAAAAAGACTATTTTCTGTCATATAGATAAAAGAAAGAACATAGAAAATTTAAAAATGTGGATACACACATTTTCTATGTATGAGCAAAGAACAAGAAAAATTAATAATTTTTCCTTCTTTATTTTCCTCTTTGTGATTGTGTGTTCTCCCTGTGTTTTTACAAAATGTCCACAATGAAAGAAAATGTGCCATCTTCCCTGTGTGGTCTGCGCATTTGGTTGCTTCACAAAAAAGGTCAGTGAAGTTTAAGTATTATTGCTGCTGAATTCAAAACTAAAAGAACGAGGAGTGCCCAAAGTTTGGTGCTTTCGTCAACACCAGCGGTTCATAAAAAAGATGCTCAAGAGGAATGATAAAAATATTAGTTGATATGACAACCTCTTCAAGTCCAAAAATGAAAACCAACGAAGTTCAACAAAAAACCCACTAATCCTAGAGTTCAAAAAATAAACATAAAAAGGTTAAAAAAACTAGTGAACATTCATGACATATGTGTAGAAGTTTAGAGGGAGCTACGAGAGAAACTCGGAGAATAAAACATATTTAGGCACAAAAAAGAACAAAATTGTTTATTTCATGTAACAAAAACTTTAATAATTCAAGGGGAGGGGTTAAAGTCGAGACTCAAGAGATGGGATGTCCAGAGGAGAAAAATCAACGGTGTAGACTTGAGTACTTCATGGTGGAAAAACCAACAAGAATCAAGAAAAAATTCTGATTTTCTCGTTACTAGAGAATAAAACCAAGAAGTTCAATTAGAAAAAGTGGAGGAGTTTGATATTTATAATGGATTTTTCTAGTTACTAAAGAATAATACCAATAAGTTCAGGTTGAAATAACGAAGAATTTTGATGTTCCTAACAAAACTTCAATTTTCACATTTCTAAAGATACACAAAGAAGTTCAAATAAAAAAAGTTAGAGCGGTTCGATGTCCATAAAACTTAGATTTTTTTCCGTTAGTAAAGTCAAACAAACATCAATTCAAATTGATAAATGCCCGAAGTTCACGTACTGCATGATGTGCATTTCGCATGAGAAAAAAGAATAAAAAGCCAAAGTCTAAGTATTTAGTTTCTCGAAGTTCAAGTGGTCTGCTCGGGAAAGTTCAAAAAAGGATTTTCCCCATTACTAACAAATAAAACTAAGAAGTTCAAATTTTAAAAATGGTGGAGTTCGATGTCTATAAAAAATGCAGATTTTTCTCATAATTCTTCCCGTTACTAACGAAAAAACCAAGAAGTCCATTTCAAAAATATCCAAGAAGTTGTACGATGTTTATTACAAAATTAGGATTTTTTTCGTTACAAATGAATAACACCAAGAAGTCCAATTTTAAAAAAATATGATAGTTCAATGTATATGAAAAACTCAATTTTTCCTCGATACGAAATAATAAACCAAGAAGTTCAATTTAAAAAAATGGAGCAGTTCAATATTTATCACAAAAACTTAAAATTTTCCCGTTGCTAACAAATAAACCAAGAAGTTCAGTTCGAAATAACAAAGAAGTTCTATAATGTTTATTACAATACTAAGATTTTTTCCGTATAAAAATTGAATACAATTCTTTACTCAAAATATAAAAAGGTGAAGTTCAAATTGAAATAACAGAGAAGTTTGGAGTTTATTAAAACCTAGGATTTACCTGTTCAAAAAATAAAAAACACAATGCCATTTTTTGCACTTTTAAAAACAACTCATAAACGAAAAAAATGGTTGCTAGAAGTTCAAGTGCTCGGCGAGGAAAAATTCAAAAAATTCTCGTGAGAGAGGTTCAGCGTGTATTTAGATGTTCAAATGGAAAAAGGAAGTATTTCAAATAAACCATGAAGTCCAAATTATAAAAATAGAGAAGTTCAATATTTATAAAAAACAGCTTTCTCTTCGTCACTAAAGAATAAAATTAAAGAAGTTCAAATTAAAATAAAAGGAGTAGTTTGATGTTTACGGGAAACTCAAATTCTTTCCATCTCTAGGAAAAATAAATGTGTGAGGTTCAATTTAAAAAAAATGTTTGATGCTTCTTTGAAAACATATTTTTTCTAAGAATAAGACTAAGAAGTTCAATTCAAAATAATAGAGAAGTTCGAAGTATATAAAAAACTCAGATTTGTTAAGAATGAAAACAAGAAGTTCAAAAATTAAATAACAAGAAGTTCAACTTTTAATAATACAGCGCTTCAAAGTTTCATAAAAAAATTAAGAAAATAAAACCAGGAAGTCCATATTAAAAAGATGGAGAAGTTCGATGATTATAGAAAACTCAGATTTTCCTCATTATTAAAGAATGGAAACAAGAAGTTCAAAAAATAAAATAACAAGAAGTTTAACTTTTAAAAATGGAGCACTTCAAAATTCACAAAAAAAGGATTAAGAAATTCATATTAATATTTATAAAAAACTTACATATTTTCACGTAACCGAGAGAAGTTCAGGTTAATAAACTACCAGAAGTTCACGTTCTACACGGTGTGCATTTTGTATTAAAAAAGAATAAAAATGCAAAGGCTAAATTTTTTGTCGTTATAAGTTCAAGTACTCCGTCGGAGAAAGTTAAAAAAATTATTGTGAGAGAGATTTGTACAACAAGAATATCATTTGTGTAACACTGACGAATGGATGAGAAAATTACAAACGAAAATACGTCACAGAAGTTCAACGTAAAAACAGTATGAAGTTCATCAACTACACTGAATAAATTTTAGATGAAAAACTTTTAAAATTGTCGCGAGTATGAAAAGATGATCAACACGGGAAACTTGCGTGCTTACAGCAGCTTTCCATCGGTATATCACCTGCTCAATTCCGGTGAATGGATGGAGAGTTACGAGCAAGTGTATGGAGACCTACGAGCAAAAAAATCACGTGAAAAACAGAGTGAAGTTCAGGTACACGCGCCGAGAAGTTCAAGTTCTTCATGCGGTGCATTTTCGAAGAATCTGTTTCACGATAAAGGCAGAACGCATGATCCCGCCGTTTTCGAAATTACTTGCAAACGGCTAGGAATCAGAGAAAACCATCAACATGAAAAAGTTTCGCATTTTCCGTAGCTTTTCAGCGGTATATTATTTGCCCCATTCTGATAAAGTTTGTAGAAATTATGGCAAAAATATATTTTTAACCATTTTCAAAACTGACATAAAACCGTAATGAATTAGGAGAAACAATATATACAAAAAAGTTTCGCATTTCTTCAAGCTTTCCAACGCCATATCATTTGCTGCATTTGGACGTACGGTTAAAAAATTAGCTCGAAAATACGAACTCGGTGGAACTTGTACCGTTTTCTAAATTACTTTTAAACCATTCAAAATTAGAAAAAACTTTTAACATAAAAAAGTAGCGCATTTTCATAAGCTTTCCAACGCCATATTATTTGCCTCAATTGGATTAGCTGTTTAGAAATGGCGTCGAAAATATGAACTCGGGTGTTCGGTTTGCGAAATTTTACGATTTTCTGAATTACTCTTTAAACATAGGGAATTAGAGAAAACTTTCAACATGTGGAAGGGGCGGTTTTGCAGCAGCTTTCCAACGCCATATTATTTGCCTCATTCCGATAAACGGTTTAAAAATGCGATCAAAAATACGATTCACGTTTTTTATATGAAGAAATAACGGTTTTCAAAACTGCTCTTAAACCGCTTACATTTTGCCAAAAATTTAACTTGGGTCATGATACTGATGTCTATAGCTTTCCAACGGTATATCGCAAGCCCCATTTGGGCAATGTTGGCGGAAGTTCAACCTAGTTCACAGGGAAGGTCAGGCGCGTTACCCGGGAAGTTCATGTTGTGATCAGAATATTATTCTGATCCCGTGATCAGAATAGTGTTTATGTATATATAGACAAGGCATTACTTACCTTTGTTCTCCTCGAGCTGCCTCTTGGCAAGACCGAGCTCTTTCTCGGACCGCTCGAGGTTCTGCCTCAGTGCAGTGACCTCCGCAGTTAGTGCGGCAGAGGTCAGCAACGAAGCCTGCATACGCATATAGACATACTTATATTAGACTCCTGCAGATATTATTTGATCCTCTATTCGGCTTTTCTTTGTGAACACCAAACAGAGCATCATGGGCTACTATCTATGCGGTAATATTTTCCTATATTTTAAATATTTACCTCAAAGCCTGTTAGAAGGCTGGCACAGGCTTCAGTCAGTCTCCTCTTGGTGGACTGAACCTTCTTGATCACCGCACTCATAATAGTACGGTGCTCTTCATCGATGGAAGCACCGCGAAGCGCTCCCAGCAGGTTGTCCGGTGCCTCTGGATGGACAGAGGTCACCGGCATGGGCGGCTTGCCCCTCTTGGAAGGGGGCCGCCTGCCGGAGTCCGGAACCACTGGAGGTTCCGGCGTGGCGTTCGGCTGGGGGCCGAACTTGGAGCCCTTGGGAGTCTTGCTCCCTTCCCGCCTGGAGTCCGGAAGGTCGCCTTGAGGCACCTCCGGGACTGTCTCCCCCCGGCTCGGTGCCCCTTGAGACAGTACCTCGACATCGTCCGTAGGGCGAGGAGAGGAGGCGGTTGGAAGTGTATCACTATTCATATCCGACGAGTCCAAGGAACCGTCCTACGAGGATACGTCGATACGGGCTCGGGGCGGACTGCATAATCATATTCGATGTTAGGAGAAGCAGTACAACAAAAGTATGCTATGAGTTACTCTGGTATCCGAATACTTACGACTTCGCCAGGGGCTGGGCCCTAAGTAACCACTCGTCTTCGCCGTCGGCGGCGGTGGTGGAATAGTCCGGAAGGAGAGTCCTTCCCTTCTTGGACCTTCGGCCTCCCCGGTGTTGGGTTTCGTAGTAATTTCAAAAAAATTCCTACGCACACGCAAGATCATGTGATGCATAGCAACGAGAGGGGAGAGTGTTGTCTACGTACCCACGCAGACCGACTGCGGAAGCGTTGACACAACATAGAGGAAGTAGTCATACGTCTTCACGATCCAACCGATCAAGCACCGAAACTACGGCACCTCCGAGTTCGAGCACACGTTCAGCTCGATGACGATCCCCGGACTCCGATGCAGCAAAGTGTCGGGGAAGAGTTCCGTCAGCACGACGGCGTGGTGACGATCTTGATGTACCACATCAGCAGGGCTTCGCCTAAACTCTGCTACAGTATTATCGAGGACTATGGTGGCTGGGGGCACCGCACACGGCTAAGGAATAGATCACGTGGATCAACTTGTGTGTTTCTGGGGCGCCCCTGCCTCCGTATATAAAGGACTAGAGGGGGAGGCTGGCCGGCCAAGGGTGGCGCGCCAGGAGAGTCCTACTCCCTCTGGGAGTAGGATTCCCCCCCCCCCCCCAATCCTAGTTGGAATAGGACTCCTTGAGGGGGGAAAGAGAGAGAGGGGGGCCGGCCAGCTCTCCTAGTCCTAATAGGACTAAGGGAGGGGGGAGGCGCGCGACCACCTTGGGCTGCTCCTTTCTCCCTTCCACTAAGCCCACTAAGGCCCATATAGCTCCCGGGGGGTTCCGGTAACCTCCCGGTACTCCGGTAAAATCCCGATTTCACCCGGAACACTTCCGATGTCCAAACATAGGCTTCCAATATATCAATCTTTATGTCTCGACCATTTCGAGACTCCTCGTCATGTCCGTGATCACATCCGGGACTCCGAACAACCTTCGGTACATCAAAATGCATAAACTCAAAATATAACTGTCATCGTAACCTTAAGCGTGCGGACCCTACGGGTTCGAGAACAATGTAGACATGACGAGACACGTCTTCGGTCAATAACCAATAGCGGGACCTGGATGCCCATATTGGCTCCTACATATTCTACGAAGATCTTTATCGGTCAGACCGCATAACAACATACGTTGTTCCCTTTGTCATCGGTATGTTACTTGCCCGAGATTCGATCGTCGGTATTCCAATACCTAGTTCAATCTCGTTACCGGCAAGTCTCTTTACTCGTTCTGTAATACATCATCCCGGAACTAACTCATTTAGTTGAAATGCTTGCAAGGCTTAAGTGATGTGCATTACCGAGAGGGCCCAGAGATACCTCTCCGACAATCGGAGTGACAAATCCTAATCTCGAAATACGCCAACCCAACATCTACCTTTGGAGACACCTGTAATGCTCCTTTATAATCACCCAGTTACGTTGTGAAGTTTGGTAGCACCCAAAGTGTTCCTCCGGCAAACGGGAGTTGCATAATCTCATAGTTATAGGAACATGTATAAGTCATGAAGAAAGCAATAGCAACATACTAAACGATCGGGTGCTAAGCTAATGGAATGGGTCATGTCAATCAGATCATTCAACTAATGATGTGATCCCATTAATCAAATAACAACTACTTTGTCTATGGTTAGGAAACATAACCATCTTTGATTAATGAGCTAGTCAAGTAGAGGCATACTAGTGACACTCTGTTTGTCTATGTATTCACACATGTATTATGTTTCCGGTTAATACAATTCTAGCATGAATAATAAACATTTATCATGATATAAGGAAATAAATAATAACTTTATTATTGCCTCTAGGGCATATTTCCTTCAGTCTCCCACTTGCACTAGAGTCAATAATCTAGTTCACATCGCTATGTGATTAACACCAATAGTTCACATCTTTATGTGATTGGTTCACATCTCCATGTGACTAACACCCAAAGGATTTACTAGATTCAATAATCTAGTTCACATCGCTATGTGATTAACACCCAAAGAGTGATCATGTTTTGCTTGTGAGAGAAATTTAGTCAACGGGCCTGCCAAATTCAGATCCGTATGTATTTTGCAAAATTCTATGTCTACAATGCTCTGCAAGGAGCTACTCTAGCTAATTGCTCCCACTTTCAATATGTATCCAGATTGAGATTTAGAATCATCTGGATCAGTGTCAAAAACTTGCATCGATGTAACCCTTTACGACGAACCTTTTTATCACGTCCATAATCAAGAAACATATCCTTATTTCACTAAGGATAATTCTGACCGCTGTCCAGTGATCTACTCCTAGATCACTATTGTACTCCCTTGCCAAATCAGTGCAGGGTATACAATAGATCTGGTACACAGCATGACATACTTTATAGAACCTATGGCCAAGGCATAGGGAATGACTTTCATTCTCTTTCTATCTTCTGCCGTGGTCGGGCTTTGAGTCTTACTCAACTTCACACCTTGTAATATAGGCAAGAACTCTTTCTTTGACTGCTCCATTTTGAACTACTTCAAAATCTTGTCAAGGTATGTACTCATTGAAAAAACTTATCAAGCGTCTTGATCTATCTATATAGATCTTGAAGCTCAATATGTAAGCAGCTTTACCGAAGTCTTTCTTTGAAAAACTCCTTTCAAACACTCCTTTATGCTTTGCAGAATAATTCTACATTATTTCCGATCAACAATATGTCATACACATATACTTATCAGAAATGATGTAGTGCTCCCACTCACTTTCTTGTAAATACAGGCTTCAGCGTAAGTCTGTATAAAACTATATGCTTTGATCATCTTATCAAAGCATATATTCCAACTCCGAGATGCTTACACTAGTCCATAGATGGATCGCTGGAGCTTGCTTATTTTGTTAGCACCTTTAGGATTGACAAAACCTTCTGGTTGTATCATATACAACTCTTCTTTAATAAATCTATTAAGGAATGCAGTTTTGTTTATCCATTTGCCAGATTTCATAAAATGCGGCAATTGCTAACATGATTCGGACAGACTTAAGCATAGATACGAGTAAGAAACTCTCATCGTAGTCAACACCTTGAACTTTGTCGAAAACCTTTTGCGACAATTCTAGCTTTGTAGATAGTAACACTACTATCAGCGTCCGTCTTCCTCTTGAAGATCCATTTATTTTCTATGGCTTGCCGATCATCGGGAAAATCCATCAAAGTCCATACTTTGTTCTCATACATGGATCATATCTTAGATTTCATGGCCTCAAACCATTTCGCGGAATCTGGGCTCATCATCGCTTCCTCATAGTTCGCAAGTTCATCATGGTCTAGTAACATGACTTCCAGAACAGGATTACCGTACCACTCTGGTGCGGATCTCACTCTGGTTTACCTACGAGATTTGGTAGTAACTTGATCTGAAGTTACATGATCATCATCATTAGCTTCCTCCCTAATTGGTGTAGTAGTCACATGAACAGATTTCTGTGATGAACTACTTTCCAATAAGGGAGCAGGTACAGTTACCTCATCAAGTTCTACTTTCCTCCCACTCACTTATTTCGAGAGAAACTCCTTCTCTAGAAAAACTCCGAATTCAGCAACAAAAGTCTTGCCTTCGGATTTGTGATAGAAGGTGTACCCAACACTCTCCTTTGGGTATCCTATGAAGACATATTTCTCCGATTTGGGTTTGAGCTTATCAGGATGAAACTTTTCATATAAGCATCACAATCCCAAACTTTAAGAAACGACAGCTTAGGTTTCTTGCCAAACCATAGTTCACACGATGTCGTCTCAACGGATTTAGATGGTGCCCTATTTAACGTGAATGCAGCTGTCTCTAATGCATAACCCCAAAATGATAGTGGTAGATCGGTAAGAGACATCATAGATCGCACTATATCTAATAAAGTACGGTTATGACGTTCGGACACACCATTACACTATGGTGTTCCAGGTGGCGTGAGTAGTGAAACTATTTCACATTGTTTTAATTGAAGGCCAAACTCGTAACTCAAATATTTTACCTCTGCGATCATATCGTAGAAACTTTTATTTTCTTGTCACGATGATTTTCCACTTCACTCTGAAATTATTTGAACTTTTCAAATGTTTCAGACTTATGTTTCATCAAGTAGATATACCCATATCTGCTCAAATCATCTATGAAGATTAGAAAATAATGATACCTGCCATGAGCCTATTCATCGGACCACATACATCAGTATGTATGATTTCCAACAAATCTGTCGCTCGCTCCATTGTTCCGGAGAACGGAGTCTTAGTCATCTTTTCCCATGAGGCATGGTTCGTAAGCATCAACTGATTCATAATCAAGTGATTCCAAAATCCCATCAACATGGAGTTTCTTCATGCGCTTTACACCAATATGACCTAAACGGCAGTGCCACAAATAAGTTGCACTATCATTATTAACTTTGCATCTTTTGGTTTCAATATTATGATTATGTGTATCACTACGATCGAGATCCAACGAACTATTTTCATTGGGTGTGTAACCATATAAGGTTTTATTCATGTAAACAGAACAACAATTTATTCTCTTACTTAAATGAATAACCGTATTACAATAAACATGATCAAATCATATTCATGCTCAACGCAAACACTAAATAACACTTATTTAGGTTCAACACTAAGCCCGAAATTATAGGGAGTGTGCGATGATGATCATATCAATCTTGGAACCACTTCCAACACACATCGTCACTTCACTCTCAACTAGTCTTTATTCTGCAACTCCCATTTCGAGTTACTAATCTTAGCAACTGAACTAGTATCAAATACTGAGGGGTTGCTATAAACACTAGTAAAGTACACATCAATAACATGCATATCAAATATACTTTTGTTCACTTTGCCATCCTTCTTATCCGCCAAATACTTGGGTCAGTTCCGCTTCCAGTGACCAGTCCCTTTGCAGTAGAAGCACTTAGTCTCAGGCTTAGGACCAGACTTGGGCTTCTTCACTTGAGCAGCAACTTGCTTGCCGTTCTTCTTGAAGTTCCCCTTCTTCCCTTTGCCCTTTTATTGAAACTAGTGGTCTTGTCTACCATCAACACTTGATGCTCTTTCTTGATTTCTACCTTCATCGATTTCATCATCATGAAAAGCTCGGGATTCATTTTCGTCATCCTTTGCATATTATAGTTCATCACGAAGTTCTACTAACTTGGTGATGGTGACTAGAGAATTCTGTCAATCACTATCTTATCTGGAAGATTAACTCCCACTTGATTCAAGTGATTGTAGTACCCAGACAATCTGAGCACATGCTCACTAGTTGAGCGATTCTCCTCCATCTTTTGGCTATAGAACTTGTTGGAGACTTCATATCTCTCAACTCGGGTATTTGCTTGAAATATTAACTTCAACTCCTGGAACATCTCATATGGTCCATGATGTTCAAAACGTCTTTGAAGTCCCGATTCTAAGCCGTTAAGCATGGTGCACTAAACTATCAAGTAGTCATCATATTTAGCTAGCCAAACGTTCATAACGTCAGCATCTGCTCCTGCAATAGGTCTATCACCTAGCGGTGCATCAAGGACATAATTCCTCTATGCAGCAATGAGGATAAACCTCAGATCACGGATCCAATCCGCATCATTGCTACTAACATCTTTCAACACAATTTTTCTCTAGGAACATATCAAAATAAACATATGAAAGCAATAACGCGAGCTATTGATCTACAACATAATTTGCAAAATACTACCAGGACTAAGTTCATGATAAATTTAAGTTCAATTAATCATATTACTTAAGAACTCCCACTTAGATAGACATCCCTCTAATCCTCTAAGTGATCACGTGATCCAAATCAACTAAACCATAACCAATCATCACGTGAGATGGAGTAGTTTTCAATGGTGAACATCGTTATGTTGATCATATCTACTATATGATTCACGCTCGACCTTTCGGTCTCCGTGTTCCGAGGCCATATCTGTATATGCTTGGCTCGTCAAGTATAACCTGAGTATTCCGCGTGTGCAACTGTTTTGCACCCGTTGTATTTGAACGTAGAACCCATCACACCCGATCATCACGTGGTGTCTCAGCACGAAGAACTTTCGCAACAGTGCATACTCAGGGAGAACACTTCTTGATAATTCAGTGAGAGATCATCTTATAATGCTACCGTCAATCAAAGCAAAATAAGATGCATAAAAGGATAAACATCAAATGCAATCAATATAAGTGATATGATATGGCCATCATCATCTTGTGCTTGTGATCTCCATCTCCGAAGCACCGTCATGATCACCATCGTCACCGGCGTGACACCTTGATCTCCATCGTAGCATCGTTGTCGTCTCGCCAAGCTTGTGCTTCTACGACTATCGCTACCGCTTAGTGATAAAAGTAAAGCATTACATCGCGATTGCATTGCATACAATAAAATGACAACCATAAGGCTCCTGCCAGTTGCCGATAACTTGGTTACAAAACATGATCATCTCATACAATAAAATTTAGCATCATGTCTTGACCATATCACATCACAACATGCCCTGCAAAAACAAGTTAGACGTCCTCTACTTTGTTGTTGCAAGTTTTACGTGGCTTCTACGGGCTTAAGCAAGAACCAATCTTACCTACGCATCAAAACCACAACGATAGTTTGTCAATTTGACTCCGTTTTAACCTTCGCAAGGACCGGGCGTAGCCATACTTGGTTCAACTAAAGTTGGAGAGACAGTCGCCCGCAAGCCACCTATGTGCAAAGCACGTCGGGGAAACCGGTCTCGCGTAAGCGTACGGGTAAGGTTGGTCCGGGTCGTCTCGTCCAACAATGCCGCCGAACCAAAGTATGACATGCTGGTAGGCAGTATGACTTATATCGCCCACAACTCACTTGTGTTCTACTCATGCATATAACATCAACATAAATAACCTAGGCTCGGATGCCACTGTTGGGTTTTGTAGTAATTTCAAAAATTTTCCTACGCACACGCAAGATCATGTGATGCATAGCAACGAGAGGGGAGAGTGTTGTCTACGTACCCACGCAGACCGACTGCGGAAGCGTTGACACAACATAGAGGAAGTAGTCGTACGTCTTCACGATCCAACCGATCAAGCACCGAAACTACGGCACCTCTGAGTTTGAGCACACATTCAGCTCGATGACGATCCCCGGACTCCGATCCAGCAAAGTGTTGGGGAAGAGTTCCGTCAGCACGACGGCGTGGTGACGATCTTGATGTACCACAGCAGCAGGGCTTCGCCTAAACTCTGCTACAGTATTATCGAGGACTATGGTGGCTGGGGGCACCGCACACGGCTAAGGAATAGATCACGTGGATCAACTTGTGTGTTTCTGGGGCGCCCCTGCCTCCGTATATAAAGGACTAGAGGGGGGAGGCTGGCCGGCCAAGGGTGGCGCGCCAGGAGAGTCCTACTCCCTCTGGGAGTAGGATTCCCCCCCCCCCCAATCCTAGTTGGAATAGGACTCCTTGAGGGGGGAAAGAGAGAGAGGGGGGCCGGCCACCTCTCCTAGTCCTAATAGGACTAGGGGAGGGGGGAGGCGCATGGCCACCTTGGGCTGCTCCTTTCTCCCTTCCACTAAAGCCCACTAAGGCCCATATAGCTCCCGGGGGGTTCCGGTAACCTCCCGGTACTCCGGTAAAATCCCGATTTCACCCGGAACACTTCCGATGTCCAAACATAGGCTTCCAATATATCAATCTTTATGTCTCGACCATTTCGAGACTCCTCGTCATGTCCGTTATCACATCCGGGACTCCGAACAACCTTCGGTACATCAAAATGCATAAACTCAAAATATAACTGTCATCGTAACCTTAAGCGTGCGGACCCTACGGGTTCGAGAACAATGTAGACATGACCGAGACACGTCTCCGGTCAATAACCAATAGCGGGACCTGGATGCTCATATTGGCTCCTACATATTCTACGAAGATCTTTATCGGTCAGACCGCATAACAACATACGTTGTTCCCTTTGTCATCGGTATGTTACTTGCCAGAGATTCGATCGTCGGTATTCCAATACCTAGTTCAATCTCGTTACCGGCAAGTCTCTTTACTCGTTTTGTAATACATCATCCCGCAAATAACTCATTTAGTTGCAATGCTTGCAAGGCTTAAGTGATGTGCATTACCGAGAGGGCCCAGAGATACCTCTCCGACAATCGGAGTGACAAATCCTAATCTCGAAATACGCCAACCCAACATCTACCTTTGGAGACACCTGTAATGCTCCTTTATAATCACCCAGTTACGTTGTGACGTTTGGTAGCACCCAAAGTGTTCCTCCGGCAAACGGGAGTTGCATAATCTCATAGTCATAGGAACATGTATAAGTCATGAAGAAAGCAATAGCAACATACTAAACGATCGGGTGCTAAGCTAATGGAATGGGTCATGTCAATCAAATCATTCAACTAATGATGTGATCCCATTAATCAAATAACAACTACTTTGTCTATGGTTAGGAAACATAACCATCTTTGATTAATGAGCTAGTCAAGTAGAGGCATACTAGTGACACTCTGTTTGTCTATGTATTCACACATGTATTATGTTTCCGGTTAATACAATTCTAGCATGAATAATAAACATTTATCATGATATAAGGAAATAAATAATAACTTTATTATTGCCTCTAGGGCATATTTCCTTCACCCGGTTGGGGTGGCCTTCCTTTTCTTGTCTCCCCCAGCTGGAGGGGGAGAATCTTCATCTTCCTCCTCCTCGTTTTCACGGGAGGAGTACGTCTCGGAGTTATCGGATGATGAGTCCGATACCACCTGGCGCCGGGAACTCTTTCGGGTTCCCGTGGCCTTCTTCTTGGTCTTCTCCGGCACCTCATAAGGAGCCAGAGTCCGCATCTCTGTCAGGGGAGCGTCTGCAGGGTCTTCGGGCAGAGGGGCCAGACAGTTAATCTGCTCCGATCTCTCCACCCAGTCCTGTCAAAGGCATGGGAGCTCAGACCCCGCACATCGTTAAGCTATGGGAAATAAAAACCCTACCAGATGTACAGAACTTACCGGATTCGCAGGGCGATTCGCGCTTAGCCCGCGGTCCTCAATAAGAGAAGGGGGGACCTCGATGCCCTTGAATAGCACCTTCCAGACGTCCTTATGCATCGTGTCGAAGAGCTTGTGTAGAGTCTGATGCTGGGCCGGGTCGAACTCCCATAAGTTGAAAGCCCGTTGTTGACATAGGAGGATCCGGCGGAAGAGCATGACCTGGACTATGTTGACAAGCTTAAGTTTCTTGCTTATCATGTTCCGGATACACTTCTGGAGTCCGTCCAGCTCCACCGATGAGCCCCAGGACAGGCCCTTCTCCTTCCAGGAAGTGAGCCGCATGGGGATTCCGGATCGAAACTCATGGGCCGCCACCCAGTTGGTGTTGTGCGGCTCGGTGATGTAGAACCACCCCGATTGCCACCCCTTTATGGTCTCCACGAAGGAGCCCTCGAGCCATGTTACGTTGGGCATTTTGCCCACCATGGCTCCGCCGCATTCCGCTTGTTGGCCGCCTACTACCTTCGGCTTGATATTGAAGGTCTTCAGCCACAGGCCGAAGTGGGGCCGGATGCGGAGGAAAGCCTCGCACACGACGATGAACGCCGAGATGTTGAGGTTGAAATTCGGGGCCAGACCATGGAAGTCCAGCCCATAATAGAACATAAGGCCGCAGACAAATGGATGGAGGGGAAACCCCAGTCTGCGGATGAAGTGGGGGAGGAAAACCACCCTTTCGTAAGGTTCTAGGGTAGGGACGATCTGCCCCGCGGCTGGCAGCCGGTGCGCGATATCCGTGGCTAAGTATCTGGCCCCATGTAGTTTTTTGATGTGTCCCTCCGTGACGGAGGAGACCATCCACTTGTCTCCCTCTCCGGACATGTTTGGAGAGAGTTGAGGAGAAGGATGTGGACTTGGGCGCTGGAGCTCGAGTGCGCGAGAATGGATGAGCAAGGAGGAAGAAGGCGTGGGTAGAAAAAGGTGAAACCTTATCCCTTTATAAGGGCGGACGAAACTATGCGCCCCCACCAGCCTAGTAAAACTCGCTTATCCCCCAAGCGCCGTAATTGATGGCTCGGTTGGGTTACCCACGTCCGTATTGATGAGAATCACGTAATAAGGGGACACGATCTCTGCTTCGACAAGACGTGCCAAGGAAACCGCCTCGCGAAACACGCTGAGATAGGTTATGAAAAACGATTCGAATAAAGACCTGGTTGTGGTGTGATGTCAAGCTACGGGGTACGTCAGCAGATTAGATTTGTGGAAATATTATTCTCTCTATAGTGGTATGTGGAACTTGTTTTGCAAAGCCGGACACGATCCTCGTGTTCAAGATCTTCTATGAACTATTCAGAGGAGGAACCCGCCTTGCAATGCCGAAGACAATCTGCGCGCCGGACTCATCGTCATTGAAGCCTGGTTCAGGGGCTACTGAGGGAGTCCTGGATTAGGGGGTATCCGGACAACCAGATTGAATCCTTTGGCCAGACTGTTGGACTGTGAAGATACAAGATTTAAGACTTCGTCCCGTGTCTGGATGGGACTCTCCTTGGCGTGGAAGGCAAGCTTGGCAATACGGATATGTAGATCTCCTTCCTTGTAACCGACTCTGTGTAACCCTAGCCCCCTCCGGTGTCTATATAAACCAGAGGGTTTTAGTCCGTAGGACAACAACAATCATACCATAGGCTAGCTTCTAGGGTTTAGCCTCTTCGATCTCGTGGTAGATCAACTCTTGTACTACTCATATCATCAAGAACAATCAAGCAGGACGTAGGGTTTTACCTCCATCAAGAGGGCCCGAACCTGGGTAAACATCGTGTCCCCTGCCTCCAGTTACCATCCGCCTTAGACGCACAGTTCGGGACCCCCTACCCGAGATCCGCCGGTTTTGACACCGACAATGATGGAAAGGAAAATTGTGCTCAAGTGCAAGAAGAAGAAGTCTATAAAATGTTTGGCACTAAATCTTTGAATGATGAGCATGATTGCAATGTTATTAGTATGAACTATTTGAATATCCATAGTACTAATGATGATTGCACTAGTCATGATGAAAATATCTCTTATAAGCATATCGATTTTTGTGGAGTGCATAGAGTTTGCAAGTACATACCAAACAGGGAAGATAGATTCTGCAAGAGGCATAAGTATTTGGAAACTAAATGGTTGCAAGAAAGGCTAGATGTTTGTGCTGAAAATTTAAACTTTCTTAGCCATACTTGTGAACTTTGCAATGAACGTGATCATTTCAGTACCCAATGCAAATTGTTTCATGATCATATCGTGTCCAAAAATTGTGATGACTTGATTTCCCTTGCACATCATAATGAACTTAGTTTGCAATTGGGTTATGAAGAAATGAAACGTATAACTAAGGTTATTCCACAATTTGCCCTTGATAGAGTTCTTGATTTCGATCTAGAGGAAATTTATATGTATTGTGCGGTGAATTGCATTGAAAATCCTTATATTGCCAAGTATATAAAGAAAAGAAAACAAATAGAAGATAAAGAGAACACTAATGAAAGGGAAGAGACTTCCCAATATCCTCCTGTTATTTCTTATGATGAGTTAGGTAACGAGGAGGAGATTTCTATTCAACCAATCTCATTAGTAAGGAGCTCCAAAAGGAGGGTTAAACGCACACATGATGTGAAGAAGAAAAAGAAAAGACGGAGAAGCAAAGGTAAAAAGGTATCCCTCCCAAATGACGTTGATCTTATTACTCATTGTGATGATGAATTTCTATACTTTTGGTGCTATCCATACTATTAATGATGAGAGTGATTATGCTTATGATATGAAAAGGCCCAAGCTTGGGATGCTATGTTTGATGAGAATGACAAGTTTGAAAATATATTTGCTGCAATTAATGTTTCTCCCAAGCTTGGGGATGCTATGTTTAATGAAGATGATATTTGTAGTCTCCCAAGTTTTGATATGCAAATTTATTATGATGATAGCATGCCTCCTACTTATGATGATTATATTGATGAAAGTGGGTTTGGAAGAGTGTCAACTTTAGGAAGTAATTATCCCACTTTTTTGGAGGATGTTGAATCTTATTTTGATAATTATGTAAGTGGATTTGGAGAGGTCGTGACTTTATTTAGTAAGGATTCCACTATCTTGGAAGAGGTTTCAGTTGATTATAATGAGAACAAAGTTGCTACCTATGATGATTATTGTGATGAAACTTATGCTATAAAAAGTAGTGATGATTATATTTATAAAAATTGTCATGATTATGATTACCATTTTTCTAAACATTACTCTTTTAATGTGGAAACAACTTATAGTATTCGACTTTCTTATGATACTCCCACTATTCTGAATGAGAAGAATTTTGCTTATGTGGAGAGTAATAAAATTTCTATGATTGTAGATCGTGAAAAGAATGCTTTATGTGATAGTTATATTGTTGAATTAATTCATGAAGCTACAGAAAATTATTATGAGGGAGGAATATATGCTTGTAGGAGTTGCAATGATATCAAGTTTCCTCTCTATGTGCTTAAAGTTTTGAAGTTATGCTTGTATTACTTTCCTATGCAAGTTGATTCTTGTTCCCACAAGTTGTTTGCTCACAAAATCCCTATGCATAGGAAGTGGGTTAGACTTAAATGTGCCAGTCATATTCTTCATGATGCTCTCTTTATGTTACAATTCTTATCTTTTATGTGAGCATCGTTGAAATCATCATGCCTAGCTAGGGGCGTTAAACGATAGCGCTTCTTGGGAGGCAAGCCAATTTTATTTTTGCTTCTTGCTGTTTGTTCCTGTTTATTAATAAATTAATCATCTATCCTCTGTTATGATTGTTTTTTATGTTTTAATTAGTGTTTGTCCCAAGTAAAGCCTTTAGGATCTTCTTGGGTGATTGTTATTTGATCTTGCTGTAAAAAACAGAAAGTATGCGCTCACAAGAATAATTTTCATTTTTTACCAGAGATCGATAAAATACCAATTCCACTTGTAGTAGATTAATAAAAAAAATTCCTAGGATTTCCTAATTTCTCAGGATTTTTTGAGTTATAGAAGTATTCTAAACCTACAGATTACTACAGACTGTTCTGTTTTTGACAGATTCTGTTCTCTATGTGTTGTTTGCTTATTTTGATGAATCTATGAGTAGTATCGGAGGATATGAACCATAGAGAAGTCAAAATACAGTATATATTACACCAATATGAATTGAGAATGAGTTCATTATAGTACCTTGAAGTGGTGGCTTGTTTTCTTATACTAACAGAGCTTACGAGTTTTCTGTTAAGTTTTGTGTTGTGAAGTTTTCAAGTTTGGGTAAATATTCAATGGACTATGGAATAAGGAGTGGATAGAGCCTAAGCTTTGGGATGCCCAAGGCACCCCAAGGTAATATTCAAGGACAACCAAGAGCCTAAGCTTGGGGATGCCCCGGATGGCATCCCCTCTTTCGTCTTCGTCTATCGGTAACTTTACTTGGAGCTATATTTTTATTTACCACATGATATGTGTTTTGCTTGGAGCGTCATTTTATTTTATTTAGTTTTTCTTGATCTTTGAATAAAATACCAAGATCTGAAATTATTAAATGTTAGAGAGTCTTCAGATAGTTGCATATTTATTCGA
The DNA here is from genome assembly GCF_056163025.1 of Triticum urartu. NCBI lineage: Eukaryota > Viridiplantae > Streptophyta > Magnoliopsida > Poales > Poaceae > Triticum > Triticum urartu. Next base: position 77,692,345 of record NC_141873.1, on the reverse strand, counting down.
CTACTCATTGATCTTCACTTATTTCTTTCGGAGTAGTTTGTTGTTGCTCTAGTGCTTCACTTATATCTTTTTAGAGCACGGTGGTGGTTTTATTTTATAGAAATAATTGATCTCTCATGCTTCACTTATATTATTTTGAGAGTCCTTTAGAACAACATGGCAATAATAAAAACTTTCATATAAGTGCATTGAATACTAAGAGAAGTTTGATACTTGATGATTGTTTTGAGATATGGAGATGGTGATATTAGAGTCATGCTAGTTGAGTAGTTGTGAATTTGAGAAATACTTGTGTTGAAGTTTGTGATTCCTATAGCATGCACGTATGGTGAACCATTATGTGATGAAGTCGGAGCATGATTTATTTATTGATTGTCTTCCTTATGAGTGGCGGTCGGGGACGAGCGATGGTCTTTTCCTACCAATCTATCCCCCTAGGAGCATGCGCGTAGTACTTTGTTTCGATAACTAATAGATTTTTGCAATAAGTATGTGAGTTCTTTATGACTAATGTTGAGTCCATGGATTATACGCACTCTCAGCCTTCCACCATTGCTAGCCTCTCTAGTACCGCACAACTTTCACCGGTACCATAAACCCACCATATACCTTCCTCAAAACAGCCACCATACCTACCTATTATGGCATTTCACAGCGATTCCAAGATATATTGCCATGCAACTTTCCATCGTTCCGTTATTATGACACGCTTCATCATTGTCATATTGCTTTGCATGATCATGTAGTTGACATTGTAATTGTGGCAAAGCCACCGTTCATAATTCTTTCATACATGCCACTCATGAGTCATTGCACATCCCGGTACACCACCGGAGGCATTCATATAGAGTCATATCTTGTTCTAAGTATCGAGTTGTAATTCTTGAGTTTTAAGTAAATAAAAGTGTGATGATCATCATTATTAGAGCATTGTCCTAGTGAGGAAAGGATGATGGAGACTATGATTCCCCCACAAGTTAGGATGAGACTCCGGACGAAAAAAAGAGAAAGAAAAAAAAGAGGCCAAAAAAAGGAAAAGATAAAAGGCCCAAAAAAACAAAAAATGAGAGAAAAAGAGAAGGGGCAATGCTACTATCCTTTTACCACACTTGTGCTTCAAAGTAGCACCATGATCTTCATGATAGAGAGTCTCCTATGATATCACTTTCATATACTAGTGGGAATTTTTCATTATAGAACTTGGCTTGTATATTCCAATGATGGGCTTCCTCAAAATGCCCTAGGTCTTCATGAGCAAGCGAGTTGGATGCACACCCACTTAGTTTCTTTTGTTGAGCTTTCATATACTTATAGCTCTAGTGCATCCATTGCATGGCAATCCCTACTCACTCACATTGATATCTATTGATGGGCATCTCCATAGCCCGTTGATACGCCTAGTTGATGTGATACTATCTTCTCCTTTTGTCTTCTCCACAACCACCATTCTATTCCACCTTTAGTGCTATGTCCATGGCTCATGCTCATGTATTGCGTGAAGATTGAAAAAGTTTGAGAACATCAAAAGTATGAAACAATTGCTTGGATTGTCATCAGGGTTGTGCATGATTTAAATATTTTGTGTGATGAAGATAGAGCATAGCCAGACTATATGATTTTCTAGGGATAGCTTTCTTTGGCCATGTTATTTTGAGAAGACATGATTACTTCGTTAGTATGCTTGAAGTATTATTGTTTTAATGTCAATATTAAACTTTTGTGTTGAATCTTATGGATCTGAATATTCTTGCCACAATAAAGAGAACTACATGGATAAATATGTTAGGTAGCATTCCACATCAAAAATTCTGTTTTTATCATTTACCTACTCGAGGACGAGCAGGAATTAAGCTTGGGGATGCTGATACGTCTCCAACGTATCTATAATTTTTGATTGTTCCATGCTACTATATTATCTGTTTTGGATGTTTATGGGATTTATTATGCACTTTTATACTATTTTTGGGACTAACATATTAACCCAGAGCTCAGTGCCAGTTTCTGTTTTTTCCCTTGTTTCAGTGTTTCACAGAAAATGAATATCAAATGGAGTCCAAATGGAATGAAACCTTCGGGAGCTTGATTTTTGGAACGAACGTGATCCAGGAGACTTGGAGTTGAAGTCAAGGAAGCTTCGAGGTGGCCACAAGGCAGGGAGGCGCGCCTGCCCCCAGGGGACGCCCCCACCCTCATGGGCCCCTCGTGGCTCCCTTGACCGACTTCTTTCGCCTATATATATATATCCATATACCCTAAAAACATCAGAGAGCAGAATAGATCGGGAGTTCCGCCACCACAAGCCCCCGTAGCCACCGAAAACCAATCTAGACCCGTTCCGGCACCCTATCGAAGGGAGGAATCCCTCTCCGGTGGCCATCTTCATCATCCCGGCGCTCTCCATGACGAGGAGGGAGTAGTTCACCCTCGGGGCTGAGGGTATGTACTAGTAGCTATGTGTTTGATCTCTCTCTCTCTCTCTCGTGTTCTTGAGGTGGTATGATCTTGATGTATCGCGAGCTTTGCTATTATAGTTGGATCTTATGATGTTTCTCCCCCTCTACTCTCTTGTAATGGATTGAGTTTTCACTTTGAAGTTATCTTATCGGATTGAGTCTTTAAGGATTTGAGAACACTTGATGTATGTCTTGCATGTGCTTATCTGTGGTGACAATGGGATATCACGTGATCCACTTGATGTATGTTTTGGTGATCAACTTGCGAGTTTCGTGACCTCGTGAACATATGCATAGGGGTTGGCACACGTTTTCGTCTTGACTCTCCGGTGGAAACTTTGGGGCACTCTTTGAAGTTCTTTGTGTTGGTTGAATAGATGAATCTGAGATTGTGTAATGCATATCATATAATATACCCACAGATACTTGAGGTGACATTGGAGTATCTAGGTGACATTAGGGTTTTGGTTGATTTGTGTCTTAAGGTGTTATTCTAGTACGAACTCTAGGATAGATTGAACGTAAAGAATAGCTTCGTGTTATTTGACTACGAACTCTTGAATAGATCGATCAGTAAGGATAACTTTGAGGTGGTTTCGTACCCTACAATAATCTATTCGTTGTTCTCCTCTATTAGTGACTTTGGAGTGACTCTTTGTTGCATGTTGAGGGATATTTATATGATCCAATTATGTTATTATTGTTGAGAGAACTTGCACTAGTGAAAGTATGAACCCTAGGCCTTGTTTCCTAGCATTGCAATACCGTTTACGCTCACTTTTATCATTAGTTACCTTGCTGTTTTTATATTTTTAAATTACAAAAACCTTTATCTACCATCCATATTGCACTTGTATCACCATCTCTTTGCGGAACTAGTGCACGTATACAATTTACAATTGTATTGGGTGTGTTGGGAACACAAGAGACTCTTTGTTATTTGGTTGCAGGGTTGCTTGAGAGAGAACATCTTCATCCCACGCCTCCCACGGATTGATAAACCTTAGGTCATCCACTTGAGGGAAATTTGCTACTGTCCTACAAAGCTCTGCACTTGGAGGCCCAACAACGTCTAGAAGAAGAAGGTTGTGTAGTAGACATCATGCGCGGATGTAGAAGGGGAGGAGCATGAAGGTTGCGGTGCCGTGGAGAAGTCTATTTTGCGGTGGGGATAGAAAATGGGGAGTATTCAGGTGTACTACTCTAGGTGCCAGGGTAGGGTTGGCTGGGTAGGGTGAACCTGAAGTTACGAAAACAGCCCCCTACCAACCGTCATCTGTAGGCCTGTTCCGAAGGCTATGATGTAACTTCCCACTACTCGAATCAGGGTCGTGGGAGATTTTCCCGCCGACCTCAAAATTTTGTGACACTGAACCTCCCGCGTGGTGTGTTGGGTGATTTGGCTAAGCAACTAGCGAGTAGTACTAGTAAACTCTGCATATTAGGTTTGACCGAAGTCAAACTTCCTAAAGTTTGACCAAGTTTATAAAAATATAAACATTTACCATAACAGATATGTATGATGTGAAAGTACATTCAATAATGAATCTAATGGTATTTATTTGTTATTGTATATGTTAATATTTTTTGTTATAAACATTCTGAGAGTTTACAAAACTTGACTTTGACCAATTCTAATACGCGGACTTAAATAAAAACGAGGGTGTACACATTTTTTTCTTAGTATGTAGTGAATTAATCATTTGTAGAAATTGTGAAATAAATATATTAGGCTACTGACTTCGAATGTAATGATCTATACAATTCAATAGTTACAATCATTGTCGATTTCGAAGATGTATACGAGGTCTATAGTACTTCACAACATGCTCAAACTCGCATAATCCCAATCAAATGAAAATCAAAATGCATTTCATAGTTATTACTTTGTAGGATGCAACTAAACCAACAATAACTCTACATCAGCCATTATAAAGGCAACATTTTGAACATATCCCAATGTGTGAATGAAACGTGTAGAGAGAGCTTGCGTAGATGGAGCAGATAGGGCGGGAAAGACTGTATGTATGTGGATGAGAGAGTAGGAGACAAACCTAACGAAAGAGAGAGAGGGAGATAGAGAGAAAGAGAGAGAGAGAGGAAGAAGTTAGGTCTGTGAGAAATATGGAGACATGTAATATACGTGAGATGCGTGTGCATCCGGATTCTGTACACGTGGAAGGAGAAGAGATAACAGGTTTGATGAGAGAGCTGCAAAAACATGGACGAGAGGGGAAGGATCTTGTGGGTTGAGGGATTGATAAATTTGTGCGGGGGAGAGAGGGATTGGTAATTTTGTGTGAGAGAGAGAGGGTGGGGGGAGGAGTCAGTTAGCCGTCGTCACATCATCCTGCTTCCAAATGGCCCCACATTCTCTAGCGCAGTGTGGTCGCCGTCTTCGATCTCCTCGATGCCCTCTTTGAAGATTGAGGTGTTGTGCATGCTGGGCTACAGAGAAGCACAAGCGAGAGTGGTCGCCATATAACCTTGGATGGGGATGAATTGTGTTCTCGGGGGAGGGGGTGTGTGTATGTGCTGTGTGCTGTGTGTTTGTGTGTGTGTGTGTCAGATATTGAGAGAAAACAAACCTAAGGAGACAAATGTGTGTGTATGTGACGGAAAGCTACATGCTAAACAGGGTATTCATGAAGAGATTGTGCGTGCGAGATAGAGAGCGATGTGCAGGCCTTGAGGTGGGCAGGGGCCGGGTGAGGGTGTAAAAATGTGTGCATTGATGCATGTGTTACATGCGATGGCGCGAGGGACGGACGAATTGAGAGAGATGGTTGTTGTGTTACGGATGCTCCTCTCTCTCTCACACACACACACAAGTAAAATAGAAGAACGTTCTCTCATGTATACACAAGTACACAACGTATCGGCATCTGTCTATGTCTCACTCATGCATGATGATTTGCACATTCACACCTCTCTATGTCTCTATCACACACACACCATCTCCACATTGCCCTTCCGCCACAACACACATATGGGCACATACACACATTCTCTCTCAGTCACACACACAAAGAAAAACTAGGGCGCACCTAAAACGTCCAAATCCAAATAAGCACAAACTGGAGCTAAATTCAAATATATGGAAATATTGTAGCGTCAAGAACTTTTCTAGGAAAAAAAGTTGAGTAATATTCGGGGATTGTTTTCACACACACAAAAAGGTTCAGTGGATGTCCTTCGAGCGCGACACGGTGACGCACCGTTCGATCAACCACGCGGCCGCGGTTCGCGCGCTTGCACAGGATTCCGTATCGTGGCTGTGGTAACTAATAAAAGCGCTGCCTAAGTCTAATGTTTACATGTACTAGTATGGTTTTATTTTAAGTTTGACCAACCCTATATAAAACTAGACTAAGCTACCATACGCGCACTCATCAATATGCCGCCGCCGCTGTCGGGTATGGGGTCCCTAACTATGCATCTAAGGTTGATGGTAACAGGAGACGGGGGCCACGAAGTTTTACCCAGGTTCGGGCCCTCTTGATGGAGGTAATACCCTACGTCCTGCTTGATTTATATTGATGAATATGAGTATTACAAGAGTTGATCTACCACGAGATCGTAATGTCTAAACCCAGAAGTCTAGCCTGTATGACTAAGGAATTGAGTATATCCTTTCCGGACTACACCCTCCGGTTTATATAGACACCGGGAGGATCTAGTGTTACATAGAGTCGGTTGCATAAGAGGGAATCTTCATAGTTGTTCGCCAAGCTTGCCTTCCATGTCAAGGAGAGTCTCATCTGGACACAGGTACAGTCTTCGGTCTTCATATCTTCACAGCCCATTAGTCCGGCCCATAGATAACAGGCCGGACGCCTGAGGATCCTTAGTCTAGGACTCCCTCAGCCGCCGTTGCACATGTCGGCGCCCGCCTGCTCCGGCCAAAAATTTCTTGCCCATCACCACCGTATCACCGCCAAGCCAAAGGCTCGCCCGCTCACATCGTCTGCAGTCCCTCCTCGCGATGCCGCCGTGCTGCCAAGCATGTGAGCAGCTGGTGGAGCCGCGTCTATGCACACATCGTACAAAGAGGAGGACGAGCGCGTGCTCCAGCACGCCGGCGAGGAGGAACTAGCGTGTCATTGTCATCTCCGCTCGCGCGGAGAGGAGGCGTGCATGGTGGCTGTCGCGGCGGAAGCCGGTCGCGCACGCGTCGAGCCCGCAAACCGGGTGCGAACGCATAATCTACCTTCGAGATCTTGAATGCCACATGGATCTTGCAATCTGAAGGAGCAATTTGGGTCAGTCGACTCTTGTGAGCCGTTTGATGCAACATGGATGGCTTGAAGGGCTTCTTCAACCTCCGAAATTGATGCACGGTTCATCTTCTCAGCCCGCCACACGCCTAACCACCTGCCGCCGCCGCCGCGCCCTCCCCTGAACCGCCTACTATCGCCATGCTCCCCCACCCCCACCCCCGCCATCCGTTTAACCCCGGGCACGATCCATTTTTTCCTACGAACTACCTTCCACACCCAACACTCATAAGATAGACCATGGGCACCCTATCACCCTAATATAGATACTGGGGTAGCTTCTCCGCCGTCTTCTTCCTTCGCTCCGTCAAACTTCTTTCACAATTCGACTGACCCAAATTATACTACTAGTACGAACGTATTAAGTACAGTAGGAACACGAAGATACGAGAAGTAGTACCAACTGCAAGAAGAACAGTAGTAAGATATAGTACTAGTACTACTGTAGGTACTAAAGAGTTCAAATAACGAGAAAGAACAAAAACATAGTTCTGCTGGGGCCTCAGCACAACACACCCTTGAAAATAAACTAAGCAACTAGTCCGCTTGACAATGTAGTAGAACCAGCATGAGCGACGGCACTGCGACCTACTCGGAGTCCGAGTCCACGTCCTCGACTTCGTCCTCGTCCCTCTTCCTCTTCCTCTTCACCGACGCTTCTTTGCTTGAACCGGACACTAGGCTCTGCTTCTTCATCCAACCCTTGCAGATATTTCAACAAAGGTAGGCATCCATTGCTGCGTACAGGATATGATCTTCATCTAATGTCTTCGACTCCAATGCATGATGAAACTCATGGTGAGGTTTCTTCAGTTTAGCGTACGAAGGATCAATCATGGCTGCCGCCAGGGTCAGCATTGAAGGCTGAGAGGAGGACACCAGGCTTGCCTTCTGGAGATCAAAGGGCTGGCCTACAACGAGGCCTATCCGACCTAGGACATCCCTGTCGTTCCTAAAGTCTACAATAATGAATTTCACTCTTCCGTCCTTGAGGAAGTTCTTAAAATCCTGGCACTCAATGTCGGCATGGCATATGTGGTAGACCAAGCACACATTATGTACGCAAACCTGGATCATGGCGGGCTTCTTCTTCTCTGCCTCCTTTAGTTTCTTCTCTCTTTGTAGGACTGTGGTGTACTCAACATCTAGCCCAGCGACCCACTCATTCGTTGAACCGTTGAACATGCGTAGGAAGCGAGCAAGGCATGCTTTCACCGTCGTGGATCCACGTGTGTAGATGATGAAGAACTCATCGCCGGTGATGGCTCTAACCTGGTACTCAGCGGAGACCATGGAGATTTGGGAGGCCATGGATTTTGGAGGAGGGTTAAGACAAGTTGAACTGGTGTAATGTGAAAGGACGGGATGACTAGGAGCGAACTGTTGTAAGGTATTGTACTAGTAGAAGACGGGGATGAGTAGGGCATGCTAACGGCGTGGGGTTGCTGGCTTGCCCGGTGGATAAACGGCTGCAAGCCCCCAAAGAGTTCTCGAGAACTATGCGGGACCTAGTAGATGTCATGTATACTAGACCCATATCGTAGGCCTCACGTTATAGCTTCTGCCTGTTCGCACGCCATGCCGGCGCATGGGTAACTTCACTTAATTCCGTCAACCGTCGCTCCTCCCACGACATTCGCCTCCCTCGCGCGGTCGCGCCCTTTGAGATTTCGACCGGCTATAAATGAGCAATTTTTTGCCTACTTCGCATGCATGATACTCCCTCTGGTCCTTTTTACTTCCGTCAACAGTTTGCAAAGTGTTTAACCAAATTTATACTAAAAATATCAATATCTACAATACTGATTATAATGAGTACAAGAACTACTATTAGATGAGTTAAAGATTCTAATCCTGAACTAACCCTGAAGTAACTCTAGCGAAAGAGGTGTTTGGATGATAGGGTTAGATGGAGCGTGGATACGGCGAGGTGTCTTCATGGGTGGTGCGAGAGGGAGGGAGGGAGGGAGAGGACGAGAAGCTTCGAGGAAGTGGGGAGGGATCTGCTGCGGGGAGAGCGAGAGAAAAATGTGTTTTTTAGTGTCCCGAGAAGAACTAACCCAAATAAGCACCTCTTGGGTGGGTTAGATTTTTTTGGGTTAGTTGAGTTCAAACTAACCCAAACTAACTCTAACACATGGATCCAAACAGGGCCAAGGTTAGCTATTAGAGTACTACTAACTCCCTTCTAGTTTAAAGGGCTCGATTCAAAATTTTCACCTACTCTTAGCAAGATAGAGGCGGTGGAATAGTTTTTGTAGTTCTTCACAAAAAAATATGTTTACCAATGCATGCATGAACACTAGTTACTCTAACCCCCTCTCTTCTTTAATTCTTTGCCACATCAACATGTTTGCTATTCCCGTGTGCATGATACCAGCTAAGATACCACCATTATGGCCAGCCTTAATCATCGCATGCAATAATTTAGTGCACCTTGAAATATGAACATGTGTGGGCAGTGTATGTATTTAATGACTTGAGACTATACCTACTCCGGCATGCAAGATGAGACTTATTATGCACCGTTCCCCATACCTTCAGGATGCTCGTTCGTCTCCAAATCTTTTCCTCTCCATGTGTGGAAACAATATGCCTGCCAGACTCTACTTCTCCCTCCGGTGGTCCCACCGCTCCACCCCGTGTGGAAAAAAATCTGCATGCATGACTCTCCTCCCCCCGCGCTCGTCCAATCCGTTGTGACCAGAAATATTTCCACCCCTTCCCTGCCTCGTAATTTACTCCAGCAAATATGTCCACCTACTACCTCCTTTCCGGTTTATAGGGCTCAATTCAAAAATCTCACCAACCAAGGTAGATGATGAGTGGTGGAATAATTTTCATGGTTTGTAAAAGAACTCAATTAATGCGCTCATTTTTCTCAAAGAATTGTGTTTACCAATGCAATGCATGCATACATGAAGTACATGCATTGGTCAAGTTTCTCATAATCCTCGCATGCAATGAAATAATGCACCTTGAAATCTGAGCATTTGATGGGAGTAGCTGTTACGTTAATCACGCAACATATCTACCGGGACGCTGCTTCAGTTACTTAACTGCAGGTGCATTGGGTCACTGACATATGGGGCCAACAGGGGTCTGGCCCACATGTCAGTGATGCAACTAGACCTACAGTTAAGTCAGTGCAGCTCAGTCCATATCTTACGTAGGTGTGCCATTGCTCGCTATAAATACTGCGCCTCCCACGACATCGCTATCTCCTTCCCCTCACGTTCACGTTCATCGCTATCTCCTCCCCCTCCCTCTCATGTCGACCACCATGGCATCGCCCCTCCCAAGCCCTAGGAGCCCCTCGCTGCACCGCGTGGATGGTCACGCGTCGCCATTCTGTTCCTCGCCGCCACTAGTCGAGGAGGACGCGTCGGCGTTCCGCTCCTCGCCGTGACGCGTCGAGGTGGACGCGTCGCCGTTCCGTTCCTCACTGCCACTAGTCGAGGAGGACGCATCGGTGTTCTGCTCCTCACCGTGACGCGTCGAGGTGGACACGTCGGTGTTCCCAATCTCGCCAGCACGCGCGTCGGAGGACACATCAGCTCCCCACTACGAGGAGAACGCTGCGCCGCCCGCCGAGCCCCCCAGCCTTGAGGAGCTTTGGAAAGAAATGGATGTCGCCTTGTGGGAGGGTTTGCCTCCAGCAAAGCGCGCCAAAATAGAGGCGGAGAAGAAGGCTGAGGAAGAGAAGCGCACCACGGAACAAGCTGCCTGGCAGGCCTATGTCACGTCCGAGAGAGTCAGGCAATTGGCTCTTTGGCAGAAGGCTCGTGCGAGGGCCATGAGGGTGGTGGAGGACGCCCGTGCCAAAGCCCTGAGTGTAGTCAGGCCCAAGCGCCTCATCTACGCTTGGTGGAGTACCTGTTGGCAATGGATCACCACACCGGTGAGATCGCACTCGCCCGCCGGCAAGACGCCAATCAGTACCTCGCGAGTTGCGAGGCTGAGGAAGAGGCGTTGTGTCGGCGCGCTGGGAAACGGCCGCACACCAGGGCACTCATGGCGCGTCGCAAGCGCTCCTGCGAGCGCCGTGGCTTTTAGTAGGAGTATAATTTTTGTTTCGTAAGGCGATCTCATTAGTTTTGGGACGCAAATGATAAATCCCGAACGTTCAGGAATTATTAGCGTCCTTAATTAAATATGTAAAAGGGAAAGTTTGGAAACCTTGTGTATACGTACGCATTTTGTAAGTACGTGCATATAGCACAAACTTTACTATATACTAACACACTACACGTCTCTCTCTCTATATGCTTGCAGACTGTGCTACTCCCTCCGTCCAGGTCAATAAGTCATCTTTGGTTGTGCACCGTGACCAAGAAGGAGGGAAGAATTATACACCTAGGACATTTTGATTAGTGAAATTAGGATAGCTGTCATGATAACTTTACATACAAACAGAACAGAATTGTTGATTTGTTAGACTTTTCAAGGACTTCTTTTTTGAAGAAAAAAATTAGCGTGGGAGATTTGTTTTCATGAATTAAACTTTGCACGTGCTATGCACGTACCCGCGTACTAGTAACATACTAGTTGTAGTTGTCAAATCTAATAGTACTACGCCATCCACTGCACGCCCGGCTGAACACGCCTCCTCTCCTCCATCAAACCCCTCCGTTAAACCCACATGCAAACCGAGAAACCTACTCCGGCCCGCGAGAGGAAATTTGCCGGTTGCCGTTGGAGAATAATAGAGTCACGTCCAATCCATTTGAGTTAATTGCATGTATGATTCTCCCTCTATAAAAAGTTAATTGCATCCTTAATCTTGTATTCTAAGTACTCTATGGGTTCCACTATCAGTACAGTGTACATGACTTGCAGGCTAGCTACAGATTCGCACAGAAAGTTAAAAAGAAACAAATCCATCCTTAATCCTGAATTCTAAGTACTTTGTGGGTTCCACTGCCAGTACAGTAGCGAAATAAGTGTAGTATATATAAAAAAAATAAGCTAAAGTTTAGGACATAATTCGAACTTAGGTCATCTCGCTGCGAGCATCCGGCCCGGACTAGTACACTAGGTGTTGGTTGCGGAGAATGCAAGAGATAAACCTTTATAACAATGAGCCCGTCTGTTGCAACGGATCCAAAGTAGAATAATACATATTCACAAATTTGAAAGAAAACAGTTTACTTTTGATATACGTATCACTAAAAATATCTTACATTTCACTCCAAACAGTTTACTTTTGATATAACAATGATTGGACCAGTAATGTGATCACTCAAGCAAGTTGTCTGACTTCGATATGACCCTACGCTGCTGCTATGTGTCTCGTAAGTCAAGCGGCATGCTGTAGTCATCATCACCTGTCCACTTCCCGCAGCACATATTCGCTTCTCCATCTTTGTCTGCTTTCATCCCCGCTAAGGCGCCTCCCCCCTCGTCCAATCTTCCATCCCCGCTAAGGCGCCCCCCTCGTCCGAAACCCAAGCACTAACAATGGCAGAACTGAACAGCGTCCGCCGAAACAGTGGCTGGAATTCGCTCCCCACAGAGGTAATCAAGCTCATTGTTTCACGTGTGGACAATCTCAGTACCATGCCGCTCGCCGTGTGCTCGTTGGGGCTGTACCGTTTACTCAAAGCCCTCATGCCGGAGCTTTTTAAGCCAGCTCCTTGCTTGCTGATGCCGCCCGATCTTCAGAAACAGCGTGTCACGCAGCATAACGATCGTAGGGTGGCAAGCATCAACCCCCTTGACTGCGATCCGATCCCCGTCACCCTCAACTACATTAACGGTATGTACTGGGTCGGCATGAACACGTCTTGGATGGTGCTCGTCGACGGTCGCGGCAGCTGGATGCTCGTGAAGGTCTACACCCGGCAATTGATCCCCCTTCCTTCGATTAACACTGCACCGCTTTGGCACCGCGGCACAGAATACTCAGGATCTTACAGTAGCCAACATGATACCAAGTTTGATTTGCTCAAGGTTGTAATCTGCCAAGTGCCCACAAGATCTGCGAATTATAAAGACTTCAGGCTAATTGCGTTCTTCAACCGCGGTCTCGCCTATCTGACAGGTCACTACGGTAAGTGGATAAATCTGCACGTCCATCGCAAGATCATACATCCTCCATGGTTCTCTGATGCCATTGAACACAAGGGCTTCATTTACGCTGTAGACTCCTTCTATGGCTGGACGTATTGCTGGCCTACTCTAGTCATCGCTACAAACGGCTGTTACAGCAGTATGTTACTTTCCTATGATATCATGATGGCTTGCTTATATTACTGCCAACATTTACTGAAAAAATATTCATGCTCATAACATGTTGTTCTTAAGATTGACTACATCAAGAGCCCATTTTTATTTGACTCCAACTTTTTTAGGGTTATTTGACTCCAACTTGATATGATGTTGTAGGCCGCCTGGTGTCCCTACCCTTCCTAATCCCTGATCCTTTCAAAGAAAAGGGGCATGGCACTTGCAGGTGGTTCCTGGCTTGATCAGACGACGACGAATGATTGATGATCATTCGCACGTACCGGACGTGTTGTTTCGCGGAATACAATCACAGTCACTGCAAGGTCTTTGAGCAGGATCCCAACTTCTCTGGGCCTTCAGGATTTTTTGACTGGAGGTTGGTAAGTAGGCTTGGTACACGCTTTCTATTTGTCGGACTGAATTATCCGATTAACCAGGAGATAACCGACGACAAGGATCATGATGGCAGCGCGGTTTCATGCATCAGGCAAAATTGTGTGTACACAGCGTACCATGCGTCTCTGCATGCACCATACCCTAATATGTGCCGCCACACTCTGCAGCCCAAAGGAGGAGAGAGGGTCTTAAGTATCAGACTTCGACTTGATGGCTAGAGTTTACCGCGTCAGGCACCCATCTGGTTCAAGCCGTCAGCCAATCTCCACAACTTAATAAATAGTAACGTCTAACTGGGCTAGTTAGTTAGATGCGTACAGTTGGTGTAGTGGGATCTTTATTTAGTTTGATGCATATACTTGTTCTTTTTTGGTAGCCCTTTTTTAATGATGGCTGATGTTTGGTTTGGAAGAGAGAGCTGCGTCTTCACTCTTCTGGCCTGCTTACTGCTTCCGTTGCACCCCCAGCCCTGGTTGTTGCTGCTGCTATTTTCAATGTACAATCAGTAGTATATTTCGTCTGTTGGTTGAATAAATGTGTTGTTAGAACAACAAACACAATGTTTTGGAAGTCGTTGCACGGTTCAATCCTTTAGTGCCCCGTACCGTACGTAGTGCATACTATTTTTCGTACGGAACACATTTTCCACTTGTTGATAACATGCAGCCCACTAATGAAGGCCCGATAGAGAAGCCCATAATTAACTAGAAGGGAGGCTCTCACATGAATCCGGCCCAGGTACATGCTCATGGTCCCCTAAACATAAATAAGTAAATGAATAAATAAAGCTAAATACTCATGCACCAGTTCTTTAAATTCACGATTTAACAGGAGGATATTATTTCCTATGATAGTGTTGTTACATTCAGTCGATATTATTCTTCGGCAAAGATAGCAACCAGTCTTCTTTCTCCCATCATTTTCTTCCTGCAACCAGCGGACCCATGCAAATCATAGTCAAGGTCGTAAATAGATCCGGTCCATTTTTATTTTTCAATAAGAATGTCCAACCCAGCCCAGCACATTGGCGACAACACTTTATCCTCCACCTTGGTGCGCTCGTCGCGGTGCCGCCGTCCGGCCCTGTCAGCATAGTTTTTTTTCAAAACGGTCCCTGTCAACATAGTGAATCGAGAGAGGACTGTAGTTGTGAGTATGATAGTACGGACCCACCAGGTCCACTCCCGAACACAAGCACGCGCCTCTTTTACTACTTAGATGAACCCCTCGTTTTTTTACTCTAATCCACCCTGCTGATATCTGGGACCCACATCATTTTCAACGTATAGTCAATTAATGACAGAATTGCACAACTTTTTTTAGTAGTAATTCAGAGGAGCAGGCTATAAACTGGGTTGTGCGGTCTCTGTGGCCAGTCTAACAACATGACCAGCCCATCAGTTTTTTCTCTGGGAAAATAGGTAGCCCAGTATTTCTTTTTGAAGAATATCCAAGCTAGGCCTATTTGTTTTCTCCGACTTACTGGGTTGCAAATCTTTCAAGATGAGGAGGGATGCATTCCGGTCTAGCCAAAGAGTATGGTCAGTGTCTGTTAAAAGTAATATCAAAAGGGGTTGAAAATTCCAAAAAAATATAGCAAATGGGATATTAGTTTCTTTTTTTTGTTTTTGTTCTTCACTAATATCCTATACTCCCTCCGTCCCAAAATTCTTGTCTTAGATTAGTCTAGATACGGATGTATCTAATACCAAAATGTGACATGATACATCCGTATTTAGACAAATCTAAGACAAGAATTTTGGGATGGAGGGAGTATTTCATTGGATTTAACATGACATAGTACTAATTTGTTTTTAAATTTGTTTTAGTATGGCTACTAATTTTTGAATTAAGAATATTTTTTCCTCAGCAAAAAATTGCGAATTTTCAAAATTTCCAACATATTTAGTTAATTTTTTAACCCTGGTACTGACAAGAAAATGGGAAGCAATTCTAAAAATGGAAAACGGGCTGCAATAAATTCCATATGAATTAGAAAATGAGTAAAAATTATAAAAATAATAGCAAATGGGCTGTACATGCCACAGATTTCGAGGCTGACTTGTTTACGCAAGGCTTTGCCAGTCAACACACGATTCTAGCAGTAGCGACTGTTGGATGTCCATCCAACGGCCAACGTGCTTCTTCAATCTCCGATCTTCCTGCTCCAGCCGTCTAAACTAGCACCGATGGGACTGCCTGCTCCCTCCTCTTGTGGCCCGCTGTGATGCCGCGCAGGCTTCCCCGGCCCACCTGATACGTCTCCAACGTATCTATAATTTTTGATTGTTCCATGCTATTATATTATCTATTTTGGATGTTAATGGGCTTATTTTTGCACTACTATATTATTTTTGGGACTAACCTATTAACCGGAGGCCCAGCCCAAATTGCTATTTTTTTTGCCTATTTTAGAGTTTCGCCGAAAAGGAATGTCAAACGGAGTCCAAACGGAATGAAACCTTCGGGAGCGTTATTTTTGAAACAAACGTGATCCAGGAGACTTGGAGTGGATGTCAAGAATCAATTGAGGAGGCCACGAGGCAGGGGGGACGCGCCCTCCACCCTTGTGGGCCCCACGTTGCTCCACCGACCTACTTCCTCCTCCTATATATATCCTTGTACCCCGCAAACATCCAGGAGCACCATGAAAACCTAATTCCACCGCCGCAACCTTCTGTACCCTAGAGATCCCATCTTGGGGACTTTTCCGGAGCTCCGCCAGAGGGGGCATTGATCACGGAGGGCCTCTACATCAACTCCATGGCCCCTCCGATGATGTGTGAATAGTTTACTTCAGACCTTCGGGTCCATAGCTAGTAGCTAGATGGCTTCTTCTCTCTCTTTGGATCTCAATACAAAGTTCTCCTCGATTCTCTTGGAGATCTATTCGATGTAATCTTCTTTGCGGTGTGTTTGTCGAGATCCGATGAATTGTGGGTTTATGATCAAGTTTATCTATGAACAATATTTGAATCTTCTCTGAATTCTTTTATGTATGATTGGTTTATGTTTGCAAGTCTCTTTGAATTATCAGTTTGGTTTGTCCTACTAGATTGATCTTTCTTGCAATGGGAGAAGTGCTAGCTTTGGGTTCAATCTTGCGGTGCTCGATCCCAGTGACAGAAAGGGAAACGACACGTATTGTATTGTTGGCATCGACGATAAAAAGGTGGGGTTTATATCATATTGCATGAGTTTATCCCTCTACATCATGTCATCTTGCTTAAGGCGTTACTCTATTCTTATGAACTTAATAAACTAGATGCATGCTGGATAGCGGTCGATGTGTGGAGTAATAGTAGTAGATGCAAAATCGTTTCGGTCTACTTGTCTCGGACGTGATGCCTATATACATGATCATACCTAGATATTCTCATAATTATTCGCTTTTCTATCAATTGCTCGACAGTAATTTGTTCACCCACCGTAATACTTATGCTATCTTGAGAGAAGCCACTAGTGAAACCTATGGCCCCGGGTCTATTCTCCATCATATAAGTTTCCATCTACTTTATTTTGCAATCGTTACTTTCAATATATATCATAAAAATACCAAAAATATTTATCTTATTATTATCATCTCTATCAGATCTCACTCTTGCAAGTGGCTGTGAAGGGATTGACAACCCCTTTATCGCGTTGGTTGCGAGGTTCTTATTTGTGTGTGTAGGTACGAGGTGACTCACACGTGGTCTCCTACTGGATTGATATCTTGGTTCTCAAAAACTAAGGGAAATACTTACGCTGCTTTACTGCACCACCCTTTCCTCTTCAAGGGAAAACCAACGCAGTGCTCAAGAGGTAGCAAGAAGGATTTCTGGCGCCGTTGCCGGGGAGGCTTACGCCAAGTCAAGTCAAGATTCGATCTCCCGCCAACGTGCGATTTCTGGCGCCGTTGCGGGGGAGATCTATGCCAAGTCAAGACATACCAAGTACCCATCACAACTCTTATCCTTCGCATTACATTATTTGCCATTTGCCTCTCGTTTTCCTCTCCCCCACTTCACCCTTTCTGTTTTATTCACCCTCTTTTCCTTTTGCCCTCTTTTTTTCCGTTCCCCTTCTCTTTTCCAATTTGCCTCTTTTGCCTGTTTCTTGTTTGCTTGTGTGTGGGATTGCTTGTTTGTCACGATGGCTCAAGATAATACTAAATTGTGTGACTTTGCCAATACCAACAATAATGATTTTATTAGCACTCTGGTTGCTCCTCTTACCGATGCTGAGTCTTGTGAAATTAATACTGCTTTGCTGAATCTTGTCATGAAAGATCCATTTTCAGGCCTTCCTAGGGAAGATGCCCCTTCCCATCTAAACAACTTTGTTGATTTGTGTGATATGCAAAAGAAGGAAGATGTGGATAATGATATTGTTAAACTTAAGCTATTTCCGTTTTCACTTAGAGATCGTGCTAAAGCTTGGTTTTCGTCTTTGCCTAAAAATAGTATTGATTCATGGAATAAGTGCAAAAATGCTTTTATCTCTAAGTATTTTCCCACCACTAAGATCATCTCTCTTAGAAACGTTATTATGAATTTTAAGCAACTTGATCATGAACATGTTGCACAAGCTTGGGAGAAGATGAAATTAATGATACGTAATTTCCCTACACATGGATTGAATTTATGGATGATTACACAATTTTTTATGCTGGATTGAATTTTGCTTCTAGAAATCTTTTAGATTCGGCCGTGGGAGGCACTTTTATGGAAATCACTTTAGGAGAAGCTACCAAACTCCTAGATAATATTATGGTTAATTATTCTCAATGGCACACTGAAAGATCCACTAGTAAAAAGGTGCATGCAATTGAAGAGATTAATGTTTTGAGTGGAAAGATGGATGAACTTATGAAATTTTTTGCTAATAAGAGTGCTCCTACTGATCCTAATGATATTCCTTTTTCTACTTTTATTTAGAATAATAATGAATCTATGGATGTGAATTTTGTTGGTAGGAACAATTTTCGATACAACGCATATAGAGGTAATTTTAATTCTAGGCCGTTTCCTAGTAATTCCTCTAATAATTATGGCAATTCCTACAACAATTCTTATGGAAATTATAATAAGATGCCCTTTGATTTTGAATCTAGTATTAAAGAATTTATTACTTCGCAAAAGAGTTTCAATGCTTTGATTGAAGAAAAATTTCTTAAGATTGATGAGTTGGCTAGGAACGTGGATAGAATTTCTCTTGATGTTGATTCTTTGAAATTTAGATCTATTCCACCTAAGCATGATATCAATGAGTCTATCAAAGCCATGAGAATTTCCATTGATGAGTGCAAAGAAACAACCGCTAGGATGCGTGCTAAGAAAGATTGTTTTGTAAAAGCGTTTTCTTCCAGTTTTCATGATAATAAAGATGAAGATCTAAAAGTTATTGATGTGTCCCCTATTAAATCTTTGTTTTGCAATATGAATCTTGATAATGATGGGACTGGAGATGAGTCAACTTTAGTTAGAAGGCGTCCCAATGATTTGTAGTTTTTAGATCTTGATGCAAAAGTTGTTAAAAGTGCGATTGAAGAGGTCAAAACTTTCAATAGCAATGAACCCACTATCTTGGATTTCAAGGAATTTAATTATGATAATTTCTCTTTGATAGATTGTATTTCCTTGTTGCAATCCGTGCTAAATTCTCCTCGTGCTTATAGTCAAAATAAAGCTTTTACTAAACATATCGTTGATGCTTTGATGCAATCTTATGAAGAAAAGCTTGAGTTGGAAGTTTCTATCCCTAGAAAACTTACTGATGAATGGGAATTAAAATTAAAATTAAAGATCATGAATGCTATGCTTTCTGTGATTTGGGTGCTAGCATTTCCACGATTCCAAAAACTTTGTGTGATTTGCTAGGTTTCCGTGAATTTGATGATTGTTCTCTAAGCTTGCACCTTGTGGATTCCACTATTAAGAAACCTATGGGAAAGATTAATGATGTTCTTATTTTTGAAAATAGGAATTATGTGCCCGTAGATTTCACTGTTCTTGATAAAGATTGCAATCCTTCGTGTCCTATTATTCTTGGTAGACCTTTCCTTAGAACGATTGGTGCAATTATTGATATGAAGGAAGGGAATATTAAATTCCAATTTCCATTAAGGAAAGGCATGTAACACTTCCCTAGAAAGAAAATTAAATTACCATATGAATCTATTATGAGAGCCACTTATGGATTGCCTACCAAAGATGGCAACACCTAGATCTATCTTCGCTTTTATGCCTAGCTAGGGGCGTTAAACGATAGGGCTTGTTGGGAGGCAACCCAATTTTATTTTTATTCCTTTCCTTTTTATCCTGTTTAGTAATGAAAAATTTATCTAGCCTCTGTTTTGATTGTGTTTTTTGTGTTTAATTAGTGTTTGTGCCAAGTAGAACCGTTGGGAAGACTTGGGGAAAGTCTTTTTGATCTTGCTGTAAAAAACAGAAACTTTAGCGCTCACGAGAATTGCTGCCATTTTTTATTGGAGAGTGATATTTAGTTAATTGTTTTTGCATATGATTCATAGATAAATTCCTCACGTCCATCTATTTATTTTACAATTTTTGGGGTTCCAGAAGTTTGCGTTAGTTACAGATTACTACAGACTGTTCTGTTTTTGACAGATTCTGTTTTTCGTGTGTTGTTTGCTTATTTTAATGAATCTATGGCAAGTAAAAGAGTTTATAAACCATAGAGAAGTTGTTATAAAGTAGGTTGAACAACAATATAAATAAAGAATGAGTTCATTACAGTACCTTGAAGTGGTGTTTTGTTTTCTTTCGCTAACGGAGCTGATGAGATTTTCCGTTAAGTTTTGTGTTGTGAAATTTTCAAGTTTTGGGTAAAGATTGATGGATTATGGAACAAGGAGTGGCAAGAGCTTAATCTTGGGGAAGCTGTAAGTGCATCTAGTGCCACCCCTAGTTGATTTTGGAGTATTGACGACAAACCTAGTTGAGGGACTAATGTGTTTGTGAGAATTGCAGGATAACACAGGTAGAAGTCCCTCATTGATTTGGTTTTACTACCAGAGATGACCCCTAAAAATGTATGAAGACATTGAAGTCAAAGGTGGTATATGAAGATATTCACTTTGAAGACTATGATAAGAGAAGACACGATATGAAGCCTATGGAGCTCGAAGACTTAGATCATACGTAGTACTTTTTCTGTTGTGTTGAGTCATAGGAACCACCGTACTGTTAAGTGGGGTCTAGGAGAACCAGTCAGAATGACTGAAGTGATGCCTAAAACAAAAACCTATGTCTTCGAGTGAAGACATTGAGAGCGATTCTTGTCCAGAGCCGGACAAGTCAGCTTTGCTTGTAGCCCAAGTAAAGTTGCCATGTGAGTTTGAAATCTGACCGTTGGGACACGTGTCAGTTCCTTAGTGACCCAGGGTCATTTCGGACAAATCAGGTCGGGTTGCCAAGTGGCTATAAATAGCCCACCCCCTACAACCATCAACGGTTGGCTGCTCAGATTTCAGTGCACGGCTTTTGTCGTTTGAAAGCAACCCACCTCGAAGCCTTTGAGAGAAAATTCCTAGCGAGGAGAAAGCCCTAACCACCCAGAGCCAGAGTAAATTGGGCATCACTTAAGTCTTCTTGTCTGAGTGATCTGAAGACTTATTACACTTGAGGACTGTGCATCCTCTAGACGGTTAGGTGTCGCGTTCTGAGCATCCAAGAGACATTGTGGATTGCCAGTGAACGAAGTCTGTGAAGGTTTGGGAGTCTACCTTGAAGACTTACCTAAGTGATTGGGCGAGGACTATGTGACCTTAGCTCAAGGAGAATACGGTGAGGACTTGGTGTCCTGAGCTGCGTGTTCAGGACTGGGTGTCCGGGACTGTGTGTCCTAAGGTTTAAATACCTAGCCGCTCCAACCAGACATACAGTTGTCACAACAACTGGAACTGGTCCAACACATCATTGTCTTCAACGAGTCACTGGTTTCATCTTCACTTCCTTTTACTTACTGTTACTCATTGTGAAGCCATTACATGCCTGCTATATCCTTTGTCTTCACAACGTAACTGTATGATTTGTTTGGCTTCATAACTTCTTCCTACCTGATCCTTATTACACTGCAGCTACTTGTCATTGTGCTTTCACTCTATTGAATACTTGACCATGGCTTGTCTAGTGTAATCTAACTTCCGCTGCATATTAATAGGCATATCTCTGCTGTTTGTCTTCATAACTTCCACGTTTTGAAGACTTTCATAAAAATCGCCTATTCACCCCCCCTCTAGTCGATATAACGCACTTTCAATTGGTATCAGAGCAAGGCGCTCCCTTGTTCTGTGTGATTCGGTTTAACCACCTGGAGTTTTAGCTATGTCGACTGCAGGGATAATTAAAGTCTCCGTTGCGTGCCCCGTCTTCGATGGAACTGAATATCCCTACCGGAAGAATAAGATGCGTATGCATCTTGAAGCCATTGACGTCGACCTATGGTATGTCGTCGAGAACGGCGTTCCCAAGGCTGGAGAAGGTGTCACTGCTGCTGATGTCAAGAAATTCGTTCAACTGGACTCTACTGCCAAGAACATCATCTGTGGTCATCTGACCAAAGGACAGTATGGCCGTGTGAGTGCCTTGAAGACATCCAAGCTGGTCTGGGACTGGCTCTCCAAGGTCAATGAAGGCATCTCAACCCAGAGAGATCAAAGAATCAGTGTCCTTCGCAATCTCTTCAACCGCTTCAAGCGAAATGACAATGAGAATGTCCAGCACACATTTGACCGACTCACTGACATCACAAATGAGCTTCAAGCCCTCGGCGCCACTGAGATTACCAAACACGAAGTCGTCAAGACGCTGCTGAGATCACTTGATAGTTCGTTTGACATCCTGGCCCTGATGATCCAAGAACGTCCTGATTTCAAGACACTCGATCCGTCTGACATACTTGAGAGGCTCAATACACATGAGTTTCAGCTTTCGGAGAAAAGAGATATCTATGGTCCAAACTATGGGCGAACTCGTGCCTTGAAGGCAAAAGCTGTTTCCTCATCTGAAGAAGAATCTGACAGCAGTTCTGATGATCCTGAAGACATTGGAAGGGA
The DNA here is from genome assembly GCF_056163025.1 of Triticum urartu. Taxonomy (NCBI): domain Eukaryota; kingdom Viridiplantae; phylum Streptophyta; class Magnoliopsida; order Poales; family Poaceae; genus Triticum; species Triticum urartu. Next base: position 77,669,930 of record NC_141873.1, on the reverse strand, counting down.
ACTTGCAATGCTAGTGAAGAAGTTCCAAAAATTCACCAAGAAGAAAGGCTTCAGAAAGTCTTCACGATCAAGCTCAAGCAATAATGAAGCTTCTGCTCATGACTACAAGAAGAAAACATGCCACAAGTGCAAGAAAACTGGACACTTCATCTCTGAGTGTCCACAGTGGGACAATGAGAACAGAAAGAAGAAGAGCAAGGAATATGACTCTGACGACAAGAAGAAGAAGAAATACACAAAGTCTTCTTCCAAGTCTTCCTCAAAGTCTTCATCACACAAGAAGAGCTCATCTGGCAAGGCACATGCGTTTGTTGGCAAGGAAATGGATTCAGAGGAGGAGTCTGCTTCTGAGGAGGCAGAGGTGGAGTCTGAGGAGGAGTCTGATTCTGGCATTGCAAGTCTGGCTACAGCATACGTCGCCAAGTCCATCTTCAACACTGAAGACAATGACCTCATCACCAACACCGATGCAAATGACAAGGACTACTCCACTCCTACCTACTGCTTCATGACACGCGGTGCCAAGGTAAACAAACGCACTACTCACTATCAAACATCTAGTGACGATGACTCTAATTGTGATTCAAAACCCAGTTACAAAACACTCGCTAAAATTGCAACTGAACAACAGAAAGCCATGGAACATATTCAAAAACTGTTAGACAGAAGCGATGATCTGTTGGGTGCTGAAATGACTCGATCTGAATCCTTAATTGAAGACATAAAAAATCTTCACGTTAAGTATCAGGAACTTGAAGATCGTCATGATACTCTCTCAACAACTCATGAAAAGCTTTCCTATGATTATCTTCAAAGGAAGCAAGAACTTGAGAAATTGAGAGCGGCTCATGAAGATCTTCAAAAGGAAAACGAGTCACTTCGCGTCGAACAGATCAGTTCCGCTCAGGAAGGATTTGAACCACCATGTCTTAAATGCATTGAGCGTGATAATGCTACTTCTGTTGCTGAATGTTCCACTGCTACTGCTGTTGCAATATCTTCAACTGTTGATGTGGTAACTAACCCCTCTGCTGAGGATACCACTGCTATTGCTGATGAGAATGCTAGGTTGAAGACATTGCTTGAAACAGGGATGTACAAAAGCCTTAAAGGGCATCAGACGCTATGTGATGTCCTGAAAAAGCAGATTCTGAACCGAAACCCTAAGAAAGAGGGTGTAGGGTTCGTAAGGAAAATAAATGCAGATGGCTCTTACTGGAAACCTGAGCAGTACCCCAAAACCAAGTGGGTTTCTGCAAAGGAACCTTCAGCAGATCCATCCAATTTATCTGGCTTCACCTGTGCTAACCCCATTATCATTGATGAATCCTTTGATGCAAACTATGTACTGTTTAAAAATCAGAATGGTGTAGTGTTTGCCAGGTACATTGGTACTAACTGCAGGAATGGACCGCCTATGAAGATCTGGGTTCCGAAAAAGTGTCTGGAAAATCTTCCTGTGAATGTCTTCATGACACCTCACATGAAGAAGACAAACCTCAGTCCAAAGGCTTCATGCAGACAGAGGACTCACCTGAGTCACACTAACGCAAATGTTTTGCAGGGAAACCATACTCAGGCATATGAATATGAGAGCGGTTCATCAAACCGTCATGTTCATATGACCAAAAATTATTCTGCCTATTCTTATGAGTACTATTGTCCGCCTGCTAGACTGTTTGCTAGGGCTCCAAAACCAAAATTCTCAGATGCTGCACTTAGACTTATTGCTTCTAAGCCACCCTTGAAGATGTGGGTGGTTAAGAAAGCTTAACTCTCTTTTGCAGGGAAAGGTTTCCAGCAGAAAAACAAAATCTTCTGACGCTATTGTTGGGGACCTTAAAAATCTTGTAGGGCGCAAGATAAAATGCCCGAACGGCATCATTATGTACTTCGTTCCTGAATCGCATGCTACTCTCCCTATTAGTCCTAATCTGGATCTAAGTTTTCATAACCCACTGGTTCGTCAAATGTTTTTGCTTCACAATTCTCTTCGTGAAGCCTATCCCCCTAACTGCATTGTAGGGTATGCCACCAGCGTCTTCAAAGTCTTCAGAATGGATTATTGACAGTGGGTGTACAAATCACATGACTGGCAAAAGAAGCCTTCTTATGGACTCAACCTTACGTCCATGCGACAAGAGCCACATCACATTTGCTGACACTGGTAAAAGTAAGGTATTGGGTCTAGGTAGAGTTGCAATCTCAAAGGATCAACACATGGATAAAGTCATGCTTGTTGAATCCCTTGGTTTCAACTTAATGTCTGTCTCAATGCTTTGCGATTTGAACATGGTCGTAATATTTGGAAAATATCGTTGCCTTGTACTAATGGAATCTGACAAGTCTCTAGTGTTTGAAGGGTATCGGAAAGATGATTTGTATGTGGTAGATTTCTCAGCAGGGCCACAACTTGCAGTATGTCTTCTTGCAAAAGCTTCAGAATGCTGGCTTTGGCATCGGAGGCTTGGGCATGCTGGCATGAGGAACCTCCACACCCTTGCGAAGAAGAAACATGTCATAGGCATCGAGGGCGTCAAGTTCAAGAAATATCACTTATGCGGTGCCTGTGAAGCAGGGAAGATGACGAGGGCAAAACATCCCTCGAAGACAATCATGACCACTACTCGACCCTTCGAACTGCTTCACATGGATCTTTTTGGTCCCACTCACTACTTAACTTTTACTACTACTGCTTGCCTCTATGGCTTTGTTATTGTTGATGATTATTCTCGATATACTTGGGTGCACATAATCCTTTACAAGACTGAAGTGCAGGATGTCTTCAGACGCTTCGCCAATCGAGCTATGAACAATTTTGGTGCCAAGATAAAGCACATCAGAAGTGACAATGGCACTGAATTCAAGAACACTGGCCTTGATACATATCTTGATATCTTGGGCATCACACATGAATTCTCAGCCCCGTACACCCCACAGCAAAATGGCGTCGTCGAACGCAAGAACAGAACACTAATTGAGATGGCCAGAACGATGCTAGATGAATACAAGACCCCAAGAACATTCTGGCCCGAAGCCATTGATACAGCATGCCATACAATCAATCGTGTTTATCTTCACAAGCTACTGAACAAGACATCTTATGAACTCCTTACTGGCAAAAAGCCAAATGTCAGTTACTTCAGAGTATTTGGCGCAAGGTGCTGGATCAAGGACCCACATCACACCTCAAAATTTGCACCAAAAGCACATGAGGGTTTTATGCTTGGATATGGAAAGGATTCGCACTCCTACAGAGTCTTCAATCTCTTTCATTACAAAGTGGTTGAAACAGTGGATGTGCGGTTCGATGAGACCAACGGCTCACAAAAAGAGCAGCTGCCAAGTGTGCTAGATGAAGTTCCATCCAGTGAATCAATCAAGCTAATGGGAACTGGAGAAATTGTAGCTTCTGAAGCTCATCCTGAAGAAGAACTTATCATTTTAGCACCTGATCAACATGAAGACAATGCTCAGCCTGAAGACATTCCTTCCAACAACGACAATGAACAGCAAGAGCAAAGTCTTCGCCCTGTACATCCCTGCGTTGCAAATGAAGTGAAGATTGAAAGAATAATTGATAGCATCAATGCACCTGGTCCACTCACTCGTTCAAGGGCAACTCAGCTAGCAAATTTCTGTGGGCACTTCACATTCGTCTCAATATCAGAACCCAAGAAAGTTGAAGAAGCCTTCATGGAACCTGAATGGATTCAAGCTATGCAAGAAGAGCTTCAACAGTTTGAGCTGAATAATGTATGGGAACTAGTTAAGTGTCCTGATCCACGGAAGCACAACATAATAGGCACCAAATGGATATATCGCAACAAGCAAGATGAGCATGGTCAAGTTGTCAGAAACAAAGCTCGTCTCGTTGCTCAAGGATATACTCAAGTGGAAGGCATTGACTTTGGTGAAACATTTGCTCTTGTGGCTAGGCTTGAAGCCATACGCATACTGCTGGCCTATGCAAATCATTATAACATACTTCTATATCAAATGGATGTGAAGAGTGCCTTTCTCAATGGCAAGATTGAAGAAGAAGTGTATGTTGCACAACCGCCTGGCTTTGAAAATCCAAAACATTCTGACATGGTATACAAGGTCAACAAGGCACTGTATGGCCTCAAACAAGCCCCTAGGGCCTGGTATGACAGACTCAAATACTTCCTGAAGAGCAAAGGCTTCAAACCTGGTTCCCTAGATCTCACTCTTTTCACGAAGACATATGATGGTGAACTGTTTGTGTGCCAAATATATTTGGATGACATTATCTTCGGCTGCACCAATTAGAAGTACAGTGAAGAGTTTGGATACATGATACAAGAGCAATATCAGATGTCCATGATGGGGGAGCTGAAGTTCTTTCTTGGTCTTCAAATACGACAACAACGCAATGGCATCTTCATATCTCAAGAGAAGTATCTCAAAGATTGCCTGAAGAAGTTTGGTATGCAAGACTGCAAAGGCTTCACAACACCAATGCCAGCCAAACATCATCTGGGTCCTGACGACAATGGTAAAGAGTTCGATCAAAAGGTATACCGCTCCATGATTGGTTCTTTACTTTATCTATGTGCATCTAGGCCAGATATTATGCTTAGTGTTTGCATGTGTGCTCGATTTCAAGCGGCACCAAAGGAGTCGCATCACTTAGCTGTGAAGCGAATTCTTCAATATTTGGCTCACACCCCAACTCTAGGATTATGGTATCCAAAGGGCTTAGAGTTTGATTTGGTTGGATTCTCGGATGATGATTATGCTGGTGACAAGGTTGATCGCAAGTCTACATCAGGCACTTGTCACTTTCTGGGACGATCACTTGTATGTTGGTCTTCAAAGAAGCAGAACTGTGTATCCCTCTCCACTGCTGAATCTGAATACATTGCTGCTGGATCTTGCTGCGCTCAGCTTCTGTGGATGAAGCAAACACTCAAGGACTATGGCATTCATCTGAAGCAAGTGCCACTTTACTGTGACAACGAAAGCGCCATCAAGATTGCCAACAACCCAGTTCAGCACTCGAAGACCAAGCACATTGAAATTCGTCATCACTTTCTCAAAGATCATGTTGTGAAGGAAGACATTGATATCATACACGTCAACACTGAAGAGCAATTGGCAGATATCTTCACCAAGCCCTTGGATGAGAAGAGGTTTTGCAAGTTACGGTGTGAGCTAAATATCCTAGAATGCTCAAATGTCCTGTGATCAGGCACACATCCTAACCCTTATGCATATTGATGACTTAGATGTGCAACACACGAAGTAAAGTGTATCTTCAATCAATGAAGACATACATTTCTAAGTGTGAATACATTAATGTGGAATTTGACTTCGGAGCGCCACGATAATTGTGCGCCATGTCTGGGTCTAATACTTCCTATACGGTGGGTAACGCCACCACCAAACGTTCTATTTTGCAGTGTTTCACTCATGGCGTTACCTTGCAATGTCTTCACATTTGGTTTGGCTTCAATCTCAACATGTCTTCATGATTATCTTCACTATGTTGATTATATAGATATATATATATATACTAGTGTTCAGTCCTCTACAACATTCACTTATAGCTATGTCTTCTTGTTGAATCTTTTGAACTAAGTGAATGTGATTGGACCCAAACCTCTCTATGCTCTCTATCTCAAAATTCTATCTCTCCAAGTCATATGCATTCTATTGAAACTGTCGAATGTCTTCTCTGCGTCCTTGTCAGCAGAAGACACAGAGACAACATTTAAGTCCATTTTCAATGCTCATTTATCCACATGAAATCCGGAGAAGTAGGAACGACCACCCGACAATCCAGGCGTGCGTGGGACGTGGAACTGCCCCCAAAATACCGCATGATGGCCACGTATTACTCAAATGCGAATCGCCAGGGGCACCTGTGTAATAGCACAGTGCCGCCCCTGTGCCTATAAATACACACTTACAGCCGTAACTATCTCTTCTTCTACCCTCGCACGAACCCTAGCACCACCGCTAGCTCTCGACGACGCCGACGACGAAGCGCTTCGCTGCCGCAACCTCTCCGACGCCGTCTTCACGCCGACCGCGGACATCGTCCTCTCCGCCGTTGCCGTAGGTCTCCTCCGTCGCCAAGTTAGGGCACGGACGAGTGAACTGCTCGGCCTCATCTCCCACTCCGTCTAGCAGTTTTCAGTGTGGTAAATAAAACTCCCTTTTTACAGCACCGTTGATCCTATTGATCTGTCACATTCTACCACAAGCAGTTTCTGCTCACACAAACTAGATCTCTCTCAAACTGCATCTCATAACATGCCTAGAATATTCACTTGTGCTTCAAAAGGTAGTTAGATTCCTCACTTGTACTGATCTGTGGATTCGTACAAATCTGGAACCAACTTCTTATCTATGAGTGAATGTCTTCGCACGATGAGGTCAATGTCTTCTAAACTGATTTATCTTCAAAATCTTCTGAGAATGCATATGACCTCTTCCCCTTCCCTCACACCTTAATGCTATCACAGGTACATGTCCGTGGGAGAATCCTTTGGTTCTCATAGTCTGCATTCATTTGCAGAATTCCTACAGCATCACATAAATTCTCCTGAAGCCAGTTCCTGTTGGTCCAGCAAGAAAAAGCCTTTGAAGCCTTTGAACGTCTTGAAGCCTTTCAAGTTAAAGTTTATGGCTTCGGAAACAACAACAAGGAAGGGGGGCAGACAGCGACATGGAGGAACATCCAAAGATCTGCCTGATGAACTGGCAGAAATGTATAAAACAGATCCTGAAGAGAATTATGGTCAGCGCAAGACCCGAATCCAATGGATTCGACGCTATTGGGCAGAACAATGGTTCAAGTACCGCTTCACAACCCAAGAGTATGCTGAGAAGAGTGCCATCAAAAGACCGTGGGGAGACATCTTATTCAAGAACCTTGTACCCAGGTCCAGAGATGAAGCTATTGCCCAAAGCTTCTATCCATGCATGGTTCGTGGGCCACAGCCTGATGATGCACATCCGTCGTCACTACTCTGGTGTCGTGACGACAATCTGTTCAAGCGCAACTTCCAGTTTGCCCAAAACTCAGCGAAGCAGAACAAGAAGAAATTTGGGTTAGACTTCAACCCTGGTCCCTCAGCACCAAGGGCAGATGGCACGCGAGAAGCAGAATCCAATGTCATTGGTCCGTATGCCAACCTTGAAGGCCTCATCACCTACATCTTGGTTCAAGGGACTGCAGTGAATGAGCCTGCAGCTGATACTGAGTCTGATGAAGCGCCTGCAGTGCCTGCAGTGCCGAAGCCAAGGTAGTTGAAGAAGCCAAAAGCTTCAAAGCCGGCCCCTTCACCAAAAATATCAAAGGCGAAGCCATTGGCGACTACACCTCCTGAAGACAGTGTGCAGTCTGAAGACTTATCACGCGTCTCAAGGCACCAGAAGGCCAAGATGCCTCTGTCTCACACTGGCAAAGAGCTCACAGCTACTGCCATCCTGCGCAGCGAAGCCATTGATCTGTCGAGTCATGAAGATCTCGGAGATGACGCTCTTGAGCAACTCATCAAGAGCAAAGAAGAAGCAGAAATCTTCAACAATCTGCCTCTCTTTGATGTCGCCATCATCCACAACTTCATTGACGAGTGGTTTGCCACACCAAACATCAGCTTTGAAGATCTACAGCTGCCCGTTGGCCTCAGCGTCGCCTTCCAAGGCGCTATTGCTTCAGAACTTGCCATTGCCCAGCGCATAGTTGAACTGAAGCAGAAAATTGATCATGAAAAGGCTCAGTTCAAGAAGCATATGGCCAAGCTCAGCATGCAAGAAGTGAAGAGCTTCAAGATCATGTTGCATGAGCTAAAGGAAAACTTTCTGAAGAAGCATGCAGAAGCTCAGGGTTCACGTGAGCGGATGAAGACTCTGGCTGATAGATGTGTGCAAGCCTACAATGAGGCTGAGAAGCGCAAGGCACTTGGGTGTCCTGGCATCGACCCCAAGATGGCCGCAAAGAAAAAGAAGAAGACTGTTCCAGCTGAACCAGAGGCACCAAGGCAGGAAGCAGTTCCGCTTGTCTTCCAAACTGCAACGACTGGCTCGAAGCCAAAGAGCCGGTCAACAGCTTCAGAGCTCAAGAAGACAAGAACTGCTGAGGCCGAAGCCAGGAAAAGGAAAAGCTCAGAAGCCTCTCCTACTGCCCCCAGCAAGAAAAGGAGAAAGACCAAGAAAGCTCGGGCTGCTCCCACAAAGCCCTTGATAGTTGAACCCATCTCTATGGTTCACCTTACGCAGAACGTCAACTGACGGTTCATGAGCCTGCTTCCACAGAGGCTCCTGACGCTGAAGATATTCCAGCAGCTGATCCCATCGCTGCTGAAGACATTGGTCATCGTGACAATGTAGCAGATGATGTAGCCCTTCCTCAGTTAGAACACAGCGAACTCATCAGCGTTGGTCGTCCACTGACGCCAATTGCACAGGATGCTTCATGGGCGGATCGCCCTCAAGAGGAAGAAGACTATGAGGCCCAGCCCACTCCAACCCCACAGGTGTCGTCTATGTTCCGCAGGCTTCGCAAAGGTCCAAGGCCTCAAGTCTCTGCTGAAGACCTTCCGGCTGCATCAGCCGCAGAAGAAGTACCACAAGATCCCACTCACCAGCTCCACCAAGATGCAGTTCTCCAGGAGAACGTGCTTGTGACAGACCCTCCTGCTAGTCAAGCGCAGGATGAAAATCTTGAGGCTGCCACAACCAACAATGAAGCTAATGTGGAGCCCTCCCCAGCAAAAGCTTCTGAAGACAGTGAAGCCACTGAACCCACCACTTCTGTTCCTGAGTCTGCTGCCGGTCCCCAATTCAACTATCATGTTGAGCACAGGCCTTAGGTCCAGAAGCCAATCCCAAGACTGCCAAGGTTTCCAGGTCCTGCATCAGCACCTGGCTCCTTCAACATCAATGACTTCAGGGCAGATAATACTTTTTTCAATAGCTCCAAGAACCCCTATTCAAGGGAAAGGATTTCATCAGATAGGTTCTGGAGCTATCCTCAGCGCAGCTACTACTTTTGCATACTGTACAACCAAGGTCACATTTTCCCGCACAAGCGCCTTGATGTTGAAGCTATTGCTGGTCTGCCCTGTCTAGAGGAAGCGTTGGATTGCTTCAAACAAGTGGGTCTGCTGCAGTTTGTCACTGATGAAGAGCATTGGAACGAAGAGCTGCTGCTACAATTCTATGCCACACTGCACATCAAAGGATACAACAGAGATCCGAAGACTTGGGTCCTGGAGTGGATGACGGGCAACGTTCATCATGAAGCCAATGCATTTGATATCATTGAGCTCACTGGCCTGCCCACTCCAGGCGAATTCTTCGAGCAAGGCTGTCGGCTACACACCGAAGCTATTGAGAGCATATTTCAGAGGCCTGAACCGAATATGAGTCAGATGCTCTCCATGATGAAGCCATTGCCCCACGATGCTCCTTATCCCATAGAGTTCTTCGTTGAAAACCTTGAGTACCTGCCCAGGACCATCTATCACATCATCCGGCGGACTCTCTGGCCCATAAAAGGACACTCTCCAAATGCCAAGATCGAGGGTGCAATGAAGACTCTGATATTCTGTATCCTTCATGGCAAATGCTTCAACGCACAGGATTTCTTCATACGCCAACTAGCTGCATCAGGCTCAGATCTGTTTGGTTTAAAGTTCTATGCTCCTTGGGTAATGAGGCTGATCAAACTTCACTCTGCCATCTCGTATCAGCCCTCAGCCCGCAACCATCAGATCTTCTTGCCTGATGTGGATACCTCTGCTGAAGCCATTTATCCTGAACATGCCAAGCAACCTCTGAGCCTTCAGAATGCAGAACACCAGAGCTTCACTCAAAATGTTGAAGGTGTTGAAGCCATCTCCAGGGTATATCCTTTGGCTGGCACTACACGTGCACCACATCCCGCTTCAACTGAAGCCACTGACAGTGCCACTGCTTCAAGACCCAAGAAGCGCACTCGTGTTCTCAACGACCGAGAGCTTCTTGTGGCCCTTCATCAAAAGCAGGATAGGCATCATGACTGGTTGAAGAGACAGATGAAAAGCCTCTTGGTGGATGTAAATCGCATCCGAAATCTTGCCACCAAGAATGCATTCGTTGCACATGAAACCTGTCGCCGCACATGGAAAGGGCTAACGATGATGCTTTCTAAAGCTGATCTTCAAGAGGATGGCTTCACTAAAAGATTCAAGTTTGACTCCACACCTCCTCGAAGAGCTTTGCTGCTGGGAACTCCATCCCTTGAAGATTCTGAGTTCTCTTCCTCTGCCGCCACAGTCACTGCCAGAATCATTGAGGAAGAAGACGATGCTACTTCACCGCCATATGCTTCAGCACCTCCAAGCTCTTCTGCACCGCCAACCAACACCAACAACCCTGCTACTTCACCTACTCCTCATGGGAACGAGTAGAGACTCTATGTCTTCAACCCTTTTTGGTCATTACTGACAAAAGGGGGAGAAGCATATGAGATATTGATAGTCTTCAAGCGGGTTCATATGGGCGGGTGCCTTATATTTTGATTCGTGCTTACAACTCTCATTTTTTTGCTACATTTGGCTCTTATGAGTTGTAACACTTAAACTAGATGGTCGTCTGCTACTTGTTTGCCACCTTGTTTTGCGAAGATAAATTCCGCATGTGCGACAATAAATTCCGCACTTAGCTCATTCTGCAGACGTCCATTTTCCATTATGCATGTCATTATCTTCATATACTTTCACATGCATAGTGGATTGTCATCATAAGCTGAAGTGGATCTCCACAAGTACAACCTGCCATGTGCATTTGCATTCCAAAAGCAAATTAACTTATATGCACATCTTCAGGGGGAGCCCTTGCAACTTATGAAGACAATTCCTTATCCTTTACAATTTCATCGATTATATTCCCCGTTGAAAACTTCAACTAGTTTGTCATCAATCACCAAAAAGGGGGAGATTGTAAGTGCATCTAGTGCCACCCCTAGTTGGTTTTGGAGTATTGACGACAAACCTAGTTGAGGGACTAATGTGTTTGTGAGAATTGCAGGATAACACAGGTAGAAGTCCCTCATTGATTCGGTTTTACTACCAGAGATGACCCATAAAAATGTATGAAGACATTGAAGTCAAAGGTGGTATATGAAGATATTCACTTTGAAGACTATGACAAGAGAAGACACGATATGAAGCCTATGGAGCTCGAAGACTTAGATCTTACGTAGTACTTTTTCTGTTGTGTTGAGTCATAGGAACCACCGTACTGTTAGGTGGGGTCCAGGAGAACCAGTCAGAATGACTGAAGTGATGCCTAAAACAAAAACCTATGTCTTCGAGTGAAGACATTGAGAGTGAATCTTGTGCAGAGCCGGACAAGTCAGCTTTGCTTGTAGCCCAAGTAAAGTTGCCATGTGAGTTTGAAATCTGACCGTTGGGACACGTGTCAGTTCCTTAGTGACCCAGGGTCATTTCGGACAAATCAGGTCGGGTTGCCAAGTGGCTATAAATAGCCCACCCCCTACAACCATCAACGGTTGGCTGCTCAGATTTCAGTGCACGGCTTTTGTCGTTTGAGAGCAACCCACCTCGAAGCCTTTGAGAGAAAATTCCTAGCGAGGAGAAAGCCCTAACCACCCAGAGCCAGAGTAAATTGGGCATCACTTAAGTCTTCTTGTCTGAGTGATCTGAAGACTTATTACACTTGAGGACTGTGCATCCTCTAGACGGTTAGGTGTCGCGTTCTGAGCATCCAAGAGACATTGTGGATTGCCAGTGAACGAAGTCTATGAAGGTTTGGGAGTCTACCTTGAAGACTTACCTGAGTGATTGGGCGAGGACTATGTGACCTTAGCTCAAGGAGAATACGGTGAGGACTTGGTGTCCTGAGCTGCGTGTTCAGGACTGGGTGTCCGTGACTGTGTGTCCTAAGGTTTAAATACCTAGCCGCTCCAACCAGACGTACAGTTGTCACAGCAACTGGAACTGGTCCAACACATCATTGTCTTCAACGAGTCACTGGTTTCATGTTCACTTCCTTTTACTTACTGTTACTCATTATGAAGCCATTACATGCCTGCTATATCCTTTGTCTTCACAACGTAACTGTATGATTTGTTTGGCTTCATAACTTCTTCCTACCTGATCCTTATTACACTGCAGCTACTTGTCATTGTGCTTTCACTCTATTGAATACTTGACCATGGCTTGTCTAGTGTAATCTAACTTCCGCTGCATAGTAATAGGCATATCTCTGCTGTTTGTCTTCATAACTTCCACGTTTTGAAGACTTTCATAAAAATCGCCTATTCACCCCCCCTATAGTCGATATAACGCACTTTCAGAAGCCCATGGCACCCCAAGTTAAAATACAAGGAAACCAAAAAGCCTAAGCTTGGGGATGCCCCGGAAGGCATCCCCTCTTTTGTCTTCGTTCATCGGTAACTTTACTTGAAGCTATATTTTTATTCGCCACATGATATGTGTTTTGCTGGGAGCGTCTTGTATGATTTGAGTCTTTGATTTTTAGTTTACCACAACCATCCTTGCTGTACACACCTTTTGAGAGAGACACGCATGAATTGGAATTTATTAAAATACTCTATGTGCTTCACTTATAGCTTTTGAGCTATATAGTTTTTGCTATAGTGCTTCACTTATATCTTTTAGAGCACGGCGGTGGTTCTATTTTATAGAAATAATTGATCTCTCATGCTTCACTTATATTATTTTGAGAGTCCTTTAGAACAACATGGCAATTTGCTTTTAGTCATAATAAAAACTTTCATATAAGTGCATTGAATACTAAGAGAAGTTTGATACTTGATGATTGTTTTGAGATATGGAGATGGTGATATTAGAGTCATGCTAGTTGAGTGGTTGTGAATTTGATAAATACTTGTGTTGAAGTTTGTGATTCCCGTAGCATGCACGTATGGTGAACCGTTATGTGATGAAGTCGGAGCATGATTTATTTATTGATTTCCTTCTGAGTGGTGGTCAGGGACGAGCGATGGTCTTTTCCTACCAATCTATCCCCCTAGGAGCATGCGCGTAGTACTTTGTCTCAATAAATAATAGATTTTTGCAATAAGTATGTGAGTTCTTTATGACTAATGTTGAGTCCATGGATTATACGCACCCTCACCCTTCCACAATTGCTAGCCTCTCTAGTACCGCGCAACTTTCGCCGGTACCATAAACCCACCATATACGTTCCTCAGAACAGCCACCATACCTACCTATTATGGTATTTCCATAGCCATTCCGAGATATATTGCCATGCAACTTTTCACCGTTCCGTTTGCTATGACACGCTTCATCATTGTCATATTGCTTTGCATGATCATGTAGTTGACATCGTATTTGTGGCAAAGCCACCGTTCATATTTTTTCATACATGTCACTCTTGATTCATTGCATATCCCGGTACACTGTCGGAGGCATTCACATAGAGTCATATTTTGTTCTAAGTATTGAGTTGTAATTCTTGAGTTGTAAGTAAAAAGAAGTGTGATGATCATCATTATTAGAGCATTGTCCCAGTGAGGAAAGGATGATGGAGACTATGATTCCCTCACAAGTCGGGATGAGACTTCGGACGAAAAAAAGAGGCCAAAAGAAAAAAAAGAAGGCCCAAATAAAAAATGAAATGAGAGAAAAAGAGAGAAGGGACAATGTTACTATCCTTTTTCCACACTTGTGCTTCAAAGTAGCACCATGATCTTCATGATAGAGAGTCTCTTATGTTGTCACTTTCATAAACTAGTGGGAATTTTACATTATAGAACTTGGCTGGTATATTCCAATGATGGGCTTCCTAAAATTGCCCTAGGTCTTCATGAGCAAGCAAGTTGGATGCACACACACTTAGTTTATTTTGTTGAGCTTTCATACGCTTGTAGCTCTAGTGCATCCGTTGCATGGCAATCCCTACTCCCTCACATTGATATATATTAATGTGCATATCCATAGCCCGTCGATACGCCTAGTTGATGTGAGACCATCTTCTCCCTTTTTTGTCTTCTCTACAACCACCATTCTATTCCACCATGGTTCTATATCCATGGCTCACGCTCATATATTGCGTGAAGATTGAAAATTTTTGAGAACATCAAAAGTATGAAACAATTTCTTGGCTTATCATTGGGGTTGTGCATGATTTAATATTTTGTGTGATGAAGATAGAGCATAGCCAGACTATATGATTTTGTAGATATAACTTTGTTTGGCCATGTTATTTTGGGAAGACATGATTTCTTAGTTAGTATACTTGAAGTATTATTATTTCTATGTCAATATTAAACTTTTATCTTGAATCTTTCGGATTTGAACATTCATTCCACATTAAAGAAAAATTACATTGAGAAATATTTTAGGAAGCATTCCAGACTAATGCTCATACGTCTCCAACGTATCTATAATATTTGATTGTTCCATGCTATTATATTATCTATTTTGGATGTTAATGGGCTTATTTTTACACTTTTATATTATTTTTGGGACTAACCTATTAACTAGAGGCCTAGCCCAAATTGCTGTTTTTGCCTATTTTAGAGTTTCGCCGAAAAGGAATATCAAACAGAGTCCAAACGGAATGAAACCTTCGGGAGCATTATTTTTGGAACAAACGTGATCCAGGAGACATGGAGTGGACGTCAAGAATCAATCGAGGAGGCCACGAGGCAGGGGGGCGAGCCCACCCCCTGGGCGCGCCCTCCACCCTCGTGGGCCCCTCGTTGCTCCATCGACCTACTTCTTCCTCCTATATATATCCATGTACCCCGCAAACATCCAGGAGCACCACGAAAACCTAATTCCACCGCTGCAACCTTTTGTACCCAAGAGATCCCATCTTGGGGCCTTTTCCGGAGCTCCGCCAGAGGGAGCATTGATCACGGAGGGCCTTTACATCAACTCCATGGCCCCTCCGATGATGTGTGAGTAGTCTACTTCAGACCTTCGGGTCCATAGCTAGTAGCTAGATGGCTTCTTCTCTCTCTTTGGATCTCAATACAAAGTTCTCCTCGATTCTCTTGGAGATCTATTCGATGTAATCTTCGTTTGCCGTGTGTTTGTCGAGATCCGATGAATTGTGGGTTTATGATCAAGTTTATCTACGAACAATATTTGAATCTTCTCTGAATTCTTTTATGTATGATTGGTTTATCTTTGCAAGTCTCTTTGAATTATCAGTTTGGTTTGGCCTACTAGATTGATCTTTCTTGCAATGGGAGAAGTTCTTAGCTTTGGGTTCAATCTTGCGGTGCTCGATCCCAGTGACAGAAAGGGAAACGACACGTATTGTATTGTTTCCATCGAGGATAAAAAGATGGGGTTTATATCATATTGCATGAGTTTATCCCTCTACATCATGTCATCTTGCTTAAGGCGTTACTCTGTTCTTATGAACTTAATACTCTAGATGCATGCTGGATAGCGGTCGATGTGTGGAGTAATACTAGTAGATGCAGAATTGTTTCAGTCTACTTGTCTCGGACGTGATGCCTATATACATGATCATACCTAGATATTCTCATAATTATTCGCTTTTCTATCAGTTGCTCGACAGCAATTTGTTCACCCACCGTAATACTTTTGCTATCTTGAGAGAAGCCACTAGTGAAACCTATGGCCCCCGGGTCTATTCTCCATCATATAAGTTTCCATCTACTTTATTTTGCAATCTTTACTTTCAATATATATCATAAAAATACCAAAAATATTTATCTTATTATTATCATCTCTATCAGATCTCACTCTTGCAAGTGGCCGTGAAGGGATTGACAACCCCTTTATCGCATTGGTTGCGAGGTTCTTATTTGTGTGTGTAGGTACGAGGTAACTCGCGCGTGGTCTCCTACTGGATTGATACCTTGGTTCTCAAAAACTGAGGGAAATACTTATGCTGCTTTACCGCACCACCCTTTCCTCGTCAAGGGAAAACCAACGCAGTGCTCAAGAGGTAGGCCACCCTACTCCCTCCATTGGGCTGGCCGCACACAATCAACTGCCTCCTTATTACGCGAAAAAATGATTCCTCCCATTGACATCTGGGGTGCACCGGTTGGGACGCTGACCTATGGGCCTACTAAGTTGACGCGTACACAGGGCTTGTCAACTTAGTCAACAAACGATTCTAGCTGTAGTAACCGTTGGATTTGAATCGAACGGTCCTGTTGCTTCTTCAATCACTGCTCTTCTTGCACCAGCCGCCGAAACCAGCGCCGACAAGACCGCCTGCTCCTGCCTCTAGTGGCCGGCTATGCTGCCGTTGAGGCCTCACCGCCCCCTACTACTCCCACCGCTAGCCAGGCCCTGCGGGGAAGGCAGCCTCACACCGCAGCCGAACCCGTGAACCCTCGTACTCCTCTCCGCGTGGGCATCCATTACCGCGTCTTCCCTGGCTCTACGTCGTCCCCTTGCTAGGCCTCGCCATCGTCCATCGCCTTGGTGCTCTCGGCGTGGCGTGGTCAATGTGGTCAACGACCGACTTCCATCGGAAGAGTACTGTACGTGGAGAGGCTGACAGCTGGGTCCACGGCCACATCCCAGTTTTTTTGTGATTTGCCAAGTAAGTCGCTTTGTCAGGCCTGTTGGGCTGCAAATCTATCAAGACGAGGAGAGCTTCATTCGACTGGCCGAGAAAATGGCCTATCAGTAATGAGAAATGGGATGTACATTTTTAAAACACATCAAACCGGCAATTAGTTTCAAATTTCTTTTCTTCATTTCGAGATTTTAAATTGCATTGATTTTTATGTGTGGACAATTTGTTGGATTTTATATTGATATATATATTTATTTTTAAGCTCAGTTTGAAACATGACTTGAAATTTCGGGATTAAAAATAGTTCGACCGCACCGAAATATGCAAAATTTCGTATAATTTTTTAACCATGGCCACAATATGGGCTGTAATGCTAACAAAAAGAATACGGGCTCCAAAAATACCTTAAGAATTAGCAAATGGGCTGTAAATTATTAGAAATAATGGCAGATGGGATGTAGGCTATTTTCCACAGATTTGAGGCTTTCCTAAAAAAAAGGTTGACGCACAAGCACTGACTGCTGGATTTCCATCCAACAGCCGTCGTGCTTATTCAATCTCCGCTCTTCCTACTCCAGCCGCTCAAACAAGCGCCGGCGGGACTGCCTGCTCCCTCCTCCCCGCGGCCAGCTCTGCTGCCGCGCAGGCCTCACCGCCCCACCGTACTCCCATCGCTGGCCTAGCCATCCCTGTACTCACCCACACCTGCTGTTATTCTCCGGCGACGGCAGACGAACCAGTAAACCCTCGTACAGTCGTACTCCCCTCCATGTGGGAAACAACTGCCGAGTCTTCCCTGGCACCGTGTCGTTCCCTTCCTAGGCCTCGCCGTCGTCCACCGCCCTGGTGCTCTTGGCGCGGCCTGGTCAACATGGTGAATTATCGACATACATCTGAAGTGGACTGTGCGTGGAGAGGCTGACAACTGGGTCCACGGCCGCACGCAAGGAAACACCTCCTTATTACGCGCAAAATAATGATTCCTCCACCTGACATCTGGGACCCACCGAAAGGCCCTCTATATTTTCTGAAAAAAACGTTACCGCCGCTGACACCTCGGACCCACTAGCTATATCTTCGCACGCAAGGAAGTGCCTCCTTATTACGCACAAAAAAAATGAATACTCCCCCTGCTAGCTGGGACCCAGTATAGTGGGAGGCTGACTTGTGGGCCTACTAAGTTCACGGGGATGGAGGGCTTTGTCAACTTAGTCAATATGCACGATTCTAGCTCCATTGACCGTATGATGTCCATCCAACGGCCATAGTGCTTCTTCAACCTCTGGTCTTCTTGCTCCAGCCACCCAAATCAGCACCGGTCGTGCCTCGTGCTCCTGCCTCTCGTGGCTGGCTGGGATGCCGTGGAGTCCTCACCGCTCCTACTACTCCCACCACTAGCCAGGCCATCCCTCTACTCATCACACCCCCTGTTATTCTGCAGTGACATCAACCTCACACTGCAGCCGAACCAGTGAACCCTCATACTCCTCTCCGCGCGGGTTTCCACTGTCGCGTCTTCCCTGGCTCCGCGTCGTCCCCTTCCTAGGCCTCGCCGTCGTCCACCGCCCTGGTGCTCTCGACGCGGCATGGTCAACGTGGTCAAGGAACGGCTTCCATCAGACGTGGACTATAGGTGGAGAGGCTGACAGCTGGGTCCACGGCCGCAGCAAGGAAGTGCCTCCTTATTACACGCAAAATAATTATTCCTCCACCTGACAGCGGGGACCCACCGGACGGGCCACGTATTTCGCGAAAAAAATGTTTCCCCCTGACTGCTGGGACCCAGTAGCTACATCTTCGCACGCAAGGAAGTGTGTCCGGGCAAAAAAAACGATTTGCCCCCCTGACTGTTGGGACCCACCAGCTACATCTTCGCACACAAGGAAGTGCCTGACAGTCGGGACCCACCTGGTTGAAGCGTACATAGCGTTGTCATTCTGGTTGCGAATGTGTACGTACATACTGGTTAATGTAGAGGCGCGCACATAGCATGTACACGTACGTACAATGGCCAGTGTGCAAGAAAGAAAATACGGCCGCGTACATACATACGGGCAGGGTCTCAAATGCCTACTTGCGCATACGTACGGCCATGTCTCGTGTACATGGCTGGGTCGGAACGGAGAAACAGCATCGTTGTCGTGTTCATGGGGAGCCAACCGGTTGGGTCGGAACGGAATGCGTCGTCGTGTTCAATGGGAGGGCTTGGACGGAACAACCGATGGAAATGAGGCCTGGCGTACCGCAAAACAGAGGAAACGGCCTTGTGTTCGACCGACCACGGTCGAAACGGGATCCTGTTCATTGGGAGGGGTCTGGCGTACCGCAAAATGGAGGAAACAGACCTCCCACGGTCGAAACGGGGGTCCTGTTGATCGGGGGGGAGGGGTGTTGCGTACCGCAAAACGGAGGAAACGGACTTGTGTCGGAGCGCTACGGTCGAAACGGTGGTCCTGTTCATCAGGAGGGGTGTGGCGTACCGCAAAACGGGACTCCACGAGATACTGTTCATCTCCACCGTCGACCCCATCTAGCCTCCACAGGCTACTGTTCATCCACCGTCCACCTCCTCTAGCCTCCACCTGCGACTATTCATCCACGGGCTCCTGTTCATCCAGCCTCCACCGCGCGCTACTTCACCGGCTACTGTTCAACCAGCCCTCTCCATGGTCTCCTGTTCAACCACCCCTCCACGGGCTACTGTTCATCCAGCCCTCCACCGTCTACTGTTCAGCCAGCCCTCCATGGGGTGGTCATGTTCATCCTACCCTCCACGGGGTCCTGTTCATCCAGCCCCAACCAGCTCGATCGATCGGGGTCTTGTTCATCCAGAGGCAACACCACTGGGTCCTGTTCATCCACCCCCACCGGGAACTGTTCATCCAAACCCCCCCAGCAACGCTCACTATTCATCTAGAGGCAGCATCGATCGGCTTCAGTTAGCAGCAGTAGCGAAGGGATTGCTCGATCGGGTTCAGTTAACAGCCATCGATCGATAGCTCGGGTTCAGTAACGTGTAGCCTGCAGTGCAATCGCTCGGGTTCAGTTAGAGCCCAACGCCTTTCTCGGGTTCAGTTAGAGCCCAATGCCTCGCGTGCATGTACGAGAGAAAAGCGCATCGCTCGGCCCCGACCACCCACTGTAACCGGGAACACCCCGATATTTTCCTCGCCCTCGCTTCTACCACGGTTTTTTCCGTCATGGACGGCCCAAAGAATGTCATGCAGCTGCGTCTCCGGCCCTCCCAGGACGAAAAGCCCATTTTCTGTCATGATTTTTTGTCATAGAAGTAGGAGCCCGCCACATCTATGATGCTACCGGGTTTTGTCACAATTATCGTCATAGAAGTGTCATAAGTATGACATAATTTTTTTCGTTCGGCCCAAACTGTCACGGATGTGTCTTTTTTGTAGTGAGGAGTGGTTAGCTGCGTCTGAATCTGCCTTAGAACAGATATCTTCCTCTAGATTACAATCTGGAGAGGGGGGAGGGTTTGCCATTGAACCTACCATGGAGCGATGTCTGCATGACATTGTATTGCCGTGCAAAACTCTTATCTTTTTCTCTAAATGTTCAGCATTACTGTGTACAATATCTGACATGCATACAAGAAAATATAGTGAGATTATGTAAGGAGAGCATGCATAAATCTAGAGTAATGGTAACAACCAGTGGATGGATCCAACAATAATGATAGCAGACTGATGATTGCTTTAATTTAATAAAAAATAGATGAAGATTGCTTTACTTTTTGTTTCCCACCCAAGATGAACAACATAGGCATACCCTAGGTGAACCAAATATTAGACAGAGATACTATTCATTGCTGCCTCAATATGTGCCCCACAACTAATTTAGAACTCAAGTTTGAACATCAATTTGGACCTGACTTGGAGTCTAAGAGGTGAACAGGACAATAAAGTAGCAGGTAATATTAAGCAATGCATAACGTAAGAAGAAACAAAAGAGTGCGACCTCTCTTGTGGACCCGTGTACTCCTCTGGTTCATCTGCTGAGTCGATGATGGTGATGCCTTTGCAGTGGGTGCGGCGGCAGGGAAGGAGATCTGAGGCGGCGAAAGACGGTCA
Organism: Triticum urartu; assembly: GCF_056163025.1. Taxonomy (NCBI): domain Eukaryota; kingdom Viridiplantae; phylum Streptophyta; class Magnoliopsida; order Poales; family Poaceae; genus Triticum; species Triticum urartu. The sequence continues at coordinate 77,649,300 of NC_141873.1, read as the reverse complement.
GGAGTCGTGATGTCTGGTTTGGTGGTTGCTTTTGTCGATGGAGCAGCTCAGGTGAGATGGTCGACATCGTGGTAGGAGCAGGACAAACCACACAAGGTTTTCTTCGACACCTACCTGTAACTGAAGTAATTCTGAAAGGGCTCATTTGGCTTGCATGATTCTAAAAACGCAGGGATAGGAGGAAAAACACTGGAATAGGATAGGAATGCACATGGGAAACTGAGCATTTGTGAACACAGGATTTTTGTCAACTTGGGTGTTTGGTTCACAGGAAAAGGAGGAGCAGAGGAATGCAAAGAAACATGGCCAAAATAATGTGAAACCATATGAAAGCGTGTACAGTTAGAATGTTATTCTGCCACTAATGCACTTGGTCTTGTTTTCATGCATAGGATTTTGAAAAGTAGGTCCAGGTGGATGTTTTGCTCCATTTCTTTCAACAAAATGCATGAATAATTGAATAGTAGAGTGCCATAGGAAAAATATCCTATTTCTATGTTTTCCCGTTGAACAGCAATAGCCCTAATGGATCGACATGAATGTAGAGTAATAAGTGATGCGACAAGTGTACAACCTCTTTGCCATAGCCGTGTTGTCCTCAGCATCATTGGGTTGTTCGCTGAAGAAGTTGAGGCAGAGGTGGCTGTCGGAGGTGTGGAGGAAGATCTGAGGAATCTGTAGACGGTGTCCAGGGCACTGCTTTGTTGTGATGGATCGTTCCGTCCTAGGAGCAGCTCCGGTGAGCCGTAAGACGTCAAGGCTGAAGCAGCACAAGACAGACATCGTTAATCTCAAGTGGGATTCTAATAGCATCTCCAATAGATGATGTGAACTGCATTACCAAAAAGTGATAGATGTAAAAATTTACATCACCAAAAACCACCTGACTACAACATATGAGGTAAAAACTGTTGACTCTGAACTTAACTATCGAAACTGAAATTTACTGTGGAATCTGAATGTTACTGTCGAAACTGAACGCAATGGTAGCAGAGAGACACTTCACAGGGGATAGTTTAGGGAGGTCCTGCGGTTCATCTTCAACCTGCACCCCCCTGAGCTGCCAGCCACCACCGGCCGAACCCCTCGCCGCCTCGCCGCCCCGAAACAACTCCCCACCGTCGCCTCGCCGACCCGAAACAACTCCCCACCGCCGGTCCGCCGTCGCCTCGCCGCCCCGAAACAACTCCCCACCGCCGGTCCGCCGCCGCCTCGCCGCCCCGAAACAACTCCCCACCGCGGTCCGCCGCCGCCCCAGCCAGCCCTCTACCCCCCCTCGCGCCAAGCTTTTTCTCCAGTGATCCCCACGCCACAGCCCCACCACCATGCCCACCACCGCCGGCGAGCAGCACCCCACCCAGAACCCTAAGATAGATAGTGGGGTACCTCTCCGGCAAGCTCCTCTCCCCGCCGTGGGTGGTTCTTCCTTAACTCCGGTGAGACCCACCACCCCCTAAAAATCGACTGACCCAAAAGTCGATTCAGTCGACTGAAGTGTAGCTAAATCAGAGCAGAGCAGCAGCACGAGCGAGGGGGAGAGTAGCAACGCGAGCGAGTGAGCGAGAGCCCGGGCAGTAGCAGCAGCAGCGCGAGCGAGAGCCAGAGCAGCAGCAGCAGCGCGAGCGACAGCCGGAGTAGTAGCAGCAGATTCGACTAGTATGGATGCCGCCGCCGAAGGGGCCTCGCACTAGGGAGAGCCACCGTGGAGATGTCGCCCGCGCCGCCGGCTTCGAGGTAGCCGTTCCATGGGGGTGCGGGATGGAGCACCGTCGGCATCGGGAGGTTGAGTTAAGGAGAAGGTACAATGCGATGAGTGTACAACCTCTTTGGTGGTGCCGAGTAGGCCTCGGCTTCGTTTGAGGAGTCGGTGAGGATGATGCAGTTCTGGTGGAGCAGGTTAAGGCGGCGCTGTGGGGATGGAGCAGCCGCGATAGACGAGGCGATCATCGGAGAAGCTCCTTGGAGGTGGAGGACGGGGCGGCTGAACCGACGGGACAACGGGATGGACAACGGATCCTCATTCAGGGAGGCGGATGAGGGACGTCGAGATATTGCGGTGGACGACGCCATCGGGGAAGAGGCTCCAGCTGGGCAGTGGTGAGGTGACGGACGGAGGAGGGTGGGGGTTCGTGGCTGGAGCAGAGAGGTTATGGCGGCCTGAGATTTCGAATGGCGAAAAGGAGGCGATGGGAGGGGGAACCATGACCTAGGGACGCGCTTGTCCAAAATGTAGGGTGTGTTACAAAAGTACCCCCACCGATTTGAACTAGCGTCCCTTTCGGTGCAGGGTTAGAAGGGGGATTCCGCGTGTCGGGATTTGGCAGCTGGAGGGAGTTTTCGCGCGCGTTGTAATTTCAGGATCGCAAGGCGCGGGTTGTGAAGGCGCTAGTTTTGGGAGCACGATATCATAATTTTTGGGATATGCTACCTCTTGAGCACTGTGTTGGATTTCCTTGAAGAGGAAAGGATGATGCAGCAAAGTAGCGTAAGTATTTCCCTCAGTTTTTGAGAACCAAGGTATCAATCCAGTAGGAGGCTACGCGCGAGTCCCTCGTACCTGCACAAAACAAATAACTCCTCGCAACCAACGCGATAAGGGGTTGTCAATCCCTTCACGGTCACCTACGAGAGTGAGATCTGATAGATATGATAGAATAATATTTTTGGTATTTTTTTTTGATAAAGATGCAAAGTAAAATAAAAGCAAAGGAAATAACTAAGTATTGGAAGATTAATATGATGAAGATAGACCCTGGGGCCATAGGTTTCACTAGTGGCTTCTCTCAAGAGCATAAGTATTTTATGGTGGGTGAATGAATTACTGTTGAGCAATTGACAGAATTGAGCATAGTTATGAGAATATCTAGGTATGATCATGTATATAGGCATCATGTCCGAGACAAGTAGACCAACTCCTGCCTGCATCTACTACTATTAATCCACTCATCGACCGCTATCCAGCATGCATCTAGAGTATTAAGTTCATGAAAACAGAGTAACGCCTTAAGCAAGATGACATGATGTAGAGGGATAAATTCATGCAATATGATAAAACCCCATTTTGTTCCTCGATGGCAAAAATATAATACATGGCTTGCTGCCCCTACTGTCACTGGGAAAGGACACCGCAAGATTGAACCCAAAGCTAAGCACTTCTCCCATTGCAAGAAAGATCAATCTAGTAGGCCAAACCAAACTGATAATTCAAAGAGACTTGCAAAGATAACCAATCATACATAAAAGAATTCAGAGAAGATTCAAATATTGTTCATAGATAATCTTGATCATAAACCCACAATTCATCGATCTCAACAAACACACCGCAAAAATAAGATTACATCGAATAGATCTCCACAAGAGAGGGGGGGAACATTGTATTGAGATCCAAAAAGAGAGAAGAAGCCATCTAGCTAATAACTATGGACCCGAAGGTCTGAGGTAAACTACTCACACTTCATCGGAGAGGCTATGGTGTTAATGTAGAAGCCCTCCGTGATGGATGCCCCCTCCGGCGGAGCTCCGGAACAGGCCCCAAGATGGGATCTCATGGATACAGAAGGTTGCGGCGGTGGAATTAGGGTTTTGGCTCCGTATCTGATCGTTTGGGAGTATGTAGGTATATATAGGAGGAAGGAGTACGTCGGTGGAGCAATAGGGGGCCCACGAGGGTGGAGGGCGCGCCTGGGGGGGGGGGGGGTAGGCGCGCCCCCTTCCTCGTGGCCGCCTCCTTTATTTCTTGACGTAGGGTCCAAGTCTCCTGGATCATGTTCGGTGAGAAAATCACGTTCCCGAAGGTTTCATTCCGTTTGGACTCCGTTTGATATTCCTTTTCTTTGAAACCCTAAAATAGGCAAAAAAACAGCAATTCTGGGCTGGGTCTCCGGTTAATTGGTTAGTCCCCAAAATAATATAAAAGTGGATAATAAAGCCTAGTAATGTCCAAAACAGTAGATAATATAGCATGGAGCAATCAAAAATTATAGATATGTTGGAGACGTATAAAGCAACTCCAAGCTTAATTCCTGCTCGTCCTCGAGTAGGTAAATGATAAAAAAGATAAATTTTTATGCGGAGTGCTACTAGGCATAATTTCAATGTAATTCTTCTTAATTGTGGTATGAATATTCAGATCCGAAAGATTCTGGATAAAAGTTCATATTGACATAAAGAAAATAATACTTCAAGCATACTAACTGAGAAATTATGTCTTCTCAAAATAACATGGCCAAAGAAAGTTCATCCCTACCAAATCATATAGTTTAGTCATGCTCCATTTTCGTCACACAAGAATGCTCTCATCATGCACAACCCTGATGACAAGCCAAGCAATTGTTTCATACTTTAGTAATCTCAAACCTATAAACTTTCACGCAATATATGAGCGCGAGCCATGGACATAGCACTATGGGTGGAATAGAATATGACGATGGTGGTTATGTGGAGAAGACAAAAAAGGAGAAAGTCTCACATCAACGAGGCTAATCAATGGGCTATGGAGATGCCCATCGATTGATGTTAATGCAAGGAGTAGGGATTGCCATGCAACGGATGCACTAGAGCTATAAATGTATGAAAGCTCAACAAAAGAAACTAAGTGGGTGTGCTTCCAACTTGCTTGCTCACGAAGACCTAGGGCACTTGAGGAGGCCCATTGTTGGAATATACAAGACAATTTCTATAATGAAAAATTCCCACTAGTATATGAGAGTGACAAAATAAAAGAATCTCTATCATGAAGATTATGGTGCTACTTCGAAGCACAAGTGTGGCAAAGGATAGTAGCATTGTCCCTTCTCTCTTTCTCTCTCTCTCTCTCTATTTTGGGCCTTCTCTTTTTTATGGCCTTTCTCTTCTTTTTTTTCTTCTTTTTTATTTCCTCACTTGGGACAATGCTCTAAAAATGATGATCATCACACTTCTATTTATTCACAACTCAATGATTACAACTCGATGCTAGAACAAAAGATGACTCTATATGAATGCCTCCGGTGGTGTACCAGGATATGCAATGAACCAAGAGTGACATGTATGAAAGAATTATGAACAGTGGCTTTGCCACAAATACTATGTCAACTACATGATCATGCTAAGCAATATGACAATGATGAATGTGTCATGATAAACGGAATGATGGAAAGTTGCATGGCAATATTATCTCGGAATGGCTATGGAAATGCCATAATAGGTAGGTATGGTGGCTGTTTTGAGGAAGATATAAGGAGGTTTATGTGTGAAAGAGCGTATCATATCACGGGGTTTGGATGCATCGGCGAAGTTTGCACCAACTCTCAAGTGAGAAAGGGCAATGCACGGTGCCGAAGAGGCTAGCAATGATGGAAGGGTGAGAGTGCGTATAATCCATGGACTCAACATTAGTCATAAAGAACTCACATACTTATTGCAAAAATCTACAAGTCATCAAAAACCAAGCACTACGCGCATGCTCCTAGGGGGATAGATTGGTAGGAAAAGACCATCGCTCGTCCCCGACCGCCACTCATAAGGAGGACAATCAAAGAACACCTCATGTTTCAAATCTGTTACATAACGTTTACCATACGCGCATGCTATGGGACTTGCAAACTTCAACACAAGCATTTCTCAAATTCACAACTACTCAACTAGCACGACTTTGGTATTATTACCTCCATATCTCAAAACAATCATCAAGCATCAAACTTATCTTAGTATTCAAAACACTCATAAGATTTTTTTACTAATCTTGAATACCTAGCATATTAGGATTATTTAAGGAAATTACCATGATATTTAAGACTCTCAAAATAATCTAAGTGAAGCATGAGAGATCAATAGTTTCTATAAAATAAATCCACCACCGTGCTCTAAAAGATACTCCCTCCATAAAGAAATATAAGAGCATTTAGATAACTAAAATAGTGATCTAAACACTCTTATATTTGTTTACAAAGGGAGTATAAGTGAAGTACTATAGCAAAACTATATAACTCAAATGATATAAGCGAAGCACATAGAGTATTCTAACAAATTCCAAATCATGTATGGCTCTCTCAAAAGGTGTGTACAGCAAGGATGATTGTGGTAAACTAAAAATCAAAGACTAAATCATACAAGACGCTCCAAGCAAAACAAATATCATGTGGTGAATAAAAATATAGCTCCAAGTAAAGTTACCGATAGAAGTAGACGAAAGAGGGGATGCCTTCCGGGGCATCCCCAAGCTTTGGCTTTTAGGTGTCCTTAGATTATCTTGGGGGTGCCATGGGATCCCCAAGCTTAGGCTCTTGCCACTCCTTGTTCCATAATCCATCAAATCTTTACCCAAAACTTGAAAACTTCACAACACAAAACTTAAAGTAAAAAATCTCGTGAGCTCCGTTAGCGAAAGAAAACAAAAGACCACTTCAAGGTACTGTAATGAACTCATTATTTATTTATATTGGTGTTAAACCTACTGTATTACAACTTATATATGGTTTATAAACTAATTTACTAGCCATAGATTCATCAAAATGAGCAAACAACACACGAAAAACAGAATCTGTCAAAAACAGAACAGTCTGTAGTAATCTGTAGCTAGCGCAAGATCTTGAACCCCAAAAATTCTAAAATAAATATCTGGACGTGAGTAATTTATCTATTAATAATCTTAAAAAATAATTAACTAAATATCACTTTCCTAATAAAAATGGCAGCAGTTCTCGTGAGCGCTAAAGTTTCTGTTTTTTACAGCAAGATATCAAGACTTTCCCCAAGTCTTCCCAACGGTTCTACTTGGCACAAACACTAATTAAACACAACAAAACAAAACCAAAACAGAGGCTAGGTAAATTATTTATTACTAAACAGGAGCAAAAAGCGAGGAATAAAAATAAAATTGGGTTGCCTCCCAACAAGTGCTATCGTTTAACGCCCCTAGCTAGGCATAAAAAGCAAGGATAGATCTAGGTATTGCCATCTTTGGTAGGAAATTCTTCATTGAGGCATCTACCATCCTCAGGAATTTCTTTATTTTTATTAATTATCAAACTTTTAGGCACAAGATCGAAAAATTCATTTGTAAGAAATGGTTCCTTAATGAAAGCAAAAAGATTGGGATGAATACTTATAGATTTGAGATCCGCAGTTTCCTTACTAGAAGATTCACCCTTATTTTTAGGAACATACATAAGCTTGGCAATTTTAGTGGGAGGACTTGGAGTATTTTTTACGGAAGAAAAAGCGGTTCCCAAGTTGGTAATAATACCCTCAAGTTTATCGATTCTAGTGGAATCCTGATTTATTTTCTCATTAACTATAGGTTCCTTTTCTTTAATATTTCTTAAGGTGACTCCTACTTTAGATCCATATTGAGTGATTTGATTGTGGATATTTTTATCCAAATATTCAATTAACTCTACAGTAGCAACCTTATTCTCAATAATTTCGAGCCTTTGCATTACATGCTCCAAAGTTAATACAGTTCCATTAACCAAAAGAGGGGGTGAGCCAAACAAATCTATCATAGCATTATAAGAATCAAAAGTACGGCTACCTAAGAAATTCCCCCCATTAATGGTATCAAGGATATATCTATACCAAGGAGTAGCGCCTACATAAAAATTGCGAAGAAGAACGGAAGTAGATTGCTTCCTGGTAGATCTATTTTGAGCATTGCAAATTCTATACCAAGCGTCTTTTAGATTTTCTCCCTCCCTTTTCTTAAAATTTAGAACTTCATTCTCGGGAGACAACAGAGAAGATAAGGGACTAGTCATAACGATAAGCAAATGGAAAAGCAGCGAACGGAAAAGAGAGGGAGGATAGAGAGAGAGGGCGAATAAAACAGCAACGGTGAAGTGAGGGAGAGGAAAACGAGAGGCAAATGGCAAATAATGTAATGCGGGAGATAAGGGTTGTGATGGGTACTTGGTATGTTGACTTTTGCGTAGACTCCTCGGCAACGGCACCAGAAATTCTTCTTGCTACCTCTTGAGCACTGCGTTGGATTTCCTTGAAGAGGAAAGGATGATGCAACAAAGTAGCGTAAGTATTTCCCTCAGTTTTTGAGAACCAAGGTATCAATCTAGTAGGAGGATACGCGCGAATCCCTCGTACCTGCACAAAACAAATAACTCCTCGCAACCAACGCGATAAGGGGTTGTTAATCCCTTCACGGTCACTTACGAGAGTGAGATCTGATAGATATGATAGAATAATATTTTTGGTATTTTTGTGATAAAGATGCAAAGTAAAATAAAAGCAAAGGAAATAACTAAGTATTGGAAGATTAATATGATGAAGATAGACCCCGGGAGATAGGTTTCACTAGTGGCTTCTCTCAAGAGCATAAGTATTTTATGGTGGGTGAACGAATTACTGTTGAGCAATTGACAGAATTGAGCATAGTTATGAGAATAGCTAGGTATGATCATGTATATAGGCATCATGTCCAAGACAAGTAGACCGACTCCTGTCTGCATCTACTACTATGACTCCACTCATCGTCCGCTATCCAGCATGCATCTAGATTATTAAGTTCATGAAAACAGAGTAACGCCTTAATCAAGATGACATGATGTAGTGGGATAAATTCATGCAATATGATAAAAACCCCATCTTGTTATCCTCTATGGCAACAATACAATACGTGCCTTCCTGTCCCTACTGTCACTGGGAAAGGACACTGCAAGATTGAACCCAAAGCTAAGCACTTCTCCCATTGCAAGAAATATCAATCTAGTAGGCCAAACCAAACTGATAATTCAAAGAGACTTGCAAAGATAACCAATCATACATAAAAGAATTCAGAGAAGATTCAAATATTGTTCATAGATAATCTTGATCATAAACCCACAATTCATCGGTCTCAACAAACACACCGCAAAAATAAGATTACATCGAATAGATCTCCACAATAGAGGGGGAGAACATTGTATTGAGATCTAAAAAGAGAGAAGAAGCCATCTAGCTAATAACTATAGACCCGAAGGTCTGAGGTGAACTACTCACACTTCATCGGAGAGGCTATGGTGTTGATGTAGAAGCCCTCCGTGATGGATGCCCCCTCCGGTGGAGCTCCGAAACAGGCCCCAAGATGGGATCTCGTGGATACAGAAGGTTGCGGCGGTGGAATTAGGGTTTTGGCTCCGTATCTGATCGTTTGGGGGTACGGAGGTATATATAGGAGGAAGGAGTACGTCGGTGGAGCAACAGGGGGCCCACGAGGGTGGAGGGCATGCCTGGGGGGGGATAGGCGTGCCCCCTACCTCGTGGCATCCTCTTGACATAGGGTCCAAGTCTCCAGGATCATGTTCAGTGAGAAAATCATGTTCCCGAAGGTTTCATTCCGTTTGGACTCTGTTTGATATTCCTTTTCTTCAAAACCCTAAAATAGCCAAAAAAACAGCAATTCTGGGCTGGTCCTCCGGTTAATAGGTTAGTCCCAAAAATAATATAAAAGTGGATAATAAAGCCCAATAATGTCCAAAACAGTAGATAATATAGCATGGAACAATCAAAAATTATAGATACGTTGGAGACGTATCAGGATATAACAAGGCGCGGGTTAGGGACAAGCCTAACGTGTAATATTGTACTTGTACGTACCAAATCAATCCGCACTTCCCTCAACGAAAAAAATTAAAAAATAAAACTATTCACACCACACAAAGAGAGAGTCTTGTCCTGTTTTACTATGCAAATGCTATTCAAAGCTACACAAAGAGAGTGTATAAATCCATGTTATGTCCAATTAAATTTTTTCGCTGGCTGTATAATGCATGTAACCTACTCATACCAACATTTTAGTGCATTCCAAATGTTTATACTACCGCTGGAATTCGAACTGAATTTGAATTCGTTTCTCTATTTCAATTAGAATCTACAATCATGATTGTTGCCAACTTCAACCATCATTCTTGTATTACCTTAACAACACACCACATGATTACTATAGAGATAGATATGAACTATGTGTACTATATGAACTCGAATTCAATCTTTTGAATACACTTGATGATGATTCCAAATAATAGTACATTCTATGTACTAACTATATATTCATAATCTAAACCATGTTCCATACGTACACCGTGTTTATCACACAAAGTATAGTGCCCCGCCCCCTACATTATGACAAGTATTTAGCCCTGAGCTGCAAAAGCCACACATTAGCCTAAATTATAATCAATGTTCTACATTAAGATATCTTCTTCAAGTATCCATATCCACTTTTTTATAATGAATTATGATCTATGTTCGTCTTTAACACCTTCAGGGTCCTCTTCACTTTGTAGCTAGCTAGCGCTAATTTTCTATCGTGCATCCACACGCCCGCCCACTCTCACACTCCCTCAGTGTGCCCTCCATCACGCATGTTCGTTATTTCTCTTTAGGTCGTTCACCTGCGGTGTGTGTAGGCCCCCCGACTCCTTTCCGGCACACACTGGTTGATATACCTCTCTAGCCAAGTGTGCCTACCACGAACACATACTTCCCCTCTTCTCTTCTCACCGTCCATGCCCCCTATGTACAATACGGTTCCACGCAGGTGCACACTCCCGCCCCTCTTTTCATCGATCTCATAGTTGCACACTCCTCCCCCTCGACATAGTAGGCCTGTCGCACCACCTCCTAGCCGCACCCCTCTCCCCCTGTATGTCTCTCCGGACCTTATTTGCTTATAACACATGCTTGCATGTATACATACTGATCTCCCTACATATAGCTAGGTCGACTATAATTCTTTTCCCCATGCATCGATAGACTTTCCTCACTAGTTATGTCTCTCCCGTTCTCGGACACACGACAGTTGATCTTCCTATGTAGTTACGTATGCTTGCCACAACCATATCGTCTCCCCTCATAATCCTTGCATACCTCCCGACCCGTCTCTCACACGCACGTGCATGGACAGACAGACATCCCCGTCCTCTCTTATTGATATTGCACTCGTACCCTCCGTTATTCTAGCAGGCCTCTCCTACCATTTGTGAGGCGCCACTCCACCACCAACCCTCCGGCACTCTACCTTTGTCTTTCTCCCAACCTTATTCCTCCGCTACACATATCCATGGATGCCGATCGATCTCCCTCTATACATATCTAGGTCTCTATCCTTCTCCACACATATACTAGTCGATCTACCTCTCTATAGTTAGGTCTCTACCCCCTCCCCCCCACCGATAGTCGAACGTTGTAGGTAGGTATCCATGCCATAGAGAAAAACTGCACCTCTACCCTCTCAAATTCTAGTAGGCCAGCCGCCCTTTATCTTTGACATGGGCAAACACAAATACGATGGCACTCTTTATCGATCGCGCAGCCACACACTTCATCCCTGTTTTTGATTCTATGGATATCTCACGCCGATGATCCCTCCACTCTCTTCTCGTGGATCACTCCCTCTATATATGATATATCCATGACTCTGTTCCACAAACATTGCATATGTTATGTTTTTCTATTTGAGAAATCATTGACACATTTCCTCGGTTTCGCACAAATCATCTCTCTCACACCCACCCACATACGTACCTGCACCTAAAGAAGAGGTGCACGCAGGACACATGTACTCACGTCTTGTTCTCGGCCACACCCGCGCGGGTACACGGTGGAGTTCGTTTTTGTATGAAAAGGCAGCCCACGTGATAATTTGACGCGTGTAGCGGTTGTTTACTCGAAGGAGGGTCGGGTACCACGCCTAGACAGAACAAAGTTCGACTTAACGCATTTGTATTAAATAAAGTTATATATTCCTCCTCAATGGCACATAGTACAGAATATAAAACGATTTCCATAGGGAAAATGGAAAAATCCGCTCCACTATATACAACGGAGCCTGCCTGCCGGGGTTTGTCTCTTGTCACACCATCTCACACAAGGCGGCGGTGGCCTCTCTCTCACACCGTTGTTAAGTGATCCGGCCACATCCCGTCCACTAGCGAAAAGGGAGGATGTGCATCATTTCTCCGTTCGACGGCGTTGAGGCAGCATGTCTCGATCTGTGGTACCTGTCGTTCTCTCTGACCAAGCTCTGGTGCGGTAGGGCCTTCGCCACTTTCTCGCTGCCACAGTATGGGCAGATCCCTGCCGCCGGGGCCCTCCTAGTAACATCCTGATGACCCTCAGGCACAACTTCCTCCGGCCTTGCTCCACTGCCCATCTTCCCATGTTGCTGCATGTGGATCTTCTTTAGTTGTTTGCTTAAAACGTATCTCGTCCAGCGTACTTTCCATCTGACAATCTCGTCCTCAAACCATTTTTGATAAACCACCATGCTGCTATCTTTCCCTTATTACATGGAATATGCTTATTTTTTCTCGGCGTATGTGTCTTCAACTCGTGTTATTCACCAGTAATTGTTTCCTTTCTACCTCTTTTTTGCAAATAGGGCTAGCCATTTCACCTCGTTGCTATTGCGACCTTTTGGTGAACTGCACAAATCACTTTTTTTCTTAAGAGTGTTTTGTGCAGTTCTGCCAAAATGTCACACGGGCAACGTTTTTACATTTCTGTGGGACTACAGAAAGGGAGATTGGTTTTGCTATCCTCCTCATCTAACTCCTGCCTAATCTTCTCCAACAAGTAGTTAGTACTAAAGAGAGATCGCAGAGGTGAGCGGCTTCTATTTGTGTGTGTTATGTTTCATCATCTAGTTCCACTATTAATTTAATCACACTGACTGATATCTTTTCAAACAGGGATGGCCAGCTCGATTTTAGTGGAGCTGCACAAAATGATCGGATTGTGGTGTCCTCCATACACTTCCTTTTTGGCTACAACGCTGGGTGAAACTTGCTGCCAAGCAATGAACACTGTGCCTATGAACAACATCAATCAATTATATATTTTCTTTATCTGTACACCTTCTCACAACTTTGTCTTCAGTTGTGATGTGAATATTGGCGCTGATCTGTGAACCATTGAGATGCATTAGCAGCCATTGTAGTTTCATTCGTATTTGATGGAATGTTGTAACAAGATAATCTTGAGGCAAGAGGACACATGAATCCTAAGTTGAAACCCTTTTTTTCCTGCGGGAACCAAAGTTGAAACCTTCATATCATCACAGTACAATTTCATTAAAATTATGCGTACATATAAACAAATCCTGAAGGATTGATAGCAATGCCAGAAACAATTCAACTTCGTTTCTCCAACATGTGGGACATCCTTCATTCGGCTCCACCTGTCGTGCATCAATATTGAGTGCACAACTGCAGGGAAAGATTCACCCTGGTCATTGCGCCGCATTAGTAATGACTAGTGAGTAGTCAAATCACAGAGCCCCACCTTCGCCACAGTAAGTTGCTCGGATGAAGCAACCATCATTTCTTTGTTCCTTGAATTCGCTGGTACTCCCATATTCCCAGAGTAATAAGTTGCTCGGGCGAAGCAACCATCACTTCACCTTTCCCACAGTAAGTACCTCCTTGGGCCCACTAAAAAACCACTTTTCTCTCTCCATCAAGTGCATTTATTGTCAATCTGACCCTATCACCGAAACACCTCTTTGGCTACAGTTAGTTCAGGGTCATGAGTTAGTCTAACCTCTAGCTAAGTTAGAGTATCCAAACAGGAGCAGTATAGGACATGCAAGTTGATCAAAGCATACAGTCAAATTCGTATGTGAAAGGATCTTTTTTATTTTTGAAAACGGAACATGAAAGGATCTTCGAATGATATAATTTTCAAATTATATAAAATCTTATCAATAGTCAAAGGCATCCTCAAAGAACACATTAGGCCCTACTCCCTCCGTCTAGGTGTATAAGTCACCTTACGAAAACCAAATAATCCCAAAATACATAGGCATGATGCATTAACTCCCACCTCGTTTCTTGTTTCTTGACATATCCACCAATAAGAGATGTGGCGCATGCATGTTTTCAATGACTTAGACTACCAAACACAACATGCAATGGTTAGTTCATTGCATGCAATGCTATTAATTAGCAAATAAATAATTTCTCTCGTTTTCCCCTCTTCCTTGGTCACGGTGCACAATCTAAGATGACTTATTCACTAGACGGAGGGAGTATATAAAATCTTACCAATAGTCAAAACCAAGTGTTACTACTACACCAAACAAGTTCAAAACGAGAAACTGGACCCACTCACAGCACGACATGCCTGTCTTGTTTGGTCCGTCGGTCAAAGCGCTTCCCCTTCTTGGCATAACAATAGAGTATAGTAATTTTTTTAGAATGCTCTTGGCATGTCGCTAACATGTGATGAGTTAACCGACCTCAATAGACGGCAAACGCCAGCCCACCGCACTTTGAGAGAGACGAGAAGCGAGAAGCGATACAGGCTGGTGGATTACTAGAGCTAGGTGTCGCCGGAGGCCAAGAAATATGGTGATAGCGTGGGTTGGCCACGTATAGTATGATGTAACTACACTGGGCTGCCATGTTTCGTACTCTTCCGGTCTACTGTGGAGATGATTGGTTGATTTTATATCACTACAGAATATAAAATACTATGAGTACAGACGCTCCACCACGAGGTTCCTTGCTCCTTCTCGGTCATCGGGAATCTATGTTCTTCCACCCTCTTTTTTAACATGAGCTTTGTTCATCCTTTTGCCAACACATGAGACATCTAGCATCAAGGTGCACGTGTCATGCAAGAAAATGGAGATAAGCATTCCGTAAGTGAGTCGTGCACTACAATGGCACCTAGTACTACGTAATATTTTTCCTCCTCGATGGCACGTGAATACTTCATGTACTCAATGACGGAGCACGGGATGATAGCCATGGACTGATGGACATGGTCGGCCCTTTTTGGAGAGAGTACTGAATATGTATTAAATTTGATGTGTCCCATCAACTCGCAGAACGACGAGAAGCACACACTGAATGATGGAGCACAGGATGGTAGCCATGGACATGGTCAACCCTTTTTGGAGACTAATGCACTATTTTTTATGTGTCTGATCTACTCGCAAACGAGGAGAAGCTTTGCTTACTAGTACGTACACTATCAACTGTAGTACCATCATCATGGTTCGACTTTCGGAAGAGACGAGAGAACTTAATGTTTATTTTCTAATTAATAGCATTGCATGCAATGAACTAACCGAGGGAGTCCTGGACTAAGGGGTCCTCGGGCGTCTGGCCTGTTAGCCATGGGCTGGAATGATGGGTGGTGAAGATACGAAGACCGAAGACTGTACCCGTGTCCGGATGGGACTCTCCTTTGCGTGGAAGGCAAGCTTGGCGTCGAATATGTAGATTCCTTTCTTTGTAACTGACCTTATGTAACCCTAGACCCTCCCGATGTCTATATAAACTGGAGGACTTAGTCCGGATAGGATACTCATTATCATAGCCATACAAGCTAGACCTCTAGGGTTTAGCCATTACGATCCCGAGGTAGATCAACTCTTGTAATACTCATATTCATCAATATCAATCAAGCTGGATGTAGGGTATTACCTCCATAGAGAGGGCCCGAACCTGGGTAAACACCGTGTCCCTTGTCTACTATTACCATCGACCTTAGACGCACAGTTCGGGACCCCCTACCCGAGAACCGCCAGTTTTGACACCGACATTGGTGCTTTCATTAAGAGTTCCACTGTGCCGTCGACAACAAGATCGATGTCTCGCCTTGTTCTCAAGGATAATATCACCACCAGAGGAATGCTAGCTCCAGGCCAAACCCTCCGGGTGGGCGGCTTTACCATGACCGCCCGTTCGGTCATTAAGCCGACGATGACCTCTTGGGTCATCGAAAACCCCCTTCGTATGAACTCCGAACACTCCAAGCAGATGGATCCAGTGGAGCTTTCGTATTTAAATGAGCTCCTAGATCACATTGCCACCCTGGGGGTCGCTACAGACTATGATCGGATTGGGCTTAAACCCGATCAGAGAGAAATCAAATCTCTGCCGATCACCCACCAGATAGCGGTAGTCGAGGAGCCAGTCGATAACTCTTCCTCCATATTGAGGACAGACTATGTCCGGATCTCCGGTCTCCATGAGCCGGACACCTACCCGCGAGGTGAAGCATCCTGCCATCCGAGCATAGAATCGGACGACGGCCCTAAGAAATTACTAGACATCCCGGAGCCCGATCTGTTAAGTTCAGAAGACCTTCAGACTCCAGATCCAAAACTGGGGCAGGGTTCAGATTTAAATCCACCCACCCACCCGAATACAAGCGCTCTCATGAGCATAAAACAGAAGTCTCAGGAAACAGTCCACCACTTCTGGGCCAGATTCCTTCTTGTCAAAAACAAGATTAAAGATTGCCGCAACGAGGAAGCGATCTCAGTGTTCCGCAACAATTGCTGGGACGAAGGAATCCTCAACACCATCAACCACCATTGCATCCTACACTTCACCGACGGCAACCATCGTACAGAAGTACGGTGCAATGGAAAGCGCCTGGAAAACTCAAGCAGCTCATTGGGAATCACCGGTCCCCACTCAACCCTTCATTCAGGCGAAAAGGGCGCACCCTTGCAACACACCCGGTTCAATAGTAAAGAAATATAAGTCCAGTATGGGGCGCGGAACCGTTCTGGAAGGATGGCTCGATGGGCCATGCAAGACACGCAACACCATATAACATACCAACACATAGCCTTAGAGCATGTTGGATATTCCGGTAAGTGGCCAAGAGCGGCGAGGATATCCTCACCAAGAACAACCCAGAACAACACCCCCAGAGGACAACGATCCCAAAGTACTGACGGTCTTCGAGACATTCGCCTCCAACAATAGGTGCAAGAGAGCACTACGCAGACTCGCCGAAGTCTGTCAAATAGCAGCAATAAACCCTTGGAACGACACGGATATAACTTTTAATGCCGGTGACAAACTAAAATACAGGACAGTCCGAGCACCAGCCACCTTGGTCCTCAGTCCAATTGTGGACGACTTTCGGCTTACCAAGGTCCTTATGGACGGCGGCAACGGACTAAACCTCATCTACGAAGATACACTCCACAAAATGGAAATAGACAGGAGCCGCACTGAGCAAAGTAGCACGAACTTCCCAGGAGTTATCCCCAGTCGGGAGGCGCGGCGTGCGGGAAAAATAACACTCGACGTGGTATTCGGCACGCCGGAGAATTATTGGTCCGAAGAAATAACCTTCCAAGTGGCCTCTTTCAACAGCGGGTATCACGCCCTCTTAGGGCGAGATGCATTTACGCGCTTCCAAGCGGTACCCCATTACGGATACATGAAGCTTAAGATGCCTAGGCCCAACGGTATAATCACTCTAGCTAGTAATCCGGACATAGCACTCTGCGCCGAGAACAAAACCACATCCTTGGCCCTGGAGGCATTATCTAAAGCCCTCACGGCCGAATAATTAGCCGCGCTGCGCTCTACGGTGGATAGGGATGATGTGGTCCTAGACAAACGACCCAAATCCACCTCCTTCAAACCAGCAGAAGAAATAGTCAAATTCCAAGTCCATCCAATGGACCCCAAGAAGACAGCATGTATCGGAGAACAATTGGACCCAATGGTTGATGCCGCGCTACGAGAGTTCCCGCGCGAGAATTGGGATATATTCGCCTGGCACCCTTCTGATATGCCAGGAATCCCACGCGAGTTGGTCGAACACAACCTCAATATATTAAAGGGATATAAACCGGTCAATCAAACACTGCGGCGCTTTTCCGAACCCAAACGTCAAGCTATGGGGGAGGAGCTAGCCAAGCTAATTGAGGCCGGATTCATCGTAGAAATAAAACATCCGGACTGGCTGGCAAACCTGGTGATGGTACCAAAGAAGGACAAATCCTGGCGGTTGTGCGTCGATTTTAAAGACCTCAATAGGGCTTGCCCTAAGGATCCCTTCCCCTCCCGCATTGATCAAATCATTGATGCCACCGCAGGACACGACTCACTGTGTTTCCTGGATGCATATTCCGGATACCATCAAATCAAAATGAAGGAGTCCGATCAAGCTGTAAAAACATTCATTACCGCATATGGGCCCTTCTGCTTCAACACCATGCCCTTCGGGCTCAAGAACGCCGGCGCCACATACCAACGCATGATTCAGACATGCCTGGAGAAACAGATCGGCAAGACAGTTGAAGCTTATGTGGACGACGCCGTCATCAAAACTAGGCACATCGAAACACTAATAGACGATTTACGTCTCACCTTCGACAACCTCCGCGTGTATGACATTAAGCTCAATCCGGAAAAGTGCGTTTTCGGTATCCCCGCTGGAAAGCTGCCGGGCCTCATTGTTTCCAATAGAGGAATTGAAGCAAGTCCAGCTAAAATCCGAGCTTTGTCACAATTGGCTACGCCAATAGACCTTAAACAAGTTCAAAAACTCGCGGGTTGCGTGGCAGCTCTAAGCCGCTTCATCTCCAGATTGGGAGAAAAGGCACTGCCACTCTATCGCCTTTTACGGCAAACCAATCAATTCGAGTGGACGGACGCGGCAACAGCCGGACTGGAGGAAATAAAAACCCTTCTTGCGAGCAATCCAATCCCGGCCGCACCAAACGCCGGCGAACCGATGTTATTATATGTATCGGCAACACATCAGGTGGTGAGCGTTGTACTCGTCGTTGAGCGAGAACAGGACGGACATAAATTCCCGCTTCAGAAGCCAGTATACTACGTATCCACTGTCCTTACACCATGCAAATCCCGGTACCCCCATTATCAAAAGATAGCATACGCGGTCTTCATGGCATCCCGAAAGCTCTGTCACTACTTCCAGGAGTGTTCGATCATGGTGTCCTCCGAAGTACCACTCAATGACATTATAAATAACCGCGATGCCACGGGTCGGATTGCCAAATGGGCCATTGAGCTCCTCCCATTCGACATTACATATAAACCACGTTGATCTATTAAATCCCAAGTACTGTCTGACTTCGTCGCCGAATGGACAGAGGCCGAACTCCCTAAAGAGTATGGCACATATTCCAATTGGGTTATTTATTTCGATGGCTCCAAAATGCTGGCAGGGCTAGGAGCGGGCGTTGTTTTAACATTCCCTACTGGAGACGTCATTCAGTACGTACTCCAAATACTATATACACAGACTCCAATAACACAGACGAATACGAAGCCCTATTGCATGGTCTCCGGATGGCTGTCTCCATGGGCATAGAATGCCTAGAAGTGCGCAGGGACTCAAACCTCGCAATATCTCAAATAAATGGAGACTTCGACACCAAAGATCCGAAGATGGCAGCTTATTGTAACGCAGTCATAAAAATGTCGGCCCGGTTCGAGGGGTACGAGTTCCATCATGTGGCTCGAGAAAGTAATCAAGCGGCAGACGTTCTTGCTCGTATCGGTGCTAGGCGCGACCCCGTCCCACCCAATATTTTTCTGGAAAGGCTTTTTAACCCATCCATGCTGTGGCAGGGGGAGAACGGCAACACCAGTCCGGATCCAAACATAGCCCCAGATCCCGGAAATGCCGATGTCATCGGAGGCTCAGCCACCGAAATAACACCATCGGCACATCTCATCATGGCAGTCATTGCCCCATGGACCGAATCCTTCCTGGCCTACCTTAGCAGGAAGGAGCTTCCTGAGGACCAGAATGAGGCCCGCTGCATTGTCCGACATTCGAATGCCTACAAGGTTCATGAGGGAGAGCTCTATAAGAAAAGCGCTACCAGAGTTCTTCCACGATGTATCTCCGAGGAAGAGGGGCAGCAGGTCTTGGCTGAAATTCATGCCGGACTCGGCGGTCAACATGCCGCAGCTCGGGCCCTTGTTAGCAAGGCCTTCCATACATGGTTTTATTGGCCGACGGCCCGAGAAGATGCACAGGACCTCGTCCAGCGTTGCGTCAGATGCCAACTCTTTGCCAACCAAAGCCATATGCCCCCACTGCCTTACAAACAATCCCCATTACTTGGCCTTTTGCGGTCTGGGGACTCGATATGGTCGGACCCCTTAAAGGAGGAAGCCATAAGAGAAAGTATCTGCTGGTCATGGTAGATAAATTCACTAAATGGATAGAGGCCAAACCAGTCAAAACGTCCGAAGCGGGGCCAGTAATAGATTTCATATCCGGCATGGTACACCGTTATGGTATCCCGCACAGCATAATCACCAATAATGTCTCTAATTTCATAGCTGATGAAGTGAAAACCCGGTGTACTAATCTAGGCATTAAGCTCGATTATGCCTCTGTCTATCACCCGCAGACAAACAGTCAAGTCGAATGGGCTAATGGTCTTATTATGAGCGGCATCAAACCTAGACTAGTGCGGTCTTTGAAAGAATCAGACAAGCACTGGGTGGAGGAACTTGACTCCGTACTCTGGGGGCTGTGGACCACGCCCAACCGCACTACTGGATATACACCTTTCTTCATGGTGTACGGTGTAGAAGCAGTGTTACCCTTTTGATGACTTACCTAGAGTGCGCATGTATGAAGAGAGAGAAGCCGAGCTTGATCAGTAGGACAGCCTAGATGCCTTGGAGGAGGAGCGTGACGTCACAAAAGCCCGTTCCACATTTTATCAACAGCAGGCTCGCAGGTATCAAAGCAAAGAAGTGCGGGCCAAGACTTATAACGTTGGTGAACTCGTTCTACGCCTGCCGGAGAAGAAAAAGGACAAACTCAAGCCCAAGTGGGAGGATCCCTTCATCATTGACGAAGTTCTCACTGGAGGAGCGTACCGCATGCGTGACGCGGCAGACAATCACCTGGAGCCGAACCCCTGGAATGCGGCCAGACTACGCCGATTTTATGCCTAGCGCCAAACTCTGTGTTCATCTCCTCCCCCTGTTATTAACGTTATTTCTTCTCTCTTTTCGTTTTTTAGCCTTACGGCTCCAGTATGGCTAGACCGTCCTTACCTGATGCATGCATCTCTACATATGTACGTTCATTATACCTGGGGGCTTCTCATACAGAAGCTTGCTATTATTCTTCGAGCATCAAGCTCACCACATATGCGTTTTTCCATATATACCTTTTCTTCGCCACTATATGCATCGATATGACTTAAGTTTTGGCCAAGCTGGGTTGCCTGGCTCCTGTTCTTATGCCCTATGTTCCCATTAGTTCGGCTAGGGCATAAAGGGAGCACCTCTGCGATTGTTACTGCCGGGTCATCCGGACATGTACCTCAGACTGGGTGAAGCCGAATGCTAGTGTTCTTAAGGGAATATTCGGTCGGCGAATTAAAGATGTTTCCGCATTCACTCCATTGTGAAGCCCCAGAAGTTACTTACTCTGCGATTTTTTCAATCCCAGTTCAGACATGCACATTAAACGCATGCATACCCAGGGAAAGGAACCCTTAACGGAACTATTCTCTGTGGAAGATGTTTCTTACATAATGTAATATAACATAACTAGCCAAATACACATTGTCTGTTCAAGCAACTATGACCCCTATGCCTGGTTCCCATGCATACCCTGGTATACTCTATCGTAAGGGTATTCGGAAACACTCCGCACCTTTGGGTCCGGAGGTCGAAATGAAAAGGTCGAACATGACAATTGTTCTTATTATCCAGCTAGAAGGAAAGTACAGAGTCATTTAGGACTCAAAAACTTCCTCCTCTATACCGTCCAATAGGTGGTCTAATTTACAATCCTGTTGGGAGTATCTAGCAGCCACCTCTACTTGGCCATCACTATAAAAAAAATACACTTCCGTGATGATACGTGTTTGTCACAGTAGGTCGCGTTTTTTGTCATGCATGTACATCCATGACAAATTTATGACAGAATCAAGATAGTCATACTTGTGATGTCGTAGAAGTGTTCCATGACATTACCAAAATTATCATCATGGAAGTGTCCACTTCCATGACAATAAATCGTGCGTCACAGAAGTGCTTTCGTCAAGGGTGACCGACACGTGGCATCCACTGTAACGGAACACCGTTAAGCTATCGGGTCGGGTTTTGGATCTTATAACCCGTTAACAGCCCCGACCAATGGGAAATTTCCACGTGTAAAATTCTTATTGGCCGAACGAAACACGTGTCAGCTTGTCAGTGGGTTAGATAGGCGCCTATGATATGTCGACACGTGGCACGGCCCAACAGTGGCCCATTTAGCTTACAAAGCCGGCCCGTTTGACTTGGTCAAAACTTAACGGGCTGGCCCATGAAAAGCCTGTTAACGGTCTCTTCGCAAATAGCCCATTTTACGGCCCGTTAACTCACGGCCCGTTCGGCCCTAAAGGAAATCGGCCCAACAATGTCATGTGGGCCGTCGAATATAATAGCAGCCCATTTCACTTTCGGCCCATGTATGGCCCATGACGTCTTTCGGCCCATATGAGGCCTGCGTATCTTTCGGCCCATTATAGGCCCACGGTGACTCTAGCCCATAATGAACAGTAATTTTATTTATACCTGTTAA
The DNA here is from genome assembly GCF_056163025.1 of Triticum urartu. Classification (NCBI taxonomy): domain Eukaryota; kingdom Viridiplantae; phylum Streptophyta; class Magnoliopsida; order Poales; family Poaceae; genus Triticum; species Triticum urartu. The sequence goes on along the minus strand of NC_141873.1, from coordinate 77,626,995 downwards.
CGGCCCGTGATTTACATGGGCCGTTTACAGCCCGTGTTAGCTTTTGGCCTATTGACGGCCCATACGTTCTTAGGCTCCTTTTCGGCCCTCGATTACTTTCGGCCCGTTAATGGCTTGTTCCCCTAATGGGCCAAATTCGGCCCATGGCAAGAGTCGGCCCGTTACTGGCCTGTTCCACTAATGGGCCAAATTCGGCCCATGGCAAGAGTCGGCCCATTACTGGCCTGTTACCCTAATGGGCCAAATTCGGCCCATGGCAAGAGTCGGCCCGTTTCTGGCCTATTAACCCGTTGCGCCGTTTCCAGCCCGTCCTATATTCTGGCCCATTAACGACCCGTTATGCCCGTGATAGAATTAAACCTTTGCTGTCCTGTGGCCTGTTAACGGCCTGTTACCGTGTTGGGCCGATACCAATTACGTCCGATTATGGCCCATGTAGACCCATTTATCCGACGACCCGAGGCCCACCGATTACAGGCCCATTTATCGACGGCCCGTAGGAGACCCATGGATCCTATGGCCCGTATATGGCCCATGGTAGTTGCGGCCACTAGCAAACCAGGGAAAAAGAAGGCTAGGAAATAAATAAGGCCGAAACTAACGCTAGGCTATTAAGGCGATTGCACAGATTACATCCACTCGGCATCAAAGATCGCCACCAGTGCAAATATAGGGAACACCCTACACTATACAAAAATGGCTTGCTGTTTTCTTCAGGCGGTGGCTGCATGTTAAGAATAAATTTTGTATCGCACCAAAACAAATTACAACTATATAACAAAAGGAAGGTTGGCATAAAACTTAACAGTCTAGCAGATAAATGCACCACCAGAAGTTCAGAAGCTCAGTTCATTTGACCTGACTGTTATGTTTTCATGTTGTATTGTCCGATGAAGCACCATAACCCTCGCCTTAATTTCCCCTAGGCTCCTGAACAACATAGCAAATGTCTGATAGTCTGGTTTCACAAAGGGTCTCTGTTAGGGAATGGACTTGTGTCTGGAGCGCAGATACAACATTGCTTTGAGCTTGCATATCTTGATCATGAGGCAGTTTGGACGATATTGCCTTAACAACCAACCCAGTATTACGCAGGAACGTGCTTTTGGCACTGTTAGTGGACAGGTACTGACCCACTACAGCAAGAGCTGACATTGCGGTTATAGTTGCCTCGCCACCTTCAGAAGGTGGCGGTTCCACCATTTTTTCCATAGCTCACTGAAAAGTTGAGGTTTTACATTAGTAGTACCAGAATAGAAGATATTAAGGAGGCAGCAAAACGAAACAAAATAGCTTTGGTCTATATACAGAACTTATTCTGGTGAACCCATGTAAAATATTAGTTGTATTTTATTGCAAAGTACATAATAAAACCAGGTTCCAAACATATGACCATGTACCATCGCTAATGTATTGTCTATTTCTTCACATTGTATTGAGGGCTAAGGATAAACAGATGAAGTTTATAATATGGTAAGCATAGTATGACGTCATTCATATCACAAAACAACTGAGAACAGACAAACAGTCAATTGTAACGTTTTGTGGGCAAGTCCAGCACGGAACTAGATTACAGGTCAAGATCAAAGGAACATCACTCCTCTCTTTTAAACCTTGTAAGGTGCAATGATACGCCAAGACAATTGTGTATAAAATTGAAAAGAGTAATAGAAATTGGCTGCAAACCATGCAGTTCAAGGCACTAGTCAGAGTAAGTAGTAGTTAAAAGGCATGAGGATTAAGGACTTACAACAGCGGCTTTGACTGGTGTAGTCATGCCCTTCTTCTTGCTGGTGTGACAGTCCTTGAAGATTTCCACAGCATTTGGTTCAGGTACTTTTTGGTCCTTGTGGGCTTTCCTCTGCATTTGGAACAAGTCAATATAGATCTGATAATATGGTACAACGAAAAGAGTGAAACAGCAGCTAATTACAAGAGCCTCGTAGTGTGCAATATAGCTACGAGATCCTGTCGTCTGTTGGATTTTCACTTTCGTACGGTTGGCCTTGATCTTTGAACAGTTCGCCTACAAGAAGATAGATTTGTGTGGCACATGCGTAAATAGGACTTCAACATGTGATCTGATGACATATATATATATAATGTACATGATACTTCGGATCGGACCAGTGTTTAACGAGGCCTCTCCAGTCTTCATCAGGTATATTTTCCACTTGAGATGTTTGGGCAAGTTCACTGTTAGCCTTGCCTTCAAAGTGAGTTTTCCTCAAGTTATACCAATACTGTCGTAGAGCAGACTTGAAAACATGGGTGCAAGCTTGTCTGGTTGCATCATCTTGGCTATCCAACTTGAACCTCATCCGTTGAAAATTATGGGAGTCCCATTATCAGCAACCTAGAAAGTATTGGACAGAGCAAGACGATATTACTAGTTTCCATACATAACCATACATACAGATAAATGGTCGAGGAAGATGTTGAACTGGGTTTCGTCTTTGTCATTACTGTACTGAATCCATGTTGGGAGGATATGTACATGAAACCTAACAGCAACCACTGCCTCTGATACTAACTTGGCTGACTCTGTAGCATCACATGGCCTTTTTAAACCTGCCTCAAAATGGATATCCATTCTTCCTCCTCCAGATTTAGTTAACCTATCGAGCATTATCCCTGATGTTTGTTTCCTCTTGCGCCTAGGTGCTAGTCCAACAACAAACATAGGAAGTGTTAGTGTACATCAAACTATGAGACTACATATAAAGAGGCATGCAACTGTAACTTGACTCCAGCAACTACCTTCTTGCTGTTGAAGCTCACAAGGTTCATCTGATATTGCCAACTCGTCTTGTGTCAAGAGTGCTTGGGAAGTAGTGTCAGGTGGCAAGGGATCTTGGGAACGTGCTGCTAGCTCAGTTGACGCACGAGTACGTCGTGCAGCTGGTAGAACTGTGGTAGGTGTTGCAAGAACTAGGGCTGTCTCTGCTTGTTTGGTGGTAGCTATTTGTTTCTGTTTGTCTTTTTTTGCAACTTGTGTAGCATGGGATGCCGTGTTTGTAGAATTTTCTGCTGGACTTTGACCTTCTATTGCACCATCAGTACCAGCAGAATCTGCAGGATTCATCCGCTTCTCATTCCCTGCCATTCTGTGTTTCTTCCTCTTTCTCTATGCCATGTTAAGTCAAGCCGACAAGAAAACAAATAACAATTTAGTTCTTCAGAACAAATTGATGCGTGATGCAGATGAACTGAACTTTGATGTTAGACAACCACATGATAGGAGGATGTAATATGTATGAAAAATAGGATGGAAGAGATAACCAGAACTATGATGTGTAAACTAAGAAGAAGACATTTCACCAAATTAGAAGCAATGCAATGGAAGGTAGATGGCATATGAAAGATGCTACAAATATCGCTCTGCCAAGTTAATAATGTCTCATCATAAATGGCGTTTAAACAAATGTGAAGCAGTACAAGAAATAAATCATATGCAAGATGCGAACAACATCACACTACCATGTTAGAGGTCTCTCGTCATTAGTGCCATTGCATATTCACAGCATTGCCACTACAAAAAAATACACATCCGTGACATTTTGGGCCGAAAGAATTTTTTTGTCATACATATGACACTTCTATGACGATAATTGTGACAAAACCCGGTATCATCATAGATATGGAGGGCTCCTACTTCTATGACAAAAAATCATGACATGAAATGGGCTTTTCGTCCTGGGCGGGCCGGAGACGCAGCTGCATGACATTCTTTGGGCCTCCATGACGGAAAAAACAATGGTAGAAGCGAGGGGGAGGAAAATTTCAGGGAGTTCCCGGTTACGGTGGGAGGTCGGGGGCCGAGCGATGCATGTTTCTCTCATACACGTACGCGCGTGTGTGCGAGGCGTTGGCTCTAACTGAACCCGAGCGAGGCGTTGGGCTCTAACTGAACCCGAGCGATCGATCGATGGATGTTAACTGAACCCGATCGAGCGATTCCTTCGCTACTGCTGCTAACTGAAGCCGATCGATGCTGCCTTTGGGTGAACAGTGAGCATTGCGGGGGGAGGGGGGGTTGGATGAACAGTTCCCGGTGGGGGTGGATGAACAGGACCCCGTGGTGTTGCCTCTGGATGAACATGACCACGATCGATCGAGCCGGTTGGGGCTGGATGAACAGGACCCCGTGGAGGGCTGGATGAACAGGACCACCCCATGGAGGGCAGGATGAACACTAGACGGTGGAGGGCAGGATGAACAGTAGCCCGTGAAGGGGTGGTTGAACAGGAGCCCGTGGAGAGGGCTGGTTGAACAGTAGCCGGTGGAGTAGCGCGCGGTGGAAGTTGGATGAACAGGAGCCCGTGGATGAACAGTCGCAGGTGGAGGCTGGAGGAGGTCGACGGTGGATGAACAGTAGCTTGTGGAGGCTGGAGGGGGTCGACGGTGGAGATGAATAGTATCCCGTCGAGTCCCGTTTTGCGGTACGCCACACCCCTCCCAATGAATAGGTCCCCCGTTTCGACCGTAACGCTCCAACACAAGTTCGTTTTGTCCGTTTTGCGGTACGCCACACCACTCTCGATCAATAGGACCCCCGTTTCGACCGTAGGAGGTCTGTTTCCTCCGTTTTGCGGTACGCCAGACCCCTCCCGATGAACAGGATCCCGTTTCGAACGTGGCCGGTCGAACACAAGGCCGTTTCCTCCGTTCTGCGGTACGCCAGGCCTCGTTTCCATCGCCTGTTCCGTCCAAGCCCTCCTGATGAACACGACGCATTCTGTTGCCTCCCCATGAACACGACGACGCTGTTTCTCCGTTCCGATCCAGCAATGTACACGAGCTCTGTCCATACGTATGAGCGAGTAGGCGTTCGAGACCCCGCCCGTATGTACACATACGTTGCCGTATTTTCTTTCTTGCACCCTAGCCGCTGTATGTACGTGTACATGCTACGTGCGCGCCTCTACTACGACACATGCGCGCCTCTACATCGACCAGTATGTACGTACACGTTTGCGACCAGAATGAAAACGCTACGTACGCTTCAACCAGGTGGGTCCCGACAGTCAGGCACTTCCTTGCCTACGAAGATGTAGCTGGTGGGTCCCAGCAGTCAGGGGGCGAATCATTTTTTTTGCCCGGATGCACTTCCTTGCGTGCAAAGATGTAGCTGGTGGGTCCCAGCAGTCAGGGGGAAATGTTTTTTTCGTGAAATACAATGGCCCGTCCGGTGGGTCCCAGCTGTCAGGTGGAGGAATCATTATTTTCCACGTAATAAGGAGGCACTTCCTTGCTGCGGCCGTGGACCCAGCTGTCAGCCTCTCCACGTACAGTCCACGTCCGATGGAAGTCGTTCCTTGACCATGTTGACCACACCGCGCCGAGAGCACCAGGGCGGTGGACGATGGCGAGGCCTAGGAACGGGACGGCACAGAGGCAGGGAAGACTCGGCAGTTGTTTCCCATGCGTAGGGGAGTACGATTGTATGAGGATTTTACTGGTTTGTTTGCCGTCGCTGGAGAATAACAGCAAGTGTGGGTGAGTAGAGGGATGGCTAGGCCAGCAATGGGAGTACGGTCGGGCGGTGAGGCCTGCGCGGCAGCACAGCCGGCCGCGAGGAGGAGGGAGCAGGCAGTCCCACCGGCCCTTGTTTGAGCGGCTGGAGCAGGAAGACCAGAGATTGAAGAAGCACGATGGCCGTTGGATGGACATCCAACAATCAGTGCTTGTGCGTCAACCTTTTTTTAGGGAAGCCTCAAATCTGTGGAAAATAGCATACAACCCATCTGCCATTATTTCTAAAAATTTAAAGCCCATTTGCTAATTCTTAAGGTTTTTTGGAGCCCATATTCTTTTTGTTAGCATTACATCCCATATGGTGGCAACGGTTAAAAAATTATACGAAATTTTGCATTTTTCGGTGCGGTCCGAACTATTTTTAATCCTGAAATTTTGACTCACATTCAAACTGATTTTAAAAATAAATGTATATCAATATAAAATCCAACAAATTCTCCATGCATAAAAATTAATGTAATTTAAAATCTTGAAATGAAAAAAAAGATATTTGAAACTAATTGCCGGTTTGATGTGTTTTAAAAATATACAACCCATTTCTCATTACAGATGGGCCATTTTCTCGGCCAGCCGAATGAAAGCTCTCCTCGTCTTGAAAGATTTGCAGCCCAATAGGCTTGACAAAGCGGCTTACTTGGCAAATCACAAAAAAACTGTGCTGTGGCCGTGGACCCAGCTGTCAGCCTCTCCACGTACAGTACTTTTCCGATGGAAGTCGTTCCTTGACCACATTGACCACGCCGCGCGGAGAGCACCATGGCGGTGGACGACGGCGAGGCCTAGGAAGGGGACGACGCGGCAGTGGAAGCCCGCGTGGAGAGGACTACGAGGGTTCACTGGTTCGGCTGCGGTGTGAGGCTGCCGTCGCCGCAGGACCTGGCCAGCGGTGGGAATAGTAGGGGGCAGTGAGGCCTCTGCGGCAGCACAGCCGACCACGGCAGGCAGGAGCATGCGGCATGACCGGTGCTGCTTTGGGCAGCTGGAGCAAGAAGACCAGAGGTTGAAGAAGCACTACGGCCATTGGATGGACATAGTACGGTCACTAGAGCTAGAATCGTTCATATTGACTAAGTTGACAAAGCCCTTCGTCCCCGTCAACTTAGTAGGCCCACAAGTCAGCCTCCCAGCAAGGTGGGTCCCGGCTAGCCGGGGGAGTATTCATTTTTTTGTGCGTAATAAGGAGGCACTTCCGGTGGGTCCGAGCTAACAGCGGGGGGAATGTTTTTTTGCGAAATACGGTGGCCCGTCCGGTGGGTCCCAGCAGTCTGAGGGAAACGATTTTTTTTCCAAAATACTGGTGGCCCGTCCGGTGGGTCCCTGTTGTCAGGTGGAGGAATCATTATTTTCCGCGTAATAAGTAGGAACTTCCTTGCCGCCGCCATGGACCCAGCTGTCAGCCTCTCCACATACAGTCCACGTCCGATGGAAGTCGTTCCTTCCATGTTGACCACGCCGCACCGAGAGCACCAGGGCGGTGGACGACGGTGAGGCCTAGGAAGGGGATGACGCGGAGCCGGTGAAGACGCGGCAGTGGATGCCCACACGAAGAGGAGTATGAGGGTTCACTCGTTCGGCTACGGTGTGAGGCTGCCGTCGCCGCAGGGCCTGGCTAGCGGTGGGAATAGTAGGGGGCGGTGAGGCCTCCACAGCAGCACAGCCGACCATGAGAGGAAGGAGCAGGCGGCACGACCGGCGCTGCTTTGGGCGGCTGGAGCAAGAAGACCAGAGGTTGAAGAAGCACTACGGCCGTTGGATGGACATCGTACGATCACTGCAGCTAGAATCGTTTATATTGACTAAGTTGACAAAGCCCTTGGTACGTCAACTTAGTAGGCCCACAGGTCAACTTCCGAAACGGTGCGCCCCAGATGTCAGGGGGAGGAATCATTTTTTGGGCGGGTGAAGCTAGAATATCCAAGATTGAAGAAGAAGCACGGCATCCGTTGGATGGACATCCAACGGCCACTGTTTCTAGAACCGTGTGTTGACTATAAGTTGACAAAGCCTTGGATATGCGTCAACTCTATTTTTTAGGGGACGCGTCAACTTAGTAAGGCCAGAAGTGTGCGGTAGAGAACTTATAGCTCATTTGAGATTTGTAAGAATGTGTAGCCCATTTTTGAATTCCAGTGGAATTTACTACAGCCCATTTACAGTTTGTTAAAAGTACAGCCCATTTCAACCAACCGTTCAAAACAGAATTCAATAAAATTTCCCACATTTTGATGGGATCCGAAATATTTTTATCCCGAAATTTCTAGTCAGATTAAATACAATTTCAATATAAATTTATATTACGTAAAAATCCAATGATTTGCGCTCGCAACAATTAATCAAATTAAAATTTTCAATATCCAAAAATAATATTTTACAAAGTAATCACGTGTTTGGTGCATTTTTTTATAGTTACTGCCCAGTTTTTATAATTACATCCCATTTATTATTTCTTAAAGCCCATTTTCTTGTTAAGCCTAATGCATCCCTCCTAGGAAAGATTTGCAGCCCAGCGGGGCGGAGAATAACAACTTGACCTTGCCTGGGTATTCCTAAAAAATATTATAGCTGGGCTAGCCATTTTCAGCTTGAAAAAAATTTAATATCTAGGCTGGATATTTGGCCTGGGCTAGACGGGCCACAGCCCGCCCAGTTAATACCTGCAGCGATGTTTTCGTTGTTGTTCAGAGGAGAAAAAATAATATCTAGGCTAAACATCGAAAAACTCTGCAGTGCTCACACCTCAAAAATACAAATACTGCTCGAGCTGCTTGGTCCCAGCTGTCGGCCGCTTCTTGTGCAATTCTCTCGTTTATTGACTAGTACTACATAGGTTGACAATGGTGTGGGACCATGATGTCAGGAAACCAGGGGGAAGCAAAATAAATAACTCCAGCGAGCGCTTCCACCTCTGCCTTGTTGTCTCCCATGGAAACCCCTTTCCTCCTTTTTTTCCTCGGGCAAGGACCAATGCATGCAGCACGTCCATGCGGTTATTAGGCAAGAAATAAAAGCGCTTCGCACGCTATGAATTACGATGGCCTGCATGGGTAGCTAATAAGGCATCCTCTTAACTGCTGTGATTAAATGTTGTGTTTAGAAGAGAGAAATATTCTTCTTTTCCACTAATCTGCTTGCACCTAGGTCGTGATGCACCTTCTAATACGACTTATTCACCTAGACGGAGGGAGTATAGTTTTATACATATATATATATAATAAGGAGGCACTTGCGTACGTAGGCTATGGACCTGGTGGGTCCCCATTGTCATCCTCTCCAAGTAATGTCATCTCCTCGCCCGCGCGCGCTTTCCGCCCGAAACAGTCAGCGCCGCCCGCCCCGCTTCCCGGTGCAGGCGATTGCTCCGCCTTCAAACGACACAAGTGCCGTCCGTCCGTCCATCTACCGCCCACATTAATGATACACGGTTGCCGAGGCGGCTACTCCGGCGCCACACTTCCGTCCCTCCGCCCGCCCACCATTTCTATATAAACTGCTGCGCCGGCCATAGCTGCAGTCATCCGCATCCATTCCCTTTCTCCTGTCCACACCACTACTGCCCACCATGGCTTCCTCGCGCTCCAGCGCTCTTCAGGACGGGCGGACGACGGACCCCAAGGAGATGGCAGTCATTGCTGCCGACCGGCTGGCCGGCAGGCAGCCGGAGGACGACGATGTCCCAATGGAGAACATGGTAGTCGACGATCCGGCGCCAACCCCCTCCTCCACGCCATCCTCGCTGGTGCATTGCACCATGACCATCGGCGAGGCCCGTGCCCAATATATGGACAGTGTGAGGCAGATGCGTCAGGAGCAGTTCCGGGAGGCGCAGGCCGACGCCGCCTACAACCACCATCTCCTCCAGGAGCATCTACAGGCGGAGGAGCAGATCGCCGCGGAGCGGGCAGAGCAGGAGGTGCTGCTCGACTCGTACCGCTCCACCTGCAAGGGCCGCCTGGAGCGCTGGCGGGAGCGCATGCGGGTGGCGGAGGCTGCGGCCGCCTACAAAGAGGCTAGCAAAGAGGGTGATGAAGCAGGCGAGGCACTGTTTGGCAAGATCGAGGACGAGGCAGAGGACAATGCCGGCACCGACGAGTCCCTGCTCCGCTGGCGTCGATGAGGCCCTGCTCCGCCGAGGCCCCGCGGCACCACGAACGAGGCAGAGGACACTGCCGACTCCGCCCAGGCCCCGTCCCACCAACAACGAGGCAGAGGACATCGCCGGCTCAGCCGAGGCCCCACCCTGCCGGCAACGCGGGGGAGGATTTCGACCGCTCCGCTGAGGCGCCGCCCGCCGGCAATGAGACAGAGGACATTGCCGGCTCCGCCGAGGCCCCGCCCCACTGCCAACGAGGCCGCACCACACAGAAAACGAGGAAGAGTAGAACACGATAGGTCGCCGCCGCTCGGGTCCAAGTAAGGCCACCACTGCTACCCTCCTGTTGAAGCCAAGCTAGGCGGGTTGACCATTGACGTCCGGTTAGCTTCTTGGCGGCGACGTGGAGTCGGGGAGTTCTGCTGGAGAATAATGCTGCTTCTACTTAACTTCTGGTGCAGTTAGCTAACTGACACGTGGGCCCAACAGGCCACATGTCAGTTACATAACTGCACCTAGAGTTAAGTCACTGAAGCTTCTGTTCGGCTCAGCGGGACACATGTGGGTAGCTTCGGTTAATTAATTATACCTCCAGCGCACCCCTTTTTAGTTGAAGAATGTATGAAATGTAATGAAATCTGGCATGTTTATATGAAATCCGACCGTGTATGAATGAATTTATTTCGATTAGTTCGAATTCCTGTATCACTGGCATTAGATGAACATGCAAAACAATATGTACTAGTATTATTCCCAGGGTGATCACCTCGTTTGCAGCAGTTTCACATGTACTCCCTCCGGTCCTTTCTAGTCTGCATACAAGTTTTGTCTGCAGTCAAAGTATCTCTACTTTGACCAATCTTATACAAAAAAGTATGCACTTTCACAATGTGCAAAGTAAAAAAGAAACAGAAGGAGTACAAAGAGTTTGAGCAGGTTTTTAGCGTTTCTGTACATTGCAATCAAACACACAGGCCTGGCAATTCATAGAGAACATTCAAAACAATCGATGATTATGCATCTCAGCGACTCACATGTCAGAGGCAATATTTACTTCACAACTAAAGAATAAAGAAAAAATTGATCGACGCTGCTGACAGCAAGGGCGTCCCATTCGAAAATATCAAACGCATGTCTTGGTAAAATCAATGAGCAAAATTTGACAAGGTTGTCCCGTTCCAAAATATCAAATGCCTACGATTGTGGAATGAGCAGGGTTTGCCATCAGTTCGAACATTGACATGGCACCTCATGCTAAATAAACCAGCTGTTCCTTTTGTGCAGTTGCACCAAAATCAACCAAATTCACGCGTAGCTTGTATGATTTTGCCCTTATAAGTTGCAATGCCTTGAACTTATCGGCACCTCCTTTCTTGTGGTGGAAATGAATGATTTGATGTATTCATGAACATTTTGTGCAGTTCCCATTGAAATCAAGCTGAGCACCCCTGTTTGCACAAATACAAAAAAGTGATTAGTATAGAGCAAACTGTACTATGAATTGACAGTTTCAACAGGCACATACATGGTCCATGTAGAGCACACTTTTAGAAAAATGGAACTCACCAGAAAGAATCCTAGAACAACATTGTACTTGCGCATCACAGCAAAAAATGGAGATTTTGTCAGTCCTTCTGAGCTGAAGTTAGTTTGGTCTTGTGGGGAGTAATGTAACCATCCTTCAACTGCTCCTTCTGATGATAAGATAGACAAGGCTTCTTCATCCTGGCATAATCCAATCTAGTCACTTCACGTACTCCATATTCTTCTTCAGAGGAAGATGATCCTGTTGTGCAAAGACAAGAGGACTACTAAATGCTAGCATCACTGTTTGCTCAAAAAAAGGAAAGGAAATATTTAAAACAGCACAGATGAAGCACTTCTCAAGGACAGTACCACTTTTTCATGACAGCACCGGGAGTTGATTTTTATTTTTCTTCCCCTTGTTCTTCCCCTTAATCACTTGGTTCAATGAAAAACAAGCTTCACCTTCAATGTAAGATTTGGCATGTCAATTAGGGAGCACAAGTATAGTACTAAACTTAATTTTCTGATGAAAGTGGCAAAATACAGGCCAGCAATTGTGAAATATCCTTATCTTACCTCAATGGGATATTACGGTGCACATACAGATTGGAAGTCTTGTCTCCATTTGTGCAGTTCACTAAAATCAAGCAACATTATCATACAAGTAGCACAACATATGAATGCACACTGCAGAATCATGTGAAAGAAGGCTAGTACTGACCTCTCATGATGCGGAATTCAAACAACTCACAAGAAGAAGATTTGAACCAAATTCGCCTTAACGGATAGGAAGTAAGATCTCCTCTTGTGCAGTTCCACTAAGATCAAGCAATCAAGCAACGTTGTCGGTGTGACATTTTGGTTGAACTGCACAAAACACTCTTAAAACAAAAGTGTTTTGTGCAGTGCAACAAAAGGTCACAATGGCAACGAGGTGAAGCAGATAACCCTGTTTACACAGAGGTGCAAAGGAAACAATTAGTGGTCAATAATGGTGGATGACATAGAAGCCAACAAAAAGAAGCATCTACCTTATCTAAATGGGAAAGAAAGCAAGACAATAGCATTTCTCAAACGGTGGCATTGATTAATATTAACATAGAGATTATATTAACAATAAAATTCGTTAAACATGTAATTTGCTTTTGACTGTGGCATTGCATCAATTTTCCAGCGGCATTATTAGAGGGTGTTTGTTTATAGGGACATTTTGGTGTAGGGACTAAAAAAACTCCGTGTCAGTCCCATCTAAACCAAAGAGGAGGGACTTTTAGGGACTAAAAGAGGGCATTGGGACTAAAGAAAGAAGACCTCGAGGGAGTCTTTTTGGGACTTTTTCCAACAGTTTCCCCTGCCACGCATCGCACCTTGTCTCTATTAGTTCATTACTAGGGGTAACATGGTATTTTAGTATGTCATTTAATAACCTCTAGTCCATGTTTAGTCCTTGGAACCCAGCAGGTAGGGACTAGGGAGTTTTTAACCAAACAGGGCCTTAGATTAACAACAGCTATTGAGTTGCACGGGACAGTGGACGCACCAGCACCATGTGCATCTACCGATGTACTGTGGTCATGCACAGTCTGTTGCAACAAAGAACAAGCAACCAAGGAGCATATTTGTGTTGGTCCTAGTTTTGTTATCTTTAGACGCCTTTCCCTATGTGGGCGTAGCAAATCCAGTCCTGCTCAAACTCTACAGCCTTGTCCCTTCCTTTCCTTTTTGAACTAGTACTTTCGCCCCTTCCTTTCCTCTTTGAACCACGTCCTAGATTTATGCGATACAACTTTCCCCACTACTTTCCCCCATTCCTTTCCTCTTTGAACCACGTCCTAGATTAATGCTATACAACTTTCCCCCTTCATTTCCTCTTTGAACCACGTCCAAGATTCATGCTATATACAACTTTTCCCACTACTTTCCCCCACTCCTTTCCTCTTTGAACCACGTCCTAGATTCATGGTATACATGCAGCTAGAGCAATGCATGTGGAGTAAGTAAATTATACCTTAAGGTTCTTGGGGCGTGGTTCGGTGGGCGACGGGACGGCGGTGAAGAAGAAGGGGTTGGAGGCCCTCCCGCGCCGCCGCTGGGTGGAAAGTGAACAGCTGCGCCGGTAGTCCCTCGCCGATGGCGACAGCGTTAAGCCTCCTTCCCTTCCCGGCGGACGGATCCTGCTGGCTCTTTGAGCAGCAGTGAGGGGAGAGAGAGGCCAACGAAGTCTTGTTTAGATCTGGAGAGGGCGAGAGAGTGTGAAGAGAGCAACTACAAGCGCTGAGGCTCCAGCGGGAGAGGGCGAGAGAGTGAGCGAACAGGCTAACCAGCTACACAACCCTCCCGTTATGTTCAACAAGAGGGAAATAACCTTTTATACATTCTTGCATTCGTGTGACAAGCATGCCGTGTTTTTTTGTGTGTGTGTGGGAGTCATTGGGATTTCAATCATAATTGTGTCATGTGGCTTTGGTGGTAAGACTATCCATAGTGGTGCAGAAATAATGCAGCCTTAGTCACCTTACCTCTCTCCACGTAGTACGTTGGGTCCCACCAGTCAGAGGGTGAAACAAACAAATTAATAAGAAAAATTAAAAGCGCCAGTGGTGTATCTTACCTCACACATCTCGCTACTGCTCGGGAACACTGTCCAATTGATCCCTCTATTCACTCACGTACTATTTTAAGTGAATCCTTATTATAACATGCACACAAATTTTGGCCACTTGTATTCGACTTAAGTCAGTGTGCCACCGTATCTCGCATACTTACTACTCCCTCCGTCTAGGTGTAATAAGTCACATTAGAAGGTGCAACGGGACCAAGGTGCGTGCGTGTGTGTGTGTTTAACACCATGTGTGTGTTAGAGAGAGCGACATATCGACCTACTCCTACAGAGAGATGTTGTGTAGTGTACCATTTTAGCTGCGAGAGTCGGTGCATCCTCTCGTTTCCGGGCGTGTCCGGTAGGGACATGCGGACAGCTGCCACGCTCGCTCCTGACCAGCCTGGCCCACCCAAAGCCCCTCCATCACCCGCGCGCGCTTCCCGCCCGAAACGGTCAGCGCCGCTCCAAAGAATCGGTGCCGCATTCATGCCCGGCAGAGCGGACGCGACCTCTCACTGGCGCAAGAGTGATGGTTGCTTCGTTCGTCCAACTTACTGCTGGGTCTATGTGATTTGACGGCTCATTGGTCTTTATTACTGAGGTGGTAGGACTGCTGGATGTCCCACGCTTTCGGCGAAAGGAGGTATACTACTACTACTAGATTACAATTTTCTACATTCTTACAGCGGAGGCATGCAAGAGCAGTGAAAACACGCAGGCTCAGTGATTACATGGCCCACCTCACACTACTATCACAGTGCGACACCTAACTCTTTACATAGTACTCCCTCCGTTCCTAAATATTACTAGATGAGTCCCCGCGCGTTGGTGCGGAACAATGGTATATCTCTCTGCGCAAAATTATCGATTTCATAGAACAAAAAAAACTCTATAACCACATGACAAATGTGGTAGCCAAACTAAATAAACTGCCATCATCATTTAGATCATCCCACGTAAGGAAAAAAGATCAGCCAACTCCTGAACTCCTACTGCATAATGGGATTATATTTTTCTTTTTGACATGTTAATGGGACTTAAAAGCTCACTTACATGCATGCTACCGATGCATGCTTGCATGCAGACATGTTGATGTGATTTAGAACCCACTCACATGCATGTGGCACGGTATTTCTACATGCTTGCATGTGGCTTAGTGAGGAGCCTCTCAACGTCAAGATTAGAAGACTATTATGGACTGATTTACTTCATCTAACGGCTACATCAATTTTGATGACGTGGCTCAAGGAGAGGATAGAGAATTCCTAGTAGTGGGGGCTAGCTATTACTAGTAGATATAAGTCTTTGTAGAGATTCCACTACATACAGAACAAAATGAATGAATCCACACTTAAAATGCATCTATATACATCCGCATGTGGTTCATGGTGAAATCTCTACAAAGACTTATATTTAGGAACGGAGGAAGTACTAGTATAGTACGTACTGTAATTTATTAGCGAGATAAATTTGTACAATGCTATGAAGCTTCCAGCTTCTGTTACATGTATCTTGCGTCCAAGGTTGCCTGTTGCAACATTTCATAAAATACAAAGGAGACTAACATGCATGCTATTGCATCTCAATGATTGACAGATCATAGCAAATATGTACTCCCTCCGTTCCAAAATAAGTTTCTCAACTTTGTGCAAAATTTAGTACAAAGTTGTACTACTACTAAAGTTGACACTTATTTTGGAACAGAGGCAGCTAAAGAAAAAAATGATCCATGCAGTCCCTAGCCCTTGAACCGTGAACCCTGACCAGACTTCAATTTGCTGGCAACGTTCGAGCTTCCTAATAAATGAAGTTTGCAACCTTTTGACCATCGGATCATTTTGTGCAGTTTCACCCAAATCGAGATGAGCATCCCTGTGGCAAAGAAATTGAACAAGCGTGATTAGAATAAGATTACTGGGACTAGTTGATGAGACATAAACTCATCACAAATACAGTACGTAGAATCCAGTAGAGGTATGTGCGGGGCAAAGAAGTAGAGAAATATCCACAGGGAGTGATGTGGGCAGCTGGAGCAGTGGTGCAAGCCGGCTGTAAAGGGAGTTGTACCTGAGGGACGTAGCTCAACCTTGTGGAGGGCGGCGGGAGGTGGCAACGCCCACGTCGCGGCAGTGAGCAAGGGACGAAGGCAACCTCACCGGCTTTGTGAGAGAGAACGGCGGGGACCCCTGATCGGGACGTGCTGACAGTGGGTTTTCGCCGTCGGCGACGGCCACCGCATCTACACTAAGCATCCACCCATTCCCCAAGCGGATGTGATCCACCGGGATGTTAGAGATGTGGTCACAGTCATTTTGTGCGAGAGAGTGTGAAGAGAGCAACCCCAGCAAGAAACCATGTAGGCTGGCCCGTCCTGACTATGTACTCCTTTTCTCTCCATATGAACCTATCATATTGCGTACGTGCCACTGAAGAAAAAAAACTTTATTTATAAATGACGCGGCACCTACTACTCGTTCTCCTATAACCTTGAGCTTGGCATCTCCAAAATATTGACCTTGCGATTGGCTCTTCGCCTCTTCGGGAAGTCGAGCAATAATGGTAGTGCAGTATATATCATTCTGGCTATATGAGACCGAATGAATTGCTGCACGTCCACCCGTGGGCGAGGGTCGAGGGGCGAGGGAGAGTGCTACTCCCTCCATTCCAAATTACTGATCGCAGAAATGGATGTATCTAGGACTAAAATACATCTAGATACATCCATACCCGTGACAAGTAATTCAGAACGGAGGGAGTACATACGGAGCAAAATGAGTGAATCTACACTCTAAAATACGTCTATATACATCAGTGTTTGGAGTATGTACTAGCAGTTCATATTGAAATCTACTAAAGGACATATATATTCCAAAAAATATGATATAATCTCTATAACCAAGGTAGTAGGGACGGGGAGTAAACGGAGGGAGTAGTAAATTTTTCTCCTCGTTCTGCGAGCCACCATGCGCATGGGCGAGGGAGCGGGCGTAAGGCGTAGTAAGCAAGCTTCACCTCATCCTGCGAGCCATCGCGCCCGTGGGCGGGGGAGACGGTGTACTAAGCAAGCTTCTCCTCGTTCTGCGAGTTGACGGGACACATCAAAAGTACACCAGTGTATAGAGCCTTGCCTCTAAGGTAGGCCCCACATGGTTTGCCTCTTTTTTTAACAAAACACGTCAAGTCACAATTTGTTTGTTCACCTGTGGTAGAGGATCCTCCCTCCACCAAGTGGACAACCAGTACACGTGCCAAATTACCACGTGGGCTGCCTTTTTCGTACAGAAATGAGCTCCACCGTGTACCCGCGCGGGTGTGGTTGGGAAAGAGACGGGAGTACGTGCGCCGTGCATGCACCTCTTCTCTTCGTGCACGTTCCCCACCTACGTGGGTGTGTGTGAGAGATACAAACCGCGTTCATGAGTGTTTTTTGTTTTGGGGTGGGGGGTTGATTTCGTGAATTATTTGTGGGAATATGTGTCGATGACATCTCAAACAAAATTTTGCATTCCATGTGTGTGAAATGGAGGCCTATCCATATCATACATAGAGGGTCGGGCAATCCACGAGAAGAGAGGGAGGATCCATAGCTATCGATAGAGTCGAAGAGAGGATCAAGTGGGTGGGTGCGAGATCGATGAAGAGAGCCATCGAAATTGTGTGTGTGTACAAGTCAAAGATATAGGGCAACTGGCCTACCGGAACGTTAGAGGGCACACGTCAAGTTTGTGTGTGGCAGGGAGACATGACTAGAGTGCTTGATGTATCGCTGTGTGTGTGGGGGAGGGGGTGGTGGGAGGGGTAGGCAGAGGCCTAACTATAGAGGTAGAACGACTCGTATATGTGTTGAGAAGGAGAGACCCGGCTATATCTTGAGGGAGATCGGTCGACATCCATACATAACTAAAGGACGGGAAATATGATGGGAGAGAGATAGAGGAGAGAGAGAGGGAGGGAGAGGGAGGGAGAGGGGTGGAGAGCTGGATGGGTGATGGAGTTGCTTCTCGAAGATGGTGGGAGAGGCCTACTAGACAAACTGAGGGTGGAACTGCAATGTTATCAATAAGAGTGGGGATGTGTTTCTGTGTGTGCCTGTGCGTGATAGATCTGTCGGGACGCATCCATGGATGATGAAGGGGAACCATGTGTTTGGTAAGCAAACCTAACTAGATCGGTAGATCAATTGTTGTTTGTCAGAGGAAGGGAGAGACACAACTAATGAGGTAGATCGATTGATGTGTGGGTAAAAACGAGTTATAAGGACCTAGCTAGCTATATGTATGGCGAGAGATCGGTCGGTGTACGTCCATTTGTTAGAGGCTAATAAGGCCCAGCGAGATGGATAGATAGAGAAAATGGAGCTAGGAGGTGGTGCGAGAGGCCCAACTACTAGCTATATAGGGGGAGGAGTGTGCGGTTGTGAGAGAGCGACGAAAAGAGGGGCGAGAGTTTACACGTGTGTCTAACCGTATGAGAGACACGAGGCAAGGACACAGAAAGGAGGAGATTGAAGGTGTGTTTGTATGTTGTAGGCAGGCATCACTGGAGAGGTTTATCGATCAGTGTGTGTCGGAAAGGAGTTGTGGAGACTCTGGGAGAATGACCTAAAGAAAAAAATGAATGTGCCCGGTGGATAGAATGCCAAGGGAGGGGGAGGGCGAGGAGGGCATGTGCATGCACAAGAGAAATTTAGTGGTAGCTACAAAGGTTAGAGGATTGTGTGGGTGTAAGAGACTAACAAAGATCATAATTTGATATGAAAGCGGATTCATATATTTGAATAGGAGATCATAGTGTTTTAAACATTGCATGCATGAATATAGCGGTGATAAACGTGTTGTGCACATGTTATACCATAATGTGATAATGCATGGTGTTTGCAACTCACAGCTAAATGCCGAACAATCTAAACCATACTATACATCAAACAATCTCACATTTTATTTGAATTTGTGATAATGTGTGGCGTTTGCAGCTTACAACTAAATATCGAACAATCTAAACAATACTATATATCGAACATTCTCACATTTTATTTGAATTTGTGGTAATGTGTGGTGTTTGCAACTCACATCTAAATACTTGCGTATGGGGCGGGGCACCATACATAATGTGATAAACACATTATACATATGAGACATGGTTTAGATTATGAAGATCTAGCTAGAGCTAGAAATGTAATGTGATTTGAAATCAAAATAAAGTGGATTCAAAAAATCTAGTTCGAGTTCATATAGTACACATAGTTCATATGTAACTCGAGACTAATCATGTGGTGTGCTGTGAAGATAATACACAAATGATGGTTTAACTTGACAATAATGATGATTGTAGATCTTATTAAAACAGAGAAAAGAATTCAAATGCTTTGACTTCACAACAATCATTACTGTAGATCTTATTCAAATAGAGAAACGAATTCAAATTTATTTCATATTGAAGCGGTAGTATATACGTTTGGAATGCACTAAAACGTTCATTTGAGTAGTAGGTTGCATGCATTATACACGTAGCGAAATATTTTAATTGAACATAACATGAATTCAAAGTTTTGAATGACATTTGTAGGGCGCATTGATTTGGTACAGTACACGTTAGGCTTGTCTGGAAATTTCAACCCGCGCCTTGTTAGCCAGAAATATTTAAGATATATCTTTGTCTCGTTGTGCTCTGACACTTCCCTCCATCTCAACCCGCGCCTTGCTATTCCGAAATTACAACGCGCGCGAAAACTCCCACTTCCTGTGCAATCCCGACACGCGAAATGCCCGTGGTACCCCTGAACCGAAAGAACCGCCTCAAATCGGTGGGGGTACTTTCATAACTTACCCCACATTTCGGACAAGCACGTCTCTAAGCCATGGTTCCCCACTGCCATCCCATCCACCCACCCATTCGTATACCGACCCACGAAAACCCGCGACGAAACCCCACACCCTGCTCCGTCCGCCACCCAGCTGGAGTCTCTTCCCCGACGATGTCGTCCACAGCAACACCTCGACGTCCCTCATCCACCGTACCGGATGAGGATTCGTCGTCGATCTCATCGTCCCGCCGGCTCAGCCACACCGTCCTCCACCTCCAAGGAGCTGCCCCGACGTTCCCCTCGTCTTTCGCGCCACCTCCATTCCCACACCGCCGTCTTCACCTGCACCACCGGAAGAGCATCATCATCACCGTTTCCTCAGATGAAGCTGCGGTCTAATCGACGCCACCAAAGAGCTTGTACACTAATCGCCGCATTTTCTTCTTGATTCGATCTCACGGTGCTGCCGGCGCTCGGTCCCGAGCCGACACGGCGCGGCTCCATCCACGACGGCGTCGCCGGCCACTTCCTCCACGGCTTCGCTCCCTCGGCGGCGACGTCCACATCAGTAGAACCTGCTGCTGCTTTATCTCTCGCTCGCGCTGCTGCTCTGCTCTTGCTCCCGGTCCCCTGCCTGGTCTGCTCTTGCTATTGCTCTTGCTCGCGCTGCTGCTCTCGCTCTTGCTCTTGCTTGCGATGCTGCTCCGATTTACCTACACTTCACTCCGATGCCACCGGGGTGAAAGAAGAACCAGCCGCAGCGGGGAGGGGGGCTCGCCCGAGAGGTACCCCACTATCTATCTTAGGGTTCAGGATGGGGGCGGTGGTCGCCGGCGATGGCGGGGCGTTGGCGGGGCGGTGGCGTGGGAACGCCGGAGAAAAAGCTCGGCACGGGGGGGGGGGGGGGGCTAGAGGGATGGCCGGGGCGGCAGTGGACCGGCGGTGGGGAGTGTTTTCGGGGCGGGCGGGGCGGCGCACTGCCGGCCGCGGGCGGCGGGGGGCTGCTGTTTGGCCGGCTCAAGGGGGTGGAGGTTGAAGATGAACCGCATGCCCTTGATTTCGTATCCAACGGCTGCAAAATCGACTGACCAGAGATGAAAAAGTCAGTCGACCTACGTGTAGCCTCACCTTGCTACAGCAAAATTCAGTTTCGACAGTTAAGTTCAGTTTCGACAGTTAAGTTCAGTTTCGACAGTTAAATTCAGTTCGACAGTTAAGTTCAGAGATGAGCGGCTGATGTATTTTACATCTAGCACTTTGTGGTTATGTATTTTACGTCATGTATAGGAGATGCTGTTAGAATTCCACTCAGGTTAACATTGTTTGTTGTCTCTCTTGTCCTGCTTCAGCCTCGGCATCATACAACTCACCAGAGCTGCTCCAACGATGAAACCCTCCATCACAGGGGAGCGGTACCTCGGGCTCCATCTCTAGACGCCTAAGATCGTCTTCCCCTCCTCCGACAGCCAAGTCAGCCGGAGCATCCTCACCGGCAACCCAATCACGCTGAGATCGACATGGCTTCGCCAAAGAGGTTGTACACTTGTTGCATCTCATTTTTACTCTAAATGTTATATATATTGTCCACTGAGCACACATAATTGTTCCTTTAGTGTCTCCTTGAAAGAAAAAAGGTAGGAATTTTAATTTTCACTTGCCCTCCTTTTCAAATTCCTATTCATGAAGCACAAGACTAAGAGATAGTAGCATAATAGCATTATAACCGTATATTTTCTTGTGGTTTGACTTAATCTCACCATGCTTCTTTGCATCCTGTGATCTTCCAATTGTTGTGAATCAAACACCCAGATTGGCAGAAATCCTGTGTTTTTAAATTCTCTGTTTTGCACGTGCATTCCTATCCTATTCCTGTCTATTTCCTATCCCTGCATTGTTGTAATCCTCCAATTCAAATGAGCCCTTACAGAATTACTTCTCTTATAGATAGTTGTCAAAGAAAACCTTGCGTGGTTTGTCCCGCTCCTGCTGCGCCGTCGTCCACCCCAGCTCAGCTGCTCCAATGACAGAAGGGTCCAGCACAGCAGGGATCCGGCCTCCAGATTGTCTTTCGCCGCCTCAGATCTTCTTCCCCGCCGCTGGCAGCCATGAAAACTGCACTACCATCATCAACCGAGCAGATGACCTCGAGGACTACACGGGTCAGCAAGAGAGGTCGCACTCTTTCGTGTCTGCTTACGTTATGCATCGCTTAATATTACATGCTACTTTATCGTCCTGTTCGCCAATTAGACTCTGAGTCAGCTCCAAACTAATGGTCAAACTTGAGTTTTTAAATGGTTGTGGGGTACATATCGGGGCGGCTATCAATAGTATCTATCTACTATCTGGTTAATCTCTTGTGTCTACTATGAGTTTCATGTTGGGTGGGAAACAAACAGTAAAGAAGCCATTATCTGTATTTTTAACTGAAGCCATTATCTGCCTGCTATTATTGGTTTTGGGTCTATCCACATGTTGCTACCATCACTCTGGATTTCTGCATGCACTCCTTACATAATCTCACTATGTTTTATTCCCATGCATGACAGTTATTGTAAACAATGGAACAGAACATGTAGAGCAAAAGAGACGAGCCTTGTGTGGCAATAAAATTTCATGCAGACGTCGCTCCATGGTAGGCACAAAGGCAGCCCCCCTCCACGCATTTCAGATTGTAATCGAGAGGAAGATATCTGTTCTGAGGGGGATTCAGAAGGAGAAGACAACTCCTATTTACCCCTTGAGGTCTTCGCTCTAACTTGGCATGCTGATGTTGGTTATATCATGCATATGGTGTCTTGCATTGCTTACTTTATACATCACATATGTCATCTGCTTAGTTTAGACATCCTTTGCGAATGCCATCTGTTTAGTTTATTCATCGTTTATGTGAATTATGCAACGCCATCTTGTTTAGCTAGGCATCATATATGTGAATTTTGCAATGCCATCCTGCTTAGCCAGTCATCTTATATGTAAATTATATCAGGCCATCCTTTTTTTCGTTACATATTACATTTGTCAACAATGTTATTACATTCAACTGCTCTTCGTGTGCATCAGCCATTTGACACGGTGATGGCAAATTCTGGAGTGAAAACAAGGTCTTCAGAGCAGACTATGCTATCTGACGAAGCGCATATCTCGCTGGTTACGGATAGCTCCTCAGAGGAGGATTCAGAGACAGATGACCAGTCCTATTCCCTCCCGCCGAGGTGTATGCTCTAACTTGGCAGGGTTATGTTGCTCATATCGTGCGTACGGTGTCTCGCATTGCTATGTCATTTGATTAGTTTAGACATGCTTCGTGTGAATGCCACCTGTTCAGTGTCTAATTACCATATATGTGAATTATGCATTGCCATCTTGTTGCAAGACATTATATAATTGAATTATACAATGCTATCTTGTTGCAAAGGAATTATATATGTGAATTATGCAATGCCATGTTGTTTAGCCAATCATCATGTATGTGAATTATATCATGCTATCATTTTTTTGTATTACGTGTTCCATTTGGCGACAACGTTTGTATATTCAACTACTCTTCCTGTGCATCAGCCATTTGAAGCGGTGATGGAAGTATCTGGAATGAAAACAAGGTATTCAGAGCAGACAATGCTACCTGCTGAAGCAGACATCTTGCTGGTTACAGAGAGCTCCTCAAAGGAGGATTTAGAGACTGACGACTAGTCCTATTTTCCCCCTGAGGTCTATGTTCAAACTTGGCAGGGTTATATTACCCATGTCATGCATGTTGTCTTGCATTGCTTAGTTTTGACATCATATATGGATTTCCATATGCTTACTTGCTTACTATATAAATCATATATTTGATTTATATCATGCCATCATGTTTACATAGTACATACAAATCATCTATCTGAATTATGGCATGGCAACCCATTTAATAAAGACATCATATAGTTATATCATCTCATCCTGTTTAGTGTTTACAGTCATCATATTTTGAATTATGGCATTCTATCTGTGAATGTATATGAATTATGGCATGCCAACCTATTTAATAAACACATTATATAGTTATGTCATGTCATCCTATTTACATAGTCTCATATTTTGAACTATGTCTTTCCATCTTTTTAGTTAGCCATCATAATGTGAAATTGTGTCATGCTATCCTGTTTAGTTAGCCATCATATATGTGAAATTGTGTCATGCTATCCTGTTTGGTTAGACAACATAAATATGAATTATTGCATGCCCTCTTTTATTCCCCACTATCCATTGCACCTGTCTATCATACAATGTCTATACTTTGAATTACTTTTCTTGTTTATCAGCCATTTGAATTGGAGAGCGTGATGGCAGTATCTAAGGGAGTAACAACACGGTCTTCAAAAAAGATAGTGCTACCAGTTGATGCAGATAGAACCACAGTTGTACTTGCCCAAGGACCAAATCCACCACACATAACCCAGACTCTCACAGATTGTACCCCTACCCAGTTGGACATAGAACCAGCTACACCCCTTCTAACCCCAACCCCGGCAGATAGTAACCTAGTTCCAGTTGACACAGCACCGTCTCCACCACAGAGCACCCGAACACAAGCAGTTAGTAAGGGAACTGTAGTGCCCAAAGCATGAGGACCACCACTCCGAATCCCAACTCAACGCTTAAAGGAGAAGAAGATTTGTTCTCAGGTCAGGTTCTGTAGCTATGGTTCATACTCCTTTGCTCTTGCATGACTGTATTTACTCATACCAACTATTTTCAAATTTGAAGGATGGAATTGAAACTCCAATGGCGCAACAGGTATGTTTTAAACCTGTTTCTTTAACTGGTTTGCTGTTGTAACCTTCTCTATGTTGATTTCAGTTTCAATTGAATAAACAGCTATGTTCTCATGTCATGCACATTACAAGTGTTGTTATTGCTCTATAGTTACCCACACTTATATTCTGTCTATTCTGCTTTGTCTTGAACAAATATTATTTGAACTGTGTCTGTATCTTGATGTGGCAACAAAAACTAGAATGGTATGTTTATTCAATTTACCAAAATGGTACATAGATATATGTTTGTTTCATGCTGTTATCCTATCCACTTTACTACTGAACTCGTTTACCAAAATGAGTTTCCTATACAACATGGTAAACATGTGATGAGTCTGCTTGTTTCTCTTTTAGAATGCGGACAAAATATTGGAGAACAGTACCGCGTTATCCAATGGTAAAGGAAGTAATGTAGATAAGGTTCAAGATAGTGAGACATCCCTGTTGGTCTCCAAGAAAGCTGATAAAAACTATCTTGACGACAGTGAGGGAACCCAAAAGTCCTGTCTTGATGTAGTGTTGGAGTTATTGGCCACTACTGCTGGCACAAGCTCTTCGAACTCACTGCCTGAATCAGTTCGTCTTCTTGAGTCTCAACTTCAAGTTGAAATACATCGATCAGATGTGCTGCGACAGGAAGCTGAAGAACTGAGGAAGTCCCTGCAGAATTCAGATGCATATTTTCTTGTGCAACAACAAGCGCTGGAGGATTTAAGCGCCAAACAAGAGAAAGTTAATAAGCTTGCTAAGCATCTTGCCAGCATTATGGGTACCCAGGATATTGTTTCTTGAGATCTTCTGAAGTGGTTTTAGTTCTGGATTTGTTTTGCTGCGGCGTTTATTTGCGCTGGTCGCCAACTTTGACAACCAGTGTATATGATATGCTGCTTTGTTCCCTATATTTTCACTGGTGGCGAACTTTGATGCCCAGTGGATGTAATATGTGTAATAGCCATGATAGCCTAGCGTTAGTTGCTTGCTTATTTATTTCCTTGTTGTCTTGTTTATTTGTTTGCTTGTAGTCATTGCAGTTCTTTTTCCTCGATTAGCTAGTGGCTGCAATAACCTATTTTTTAAAAAACTAGGCCACAATAACCATGGGCTAATATTTACTGTAGTGACACTGGGCCTCCTACTGGCCGTAGAAACAGTGGGCCATCTACGGGCCATAGAAACAATGGGCCTTCTATGGGCCGTAGAAACAATGGACCTTCTGTGGGCCGTATTATCAATGGGCCTTATACGGGCCGTATAATCGATTGGCCAAACATGGGCCAAACAGACCGCATTATGGCTGTAAACGGGCTAGAGTTGGAATCGTCCGTTCATGGGCCGACCATAACAGGCTATCATTAATAGGCCATATTTGATGACGCTATGAAATCGGACCAATGTATTAACGGACCACAAACGGGCCGACTGTAACCACGGGCTGAATTTGGCCCACAAGCAGAAAATGACAGTAACGGGCCGTAAGTAAACGAATGTTGGAAATGAGCCCAAGAATAAATGGGCTCTGAGAAGGCCGAAAGATAACATGGGCTGGAAACGGCCCAACGGAATAACGGGCCGTTAATGGATATAAAGTGATACACTGTTCATTATGGGCCAGTTTCACCATGGGCTGTTAATGGGTGTAAAGTGATACACTGTTCATTACGGCCCAATTTCACCACGGGCTGTTAGTAGGCCAAGAGTTACATAGGGCCTCATATGGGCCGAAAGACATCATCGGCCATACATGGGCCAGAAGTGAAATCGGGCTGGAATCATATTGGATGGCCTAGATGATGCTACTGGGCCTAATTCGGATAGGGTGTAACGGGCCTTGGGTTAGCGGGCTGTAAATGGGCTATATTCGAACATGCCGTTAACAGACTTTCCATGGGCCGGCCCGCCAGCTTTTGACCAAGTCAAACGGGCCGGCCTTTTCACAGGAATGGGCCTCTGTTGGTCCGTGCCACGTGTCGACGTATCATAGGCGCCTTCCGTCCAATGAGTGGTTCACATCTGTCCCAACGGTGAGCCGACACGTGTTTCCTCCAGCCAATGATGATTTTACACGTGGAAAATCCCCATTGGTCGGGGCTATTAACGGGTTATCGGATCCAAAACCCGACCCTATAGCTTAACGGCGTTACGTTACGACGGATGCCACGTGTCGGTCACCCTTGATGAAAGCACTTCTGTGACACGCGATTTATCGTCATGGAAGTGGACACTTCCATGATGATAATTTTGGTAATGTCATGGAACACTTCTACGACAGCACAGGTATGACTATCTTTATTCTGTCATAAATTTTTTATGGATGTACATGCATGACAAAAAAGCGACCTACTGTGACAAACACGTATCATCATGGAAGTGTATTTTTTTTGTAGTGTGCGTATTCACAGCTTATGATGTGTAAACTGAGGAGAAGGCATTTCAACGAATTAGAAGCAATGAAAGCTAGACACCATATGAAAGATGCAACGAATATCACTCTACCAAGTTAAAACTGTCTCGTCATAAGTGCCATTTAAACAAATTAGTAATACAAGCTAGAAAAGAATGTGAGATGTAACCTATATCACACTCCAAAGTCAAACGTGTATTATGATAAGTGATTGTTGCAGGTTACACAATAGTAGTAATTTGATGTAAGAACATGGTGTGATAGATAGATATTGTATGTTCTAGAAACAGGAACACGTGTCTTATTCAAGTATAATGTGTAAAGTAAGCAGATGGAATTCAACAAAATTAGAAGCAATACAAGCTAGACATCACACATAACATGCAACCACATATAACAGTGCCAATTCAGAGGGAGCACCGGTGATGCTGCACTAGGGGAGAGGTGCTCATCATAAACACAGCTTTGTTGAGTGTCTATGCATGTGTTGTCTTGGAAATCATCTTGGGGGCGTGGAGGAGTAGAAACTGTAGAGGCCCTCTGTTCGGAAGGAGCACCTTTATCCGCTGCCTTGCTAACTTCCTTCCACTTTATTGATTTTGAATTGTCAAGTAAAACCGACAAGAAAAAGCAATAAAATTCTCTCTTCAGAACTCATTCATGCATGATACTGACAATCACTACTTTGATGTAAGGCAAACATATGATACCAGGATGGAATATGTACAAAAAACAGGACGGCATGGCATGTTCACAACTGTTTGTGTAAACTAAGCAGAAACCATTCCAGCAAATAAGAAGCAATGCAAGCTAGACACCACATGAAAGATGCAACCAATATGACACTGCCAAGTTAAAAGCGTCCCATCATAAATGGAATTTCAACAAATTAGAAGTAGCGCATGCTTTAAATCATATGAAAGATGCAACTAATATCGCACTGCATATACTAAAGGTGTCTCGTCATGTTGATTGATGCGGGATACAGAAAAAACAATAGTTTTATGTAAGGACATGCTTAATAGACAGATGTACTATGTACTAAATACAGGAAGGCATGTCACATTAACAGGTATAATGTATAAGCTAAGCAGACTAGCACATGCAGTTTAACCAGATCAGAAGAATTACAATCTAGACACCATATGCAACATGCAACCACATATCACGCTGCCAAGTTAGAGCAAGCACCTGCGATGCTAGTTTAGTGGAAATGCTGTAATGAACTACAGAGCTACGTTCACTATCTTCATCTAGCATTTCTATTTCTTGAGAATCATGTCGGGAGGCTGACGCTGCATTCTTTAAATGAGGAGTAGTCCCCTTGCCTGCCTGCCTCGTCATAAGTGATTGATGAGGGATACACAAGAACATTAGTTTGATGTAAGAACATGGTTAATACACAGATGTACTAGTATGTACAAAAAACATAAAGGCATGTCATATCCAAAGGTATAATGTGTAAGCTAAGCAGATGCAATTTAACCAAATTGGAAGCAATACAAGCTAGACGTCCGGCTGGAGTGGTGAGCTTGATCATCTAGGACCTGAGAGCCTGGTGGGAGGCGGGCTGCTTTGCCACCATCGCAGCTTTTTAGTTGGCTTCCAGGTGATGCCTATCTTTACTGGGCTTGTCACTGGCTCGGCCAGTGCCCTGACTAGCTATTTGTCTTCTGGTGCTCACGGGATGGTGGTTCATGTAAAAATATATATATTTCCTTATCTTACTGACTTCGGCCTTTTGAATACAAGCTAGACACCATATGGAACATGTAACCACATATGACACCGCGAAGTTAAAGCAAGCACCTGGGATGGTGGTTCATTGCGAGCGAGGTCACCAACTCCAGAGCTATGTTCCCCGTCTCCATCTGCTGACACTACACCCTTTAAAGCGTTGAAACGTGTCTTGCCTAGCCACACACCAAACTGGAGCGACTTCTCTCTTTTCTTTTTGGCTTCTCTCATGGCAGCAGAGTCTGAAATACCCTTGCATAAAAACACAACAGTGAGAGTAAGGGTGAAGTGTGTGCAGAACTAGTGCACTGTAAAAGTAGCAGATAGTAGGTGGCTGAAAAATAAATGACAGGAGACATATGATAGCTCTACAACATTGCATGGCAAACAAAATTAGATTCTACTCTGTATGATTTTGTAATATATGAGCACATGAAATGCAGGTACTCCTCCAGCACACCACCACATGTGGTCATATCTAAGATAACAGTCGACTGAAAATAAATAGGCCAGTCGATTTTTTTAATGAACTGTCCGATCTAAACGGGCAGATGGCCTTCGTCTACCTCCCGCCAGTCACTGTTGACGATATTTCTCGAACCGCCAGCGCCCACCGGCCCAGACCCTTGCCTCCACCGCCCCACCCTCCCACCGACCTCACACCACCGCCGTGCTTGGTAGCGCCCCCAGGCCATCCCTTTAATCCCGGTCAACCTCCAGATCGGGCGCCAGTAGCTATAGGCTGCACACGGCCCTAAGATAAACACCAAGGCGCTGCTTCCCCAGCGTAATAGGCGTACTAGCGCCTGTTACGCCGGGGAATGCTTCCGTTAATTGGGAATCAAGTGGCCAGAAATTGAAATTCAAGGGGGTGACGGACCTCTAGCTAAGCTGAGATAGTATATGAGGAGAAACCTTGTGCATCGCGAGTTACTAGGAACATCTAGTATCAAGAAGAAGCGGTCAAATAGTGTCTTCTATGGGATGAATACCGTGCAAGCAGAGACGTAAGATTTGCACGAATAAGGGAAGAGGAGTACCTTTTTCGGTTGCCGGTGTGGTCACCTCCACAAGTCGCGCCGATTTTCTTCTTTTTACCGGGGAAACTGATGTCCTGGAGGGTGCAGGCTTGGACGAACCCATGGCCAAATTATTGACTGTGTTGCCGTGGCCGTATGTCGGTGGAGGGGAAGCAGATCCGAGGCGGCGAAGGACGGCGTAGCACGAACAACTCTGGTGTGGTGGAGGGTGGCGAAGTTGGAGCGGCAGCGGTGAGGCGCAGGACGGCGTGGTTGAACTGGCTCGGGTACGGACGGCTCGGCCTCGGCTTCAACTACTAGCCGTGGAGGGCATTGCGGTTGAGGTTGCGGTGGACGACTACGTCGGGGTATCGGCTCCAGCGTGATGGAGGAGGGCGGCGGTTGATGGGTGGGATGGGGTGGCGGACGGAGGACGCCGGGGTTTCATGGCTAGTGGAGAGGTAGTTTTGGCGCCCACGGAGTACTAATGGGGAATCGGACGGGTCAGGGGAACCATGTTTCGGTCTGGGACGCGCTTGTCTTTTTGGCTTTTTCGAACAGAAGATGGGACGCGCTTGTTTGAAATTTGGGGAAAGTACAAACTTTGCCCCCTCTTAAATTTCGGACCTACTGCGGGTCGGGGGTAGGATGGTAATCCCAGCTATCCCAAATAGTGGGCAGGAGCGATTTCGGCCACGCGCATGTGTGCTTTGGCGGCCATTGTGTATGAATATTTTTCGGATGCGTTTGCGTGGCGTCTAGATGAAGCTACAAACCTTCCCCGGTTTAGACCTTTGGACGTTGGGCCGGTAGGTTTCACGGGTCAGAGTTATTAGAAAAGTAATTTCCTTGTACTACCAAACATTGGTCTCACGCGGTTTCAGGCGAGTAGAGGCTCTTTTGGTGCTTCGTTCGAAATTTTGAAACACAAGCATTCACGTTTAGAGTACTCTTAAACTATGAGGATTTACCTAAAGATACAACGTTATATTTGACCTTGTATGTTTGAAAACCTCATTAAATTATCTGCTTCTTTTTGAAATTTTGACACTTGAAAATCCCATAACTACGATTATTTTGGAATGGAGGAGCTACATTTGAATATATTTTGTACACGACTACATATGCTATTATGTACAAAATCAGAGCAAAGATTGGTGCCCCCATAATTTAGGTATGGTTTACAAATGCCATGATATCAAATTCAAATAATTGAATGGACTTCATGTTGAATTCGATTTTTTAAACCACCTTAAGTTGAATTCAAATGTATGCTAGTTCATAGGTAGTAGCTATTTATAATGTCCATTGTGTAACTTTCGTATGTATAATGTGCTTTACACACACAACATGAACTATACTCACGTTTATATTCGATTGCTAAAGTGATGCATTGTCTGGAGTTCAAAATACTAACTATGTGGATCAATTGTGTCGAATAATAACAAAGACATGCTCAAATTCGATAGAATCTAGATGTCTGATGGATCAATGACCGCTCCTTACGCGAATTGCAAATATCATGATCCCATCCTAATATTTGGATACAATTTATATCTTTAATCAATGTGTAGAGCAGTCTTTTACGTGTAGTGTCACTCTCCATCGGTGGTCTCTCACACATGCTCACACACTCTCTCCCGAGGTGTCTTTCTCGCACACATGCTTTAGATATAACCCTCCCTCCCTCTCGTAACCATTTGCAACTGTTTTCACTAACCTTTATCACAAGCACTCTTCCTCTCGCAAACATACACACGCACAATCCTCATCGACCCTTTCTATATAAATGGACCTGCCTACGTGTCTCATGTATGCACATTATCTTTACGCCTGTCTCTCACGCATTGTCTCACACCTCTCTTCCTAATCGACGAGTATGATTCTAGCAGAGCATTCTGTAGGATGCCCCTTAAAGTTAGGTTGGATGACTAGTAATATCAGAGATAAAGGGGTCATCTTAGTCTGAGAACCAAGGGTTACAAATCCTAGCCGGCTTTGTCAGTGGACACAGAGTCCTTCACAATTCTGTTATCTTTGTCTTGTACGACTAGTCATACATGGGTCTTCCTAAATGCGTCACGGGCCAACCAATGTGGCGCAGGACGGAACAGAATGAAGGGCCTCAACTCGACCCACCGGACCTCACTCGGTGACACACCCTCCGCCCCCACGTCTCATTATCTTCTCACACCCACACATACCAACACAAACACCACACACACAGAAAATTTCTCCTGGTGCCTCTATTCCCCCCCCTTGCATATACACACTCAAGGGAATGGAATCTCTTGTCATGACGTCATATTCGTCGCTCTCTCTCTAGACCACTCTCATTTCTCGTGCTATCTCTCCCACGCCCCCCCGCCGGCCCCTCTATCCATGCCTCTCTTGAATACGTAATACACACACATACCTCTCTAGGCCCCGCCAAATGCATCAACTACACATTCACACATGTTACATCACATACCCATTGATCTAAAAAGCCCTCTCTTCACGTTTATTTCGCATACAACATTCCTTTTGAATAAAGTGTGGCCAAAAAATTATTTTAGAGTTTCTACATATATACAACATTACAAAGTTATATGGAGGAGTACGAACGCTAATTTGCATTGCATGGTGCCCACAATGATATTTATTCTGCACTGTGAATTTGTATATTTTTATACTATATACAAAGTTAGTCATAATAAAGAGAAACGAAGAGCATCTCTCTCTCCATCGCATACCCCCCTGTACGCCCCTTTCACGTATGCACACAAAACTATCTCCAGGTCCTCTAAAAGTAAGCCCCCAGAAAATTCACGCATGTTTCATCTTTCTCTCGCGATATATGCAATGACGATCATTGTATTTGAAGCGAAAGCACGATACATACATTGGACTTCAGAATCCACTCATTACGGTCACCATTTACGTTTAGTGGTTATTATGCAGTCACGGGCTCACCGTACAACTCTGCATTTGCTCATGACATGACTAGTTGACCAGTTAAACGCTCCATGTGGCACCTCTAGTGTTGCATCACATTATCTCACTACCATCATGCCCACCTGTCGACTTGTATCTACTCTACATCTACACTCTTATAAAATACATAAAATACACTCTGAAAAAAACAGAGTTGGTGATGATGGTGTGCCTGCCATCCTGCAATATAGGTCGTCCGATTTATATCTGACGGATAGGAAAGAAACTATGGCAATTTTGCGAAAAGGTACCCACACACCTCTCCACATTTGCAAATAAGGCCTTCCCTCGTTCATCCTTTTCTCTCACAAGATAAACAAGTCATACAAATGCATCTTGATGTTACATGCAACGCACGAGCATCTTGCTAGTAAGAATGAAAACAAACGACAAAAAAATATTTGGACGGTGGTTCGAAGTCATGACCGCGGGCACAGCGGACAAGGTGGCCTTGTATTGGTATGCTGAGCCGTCTGTTTTAACACACAGGAGCTGGTGTGGTGATTATACACACACGCACGCATGCACACGAACTGCATCCACGCAACACTCACATAAACACATGCACCCACGCATGCAACACTCACACGTACTCACGCAGCCACGCACGCACGCAACACTCACACGCACGCACGCAACACTCACATGCACACACGCACGCATGCATGCACACACCAGTACACCACACGACCAACACACACTCTCACGCTCAAGTGCTCAACCTACACGTGCATGCGCACACATCAGGCCCTGATAGACACATACACAACCAGGTGATTCCCGCGCATGGGTTGGAGCCTTGTCGCGCCTGCGTACATTTGTGTTTATCTGACCTTTTGCCTATGCAAACTGACAGGTGGGACCCACAACAAACGTGGTCAATTTAACTAGTCAACATGGCGCCACACAGACTATTTGGCCGGTCAACAGAGTGCAATCCGATGCTGAGCTGTGAGCAAGTGACCGTATAATCACCACAAAACGTATAGTGACCGTAATCAGCTTATTCTGAAGTTCGGTGACCGTATTACGCTTTTCTCTCTGTAGGCCCTCCAAAACTACATCTCTACACGTTCTCGCATGTTACATCTAACAACTATGCAATACATCACTACTACTACACTCTAACACAATAGATCATATGTGTTTTTAGTTTTACTAGATATCATATTGTTACTTATAATTATTCAGTTTGCATACATTAAAATTCCCTTTGAAATGTATTTCTAGTATCATCTACCGCGCGGGAAAAATCCCGCCCTTTCCTGTTTAATCGGGTTTGTATCGATGGATCGTACGAAACAGCAAAACTATAGTACTATACCGTACAAGTGACAGTTCACTGGGCCGTCGTGTCGTCTACTCCTCCGTCGTAAGAGTGGAGCGCTCGCTTTCATAAATCTTCTAGTCCCTTTCGCCCACATGTGGGACATCAAGCTACCGGGTCCACGTGCCATACCGGAATACAGTGCAGAGCAGCCGTGGTGAAGCACCCCAGTCATGGCGCCGGTGTAGTAATGAGCAATGAGGCGTCAAATCACAAAGCTACACCTTTCCCGTAGTTAAGTTGGAGGGACGAAGCAACCATCATTTCACTCGTTGCTGAATCCGCTTCTCCCTCATCTTCTTCAACTTAACCACGTGTTGCTTCTGCCGTTGTTCTGGCTCATGTGGGACGCGGATCGGCTTGGTAAAGCACTAACACATGGGACCGCATGCTAGCAAACCGCCAGGACAACGTCCTCTGAAAATAAGAAGCCTAATCCTAGACTTACAAAGGGCTACGTAGCTGCTACGTATACTTTCCATCTAATCTATATATGCCCCCCTGATTTTCAGGTGGGGTGGGCCTAATCCTCTCCTTTAGTCCAATCAAATAGTCCCACATCACATCAATTCGTAACTTTACGTAAATCATTACGTGGATGTAGCATTGCTCAAATAAGAAACCTCCCCCGCCATCTGCGCGGCAAAATCACCTTCTTTTTACTAATCTCGATTCTATAATTTTTTAGATCAATATAATTGAGATTTGTATAGATAGCACACAGGAGCAAAACCAAGTGGTACGGTTAAGGGCATCCACAATGTGTAGCCAAATGTGAAAATAGCTTTTGGCATCATGGGAACCATTGTGGACGGTGTTGCCAAAGCCAAAAAGATGGAACCGAAGCTCCCTGATTGATTGATTGAAGGAATAGAAAAATTCAACGTCTCTCCTCTTTCTCTCATGCTTGGACGCATGTAGTATAGTATAGAGCACAGAGTCTACTCCCCTGTCCCTTCTATCACAAATCACAAAGTAGTGAGGCGTCAAATCACAAAAGCACGGACGAAGCAACCATGATTTCACTCTTCGGTGACTCCGCTTCTCCATCGTCTTCTTCGAGAAGCCATCTCACCGCATTAGTTACTCCTAGTAGTACTAGTAAAGGACTTCCTGGATGCAAATAAGGCGGTTGTCTCGGCTGGCAGGCGGCACTTGCGAACGACTTACCGTGGTCTCCCTCAATGGTGTTCTCCGTCAAACGCACTTCGCCAAACCACCAAAAAAAATATCGTCGATGTCACCGCAATGGGGAAGGAAGTCAAATATAGTTACTACCTCCATTTTTTTGTACACAAGGCCAGTATATCAAAATTACAATTTGCAAAGGGCCACTAACACTAATCGAGGCAAAATTGATGGGGTTAGCAACCAAGGACATTAATATCCCCTGCATGCATGCGGAAGTGAGAAGGTTGGTTTGCATGGTGCTGCATTAATCAAGCGATGAGGAGTGAGATGGTTAGCTCTTTAGTCTTTGGAGAAAAAATACGCATTAATTGACATGTGAAACGAGGATTTGTATCGATTAAATCCCGCGAAGGAAAACCCAGCCTTTCTTTTTTAACACTAGTACTCCTAGTACGTACGTACTTATCCTGTTTGGGTATAGGCCTTGCATTGCCAAACTTCGCCACACATTTTTGCCAAGCTTGCCTAAAGTTTTCAAAATGAGAAGGAGGTCCACTTGCGCACGGCTATCGCGGTCGCACCGCACCCTCACAGGGTCGCTCCTGCACGCCGTGGTCGCACCGCACCCTCACACAGTCGCTCCTGCATGCCGCAAACCCAACCAAGGGAACGCACCCTCACTGACACGTGATGTCGCATGTGAACACACCAAACTCAGCCATCCTATCGCTGACACATAATTTTCGTTTCATAGAGTATGTTTATCCAACCGCATGTTGGGGAGTATCCGTACGGGCCGTGCGGTGGTTTCTTGGGGAAGAAGAAGAGGTGAGGAAGAAGGATAGAAAGGTTAGGAGACGTAGGATATTCATCCAACCGCCTGAAATGGTAGACCGACCTAAGTCAGGCGACTTGCATAACAAATATATGTTTTTACACAGCAAAAGATCCATAAAACAACAACATAAAGAAAAACTATCACTGCGGACGGAAAGAGACGACCTCGTCGTCTTTGGCTGCCAGCACGAACCAGTCGTCGCTGCTGACATGTGTCTCCGCACCATGGTTGTCCTCGGCCTCTAGCTACTCGTTCAAGCGGAGCATGCGGGCGCTCTGCATGGACGAGAGCATATCCCAGTTCAAGTCGAGGACGTCCGGTTCCGCCTCCAGGAGGGCCTCGATGGCAGCGGCATCCGCGCGCTCCGGGTCGATTCGAGCCTCCACCGCCTGGTTCATGTCCAGGACGTCCGGTTTCGCCTGCAGGAGGGCGTCGATGAGAGCAGCATCCGCGCGCTCTGCGTCAAGTCGAGCCTCTGCCGCCCGGTTCAAGTCCAGGACGTCCGGTTCCGCCTGCAGGAGGGCCTCGATGGCAGCGGCATCTGCGCGCTCCGCCTCAAGTTGAGCCTTCGCCGCCCGGTTGACATCCACGACATCCGGTTCCGCCTGCAGGAGGGCCTCGATGGCAGCGGCATCTGCGCGCTCCGCCTCAAGTTGAGCCTTCGCCGCCCGGTTCACATCCACGACATCCGGTTCCGCCTGCAGGAGGGCCTCGATGGCAGCGGCATGCGCACGCTTCGTGTCAAGTTGAGCCTCTGCCTCCCGGTCCTCCTTTTGTATCGCCATGTTGAACCGCTGGTCCGCTTGCACCATGGGGGACTCGGACGCTGGCACGATGTCGACGTCCATCGTCTCATACCCATCGGGGGCCTTCTGCGCCGTGACCTCCGCCATGAACATTGGATCGGCTTCGTCCTCCTTGTAGCTTGGCTCCAGAGAACTCGGGGATTGTCCCGCCGCAAAGCAAGCTTGGGAATGGAGGTCTGTGGCACCGACCACCGCCGTGATTTCTGCGCGGCGCTCCGGCGTCAGCATCTTGTAGTAAGTGATCTTGCGGTGCACCATGGCTTTCCGGCGAACTAGGGGACGCTTGATGCGGGCTAGGGGATCGAAAGGTGGGGGAATGGGCTGGAGATTTGGTGTGGTTTTAGGGCAGTGGCTGGCGTAGGCCGAGCAGCGAAGGTTATGGTGTGAATAGTGGTTCCGATGGCGAACGGTCAATCGGTTTTGACTGTACATCGCTCTTGTCGCGTTCGCGTTGCAGCTTGGCACGCTAGACCCTCCATGTCGCTCACTGAATGGAACATGCTTCGTCTTGCATTTTCGCTCGCTTGTGGGACCGCAGTTGAGAGCAAACCGACGTCCCTCCCCCTCCCCCGCCCACGTCATTTATTATACCACCACTCCCTCCATTTTATGCGGAGTAAATAAAAACAGAGGGAGTATACTACGGATGAGGATCCCTTGACGTGGCCGAACCCATTGAGTAACTGACATGAGGGGCCTAGCAAGCACGGGGTCCGCCAGTAAGTGACCGAAAGGGAGGGTAAGGCAGGGATACCTACGTCAAATGATCCACTTCCACTATACTACTTTGACCAAATGTTAGAGTAATAATATATGACATGCAACTTACACAAATGTTAGAGTAATAATATATGACATGCAACTTACACAAATGTTAGAGTAATAATATATGACATGCAACTTACACAAAGCATACATGGTCTAATGTGTTTTTCGAGGCTAACTTTGACAAATGTTAGAGTAATAATATATGACATGCAACTTACACAAAGCATACAGTCAAATTCGTATGTGAAAGGAGTTTCCAATGATATAATTTTCACATTATACATCTCTTGTACTATTAATCTTGTCAATAGTCAAATTGGAAACCATCTCAAGTACAAATCTAGGAGTACGTACGAATCTAACAATATTGATTGGGCGTTGTTGAATGTTGATACCTTTTTGATCAAAGTAGATATACTTTGACTACACATAAAACTTATATGTAAACTAGAAAGGATAGGAGGGAGTATATTGTACGTTCAAAAACGAAACAAACATTGAATACCCTTTATATATGATTTGCGGATGCTATGATCACCGATTCAAAATTTTGAATCCGCGTTAGGTATCACGTGCCCCCACTCATTCCCTCTCGATTTCATCTCGGGGTCCGGAGATCTATTGAAAGAGGACTAGGGTGGGCACATGCGAATGATACTCGGCGGAATGTTCAAATGAGGCATGCGGGAGGATGGACTCGACTGGAGGGCGACATGATTGATGGAGAAGAGGGTTGGAGAGGAATGAGAAATAAGAAAACATTATTATACTTGAACGGATCAAATAAACAATAAGTTGTCTTGCTTCGCCTACATAGTGAAAGGCCTAATGCGCAACGCGGAGCACTGACGCTCGAGTATGGCCGGGAAAACAAGGAAACAGACATGTGGGGCACACCCGTCGGGACAACGTAGCGCAGACTAGTCCAATGGAGGAGCTGGCCCACGACCTCCTCGCCACCGACAACCGTTCATGTGGGTCGTTGGGGCCAACAACGGGGCGCAGCTCCAGCACCGCCTCTAGACAGAGCGACCGCGGTGAGCGACACGCTCATATCGTCGGTAGACACGGTCGGTTTCAGTTTGCCGAGGGTGGTGTTAGTGCTGTGGCACGACCAACGGTATGTTTGGTTTGTGCCCAAGGTTGCCCCATCAAAGCATTGGGTAGCCCATGATTTGGCCGGCATTGGCAAGAAAAATGAACTTGAGTTGGCTAGAGTTCATTGGCATGCCAAAGAAATGGCAACCATCCAAACAAAGACCAATCTTTGGGTCATGACCAAAATTTTGGTTGAGCTATTGGTTGCCCATGATTTGGCCGACATTGGCAAGAAAAATGAACTAGAGATGGCTAGAGTTCATTGGCATGCCAAAAAATGGCAACCATCCAAACAAAGACCAATGTTTTGGCCATGACCAAAATTTTGGCAAGGTGCACTTTGGCCACAATCCAAACACACCCCAACACCCGGCTCGTCGAGGATGCACGGGGCCGCGACGCATCCGCGGAGTGGTGTAGCGCGGCCAACTGCATCCTCTGGACCTGAGACCATGCCGGGTCGTCTTGCTTTTTCAATGACATGCGGGGATCGCATGTGAGATGACTACCCTGGCACACCAAAACCCTCGTCCCTCGCATCGTCGCGTGGTGCGTTCCCAGCCGGTGCCAACTGCCCGCATTCATGTCGTCCATTCGTATGTCATCATTAAGAGGCTCGGTGCCCGCGGAACCAACTCCGACAAGTTAATGACGCACCCGGATGCTTGGCCTCACCGGAATGTGCTACTTAAAGCGGCAACACCTAGCTAACCTCCACACCATAGCGCATCGTCCTCCTACCTGGAACCACATCCGCCATGACCGCAAGCGCGAACGCTCTGCAGGAGAGCTTGTCTTCGGGGATGGAGCTCGAGGTCGCCGCCCTCGCTCAAGTCACACACAAGCGGTGGCCACGCTAGCGGCCGACGACGGGAGCACTGTCAGCCATGCGTCCTACTTGCTGCCGTCCAACGTCCGGCACCGCCGAGGTCGGGGACTCCTCCGAGGATGAGTAGGGCATGGGAGGCGGCAGGGCATGGTGTGCCAACTGGCCGGCCCGTCTCCCGTGTTCTACTTTTCCTCGCCGGAGACCGCACCTTCACTTCACGGGTCTTGAATCCCGCCCCCGTACATGGAGATCACAGGTGGAGGACGTCGGTCGCCGCCGTAGAATAGGTTTAGGGCCGGGTTTCTTTTATTTTTTTGTCCTAGAAAAGTTCGAAATGTAATGAAAATCTGTCGTGTTTGCATTAATCTCGGCTGGTGTATATGAACTTTCACAATAATATACATATTGTAGTAGTACTAGCAAGATGCCCGTGTGTTGCACGGAAGATCAAGATCTTGTGGGAGAAAAGGATGAACGAGGGAAAGCCTTATCTGCAAATGTGGAGAGGAGTGCGGGTAAATTGTCATAGTTTCCTTCCTATCCGTTAGATATAGATCGGACGGCCTATATTGCAGGATCGGACACATCTTTTTACATCTACGAGAACCTATGAATGGGTTAACGTAAATTGCCTCTCTCTCTCCTCCCCTGATTTTCATGGTGGTGGGCCCCTCCCCCCCCAATCTACAATCAACAGCTCACACGTTTCACATTACGTTAATTACGTAACTGGGATTACGTAGGTGTAGCATTACTCGTCCTAAAAAACCCAACTAAGCCAACCTCCCAGCATATCGCGCGGGAAAAGACCCGGCCGCGCCGTTTTAGTCGGGATTACCGGATTACTAGTAGTAGTATCAATGGATCGGGCGAAGCAACATATTTTTTTGAGGAGGCGAAGCACCTAGTTTAAAAGGAAAAAAATTGGTACACTCACATCTCTCCTGTCGCGGTCGCATTGCACCCCACACACGTTCGGTCCTGCACACGGCTCACGTAAACGGAACGTGCTTCGGCTTGCCTCTTCACTGACACGTGGGACTGCACTTGGAGAAACCGACCATGCGCCAAACTCCCCCCGCCCACCGCGCGAAAATCCTCCCCCCCCCCACACCCAAAAATTCCCCCCAAATCTGATTCAACTGCCCTTCGGCTAACTAGCCAATAATATTCCCCAAACCCCCCTCCCCCCTGGCCCCCTCCACTCCATTCGCTCCGCCAAAGCCGCCCTCCCCGCCGCGCCGATACGTTGGCGCCGCGGTTCGGCGATCCTCTCGCTCCCACAGTATGTTCTCGTAGACTGTCGTCCTCTAGCCGCGCCGCCACCTCTGGCTACGTTCTTGTGGAGGCACACGGCGGTCAGCGCCGCCACCGCTGGCGACGTTCGTGTGGAGACGCATGGCGGTCAGCTTCTCCCACGGTACGCGCATTCTAGACTGAGGCCCCGTTCATGTCGGTGTAGCGCTGAATGTTAGCTGATAGACGCTGTTAATCTCATTGTTTGCCGAAGTAGTTTACTGTCAATATGCTCTGCTTAAGAAGTTTCCTTGCCCTGTTCTGCACTCAATCTGCTTAGCTGAGATGGCATGCCAAGGCCGATTAGTTGCTAAAATATCCTGCCATATATTTATTGTGATGTAGATTTCCATGGTCTAGTAGCCAATCTGTTAGCTGAAATAGCTCTACACCATTTTATACTCGATCTTTGTTGCTGCGATGGCCTTCGATAGTTCGATGGCTGTGTGCTCGGCCTCATTGACTGCTGAAATAGCTTGCCATAATTTGGCACTCAAATCTGTTTGCTGAATTAGCTTTACATATATTTCGTTACTTAGATCTGCTCGTCCAAATATCTTGCCATAGCTTTAGAAATCGACCTAGGTATTTTTTCTGGACTTCATAAAAAAGCATATATGTTTTTCCTGTAATATCTAGTAGAAGAACTAATTTGTATGTCTAACATATGGACTGGACTTGGATAACTTCTGCTCGAAGATTCTCCGCTGCATATGTCGAGGGGGTTAAAAAGTTCATGACCTTTATGAGAGCTGAGTACGGTGGTCCAAAATCAGATGTGCTCTGCCTGTGTAGCAGTTGTATGAATTCAGTTACAAGACCACAGTCAACTGTGCAAAATCAACTACACTTGTATGATATGTCGGTCACATATACTAGGTGGGTTCATCATGGTGAAGCTGTGAACGTCAATGTTATTGACTACGTGGAAGCACCAGATCACCATCTTGATCTGACTGATGCTCAGGTGGAAGAGGAGGAGGAGGTGGTGGTGGCGGAGCCAGTGAGTTTGACCAACATTGAAACAATGCTACGAAATGCTCGTGCATTCCATGAACTTTCACCTGCAGAAAAAAAAACGGTGGGCCCGCATGTTGGAACAATGCAACGTTGCTGTCACCCCAGGAAATAAGTTGTCAGTATTCTCAGCTATGGTCACCTTTCTTCATGTGAAGACATCTGAGCGGATGACCAACAAATCATTCAATGCGATGTTGGCTGCTTTCCGCGAATCTTTCCTAGATGCGTCTGAGCTGCCACACACCTACAGTAAAATGAAGAATTTCCTTCGTGTAGTTGGAATTGGATATGATATGATCCATGTTTGTAAGAATAATTGTGTTCTGTTTCAGAAGGATTATGCCAACTTGGGTGAATGCCCGAAATGCAAATCATCAAGATGGAAAGATGGCGATGCTGTGAAGAGGATTCCTCATAATGTTCTGAGACATTTTCCAATTACACCAAGATTGCAGAGGTTGTTTCATGATGCTGAAACAAGAGAGGATGTACTGTGGCATTCTAGGAACCAGGAGTATAGAGATCGGAGTGTAATGAGCCATCCATCTCATGGTAGTGAGTGGAAAATCTTCAATGATAAACACAAAGAGTTTGCTGCTAAGCCGAGAAACATTAGACTTGGCTTAGCTTCAGATGGATTTAACCCATTTGGCCACCAGAGCGCCACATATAGCATGTGGCCAGTGCTTGTTATCCCTTACAACATGCCTCCAAATGTCTGCACCAAAGAATCAAACTACATGATGGCCTTGCTCATCCCAGGTCCAAAAAGTCTTGGAAAGGATTTTGATTCGTTCATGGAGCCTCTTGTGGGGGAACTTCAACAGCTATGGAAGGGTGTTCTCACTCAAGACCTATATAGCAGCCCACCAGTTGATTTCTTTCTACGTGATGTTATAATTTGGTGCATCCATGATTATCCGGCTTTGGGCACTATGTCAGGGCGAACGACACATGGTTACAATGCATGTGTTCGCCGTGACAGGAATCCACTTTCATACGCAATACTTAGCAAGATCTGTTACATTGGACACCGCCGTTTCCTTGACAAGGACAAACCGCATCCGAGAAAATACCGAAGACATGTGTTCAATGCAAAGCATGAAAACTGTGATGCGCCAAAGAGGCTCACCGCCAATGAGTTGCAAGTGGAATTAGAGAAGGTCAGGCATATTACACCAGGAAACCATCCTGGTAATGGTAGCAGGAAAAGGAAGCGTGGTAGGGTAGAAGAGAGATTATTGTTTACCCACAGGTCCACTTTGTGGGGCTTGGAGTATTGGAAAGATTTGGATCTGCGGCATAATCTTGATGTGATGCACATCGA
This sequence comes from Triticum urartu, assembly GCF_056163025.1. NCBI lineage: Eukaryota > Viridiplantae > Streptophyta > Magnoliopsida > Poales > Poaceae > Triticum > Triticum urartu. The sequence goes on along the minus strand of NC_141873.1, from coordinate 77,584,063 downwards.
GAAAAATATATGTGATAGCATTATCAGCACACTTCTTAATATTGAAGGCAAGATGAAAGATACCTTGAAATCTAGGATTGATTTGACACACCTGGGTATCAGAAAGGATTTGCAGGTGCAAGATGAAGGTAAACCACGGGATATGGCACCAGCTATGTACGTCTTGGACAAGGTAAAAAGAAAAGAATTCTGCGAGGTCCTATCACGTGTGAGATTCCCACATGGATTTGCTCCCAACCCTGAAAGGAGAGTCAGTGTAGATGGAAACAAGGTACAAGGGTTGAAAACTCATGACTGCCACGTCCTACTTCAAAGGGTTTTACATGTTATCCTTAGAGGATTGGGCCGCCCTGACTTATAAAGAGTAGTTGCAGAGTTGGGACAATTCTTCAGGGAACTCTGTAGTAGGAATATCAGGATAGATGCTTTGGAGCATCTTAGAGACAAGATACCAACTATCCTATGCGACCTTGAGAAGATATATCCTCCAGCCTTCTTTGATGTGATGGTGCATTTGGCTATTCATCTACCTAATGAGGTACTACTTAGAGGTCTAGTACAGTATGGCTGGATGTACCCTATTGAAAGGCGGCTAGGAACTTTCAAGGGCTATGTTAGGAATAGAGATAGACCCGAGGGTTCCATTGTAGAGGCCTACATTGCTACAGAAGCGTTGACATTCTGCTCAAAATACATTGAAACATCTGATCAGCTTAGCAAAGAGGTGGGTGAAGACAATCCCAGGCTCAATGTTTTCGATTATTCTGTTCGAGTTACAGGGAAGAGTCGACAAGAGGACAAACCTAAAGATTTGGACAAAATGGTTTGGTATGTGTTGAATAACTGTCCTGAGATACTACCTTATATCAAGTAAGTGCAGTACTGCAGCTTATACATCGTAATCTACTAAACTTGCAGCACATTCTTATATATATATATATATATATAGATGTTTGACGCGATCACTATGTTGTGCAGCATCTACAAAGAGGAGTTACTGCCGCAAAATCCAAGAACATTGACAAACTGGTTATGGCAGGATTTGCGAAATGGTTCAAGAACCATGTAAGCTTTTGAAGTGCACTGTCAGTTTTTTTAATATATTGAGTACATAAGATGATCAGCTTGTCTATTTTCTAACCATAGGTTAAGAAGATGCGGGAGGATGGGCAGACAGTTGATGATGCCCTTTACTCACTAGCAATGGGTCCTGATACTCGGGTAAGACATTATGAATCTTGCGTTGTTGGAGATGTTGCTACAACACCCTTGCACGAGACGAAGGCAGGAAGACACAAAACAGTGCCATCATGAGCACGGATACATATGACAAAGACACAACTAAAATGTATGCTAACATAACAGACATTATTCAGTTGCAATATATCTCCAGTTTCGAGGATCATCGGTGTGTGGTTCTGTTGTGCTATCGTTGGTATAACCTGTTTTCCAGGATCGCAAAACCCAGAGCTGATGATTATTTCAAATCCATCAATGTCAAGGCGGCGTACCAGACCAACGAGCCTTTTATTTTGGCAAATCAAGCAACACAGATATTTTTCTTGGAAGACACATTTGCACGTAGCGATGACTGGAGAGTATTGCAAAGGTTTGAGCAGAGGAATTCATTTAATGAAGTTGCACAACAAGATGATGCTTACACTGCTCCTGATGCACAAGATAACACAGATGTTCCTAATATCTTTGAGAACCATCACGTCAATGACGCCGGCAAAAAGATTGCCTGTCGTGCTGTCGACATACAAGAGTTGATCAAGAAGAAGCCAACGTTCGAGGATGCTGAGGACGAAGAAGAAGATGACACCATGGGGAATTACGATTCAGACTGATACACATGGCAAAGATGTTGACGCTGCTGCTGCGGATGATGGTTACATTGCTTTTGTCGTATTTGCCTATCAGAAGACGTTTTTTATCTACTATGTGAAATTGTGTTTGCTATGACAACTGAAACCTGATGAACATGTTGTTTAGTATTTTGCTATGAGAACATCACTTGTTATGTATGCTGATTTGTGTTTGGTGATTGTATGACAACTAAAACAATGATGACATTGTTGTTTAGTTGTACTCATATTTGGCTGTGAAACTTGAATTTGATGACATAGTTTGTTGTTGGACTGCAATTTTCCCGAGGTCTTCGAATGAGAACAAGGCTGACCCGACAGGGCCTCTGCTATTTATTTATTTATATGAGTAAAAGGGGATACCCCCTGATTTCCGCTAATAGAAATCATTAGATGTTCACAACACTACGCCCAGCCTGCTACACAGGTTTCATTCATTACTAGTTTCAGCAAAGTGCTCATGCCGTAGCCACTGAATACATCACGAGTGCTACATACACTGCAAATAAAGAGACAATCATCCTAAAGAGCACATCGATTTTTCCCATTATCTTCACAAGCTCTTTCATATCCTCATTGCTGTCAAGGCCGTTCAGCAGCTGTTGCTTGGCCATGATCACAGGAATTGCATCTTTAACGTTCTGCTCTGCATCTTCCTCTTCTGCCGTTCCTTCAATTACTTGTCCAACACCCCAACCTGCTGGTATTGGGATTCCTCGGCTAACCAAATAATCAGTGTAGTTGCATTCCCCCACATCAGCAACTTCCCAGAAATACAAATCACACGAATCTTCCCTTTTCTGCACGAATCAAATTGGTAGATCATCAACCAAACTATTAAAAAAAATCAGCAACTGAAAGCAGCAGAACAACACTTAAACATATTATTACCCCATGATTCGGGCATTTGTAGAAGACTCGGTCAGGGTTGCGGATTATGGTGAGACGCGACGGATGACTCTGTGTGATTTGCAGCAGTGGCACCACACCAACGGCAGCGGGTTGCAACGAGCAATCGGCTGCGGTGCGCGTGCCGGTGAGGGTGTGATGAGACCCACAGGCGATGGTACGGTTGCGACTTGGCACATATCTGGTTGTTGCCTGCTGAAGAGCAGGTGGACGAGCAGCCAGCGAACATGGTTGCTATGGACAGAGCTTCTGATGCTAGGCAGAGTAAGTAGAGAAGAGGAGAAGCGAACGTTGGATATGTCTGTTTCATTACTTGCAGAGTAGCATAGCACCATATATAGTCATAGTCTAGGTTTGGATTCGAACCAGCTACAGGAGCACGTCTTTCTTTTTTTTAAAACTAGGCAACGTCTCTTTACTGGTACACTAGCTTGTTCTGTATGCCTTCCCAAGTCTTTGATTTTCTTTCCCTTTTTTGCGAGGAAGGAAGGAGGACAAAATTGAGAGTTCCTGGGACTCGAACCCAAGACCTCTCAGTTGAAAACCAAGGGTGCTAGTCACTTATGTGGCGAATGTTCCCTGTGAGGAGGACGGCAGACGAACACATTTTCCTTGCAGTTTTCTTCCTATATATAAAAAAGTATGCTACTTGGTGTCCGCTTAATTAACAAACGATTGTGCCAACCTTGACCGTTGGATTGACATTCAACGTCTGTCGTGTTTCTTCAGTCTCTTCTTCCTCGATCCGCCAAAGCCAAACCAGCGCCGGCGGGACCGCCTGCTCCCGCCTCCCATGGCTGGCTGTGATCTGCCCCGGCTCCTGTTCGTTCACGTCCGAGGCCTCACCATTGTCCTCCGCCTTGGTTCGCTCGCCATGGCGCCGCCCTCCGGTGTTGTCAACATGGTCAAGAACCGAGGGGAATAAGGAGATGACTGTACATGGTGAGGATGATAGTAGGGACCCAGCAGCGCGCGCAGTAATTTTGTTTTTTCGGGACGGAGAAGGGTATCAACTGGGTTGTGCGGGACCCGTGGCCCGTCTAGCCCAGGCTTTTATTTCATATGTTTAGCACATGACTAGCCCAGTTTGTTTTTTTTCTTTCTAAAAATTGCTAGCCAGCTATTTAGTTTTTTGCAGAATAACCAATGTAGGCCTACTTGCTTTTCTACGCCTTGCTGGGCCAGAAATCTTTCAAGACGAGGAGGGATGCATTTTGCCCAGAAAATGGGCTATAAGTAATAAGAAATGGGCTATAAGTAATAATAAATGGGCTGTAAAATGAAAAAATACAGCAAACAGACAATTAGTTCCAAAATACTGTTTTCTTTCGGATTTTGATATTTTAAATTTTATTGTTTTTGTGCGGGTAAAATTTCATTGAATTTAAATTAAGGTATATTTAGATTTAAAATTGATTTGAATCTGGCTAGAAATTTCGGGCTGTATGCTGTTTGGGACAGATTTGGAGGCTGACTTGTGGGTCTACTAGGTTGACGTGTACTTTGGCTTTGTCAACTTAGTCCACAAACGATTCTAGCAGCAGTGACCGTTGGATGTTAATCCAACAGCCATGCTGCTTCTTAAATTTCTGATCTTCTTGCTCTAGCCGCCCAAACCAGCTCCGGTGGGACTACCTGCTCCCGCCTCCCATGGCCGGCTGTGCTGCCGCACAGGCCGCGCCGCCCCACTCTACTTCATTGCTGGCCAGGCCATTCCTCTACTCACCCACACCTCCTGTTATTTTCCGGCGACGGCAGCCGGACCAGTAAACCCTCGTACTACCCACCGCATGGGCAACCATTGCCGAGTCTTCCCCGCCTCCGTGTTGTTCCCTTCCTAGGCCTCACCGTCGTCCACTGCCATGGTGCTCTTGGCGCAGCCTGGTCAACTTGGTCAACGAACGACATCTATCGGTCGTGGACTGTATGCGCAAAATAATGATTCCTCCACCTGACAGCTGGGACCCACTGGAAGGGCCTCTGTATTTCGCGAAAAAAATGTCCCCCTCGCTGACATGTCGGACCCACCAGCTATATCTTTGCACGCAAGGAAGTGCCTCCTTATTACACACAAAAAATGAATACCCCCTGCTAGCTGGGACCCACCATAGTGGGAGGATGACTTGTGGGCCGACAAACTTGACGGGGACGGAGAGCTTTGTCAACTTAGTCAATATGAACGATTCTAGCTCCAGTGACCGTACGATGTCCATCCAATGGCCGTAGTGCTTCTTGAACCTCTGGTCTTCTTGCTCCAGCCGCCCAAAGCAGCACCGGTCGTGCTGCATGCTCCTGCCTGCCGTGGCCGGCTGTGCTGCCGCGGAGGCCTCACTGCCCCCTACTATTCCCATCGCTGGCCAGGTCCTGCGGCGACGGCAGCCTCACAACGCAGCCGAACCAGTGAACCCTCGTACTCCTCTCCGCGCGAGCTTCCACTCCCGCGTCTTCCCCGGCTCCGCGTCATACCCTTCCTAGGCCTCACCGTCGTCCACCGCCGTGGTGCTCTCCACGCAGCATGGTCAACATGGTCAAGGAACGACTTCCATCGGAAGAGTAATGTACGTGGAGAGGCTAACAGCTGGGTCCATGACCACAGCCCAGTTATTTTGTGATTTGCCAAGTAAGTCGTTTTATCAGGCCTATTGGGCTATAAATCTTTCAAGACGAGGAGAGCTTTCATTCGGTTGGCTCAGAAAATGGCCCATCAGTAATGAGAAATGGGATGTACATTTTTAAAACACATCAAACCGGCAATTAGTTTCAAATATCTTTTTTTCGTTTCAATATTTTAAATTACATTAATTTTTATGCGTGGAGAATTTGTTGGATTTTATATTGATATACATTTATTTTTCAAATCAGTTTGAATGTGAGTCGAAATTTCGGGATTAAAAACAGTTCGGACCGCACCGAAATATGCAAAATTTCGTATAATTTTTTAACCGTGGCCACAATTTGGGTTGTAATGCTAACAAAAAGAATATGGGCTCCAAAAATACCTTAAGAATTAGCAAATAAGCTGAAAATTATTAGAAATAATGGCAGATGGGCTATATGTTGTTTTCCACAGATTTGAGGCTTTCCTAAAAAAAAGGTTGACGCACAAGCAGTGACTGTTGGATGTCCATCCAACGGCCGTTGTGCTTCTTCAATCTATGCTCTTCCTGCTCCAGCCGCTCAAACACGCGCTGGCGGGACTGCCTGCTCCCTCCTCCCCGCGGCCGGCTGTGCTGCCACGCAGGCCTCACCGCCCCACCGTACTCGCATCGCTGGCCTAGCTATCCCTCTACTCACCCACACCTGCTGTTATTCTCCGGCGACGGCAGATGAACCAGTAAACCCTCGTACAGTCGTACTCCCCTCCATGTGGGAAACAACTGCCGAGTCTTCCCTGCCTCCATGTCGTTCCCTTCCTAGGCCTCGCCATCGTCCACCGCCCTGGTGCTCTCGACACGGCCTGGTCAACGTGGTCAACGACCGACATGCATCTGAAGTGGAATGTACGTGGAGAGGCCGACAGCTAGGTCCACGGCCGCACGGAAGGAAATGCCTCCTTATTACGCGCAAAATAATGATTCCTCCACCTGACATCAGGGACCCACCGAAAGGGCCTCGCGAAAAAAAACGTTACCGCCGCTGACAGCTCAGACCCACCAGCTATATCTTCACACACAAGGAAGTGCCTCCTTATTATGCACAAAAAAAATGAATACTCCCCCTGTTAGCTGGGACCCAGTATAGTGGCAGGCTGACTTGTGGGCCTACTAAGTTGACGGGGACGGAGGGCTTTGTCAACTTAGTCAATATGCACGATTCTAGCTCCAGTGACCGTATGATGTCCATCCAACGGCCGTAGTGCTTCTTCAACCTCTGGTCTTCTTGCTCCAGCCGCCCAAACCAGCGCCGGTCGTGCCTCGTGCTCCTGCCTCCCGTGGCCGGCTACGATGCGGCGGAGGCCTCACCGCCCCCTACAACTCCCACCGCTGGCCAGGCCATCCCTCTACTCATCCACACCCCCTGTTAGTCTACGGCGACGGCAGCCTCACACCACAGCGAACCAGTGCCCTCATACTCCTCTACGAGTGGGCATCCACTGCGTCTTCCCCAGCTCCGCGTCGTCCCCTTCCTAGGCCTCGCCGTCGTCCACCGCCCTGGTGCTCTCAGCGCAGCGTGGTCAACGTGGTCAAGGAACGGCTTCCATCGGACGTGGACTGTACGTGGAGAGGCTGACAGTTGGGTCCACGGCCGTAGCAAGGAAGTGCCTCCTTATTACGCGCAAAATAATTATTCCTCCACCTGATAGCGGGGACCCACCGGACGGGCCACCATGTTTCACCCCCTGACTGCTGGGACCCACCAGGTACATCTTCGCACGCAAGGAAGTGCCTGACAGTCGGGACCCACCTGGTCGAAGCGTACCTAGCGTTGTCATTCTGGTCGCGAACATGTATGTACATATATACTGGTGGATGTAGAGGCGCGCACGTGTCGTAGTAGTGGCGGCCAGGGTGCAAGAAAGAAAATACAGCCACGTATGTGTACATACGGGCGGGGTCTCGAACACCTACTCGCGCATACCTACGGGATGGCTCGTTGACATGGCTAGGTCGGAACGGAGAAACAACGTCGTCGTCGTGTTCATGGGGAGGCAACGGAATGCGTCGTGTTCATAGGGAGGCAACGAAATGCGTCGTGTTCATGGGGAGGCAACGGAATGCGTCGTGTTCATTGGGAGGCAACGGAACGCGTGGGAGCCAACCGGCTGGGTCGGAATGGAATGCGTGGTCGTGTTCATCTTGAGGGCTTGGACGGAACAGGCGTTGGAAACGAGGCCTGCCGTACCGCACAACGGAGGAAATGGACCTCTTACGTTTGAAACAGGGTCCTGTTGATCGGGAGTGGTTTGGCATACCGCAAAACGGAGGAAATGGACCTCCTACGGTCGAAACGGGGGTCCTGTTCATCGGGAGGGGTGTGGCGTACCGCAAAACGGACGAAACGGACCTCCTACGGTCGAAACGGGGGTCCTGTTCATCGGGAGGGGTGTGGCGTACCGCAAAACGGGACTCCATGGGATACTGTTCATCTCCACCGTCAACCCTCTCCAGCCTCCACGAGCTACTGCTCATCCACCGTCGACCTCCTCCAGCCTCCACCTGCGACTGTTCATCAATGGGCTCCTGTTCAACCAGCCTCCATCGTGCGCTACTCCACCGGCTACTTTTCAACCAGCCCTCTCCACGGGCTCCTGTTCAACTACCCCTCCACGTGCTACTGTTCATCCTGCCCTCCACCGTCTACTGTTCATCCTGCCCTTCACGGGGTGGTCCTGTTCATCCAGCCCTCCACGGGGTCCTGTTCATCCAGCCCAAACCGGCTCGATCGATCGGGGTCCTGTTCATCCAAAGGCAACACCATGGGGTCCTATTCATCCACCCCCACCGGGAACTATTCATCCAACCCCCCCCCCCCTGCAACGCTCACTGTTCATCCAGAGGCATCATCGATCGGCTTCAGTTAGCAGGAGTAGCGAAGGAATCGCTCGATCGGGTTCAATTAACAGCCATCGATCGATCGCTCGAGTTCAGTAACGCGTAGCCTATAGTGCAATCGCTCGGGTTCAGTTAGAGCCCAACGCCTCGCTCGGGTTTAGTTAGAGCCAACGCCCCGGACACACGCGCGTACGTGTACGAGAGAAACGCGCATCGCTCGGCCCCCGACCTCCCACCGTAACCGGGAACTCCCCGAAATTTTCCTCGCCCTCGCTTCTACCATGGTTTTTTCCGTCATGGATGGCCCAAAGAATGTCATGCAGCTGCGTCTCCGTCCCGCCCAGGACGAAAAGCCCATTTTCTGTCATGATTTTTTGTCATAGAAGTAGGAGCCCACCACATCTATGATGATACCGGGTTTCGTCATAATTATCGTCATAGAAGTGTCATATGTGTGACAGAAAAAAAATTCGTTCGGCCCAAAATGTCACGGATGTGTCTTTTTTTGTAGTGCATATACTAAACTAACAAGAATTTCTTCCCCATGTGGCCCTAGCGGTCCGACTCAGGCCATGTGATTCAGATCCAGCTTGGTATATCGTGTTTTTATCATGGCCCAGGCTTCTCACGCACCCTCTCGGCATGCCAATATCTTCCAGTTGGATACGCCGCCGCGCTCCCTTGAATAGCTCTACAAGCTTCTCCATACTCCCTGGAGGGGAGTCGGATGGCCATAAGGCCTTGGCTACACTCCACATTGCCTGCTGAGCTTGTTCGTGCAACTGCGACAGCCCTTGTAGAAGATCACTTGATGATCCGGACACCTCCTCTTCGGGACGGCCCGTTAATATACCTGCAATCACCGCTATATTAGCTACTTTTACTTCCAAACTGTTATAAGATAAATGCGACCACATACTGAATATGCCACCTCGCAGTTTTTTGTTCTCCTTCACGGAGTCAGCTAGCTGAGCTTGCACATCTTTCAGTTCTTCGCCCAGTTTGGTGTTCGAATCCTGGAGCTTCTTTTTCTCCTAAACGACTTTTGTTAACACACGCTCGCCCGCTGCTAGCAGTTTTTTGGCTCCGTGTTCTTCGCTTCAAGCGGCGTCCAGCTGCTCTCGTAGTTGGTCTAACGATCCAATACAAAGATAAGCAACCAGATCAGCATTGTTAGTGTACAATTATGATTTCTCGATGGAGGGAAACATTACCAAGGGATGACTTCTTCGATTTTTCCAGTTCGGCATTGGCAGCAGACAGTTGCCTCCGACACTTTTCTAGTTCCTGAGTTAACAGGGTGTTCTTCTCCGTAAGCACCTGGTTGTACATTGATCCTTAAATCAGTTGTTTCAACTACTTTAAGTCTCAGGGGCTACTAGCATATGGTTATCATAGTCAGACAAAACAAACTTACCTGCACATCTTTTAAATGTTGTTTTGTGGCTCTATTAAGCCCATCTCGAGCAGCTCGGATATATGCATCGGTCGAGCTGAAGGTGTTAAATGACTCTTCCGAAAAGCCAGGGTCTCGCAAAACGGCCATGTGGCACCGATGATTCATGGCGCTCTCCACTTCCGAGTTGGTGACGGATACATCATCCGAGTCCTCAGCTGGAGGATAGTCTGGCGTCACCCCCGCATCAGCCCCCGTCTTCACAGCAGGATTTGAATCCTGGCTGCGGGAAGTATGACCTGCCGGACCCCCGGATATAGTCCGGCACACCTTTTTCCTGATACAGGGTAAATGGAAAGGTCATAGTTGGATGTGACTGCAAAGGTGCATACTTGCAAATTCATACCTCTTTGATGAAGGATCAGCCGTATCTTCGTTTGCCTTCCTCTTAGAAGGCTTGCCTAGTATGGGGGACGCTCTCTTCGGAGAAGCTCCCGGGGCAGCATGGCACGCCGAACGCTTACCCTTCTAAGTACAGGACAATGCGGTGGGTAAGGAGGAATCAGAAAACTCTTTTGGATAAGGTGTCTTCGGATTACTTACACGTGAAGCAGGAAGGAGGTCGGGGTAATCGGCGATAATGAGTACATATGTACCGTCGTAGCTCATCTGATAGAATAGTCCATCCTCAAGCCCCACAAATATGTCCGGATTTTCCTCATATCCGGGGTCGAGATCCCGGTTGCGATTCTCTGGCTGAGGGGCAGGCTCATGGATCCCCTCGACAGCCTTTCACCATTCCTGTTATGAGCAAGATAAGATGCTGCCTGTCAAGAATGATTCAGGGACAAGAATAAAATAGTGGACCTGAACCTTAAACAGCTGGGAGGATTATAAATGGAAAACCCGTCTCGAATTTGGAGACGGGTGAACTCCTCCTTCTCCCCTTTATACAGCTCGACCAGTATTTTGGCTAGGGCGGAAGGAGTCTTCGGGCCCTTTTGTCCATAGCGTGAGGCATCGTCTTCTCTGTTATAATGCCACATTGGCAGCCCTCTGTATTGAAGTGGCTGGACCCCCCGCGTTATCGAAATCGCCATCACCTCGGCTATTGACAATCCGGACTGGGCAAGTGTCTTAATCTTGCCCAGCAGCTGGCTGATCTCTGCACTATCCTCTTCCTCGAGGCTCGGAGGACGCCAGCTATGGCGTTTCTTCAGCGGAGCATTTGAAAACTCGGGGAGGCCCATGCGGACGGGGTCGGGTAGAGCAATGTCGTCGATGTAGAACCATTCGGAAGGCCACTCTTCGGGGGCTTTCTTCGGTGTGCCAGACAGGTATGCGGTCCAGGCGATGCGCCACACTTCGGCTCCTCCCACTTAAAAAATTGACCCACCTTGATTGCGGGGGACGAGGCATAACAATCTTCTCCACAAATCGAAATGGGCCTCGCAACCCAGGAATACTTCGCATAAAGCGACATAACTCGCGATGTGCAGGATGGAGGTCGGGGTAAAATTATGCAGCTGGAGGCTGTGGTACTCCAGAAGCCCTCGGAGGAATGGGTGAATTGGAAATCCCACGCCCCTCAGCAGATAGGGGACGAAGCACACTCGTTCTCCCGCAGGCGGATTGGGGAAATCCTCCGCCTGGGTTTTGCCATTGAAGGAGGCCAGTCCTGCTCGAACAGGGACAAGATCTGCAGGAGGGAGAAATCCCTGCGTTTCCAGCTTCACCAATTGGCTGTGGGGCACGGAGCACCTCTTCCACTCGCCTCTCTCTAGGTTGGAATGGTAAGAGGAGCTGGGAATATTGGCCATGTTGGAATAGTTTCGCCTAGCAGTATCTAAGGATTTTCTCGGCGTGATGTCGAAAGGATCTAAGATCCAATCCCTTTAAATAGACATTCTTTCTTGCAGGGCTAGGGTGTTATTTGCAAAAAATACCATGACCATCCACATTCGCCTGACATGTGGAGGATGAAGTCATAAATGCACAGAAGCCGAGGGGTGCAACATTGAACTGAAAGCCAAACACATTACTTGGAAGACGTTGGAGGAGGAACCCGCCTTGCAATGTCTAAGACAGTCTACGCCGAACACCTCGTCATCGAAGCCTGGTTAGGGGGCTATGAGGGAGTCCTGGACTAAGGGGTCCTCGGGCGTCCGATCTGTTAGCCATGGGCCGAACTGACAAGTTGTGAAGATAGGAAGACCGAAGACTGCATCCGTGTCCGGATGGGACTCTCCTTGGCATGGAAGGCAAGCTTGGCGTCTAATATGTAGATTCCTTTCTTTGTAACCGACCTTATGTAACACTAAATCCTCCTGGTGTCTATATAAACCGGAGGACTTAGTACGGATAGGATACTCATTATCATAGCCATACAAGCTAGACCTCTAGGGTTTAGCCATTACGATCTCGAGGTAGATCAACTCTTGTAATACTCATATTCATCAATATCAATCAAGCAGGACGTAGGGTATTACCTCCATAGAGAGGGCCTGAACCTGGGTAAACACCATGTCCCTTGTCTCCTGTTAGCATCGACCTTAGACACATAGTTCGGGACACCCTACCCGAGATCCGCCGGTTTTGACACCGACACTAACCACTACATGTCGTGTTTGCTAGTCTCAAGTCATTAAAAGCATGCACACCCACACCTCTTTGGTTGATATGTCAAGAAACAAGAAATGAGGTAGAAGATAATGCACCACGCCTAAGTATTTTGAAATTATTTGGTTTTCGTAAGATGACACCTAGATGGAGGGAGTATTATACTTGAAGGCTACAAGGTTTGCTATAGATGATGTGGCAGTGTCATGTAGCCATCAGCTGGTTATACTATTAACCATGCTCTTATAATACTCCTATATTTAGGAACGGAGGGAGTCGTTGGCATGCATGATACTACCTATAATACTCCCATTACAACCAGCCAGGTAGAATTAAAATACCTAATCTAAACGGTCGCCGCCCGATCTCTTTTTCCTCCTCCAGCATCCGGTAGAAGAAGAATCGAGCAAGACACCAGTTGTATTCGCCGGAGTCGCCTCGGCGGTGGCCTTCATGGGATACAATTGGTGGCGGCCTCCCGTGTTCTACTTTTCCTCGATAATAGCGGCGGGCGGGGACGTGCTATCCGTCACCTCGTCCACATCCGCGTAGCCGCATCACCTTGTTGACATCCGCGCCGGCTTATTTCTCTGCCTGCATGTCACGGCTACGCGCGCGTCAACGGCGGATGGCGTAGTCGCAGACACTGGAGGCGTTGTACGACGCGGCGGCGTCGAGGGCAGCGACAATGCCCATGCCGCCGTGCTCCCCAACAAGCCGGTGTGGAGCAAGTCGGTACTCTTCCTCGAGCTGTATTGGAGAGGCCAGCTGCGGAACCACGCGCTGGCTTAGTGCAGTAACTACCTCTGACGGGCTAGGCTAGGTAGGTGGAGAAGCGAGCTGCCGGGCTCGGCGGGCCTCCGAGACGGCTTTTATGCCGGAAAACTGCTCTTCCTGCTCGTCAGATGCCACAAAAAGAGTGGACAAACTGGTGGAAGGAGGAGCTTGGCCGGTGTCCTGCTCCTGAACGGACGTGTGTGGCCGGAGTTGGTTTCTCACATTCCACGCGGGTTTCTATATCTATATCTATACTACTATATATTGTAACAATTTTAAGTAGTACTAAGAACATCAATCATAACCGTTGATCTTCTAAATCCAATGGCCAATATCAGTAGGATTCACATGAACAGTACACTGTTGCTACCTCACATGTGTTCTAGAACAATCAAGACGGAGGGATGTGATGGTTGCTTGTCCATTTCTTTTACTAGGCCACTTATTAGTGGTTGGGTTTTGTGATATGACGGCTTTACTTCCACGAGACTCGTGTGCAGTGCCGCCCTCTACACTAGTACTACATCGGTCGTGGTTTATTAGTCCCCTGTTGAATTTGACTGAAGATTTAACTGATAAAATGTTAGTGCATGTCAACAAAAACTATATCGTTGGATTGGTATTTGAACATAGTTTTCAATGATATAATTTTAGGTGATATGCATCAGCATTTATCGTATTATATATAATGTTAGTTCAACTTTTGGTCGTACTAATCTATAGTAAGGTGCTCATGTGTTGCACGGAACAGTTATATTAAGACGTGCCTTGCACGTGTATACATACTAGTAAATGTAGGTTTTTGAATGCGGCGAGGAGGCGGGTACTGCTGGGAGTGCAGCGGGCAGCGCCCTGGGCCAACGCGCCGCTTCACATGGCAGATGCAGTGAGAGGTTGCGTCCGCCCTGACCCCCTTGACGGCGCACGTCACCTTGTGTCCAGATCTGAGATGCCGCATGTACCAGTTGAATGACTCCAAGCTCGACCACCGTGATGCAAGAGGTGCGACCCGAGGAACGCTATTGGAGACACCCTCCTCGTCATCATCTGAGTCCTAGAATATCTTGCCCACATCATCATTAGGCATGCATACGCCTTCATAGACAACGTGCGTAGAAGGAGTAGAGGCGACTGGGGACGCACCACGTCGTGGGCACTCCATACGTGCTCGTGTGCGTGCAGCGTGCGTGCTTTTCCATCGGTGCTAGCTCTAAGGTCGAGGCTGCGATCGTCTTCGTCTCCGGCTAGTCGTTGAGCAACGACGGCAAAGAGGTGCTGCAAGCGATGCATAGGCGCTGTCATGTGCGAGCTTCGCCATAGCACGACGAACAGGACGTCACCGCAGATGGCGCACGCCTCCATGCAACCGAGTGTGTGCACATGCATGTGTTATTCACGTGCATTTTGCGGTCGAGTGTGTGTGCATGCATGTGTGGTGTACGTGCGTTGTGTGCTCCATGTTGTGTGCGTTTGTGCATGAGTTAGTGCGTTGGCATGTGTACATGCCTGGCTGCATGCGTCCTGTACATGCGTGGCTTCTTGTGTGGTTATCAATATAAACTAATAAAATATCTTCAACTTAGCATCCTGATGTATCGTCTCTAGTCGTTAGCGAAGAGTTCATGTTCTTTTATTTCTTTATAGTCGGGTGGGCGGCAAAAAACAGGGGAAAACGTGCAAGGTTCCTTGCAGACGCTCCACCGCGAGGTTCCTTGCTCCTTCTCGGTCGTCGAGAATCTATGTTCTTCCACTCTTTTTTTACGTGAGCTTTGTTCATCCTTTTGCCAACACACGAGACATCTAGCATCAAGGTGCACGTGTCATGCAAGAAAATGGAGATAATCAAATAAGCAGTGCATAAGTGAGTCGTGCACTTCGATGGCACCTACTCCTATGCGTAATATTTTTTCTCCTCGATGGCACGTGAATAGTGCACGTACTTAACGACGGATCACGGGATGGTAGCCATGACATGGTCAGCCCTTTTTTGGAGAGAGTACGTACTAAATAACTTTGATGTGTGCCCTCAACCCGCAGAACGATGAGAAGCTTGCTTACTACGCCTTCTCCCTCGCCAACGTGTGTGCGGTGGCTCTCAGCACGAGGAGAAACTTTTTCTTACAAGCGTGGACGTGCAGCAGTTCATTTGGTGTCAGATTGCCAGTAGTACTACTGTAGTACAACCATTATTGTTCGACTTCCGGAAGAGACAAAGAGCCAAGTACAAGGCTAGCCATAGTGGGAGTAACATAAGTAGGAGTACCTCCTTTTTTTATTCTAGAAACAACCACACGTGAATATTGGACGGTAGCAGCACATCAACTGAATCAAAAATCAAAACCTTCCCGCCCAGTGCCAGCTAAGCCCGCCACTCCACATTGATGGCAAGTCAGGGTGACGCGACCTCTCACTGCTTCTGCCATTGAAGCGGTGCGTCGACCGAGGGCACCGCCCGCTGCATGCCCGGCATTTCAGACTACACATACTTTGTGAGACAAAAGGTGGAGCCATTATTAATGATATAGTATTATACTAAAGGGACTAACTATTGTAAGCAGGCTCCGTATTAGGTTGGTTCCAGATGATGTGTCAACTTCATATAGCCGGATGTTGGCTATACTATTAACCATGCTCTAAGTGTGGTGTGAGTCGGAAAATTTACAAAGTAATTAATTAATAATTAACAGATGCCTTAGTTACTCAGCCATTTCTGATTCTTTTGGATAGTGGGGCTATTATTGACTTGGACGTGAGGTTTGGGCCAAAGGCCTACAATTATACTACTTAGTCTTACTCGCACGACCGACCGGACATGCTCTAACCTAGCCGCTGTTGTATCATATGGTTTCGCACCATTCCAGATCTTAGCACCGCCACATAATTCTTCTCCATCCCTCCTTCCGGCATGCACCGTGAGAAGGGAAAGCAGTCCTTCGAACCCCGCCTTTCATGATCCTGTACGGGAGAGGGGAGATCAGGTTTTTGGGGAGCACACTCTTGTGGCTACTGTCAGCGACGACTTCCTCAACGACAGCCTTCTTCCCCGACCTCGGTAACTTCTTCATAAACAATGTGAGTGACAACATCAACCACAGTGGTTCTGCTCCCGCTGTATAGTATGTGATTCCGTCCTCCTGGTTTAGTGCGCATCATTACTTTGATCTTTGCAATTGTTGTCATGATCTATTTACTGTTGATTCAGACTACATCTCATAGTAAATTGCTCATATATTCAACAATCCAATCCAAAAACTTGATTATAGGCAATTTACTCCCAGTGGTTTTGCTGCGCTTTTGAAGCCGCCTACTTTTAAGGGGGTACAATATAAAAGGTGCCGCACAAGAGCAGTATATTGGTTTCAGATCATGTACTGCTATGACGCCACTAAGGGTAAGCCTGAGGGCGATCTTAATCCTACACAGCAGGAAGCTTTTGAGAACATGGAAACCCTCTTCAATGCCGCCCTGCTGAGTGTTCTTTACGATTCCATTGTGGATTCATATATGTCATTTGACAGAGGCAAAAACATGTGGGTTGGGCTCGAGGCCATGTTTGGGGCCTCGGGTGCTGGCAACGAGCTGTACGTCATGGAGCAATTCTGTGACTACAAGATGACTGATGAGAGCTCTATTGTTCAATAGACTCATGAGATACAACCACTCGCTAAGGAACTTGAGTACTTCAAGTGTGTGTTCCGGACAAATTTGTTGCTAGGACCATCAATGCCAAGCTTCCACCTTCGTGGAACAATTTTGCTACTTCTCTGAAAAACAAGAGACATGAGTTTTCCATTTCGGATCTCATTAGCACTCTACATTTTGAAGAGAAGGCGAGAGCAAAAGACACATGTGCCTGGGTCGCTGAGGGAGCTTCTAGTGCCCACATGGTACACGAGAAGAACTTCCAGTCCAACCAGCCCCAAAACAACAAGAACAAATCTCAGGGGAAAGGCAAGTTTGATGCAAAGAAAAAGGCGTCACACTCTACCAACTTCAAGAAGAATTCTCATAACGGGAAGGGATACAAACCTCAATTTTGGTAGCACCGCACAAAACTTATATGGCTGCATCTACCTGCCGTCAGCTAACATCATGGTGCTCGAGGTATTCCTGCATTCGTAACTAGGTACAATCACCACCGCAAGATGAAATAAGCTTATTCGTACGTTGACTTGCTGATTGCAGTGCGCAACGATCCTATCATGTGTGGAGTAGAAAACAAGTAGTGCAGCCGAAGGTGGAAATCAACCAAGGACTTATCAAATTATATATAGTCTTCCTCAGGCAGGTCAGTATCCCCTTCATCCAGATGATCATATTTTGTCATGCCGAGCTATTGATATGTGCTACTGTTTTGCAACACCGTTTAAGTATAGCTATTGTTTTCCTATCTTTTCATATTCAGGACAATGAAGATGATTTCAGGGGAACTGCACAATATGGACTCATGTTGAGTCATCTCTATTGCCTCATGTGTTTGCTGCAAATGTGTCAGCATCAATTGCAAGATGAGGCAGCTAGCTAGTTGTGGAGTTGCCAACATGCTCAAAGTGCTCGCAACATTGAGAAGAAACAAGCATGCCCAGGAAATTAAGGAAATTAATGCGTGCGCAGGGAGGCCCTTTGCTCAGAGAAGCATCGACCGATTTTCTTTATTTCCACACCTTCTCACAACATTGTATTGGTTATAGTATGGTGAATCATTGAGATGCATAAACATGCTGAACTTTAGTTCTTCTGAATGTTAGTATGCATACCGTATCTTCTAAAGCTTAGTTTAATGTAAATGTTGACTAGCCTGTGAACCTTCACAATCTAGTAACTATATTGTAGGCCTGTTAATTGACACCTCACTTTGCCGCGCTACGCGACCAGTGTGAGTGTTTGCATCCAATACCTCATCCTCTAATTTGGTGGATGCCAAGTTGAAAAAGGTTACCGATGAGTAGCCATAAGCTGGAGGCCTCTCTTTTTTTTCTTTCGAATGGGCAATAAGCTAGAGAGTGTCTCGGGCTGCCTCTAGCACAAGGCCTTCCAGTATGAAACACGGGCAGCCGACTGGCCGATACAAAAGCCTATCCATCTTAAAGCCCATTTGTTTTTGTTTTTTGCGAGGAGAAGCCCATATTTCTTGAAGTGGGTGCGATCCCAGGAAAACCATCCTTCCTCCTCGCTTCCACTTATACTACAGCTCGCTGGACTCTCCCTCTTCCGTTGCCCCCCAATTCCCCCCCCCTCTTCCTCACTCGTCCAGAAAACCCCCGCTCACCTTCTTCCTCACTAGTACAGAAAACGCCTGCTCCTATTCTTCCACTCCTACAGAAAACCCCAACCCTCCTTCTTCCCCACTTGCACTGCCACTAGGTTCATCTCTGGCTACTCTGCTCAAACCCATGAGCTCGGGGCGACGCCCACAAGGAAAATGGAGTCGGCTGGCCCCAACGCCAAGAAGATGAGGCTCCCACCAGCGGCGATGCCGGTTGTAGATCCCGCACCCGGCAGCGCGGGGAGAAGCGGCGAGCCTCCCCCCACCCACTCAGATCTGAGGAACCAGTAGAATCTCCGGTGGACTGCATCAGTGATCTCCCGGACATCATCCTTGAGGAGATCATCTCGCTTCTCCCCACCAAGGATTGCTGCCGCACACAAGTCCTTTCAACTCGGTGGGGTCCTCTATGGCGCACCGCACCCCTCAATCTCGACTGTCGTCAGATATCTGTCCTTCTGGAATTTGATCTCCTCAGAGCCATCGTATTCTCTCACCAGCAGGGCCCCGTTCAACGCCTCTACATCCCGACATGCTACCTGCTGTCCATACCCAGCACGGTGGACGCTTGGCTGACATCCCCTGAATTCGGAAAACTCCAGCAGTTTGAGTTCTATCATTACCATGAAAGTTTCATACCACGAACACGCCAAGAATTTGTTCCCACACCACCGTTGTCCATCTCGCAGTTTTCCTCCTCTCTCCACACTGCCACCTTCGCCCCGGTGCCATCGACCATACGATCTAGTACAAATGCTTCGACTCCCACTTCTATTTTTTTTCACTTGTGGTGGTTTATCTATCGGAGGCCTCACTGCACAGCATCATCAACTCTAGTTGCCCTGCCCTGGAGCGCTTGCTGATTGTTTTGGGAATAGAAATCCCTATCAGTTGTCTCAAAAGAAAGTCGCCTCACCTGAAAAGCATTGGAATTTGTTTCTAAGGACAATAGCTCATCATCAAAGATGCCCCTTCACTTCAAAGGTTGCTCCTTCATAATTGTTATACACCTTCGCAAATAACTATCATCTCTGTGTCCAAATTGGAGACCTTGGGTGTAATTCGTGATCCGTTTGATGATCACAACAAGTTGGTGTTTGGCTCCACACTTATTCAGGTACCGTATATTATCATCTACACATTTGTAATCATAAGCTGCATTTTTCATTTATGCACATAAGTTTTATATCATCTTGGAGTACACTTTGGGTACTAATATTATGTTATATGCTCAATGAAGAGTTCGTCCATGGATAGCCTATCAATGGTGCTGGATTCTGTCAAGATCTTATATATCGGAATGTTTAGTTTTGATCTAAACATAATTATTGGCTTGCTGCGATGCTTTCCATCTCTAGAGAATTTACATACAGAGGTGATGATTGCATGCACATTGAAAGCCCGTATATATTGTACTAGAATTAATCGTTCAACTGTCGCTCTTTCGACATACTCTTTGTTCAGACCTTTACTGTTTTCAATCTTTATGTCTACTTAGGAAGTGCTACCACATGGAAAAAAGTGTATAACCAATCGGTGGTGTAATAAGCACCGTGATTTTTTTAGTTCTCATGACATTCGTTTGAGGACAATAATGATGGAAGGATATGCATCCAACTAGGCAAACAGAAGATTTGTCACATTCTTCCTGTTGAATGCGAGGTTACTATTGTCCATGAGGCTTAATTTTACTGCAAGAGATTTCTCACGGACGGACACGTTGGACAGCAAAAAAATAAGTTTCAGGTGGGCAAATGGGCTTCTAAACGTGCCCGGCTTCTATTTACAACAAGTTGTAGTCATCCTGAAATAATTTTTTTGCACAGGATGTTGATTTTATGGATCAGACCGATCCATTTGTTTGTGACTGCGAAAAAGAGTGGTTGGGTTAGATGTTACAGCCATGTTCAATCTGGGTTTTGTCTAATAATTTGATGAACAATTAATCCTTGGGCTTTTTGTACCATTTGTAAGCTTGAGTTGCATGTTGTTTCCCTCGTACTCCCCTCCACCTGCCACTACACTGCCGCATCTTCCACGGCTGCTGTTCGTTCCCGTCCGAGGCCTCACCGTCGTTCCCCGCCTTGGTTCGCTCGCTGTGCCCACCGCCGTCTGGCATTGTCAACATGGTCAACAACCTCCCCGCAAAAACACATGGTTAACAACCAAGAGGAATCAGGAGATGACTGAACGTGGAGAGGCTGACAGTAGGGATCCACCAGGGTCATTGCATTACGCAAGCAGGTGCCTTGTTATTACAAGCCAAACAATACTTCCTCCTAATTCCTCACTGCTAGAAAATCACTTAAATGTCTTAAAAGGTCAAATTACCCCTAAAATTTTCCAAAATTTGACATGACAGTTGTATTAGAACTACAAAATTTCTCATTCATTTGAAACACCATCAGTTGCCACTTTAATCCAAATTTGTCTTTCACAGCTAATAAAAAATATGTACAACATCACAGACAGTTGTTTTCTAGGAACCGTTTGCGATGAAAATATTTGGGTCTATTTAAGTCTCCATCCTTAAGCATCACCGGCTCGTCTGCTCCAGTATCGGCAACCCCCGAATCCATGAATCCCAATCCCCATTCCCGCCTTCTTGCAAAGATGATGCCGTGGAAACGCTTCGTGAAGGCTCGTACAATGGTTGCGTCCCCCCGAGCGCGGCCGCCTGCGCCGAGAGTGCGACCGCCAACGTCAAGAGTGCCATCGAATCCGCATTGAGTGCGGCCGCCTCCGCCGAGAGGGCGTCTGCAGCAGCCGATAGGGCAGCCGCGGCAGCCGAGACGGCTGCAGCTGCTGCTGCGACAGCGGCTGCAAATGCTGGGAGCGCTTGAGCTGCCGTCCGTGCCGCCAATGTCACCCTGGCCCGGGCTGAGGCTATCCACGCCAAGATCGAGGATGCACACGCCAAGATATTCCACGCCACGTCTGAAAAGGCGGCGGTGGCCATGGAGCACCTGCTTCCTCATGAGGTCACCGAGCGGGAGCTGGAGATGCAGGCAGCGGTGGAGATCAATGAGCACCGGGTGGAGGAGTTGCGCGTGGCCGAGGTCGAGGTAGAGAAGAGTCTGTCCGTCGAGGAATTGGCGGTGGATTACCAACGCGAGCTTTGGTGCAGCCACTACTACGAGTAGGACAACCTTGAGGGGGGCGCCGCCGGCGAGGACGAGCCATCGATGTCTCATCTCACACCGGCGATGCATAGGCCGGCGCGGCGGCGGATTTGTTAAAATTACACAACTAGCGGATAACACCAGGGACCCAGCAGCTCGCCCATTTGTTTTTTTAGTTTCAGAGACGGAGCTCAACTGCGCGCTGTGCGGGGGCTGTGGCCCGTCTAGCCCACGCTTACGCTTTTATTTAAGCACATGACGAGCCTAGTTGATATCTTTTTTCTTTCTGAAAATGGCTAGCCTAGTTCTTTTTTTTTGGAGAACACCAAAACCGAGGCCTACTTGCGTTTCTTAGCCCTGCTGGGCAGCAAATCTTTCAGGCCGAGGAGGGAGGGATGTAAAGTAGTAAGAAATGACATGGTCAAAAAAAGTAGTAAGAAATGGGCTTCCCCATAAAATGGGCTATAAGTTGTTAGAAATGGGCTGTAAATTTTTAAACCAAAGCCAACCGGCAATTACATTAAAATATCATTTTTTTTCTGGATTTCTCTACCCTCTACTCTTATAAAAACCAAAGCCAACTGGCAATTACATTAAAAGATTGTCTTTTCTCCCACAAGATAAACTACTCATAAAAATGCATGTTCATGTTCCGTGCAACACATGGGCATCTTGCTAGTTAAGATTTTAAATTTCATTCATTTTTTGCGGAGAATTTGTTTTTTGAATTTTATTTTTATATAATTTTTTAAAAATTATTTTTAATGCGACTCGAAATTTCGTGATTAAAAGAGTTCGGACCCCACCGAAATATGAAAATTTTCGTTGAATTTTTTAGCAGTGCCTAGAATATATGGTCTGTAATGCTAATAAAAAGAATATGGGCTTCAAATATCCCTAAGAATTAGCAAATGGGCTGTAAATTATTGAAATAATGGCTAATGGGTTGTATGTTATTTTCCACAGATTTGGAGGCTGAATTCGGGGCCTACTAGGTTGACGATGACGCTGTCCTAAATTTTTTTTTGATGCGTACGCAAGGCTTTGTCAACTTAGTCAACACAGTGCAGTGACCGTTGGATGTCCATCCAACGGCCGCTGTGCTTCTTCAATCTCTGATCTTCCTGCTCCAGCCGCCCAAACAAGCGCCGGTGGGACTGCCTGCTCCCTCCCCACGTGGCTGGCTATGCTGCCGCCAGGCCATCCCTCTACACACCCGCACATCCTGTTATTTTCCGGTGACGTCAGCCTCACCCCGCAGCCGACTAGTCAGCGCTCGTACACCCCTCAGCGTGGGAATCCGCTGTGGTGGCTTCGCCAGCTCCGGGTCGTTCCCTTCCTGGGCCTCGCCCATGTCCACCATTTTTGTGCTCTCGGCGCGGCGAGGTCAACATGGTCAACAAACAACAGTCATCGGAAGAGGCTGACAGTAGGGGTCCACACAAGGAAATGCCTCCTTATTTCGTGCAAAATAATGATTCCTCCACCTGACAACTGGGACCCACCAGAAGGGCCTCTGTATTTCTTGAAAAAAACATTCCCCCCGCTGTCAGCTCGGACCCACCAGCTATATCTTCACACACAAGGAAGTGCCTCCTTATTACGCACAAAAAATGAATACTCCCCCTGCTAGGTGGGACCCACCATTGTGGGAGGCTGACTTGTGGGCCTACTAAGATGACGGGGATGGAGGGCTTTGTCAACTTAGTCAATATGAATGATTCTACCTCCAGTGACCGTACGATGTCGATCCAATAGCCGTAGTGCTTCTTCAACCTCTGGTCTTCTTGCTCCAGCCGCCCAAAGCAGCGCCGGTCGTGCTGCCTGCTCCTACCTCCCTTGGCCGGTTGTGTTGCCACGGAGGCCTCACCGCCCCTACTACTCCCACTGCTGGCCAGGCCATCCCTCCACTCACCCACACCCCCTGTTATTCTGCGGTGACGGCAGCGTCACACCAAAGCCGAACCAGTGAACCCTTGTACTCCTCTCTACGTGGGCATCCACTACCGCGTCTTCCCCAGCTCCGCTTCATCCCCTTCCTAGGCCTCGCCGTCGTCCACCACCCTGGTGCTCTCAGCGCGGCATGGTCAATGTTGTCAAGGAACGACTTCCATCGAAAGAGTATTGTATGTGGAGAGGCTGACAACTGGGTCCATGGCTGCAGCAAGGAAGTGCCTCCTAATTATGCGGAAAATAATGATTCCTGCACCTGACAGCGGGGACCCACCGGATGGGCCACCATATTTCACAAAAAAATGTTTCCCCCTTGACTGTTGGGACCCACCAGCTACATCTCCGCACGCAAGGAAGTGGGGCCATATTACAGGCAAAAAAATGATTTGCCCCCCTGACTGCTGGGACCCACCAGCTACATCTTCGCACGCAAGGAAGTGCCTAATAGTCGGGACCCATCCGGTCGAAGCATACGTAGCGTTGTCATTCTGGTCGCGAACGTGTATGTACATACTGGTCGATCGGTCTGTCTGTAGGCTGCAGCGATGAACCGTGGCCGTGTAATGAAGGGTACGTGTGGTAGTAGAGGCGCGCACATGTGGTAGTAGATGCGCGCACGTAGCATGTACACGTACGTACCACGGCCAGGGTGCAAGAAAGTAAATACGGCCACGTACGTACATACGGGCGGGGTCTCAAACGCCTACTCATGCATACGTACGGCCAAGGCTCGTGTACATGTGAAAGCACAAGTGCTCCCTAGGTGGTTTTGATAATTGATGACAACATATCTCTTGTTGGACTAACACTTCTATCTAGCATGTTTCAGATAAGTTCAACAATGGAGTGGCATGGACTAAAGGTTGTGGGAACTCCTTCAAGATGCTAAGGACAAGGGATTGGCTAAAGCTTCAAGCTCAAGACTCTTCACTTTTACATTTTAGTGATCCAAGATCATGAGTCCATAGGAAAAGCCAATACTATCAAGGAGGGATGAGGTGTTGCTTAATGAGCCTCTTGCTTCACGTGCTTAATGATATGCTCCAAAACCCTCAACTACTTTCCCATTTCCACATATGACCTAAACCCTAAGCCAAACTCGGTCCTACCGATTCTTCCTATCCGGCGCCACCGAGTTTCACTTGTCATAAGCCACTGCCAAACCCTAGCAATTCGGTTCTACCGATAAGGATCTCGGTCCCACCGAGATGGGGTTGCAAACTCTCTGTTTCCCTTTCGTAACTTTTCGGTCCCACCGAAAGAGCGAATCGGTCCCACCGAGATTGCAATGTAAACTCAGTGTTTCCCCTTTGTAAATTTTCGGTCTCACCAAGTTCCACTCGGTCTCACCGAAAGAGCAGATCGGTCCCACCGAGTTTGCCTGACCAACTCTCTGGTTAGCTAATTACCAAATTCGGTCTCACCGAGTTTGTGTAATCGGTCTCACCGAGATTACGTTATGCCCAAACCCTAACCGAATTGGTCCTACCGAGTTGCATGTCAGTCCCACCGAAATTCCTAAAGGTCACTAGGTTTACTATTTCGGTCAGACCGAGTTTTCTGATTCGGTCCCACCGAGATTGGTAAATTGTGTGTAACGGTTGGATTTTGTGTGGAGGCTATATATACCCCTCCACCTTCTTCTCATTGAGTGAGAGAGCCATCAGAACACACACATCATTCCAACTCATATGTTCTGAGAGAGAACCACCTACTCATGTGTTGAGACCAAGACATTCCATTCCTACCATATGAATCTTGATCTCTAGCCTTCCCAAGTTGCTTTCCACTCAAATCTTCTTTCCACCAAATCCAAATCCTATGAGAGAGAGTTGAGTGTTGGGGAGACTATCATTTGAAGCACAAGAGCAAGGAGTTCATTACCTACACACCATTTGTTACTTCTTGGAGAGTGGTGTCTCCTAGATTGGCTAGGTGTCACTTGGGAGCCTCCGACAAGATTGTGGAGTTGAACCAAGGAGTTTGTAAGGGCAAGGAGATCGCCTACTTCGTGAAGATCTACCGCTAGTGAGGCAAGTCCTTCGTGGGCGATGGCCATGGTGGGATAGACAAGGTTGCTTCTTCGTGGACCCTTTGTGGGTGGTTGCTTCTTCGTGGACCCTTTGTGGGTGGAGCCCTGTGTGGACTCGCGCAACCGTTGCCCTTGGGTGGAGCCCTGTGTGGACTCGCGCAACCGTTACCCTTCGTGGGTTGAAGTCTCCATCAACGTGGATGTAGGATAGCACCACCTATCCGAACCACGGGAAAAACATCCGTGTCTCCAATTGCGTTTGATCTCTCCAAACCCTTCCCTTTACATTCTTGCAAGTTGCATGCTTTACATTCCGCTGCTCATATACTCTTTGCATGCTTGCTTGATATGTATTGTGTGTGTTGAAATTGTGCCTAAACCCCACTTAAATCGAAAAAGCTTAAAAATTGCAACTTTAGCACGAAGTGTCTAATCACCCCCCCTCTAGACACATCTACTTCTAGATCCTACAAGTGGTATTAGAGCATTGGTCTCCATTGCCTTGGTTTAATCACCATTGGAGGAAGATGGATGTGTCTACTCTAGGGAGTCTTAGACATAGAGTGCCTATTCTTGATGGAAAGTATTTTCATGAGTGGAAAAATGAGATGCTTGTAATCTTCAATCAATATCATTTGAAAAAGTATATTGCTAGCCCTTGTGCACCTCATATTGATCCCATGCATCCTACCCTAGATGAAGATATTGGCATGATTCGCAATCTTAGAACTATTGAGCTCATCATTAGAGGATTGCCCAAAGATTTGATTGCTAGTTTGCCTACTCAAAATTGCGCCTATACTATATGGAAATTTCTTGAGGAACGGTTTCCCAATCATTCCTTGAAAACTTTGGATGAAATTCTCCATAAATCTATTGCCTTGAGTAAGATGAACTCTAGTGATCCTAGTTTTGGTAAATGTCTTCTTGAACTTGCCAATCTTAAGCATGCTAAAGGAGATGTTGGAATCATTAATGATATCATACTCAAAGCTATAAGAATTCATAAAAGTAACCACTTTGATCATTTATCTAATGAATTACCCTCTCTAGGAAATGATGAGTCACAAGATCATGATGAACATGAATATTGTGATGATGATGATAGTGACTCCGATCTTGATAATGCAAGACATTTTGGTCTTATGGCAAATCTTCGGGGATATGAATCAGGAGGAAAGGAATGGGTTCTTGATAGTGGATGCACTGATCATCTGACCGGAGATGAAGAGATGTTCTGTGAACTTGCTGAAAACAACGGCCCTCGAAAATATGTCACCTTTGGTGATAATTCAAAGGGTAAAGTGGTTGGCCTTGGTAAGGTGGCCATCTCACATGATAGTTCCATTCAAAATGTCATGCTCGTTGAATCTCTTGGCTACAACTTACTTTCAGTATCTAGACTTGCTGATTTCGGTTTGAATGTCCTATTTACTGAGGTAGATTGCCAAGTATTTCGTCGAGACAATCTTAAAATGGTCTTTACGGGTATGCGTAGAGGTGATCTTTACATTGTCGATTTCTCTAAAAAGGCACAACCTAAAACTTGCTTTGTTGCTAAATCCTCAAAAGGCTGGTTGTGGCATAGACGACTAGGTCACGTTGGCATGAGAAACCTTGACAACCTTATTAAAGGAAATCATATCCTTGGAGTTAACGATGTCATATTTGATAAGGATAGACTTTGCAGTGCTTGTCAAGCAGGTAAACAGGTTGGAGGAAGACATCCCGTGAAGAACATCATGACCACAAGGAGGCCACTCGAGCTGCTTCACATGGATCTTTTTGGTCCCAATGCCTACAAGAGTCTCGGTGGAAATTCTTTTGGTCTAGTTATAGTTGATGATTTTTCAAGATTTACGTGGGTGTTTTTTCTTAATGACAAGTCGCAGGTCCAGAAGATCTTCAGAAACTTCGCTAGGAAAGCCCAAAATCAGTTTGATGTGAAGATCAAGAAGGTTCGGAGTGACAACGGAACGGAGTTCAAGAACACAAATGTGGACACCTTTCTTGACGAAGAAGGGATTTCACACGAGTTCTCGGCTACATACACACCTCAACAAAATGGAGTTGTTGAGAGGAAGAACCGGACGCTCATCGAAATGGCAAGAACGATGCTTGATGAATACAAGACGCCAAAGCACTTTTGGGCAGAAGCGGTTGAGACAGCTTGTCATGCAACAAATCGCTTATATCTTCACAAGCTACTCGGCAAGACGGCATACGAGCTCCTCACCGGTAACAAGCCTCAAGTTGGATACTTTCGAGTATTCGGCTCAAAGTGCTACATTCTTGATAAGCATCGTCGTTCAAAGTTTGCTCCTAAATCTCATGAAGGTTTTCTACTTGGTTATGGATCAAACTCTCACACTTACCGTGTCTACAACAATTTCACCTAAAAGGTTGAAGAGACGGTAGATGTGAAGTTTGATGAATCTAATGGCTCGCAAGTAGAGCAATTGCCAATTGATGTAGGAGACAAAGACCCTTCAGAAGCAATTCAAGACTTGTCCATTGGCAAAATTCGTCCAGCAGAGGTGAAGGGAATACTTCATCCGTCCAAGTGGAAGCTTCTACTTCATGACAAGGTGAACCAAGAATCGACACGGAAGCATCCACAAGTGGGACACACCAAGATGAAGAAAACGAGGAAGTACGTCAAGATGAACATCAACAACCTCCTTCTCCACCACGACAAGAGAACGACGGCGTCAACAATGAAGAAAGGACAAGAAGAAGAACAAGATGAAGAAGATGTTCAACGAAGACCCAAGCAAAAGCTCTCACAAGTTCGAGCAAGAATCGCCAAAGATCATTCCGTCGAGCAAATCCTCAATGATATACAAACCGGGAGAATCACTCGCTCAAAAACTCGTTTAGCTAACTTTTGTGAAAACTATTCATTCATCTCTAGCATTGAACCAATGAAGGTTGAAGAAGCATTGGAAGATCCGGATTGGATAAATGCTATGCATGAAGAGCTACATAATTTTGAGAGAAACCAAGTTTGGACATTGGTTGAGAAGCCCGACAAAAACCACAACATCATTGGTACCAAATGGGTGTTTCGCAACAAGCAAGATGAAGATGGACAAGTGGTCCGCAACAAAGCATGTCTCGTCGCCCAAGGATACACACAAGTCGAAGGTATGGACTATGGTGAGACGTATGCTCCCGTTGATAGACTTGAGTCCATTCGCATCTTACTTGCCTATGCTAATCACCATAATATCACCTTGTACCAAATGGACATTAAAAGTGTTTTTCTAAATGGAGAAATAGATGAGGAAGTTTATGTCAAACAACCTCCCGGCTTTGTCAATCCTAAGAAACCAAATCATGTTTACAAACTTCACAAAGCTCTTTATGGTCTTAAACAAGCTCCTAGAGCATGGTATAAATGCTTGACCAAGTTCCTTACTACAAGTGGTTTTGAAATTGGTAAAATTGATTCTACTCTTTTTACTAAAAGGGTTAATGGAGAACTATTTGTATGCCAAATTTATGTTGATGACATCATATTTGGTTCAACTAACCCTCTCTTTAGTGAAAAGTTTGGAAAGCTAATGTCAGAGAAGTTTGAGATGTCTATGATGAGTGAACTCAAATTCTTTCTCGGGTTGCAAATCAAGCAAACTAAGGAAGGTACATTTGTCTCTCAAACAAAGTACACCAAGGACTTATTCAAGAAGTTCAATATGCAAGAATGCAAAGGTATGTCTACACCCATGCCTACTAGTGGACATAATGATTTGACCAAAGATGGTGAACCCGTTGATCAAAAGTTTTATCGCTCTATGATTGGTTCATTGTTATACCTATGTGCTTCACGTCCCGATATTATGCTAAGTGTGTGCATGTGTGCACGATATCAAGCTGCTCCTAAAGATTGTCATCTTAAGGCTGTGAAAAGGATAGTGAGATATTTAATCCATACACCAAATTTTGGCATTTGGTATCCTAAGAGGTCTTCTTTTGATCTTGTTGGCTATTCCGACTCAGATTATGCCGGAGACAAGGTTGATAGAAAGTCCACTTCGGGTACTTGTCAATTTCTTGGTAGATCTCTTGTGTCTTGGTCTACCAAGAAACAAAACTCGGTATCCTTATCCACCGCCGAAGCGGAATACATTGCCGCTGGTTCATGTTGTGCTCAATTACTTTGGATGACCCAAACTCTTAAAGATTATGGGATTTATGTGAAACATGTTCCACTGCTTTGTGACAATGAAAGTGCTATCAAAATTGGTCATAATCCTATACAACATTCTCGAACTAAGCATATTGAAGTTCGTCATCATTTCATTCGAGATCATGTTGCTAAGGGTGACATCAATCTTAAGCATGTTCGCACCGATAAGCAATTAGCGGATATATTCACTGAACCGCTTGATGAGAAAGTGTTTTGCAGGTTGAGAGGAGAATTGAACATCATTGATGCCTCGAACTTGGAGTAGAAACTCCATTGGATACATGCAAGACATGAGCTTGTGACTAATCCATGATGTATCTCTTATGATAACTATCTTATGTCTTGGATATATTTGCACCTTGCATGTTGTCTAACCCATGTAGGTGCTTGGTTGAATCTAATTCCATGAGATTGTGACTCACTCACATCTTGAGCAATCTCTACAAGACCAAGACTCTACACAATAGTGGTGGAAGACAAGGAAGCACAAAACCATTCAAACATATCCTTTGACAAATTCTATATTAAGCTTCATGATTGTCATTTTTGGATACACAAGTGCTCTTCCTTGCAAGAACTAACCCATGTAGGTAGATGAACTCAAAATCCAAGTGGTGCTCCCAACTCTTGATGAACTACATCAACCCTGATCACCCACACAAGTTCAACTACATGAGCAAGAACCACATCACCACCCAAGGAATGTCATTCCATCTTAGAGAAGCTTTACTCCACGACATGAGTCAAAGCAACTCAACAAGATGTGAATACATCAAGATGCTTAAACGAAAAATGGTAACCCCATTTTGAGCTTAAACGATGAGTATGACCTATGATCAAGTGTCCTCACTTGACTCCTAAGTCAATATACTCTAACATAGGTGACTATGTCACCGCCCAATTCTAGATAAAGTTCTCTTGTGTCCTTTTCTGAGTTATTGCATATTTGTTTCCTTCTCTCT
Source organism: Triticum urartu (assembly GCF_056163025.1). NCBI lineage: Eukaryota > Viridiplantae > Streptophyta > Magnoliopsida > Poales > Poaceae > Triticum > Triticum urartu. The sequence continues at coordinate 77,553,475 of NC_141873.1, read as the reverse complement.
CAAACAAAACAAAAAAAACTTCATCTAGAAACTTTCACTCTTTTCATTTTTGTTTTTGTTCTGCATATTTCTGCATCAAATTCCTTGCAAATCCTTCAGCTAATTCATTGCAAATCTTTGTGAGATCTTCTTGACTAGTGAGCTGAGGTGACAAGTGTTTTTCTCTGTGTAAACTCGGTTTCACCGACTTGCAAATTTCGGTCCAACCGAATCTTTTCGGTACCACCGAAATATGCCACTCGGTGCCACCGACTTTGCAATCAGAAAAACAGTTTGCCACTTATTCTACCTTTCTTCTGATCCAGCTCCACTCAATGAATCTTGTCCTCCACAAGCATCACAATTTTATCCTCTGCTTTGTGCTGAATCTCAAGGACCAAACCTATTCGACGGATTCCAGGAAAAACCTTCTTGGAAATTGATGTCAAAGGGGGAGAGAGAGATCACATCAAAGCTTGTAGGAAAGAGAGATCACACCAAGGGAGAGAAAAAGTATTAAGGGGGAGAGAAAGTCTCAAGGATCCCAGATGTTGTCAAGGGGGAGAGAGAGATTTCCAGGGAGAGAAAAATACTCAAGGATCCCAGATGCTTGATGTTCAAGAGGAGAGATGCCACATGTCTTTTTGGGGGAAAGACATGTTCATATGAACTCATTTGAATTAAGTTCTATTCAGCTCTGATTTTCTGTTTCCTATCTTCTCCCAATATCCCATGTAAGATTCAGGGGGAGCAAGTGTTGGGTTTCGTAGTAATTTCAAAAAATTTCCTACGCGCACGCAAGATCATGTGATGCATAGCAACGAGAGGGGAGAGTGTTGTCTACGTACCCAACGCAGACCGACTACGGAAGCGCTGACACGACGTAGAGGAAGTAGTCGTACGTCTTCACGATCCAACCGATCAAGCACCGAAACTACGGCCCCTCCGAGTTCGAGCACACGTTCAGCTCGATGACGATCCCCGGACTCGGATCCAGCAAAGTGTCGGGGAAGAGTTCCGTCAGCACGACGGCGTGGTGACGATCTTGATGAACTACAGCGGCAGGGCTTCGCCTAAACTCCGCTACAGTATTATCGAGGAATATGGTGGCAAGGGGCACCGCACACGGCTAAGGAATAGATCACGTGGATCAACTTGTGTATTTCTGGGGTGCCTCTGCCTCAGTATATAAAGGAGCCAAGGGGGGAGGGGGGCGCCGGCCAGGAGGAGGGCGCAGGAGGAGTCCTACTCCTTCCGGGAGTAGGACTCCCCCCCAATCCTATTCCAACTAGGATTTCCAAAGGGGGAAAGAGGGAGAGGGGTGGCCGGCCACCTCTCCTAGTCCTAATAGGACTAGGGGAGGGGGGGAGGCGCGCAGCCCTTATGGGCAGCCCTTTCATCTTTCCACTAAGGCCCATTGAGGCCCATATGATTCCCGAGGGATTCCGGTAACCTCCCGGTACTCCGGTAAAATCCCGATTTCACCCGGAACACTTCCGATGTCCAAACATAGGCTTCCAATATCAATCTTTACGTCTCGACCATTTTGAGACTCCTCGTCATGTCCGTGATCACATCCGGGACTCCGAACAACCTTCGGAGCATCAAAATGCATAAACTCATAATATAACTGTCATCGTAACCTTAAGCGTGCGGACCCTACGGGTTCGAGAACAATGTAGACATGACCGAGATACGTCTTCGGTCAATAACCAATAGTGGGACCTGGATGCCCATATTGGCTCCTACATATTCTACGAAGATCTTTATCGGTCAGACCGCATAACAACATACGTTGTTCCCTTTGTCATCGGTATGTTACTTGCCCGAGATTCGATCGTCGGTATCCAATACCTAGTTCAATCTCGTTACCGGCAAGTCTCTTTACTCGTTCCGTAATACATCATCTCACAACTAACATATTAGTTGTAATGCTTGCAAGGCTTATGTGATGTGTATTACCGAGAGGGCCCAGAGATACCTCTCCGACAATCGGAGTGACAAATCCTAATCTCGAAATACGCCAACCCAACATCTACCTTTGGAGACACCTGTAATGCTCCTTTATAATGATGTGACCTCGTTAATCAAATAACAACTCATTGTTCATGGTCAGGAAACATAACCATCTTTGATTAACGAGCTAGTCCAGTAGAGGCATACTAGTGACACTTTGTTTGTCTATGTATTCACACATGTATTATGTTTCCGGTTAATACAATTCTAGCATGAATAATAAACATTTATCATGATTATAAGGAAATAAATAATAACTTTATTATTGCCTCTAGGGCATATTTCCTTCAGTCTCCCACTTGCACTAGAGTCAATAATCTAGATTACACTGTAATGATTCTAACACCCATGGAGCCTTGGTGCTGATCATGTTTTGCTCGTGGAAGAGGCTTAGTCAACGGGTCTGCAACATTCAGATCCGTATGTATCTTGCAAATCTCTATGTCTCCCACCTGGACTAGATCCCGGATGGAGTTGAAGCGTCTCTTGATGTGTTTGGTCCTTTTGTGAAATCTGGATTCCTTTGCCAAGGCAATTGCACCAGTATTGTCACAAAAGATTTTCATTGGACCCGATGCATTAGGTATGACACCTAGATAGGATATGAACTCCTTCATCCAGACTCCTTCGTTTGCTGCTTCCGAAGCAGCTATGTACTCTGCTTCACATGTAGATCCCGCTACGACGCTTTGTTTAGAACTGCACCAACTGACAGCTCCACCGTTTAATGTAAACACGTATCCGGTTTGCGATTTAGAATCGTCCGGATCAGTGTCAAAGCTTGCATCAACGTAACCTTTTACGGTGAGCTCTTTGTCACCTCCATATACGAGAAACATATCCTTAGTCCTTTTCAGGTATTTCAGGATGTTCTTGACCGCTGTCCAGTGATCCACTCCTGGATTACTTTGGTACCTCCCTGCTAAACTTATAGCAAGGCACACATCAGGTCTGGTACACAGCATTGCATACATGATAGATCCTATGGCTGATGCATAGGGAACATCTTTCATATTCTCTCTATCTTCTGCAGTGGTCGGGCATTGAGTCTTACTCAACTTCACACCTTGTAACACAGGCAAGAACCCTTTCTTTGCTTGATCCATTTTGAACTTCTTCAAAATTTTGTCAAGGTATGTGCTTTGTGAAAGTCCAATTAAGCGTCTTGATCTATCTCTATAGATCTTAATGCCTAATATGTAAGCAGCTTCACTGAGGTCTTTCATTGAAAAACTTTTATTCAAGTATCCCTTTATCCTATCCAGAAATTTTATATCATTTCCAATCAGCAATATGTCATCCACATATAATACCAGAAATGCTATAGAGCTCCCACTCACTTTCTTGTAAATACAGGCTTCTCCGAAAGTCTGTATAAAACCAAATGCTTTGATCACACTATCAAAACGTTTATTCCAACTCCGAGAGGCTTGCACCAGTCCATAAATGGATCGCTGGAGCTTGCACACTTTGTTAGCTCCCTTTGGATCGACAAAACCTTCCGGTTGCATCATATACAACTCTTCTTCTAGAAATCCATTCAGGAATGCAGTTTTGACATCCATCTGCCAAATTTCATAATCATAAAATGTGGCAATCGCTAACATGATTCGGACAGACTTAAGCATCGCTACAGGTGAGAAAGTCTCATCGTAGTCAACCCCTTGAACTTGTCGAAAACCTTTCGCGACAAGTCGAGCTTTGTAGACAGTAACATTACCATTAGCGTCAGTCTTCTTCTTGAAGATCCATTTATTCTCAATTGCTTGCCGATCATTGGGCAAGTCAACCAAAGTCCATACTTTGTCCTCATACATGGATCCCATCTCAAATTTCATGGCTTCAAGCCACTTTGCGGGCTTCTTCATAGTTCGTAGGTTCATCATGATCTAGTAGCATGACTTCCAGAACAGGATTACCGTACCACTCTGGTGCGGATCTTACTCTGGTTGATCTATGAGGTTCAGTAGTATCTTGATCTGAAGTTTCATGATCATTATCATTGGCTTCCTCACTAACTGGTGTAGGTGTCACTGAAACAGTTTTCTGTGATGAACTACTTTCCAGTAAGGGAGCAGGTACAATTACCTCGTCAAGTTCTACTTTCCTCCCACTCACTTCTTTCGAGAGAAACTCCTTCTCTAGAAAGGATCCATTCTTAGCAACGAATGTCTTGCCTTCGGATCTGTGATAGAAGGTGTACCCAACAGTTTCCTTTGGGTATCCTATGAAGACACATTTCTCCGATTTGGGTTCGAGCTTATCAGGTTGAAGCTTTTTCACATAAGCATCGCAGCCCCAAACTTTAAGAAACGACAACTTTGGTTTCTTGCCAAACCACAGTTCATAAGGCGTCGTCTCAACGGATTTTGATGGTGCCCTATTTAACGTGAATGCAGCCGTCTCTAGAGCATAACCCCAAAACGATAGCGGTAAATTAGTAAGAGACATCATAGATCGCACCATATCTAGTAAAGTACGATTACGACGTTCGGACACACCATTACGCTGTGGTGTTCCGGGTGGCGTGAGTTGCGAAACTATTCCACAGTTTTTCAAATGTACACCAAACTCGTAACTCAAATATTCTCCTCCACGATTAGATCGTAGAAACTTTATTTTCTTGTTACGATGATTTTCAACTTCACTCTGAAATTCTTTGAACTTTTCAAATGTTTCAGACTTATGTTTCATTAAGTAGATATATCCATATCTGCTTAAATCATCTGTGAAGGTGAGAAAATAACGATATCCGCCACGAGCCTCAATATTCATCGGACCACATACATCGGTATGTATGATTTCCAACAAATCTGTTGCTCTCTCCATAGTACCGGAGAACGGTGTTTTAGTCATCTTGCCCATGAGGCACGGTTCGCAAGTACCAAGTGATTCATAATCAAGTGGTTCCAAAAGTCCATCAGTATGGAGTTTCTTCATGCGCTTTACACCGATATGACCTAAACGACAGTGCCACAAATAAGTTGCACTTTCATTATCAACTCTGCATCTTTTGGTTTCTACATTATGAATATGTGTATTACTACTATCAAGATTCAATAAAAATAGACCACTCTTCAAGGGTGCATGACCATAAAAGATATTACTCATATAAATAGAACAACCATTATCCTTTGATTTAAATGAATAACCGTCTCGCATTAAACAAGATCCAGATATAATGTTCATGCTCAACGCTGGCACCAAATAACAATTATTTAGGTCTAATATTAATCCCGAAGGTAGATGTAGAGGTAGCGTGCCGACCGCGATCACATCGACTTTGGAACCGTTTCCCACGCACATCGTCACCTCATCCTTTGCCAGTGCCCGCCTATTCCGTAGTCCCTGTTTCGAGTTGCAAATATTAGCAACAGAACCAGTATCAAATAGCCAGGTGCTACTGCGAGCTCTAGTAAGGTACACATCAATAACATGTATATCACATATACCTTTGTTCACCTTGCCATCCTTCTTATCCGCCAAATACTTGGGGCAGTTCCGCTTCCAGTGACCAGTCTGCTTGCAGTAGAAGCACTCAGTTTCAGGCTTAGGTCTAGACTTGGGTTTCTTCTCCTGAGCAGCAACTTGCTTGCCATTCTTCTTGAAGTTCCCCTTCTTCTTCCCTTTGCCCTTTTTCTTGAAACTAGTGGTCTTGTTAACCATCAACACTTGATGCTCCTTCTTGATTTCTACCTCCGCAACTTTCAGCATTGCGAAGAGCTCGGGAATAGTCTTGTTCATCCCTTGCATATTATAGTTCATCACGAAGCTCTTGTAGCTTGGTGGCAGTGATTGGAGAATTCTGTCAATGACGCAATCATCCGGAAGATTAACTCCCAATTGAATCAAGTGATTATTATACCCAGACATTTTGAGTATATGCTCACTGACAGAACTGTTCTCCTCCATCTTGCAGCTATAGAACTTATTGGAGACTTCATATCTCTCAATCCGGGCATTTGCTTGAAATATTAACTTCAACTCCTGGAACATCTCATATGCTCCATGACGTTCAAAATGTCGTTGAAGTCCTGATTCTAAGCCGTAAAGCATGGCACACTGAACTATCGAGTAGTCATCAGCTTTGCTCTGCCAGACGTTCATAACATCTGGTGTTGCTCCAGTAGCAGGCCTGGCACCCAGCGGTGCTTCCAGGACGTAATTCTTCTGAGCAGCAATGAGGATAATCCTCAAGTTACGGACCCAGTCTGTGTAATTGCTACCATCATCTTTCAACTTTGCTTTCTCAAGGAACGCATTAAAATTCAACAGAACAACAGCACGAGCCATCTATCTACAATCAACATAAACAAGCAAGATACTTTTAGGGACTAAGTTCATGATAAATTTAAGTTCAATTAATCATATTACTAAAGAACTCCCACTTAGATAGACATCCCTCTAATCTTCTAAGTGATTACGTGATCCAAATCAACTAAACCATAACCGATCATCACGTGAGATGGAGTAGTTTGCAATGGTGAACATCGTTATGTTGATCATATCTACTATATGATTCACGCTCGACCTTTCGGTCTCCGTGTTCCGAGGCCATATCTGCATATGCTAGGCTCGTCAAGTTTAACCTGAGTATTCTGCGTGTGCAAAACTGGCTTGCACCCGTTGTAGATGGACGTAGAGCTTATCACACCCGATCATCACGTGGTGTCTGGGCACGACGAACTTTGGCAACGGTGCATACTCAGGGAGAACACTTCTTGATAATTTAGTGAGAGATCATCTTATAATGCTACCGTCAATCAAAGCAAGATAAGATGCATAAAAAGATAAACATCACATGCAATCAATATAAGTGATATGATATGGCCATCATCATCTTGTGCTTGTGATCTCCATCTCCGAAGCACCGTTATGATTACCATCGTCACCGGCGCGACACCTTGATCTCCATCATAGCATCGTTGTCGTCTCGCCAATCTTATGCTTCCACAACTATCACTACCGTTTAGTAATAAAGTAAAGCATTACATCGCGATTGCATTGCATACAATAAAGCGACAACCATATGGCTCCTGCCAGTTGCCGATAACTCGGTTACAAAACATGATCATCTCATACAATAAAATTCAGCATCATGTCTTGACCATATCACATCACAACATGCCCTGCAAAAACAAGTTAGACGTCCTCTACTTTGTTGTTGCAAGTTTTACGTGGCTGCTACGGGCTTAAGCAAGAACCAATCTCACCTACGCATCAAAACCACAACGATAGTTTGTCAAATAGACTCCGTTTTAACCTTCGCAAGGACCGGGCGTAGCCATACTCGGTTCAACTAAAGTTGGAGAGACAGTCGCCCGCAAGCCATCTATGTGCAAAGCACGTCGAGGGAACCGGTCTCGCGTAAGCGTACGGGTAAGGTTGGTCCGGGTCGTCTCGTCCAACAATGCCGCCGAACCAAAGTATGACATGCTGGTAGGCAGTATGACTTATATCGCCCACAACTCACTTGTGTTCTACTCGTGCATGTAACATCAACATAAATAACCTAGGCTCGGATGCCACTGTTGGGTTTCGTAGTAATTTCAAAAAATTTCCTACGCGCACGCAAGATCATGTGATGCATAGCAATGAGAGGGGAGAGTGTTGTCTACGTACCCAACGCAGACCGACTGCGGAAGCGCTGACACGACGTAGAGGAAGTAGTCGTACGTCTTCACGATCCAACCGATCAAGCACCGAAACTACGGCACCTCCGAGTTCGAGCACACGTTCAGCTCGATGACGATCCCCGGACTCCGATCCAGCAAAGTGTCAGGGAAGAGTTCCGTCAGCACGACGGCGTGGTGACGATCTTGATGAACTACAGCGGCAGGGCTTCGCCTAAACTCTGCTACAGCATTATCGAGGAATATGGTGGTAGGGGGCACCGCACACGGCTAAGGAATAGATCACGTGGATAAACTTGTGTGTTTCTGGGGTGCCTCTGCCTCAGTATATAAAGGAGCCAAGGGGGGAGGGGGGCGCCGGCCAGGAGGAGGGCGCAGGAGGAGTCCTACTCCTTCCGGGAGTAGGACTCCCCCCCAATCCTATTCCAACTAGGATTCCCAAAGGGGGAAAGAGGGAGAGGGGTGGTCGGCCACCTCTCCTAGTCCTAATAGGACTAGGGGAGGGGGGAGGCGCGCAGCCCTTATGGGCAGCCCTTTCATCTTTCCACTAAGGCCCACTAAGGCCCATATGATTCCCGGGGGATTCCGGTAACCTCCCGGTACTCCGGTAAAATCCCGATTTCACCCGGAACACTTCCGATGTCCAAACATAGGCTTCCAATATATCAATCTTTACGCCTCGACCATTTCGAGACTCCTCATCATGTCCGTGATCACATCCGGGACTCCGAACAACCTTCGGTACATCAAAATGCATAAACTCATAATATAATTGTCATCGTAACCTTAAGCGTGCGGACCCTACGGGTTCGAGAACAATGTAGACATGACCGAGATACGTCTCCGGTCAATAACCAATAGCGGGACCTGGATGCCCATATTGGCTCCTACATATTCTACGAAGATCTTTATCGGTCAGACCGCATAACAACATACGTTGTTCCCTTTGTCATCGGTATGTTACTTGCCCGAGATTCGATCGTCGGTATCCAATACCTAGTTCAATATCATTACCGGCAAGTCTCTTTACTCGTTCCGTAATACATCATCTCACAACTAACATATTAATTGTAATGCTTGCAAGGCTTATGTGATGTGTATTACCGAGAGGGCCCAGAGATACCTCTCCGACAATCGGAGTGACAAATCCTAATCTCGAAATACGCCAACCCAACATATACCTTTGGAGACACCTGTAATGCTCCTTTATAATCACCCAGTTACGTTGTGACGTTTGGTAGCACCCAAAGTGTTCCTCTGGCAAACGGGAGTTGCATAATCTCATAGTCATAGGAACATGTATAAGTCATGAAGAAAGCAATAGCAACATACTAAACGATCGGGTGCTAAGCTAATGGAATGGGTCATGTCAATCAGATCATTCAACTAATGATGTGACCTCGTTAATCAAATAACAACTCATTGTTCATGGTCAGGAAACATAACCATCTTTGATTAACGAGCTAGTCCAGTAGAGGCATACTAGTGACACTTTGTTTGTCTATGTATTCACACATGTATTATGTTTCCGGTTAATACAATTCTAGCATGAATAATAAACATTTATCATGATTATAAGGAAATAAATAATAACTTTATTATTGCCTCTAGGGCATATTTCCTTCAGCAAGACACCTAAGGGAAAAGAAATCAGCCAAATTCATTGCATATCTTTATTCTTGGGGACATGTTGAATCCAATGTGGTACCTTGTACTCACTCTCTACATGTCATCCCAGTCTTGGCATTCTTGTGGTTTCTCTTGTTTGCTCTGGCTAGTGGACGTACCTGTGTTATCTAACCTTGTTTGTGCAGGTTCATTCCATCCTAAGCCAACTCGAGACCACAAGGTAAGTATATGCATCAAAATCATGAGTATGAGGAGTTCTTGCTTATGTACATACTGTTTGCAAGAAGGACTCATGAGCATGAAGGTCTTTTCCTTGATAATTTTTGCCTGATGCATATGGCCAAGATACATGTAACACATTGCCTACTCTGTCATGATTATGCTCTCACATGCCTCTATATTTCATATTTACATGAGTGCATACATGTAGGGGGAGCCTATGCTTGCTACATGTTCTTCCAAAGCTTTACTTGTTGTTCTTTATATCTTTATCTAAAGCTTTGATGTATGTTGCCATCAATTACCAAAAAGGGGGAGATTGAAAGCACAAGTGCTCCCTAGGTGGTTTTGATAATTGATGACAACATATCTCTTGTTGGACTAACACTTCTATCTAGCATGTTTCAGATAAGTTCAACAATGGAGTGGCATGGACTAAAAGTTGTGGGAACTCCTTCAAGATGCTAAGGACAAGGGATTGGCTAAAGCTTCAAGCTCAAGACTCTTCACTTTTACATTTTAGTGATCCAAGATCACATTGAGTCCATAGGAAAAGCCAATACTATCAAGGAGGGATGAGGTGTTGCTTAATGAGCCTCTTGCTTCATGTGCTTAATGATATGCTCCAAAACCCTCAACTACTTTCCCACTTCCACATATGACCTAAACCATAAGCCAAACTTGGTCCTACCGATTCTTCCTATCCGGCGCCACCGAGTTTCACTTGTCCTAAGCCACTGCCAAACCCTAGCAATTCAGTTCTACCGATAAGGATCTCGGTCCCACCGAGATGGGGTTGCAAACTCTCTGTTTCCCTTTCGTAACTTTTCGGTACCACCGAAAGAGCGAATCGGTCCCACCGAGATTGCAATGTAAACTCAGTGTTTCCCCTTTGTAACTTTTTGGTCTCACCGAGTTCCACTCGGTCTCACCGAAAGAGCAGATCGGTCCCACCGAGTTTGCCTGACCAACTCTCTGGTTAGCTAATTACCAAATTCGGTCTCACCGAGTTTGTGTAATCGGTCTCACCGAGATTACGTTATGCCCAAACCCTAACCGAATCGATCCTACCGAGTTGCATGTCAGTCCCACCGAAATTCCTAACGGTCACTAGGTTTACTATTTCGGTCAGACCGAGTTTTCTGATTCGGTCCCACCGAGATTGGTAAATTGTGTGTAACGGTTGGATTTTGTGTGGAGGCTATATATACCCCTCCACCTTCTTCTCATTGAGTGAGAGAGCCATCAGAACACACACATCATTCCAACTCATATGTTCTGAGAGAGAACCACCTACTCATGTGTTGAGACCAAGACATTCCATTCCTACCATATGAATCTTGATCTCTAGCCTTCCCAAGTTGCTTTCCACTCAAATCTTCTTTCCACCAAATCCAAATCCTATGAGAGAGAGTTGAGTGTTGGGGAGACTATCATTTGAAGCACAAGAGCAAGGAGTTCATTACCTACACACCATTTGTTACTTCTTGGAGAGTGGTGTCTCCTAGATTGGCTAGGTGTCACTTGGGAGCCTCCGACAAGATTGTGGAGTTGAACCAAGGAGTTTGTAAGGGTAAGGAGATCGCCTACTTCGTGAAGATCTACCGCTAGTGAGGCAAGTCCTTCGTGGGCGATGGCCATGGTGGGATAGACAAGGTTGCTTCTTCGTGGACCCTTTGTGGGTGGTTGCTTCTTCGTGGACCCTTTGTGGGTGGAGCCCTGTGTGGACTCGCGCAACCGTTGCCCTTGGGTGGAGCCCTGTGTGGACTTGCGCAACCGTTACCCTTCGTGGGTTGAAGTCTCCATCAACGTGGATGTAGGATAGCACCACCTATCCGAACCACGGGAAAAACATCCATGTATCCAATTGCGTTTGATCTCTCCAAACCCTTCCCTTTACATTCTTGCAAGTTGCATGCTTTACATTCCGCTGCTCATATACTCTTTGCATGCTTGCTTGATATGTATTGTGTGTGTTGAAATTGTGCCTAAACCCCACTTAAATCGAAAAAGCTTAAAAATTGCAACTTTAGCATGAAGTGTCTAATCACCCCCCCTCTAGACACATCTACTTCTAGATCCTACAACATGGTTGTCGCTGGGTTAGAACGGAGAAACTACATCGTCGTCGTGTTCTTGGGGAGGCAACGAAATGCGTCGTGTTCATCGGGAGGCAACGCAACGCGTGTTGTTCATCGGGAGCCGACCGGCTTGGACGGAACAGGCGATGGAAACGAGGCCTGGCGTACCGCAGAACGGAGGAAACGGCCTTGTGTTCGACCAGCCATGGTGGAAACAGGATCCTGTTCATCGGGAGGGGTCTGGTGTACCGCAAAACGGAGGAAACGGATCTCTCTTGGACCTCCTACGGTCGAAACGGGGTCCCGTTGATCGGGAGGGGTGCGGCGTACCGCAAAACGAAGGAAACAGACTTGTGTTGGAGCGCTATGGTCGAAACGGGGGTCCTGTTCATCGGGAGGGGTGTGGCGTACCGCAAAACGGGACTCCACGGGATACTGTTCATCTCCACCATCGACCTCCTCCAGCCTCCACGGGCTACTGTTCAGCCACCGTCGACCTCCTCCAGCCCCCACCTGCGACTGGTCATCCACGGGCTGTTCATCCAGCCTCCACCGTGCGCTCCTCCACCAGCTACTGTTCAACCAGCCCTCTCCACAAGGGTCCTGTTCAACCACCCCTCCACGGGCTACTGTTCATCCAGCCCTCCATCGGCTACTGTTCAACCAACCCTCCACTGGCTACTGCTCAACCAGCCCTCCACGGGGTCCTCTTCATCCAGCCCTCCACAGGGTCCGCTTCATCCACCGGCTCGATCGATTGGGGTACTGTTCATCCAGCGGCAATGGCCTCTACTACCACGGATTCCTGTTCATCCAACCCCCACCGGGAACTGTTCATCCAAACCCACCAACAACGCTCACTGTTCATCCAGAGGCAGCATCGATCGGCTTCAGTTAGCAGTAGTAGCGAAGGAATTGCTCGATCAGGTTCAGTTAACATCCATCAATCAATCGCTCGGGTTCAGTAATGCGTAGCCTGCAGTGCAATCGCTCGGGATCAGTTAGAGCCCAATGCCTCGCTTGGGGTCAGTTAGAGCGCAACGCCTTGCACACACGTGCGTACATATGAGAGAAACGCGCATCGCTTGGCCCTCGACCAGCTACCATAACCAGGAACTCCCCGATATTTTCCTCGCCCTCGCTTCTACCACGGTTTTTTCCATCATGAACGGCCCAAAGAATGTCATGCAGCTACGTCTCCGGCCCGCCCCGGACAAAAACCCCATTTTCTGTCATGATTTTTTGTCATAGAAGTAGGAGCCCACCACATCTATGATGATACCAGATTTTGTCACAATTATCATCATAAAAGTGTCAAAAGTATGACAGAAAAAAATTCCGTTCGGCCCAAGAAGTCACGGATGTGTCTTTTTTTGTAGTGGGAGAGTGTGTCTACGTACCCTCGTAGACCGTAAGTGGAAGCGTCTAGTAACACGGTTTATGTTGTCGAACGTCTTCGCGATCCAACCGATCAAGTGCCGAACGCACGACACCTCCACGATCTGCACACATTCAGCTCGGTGACGTCCCTGGAAATCTAGATTCAGCTGAGGCCAAGGGAGAGTTTCATCAGCATGATGGCGTGTTGACGGTGATGATGAAGTTACCGACGCAGGGCTTCGCCGAAGCACTATGACAATATGACCGAGGTGGAAATTTGTGGAGGGGGCATCACACACGGCTAAGAAATCAACTTGGGTGTCTATGGGGTGCCCCCCTCCCCCGTATACAAAGGAGGGGAGGAGGAGGGCCGGCCACAAGGGGCGTGCCCAAAGGGGGATTCCTACTCCTAGTAGGAGTAGGTTTCCCCCTTTCCTAGTCCAAGTAGGAGAAGGAAGGAGAGAAGAGGGGGGAAGGAAAGAGGGGGGCGCCGCCCCCTCCCTAGTGCAATTTAGACCAGCCCATGGGGGGGCGCACGGCCTCCCCATGTGGCCCTCATCTCCTTTCCACTAAGGCCCATGAAGGCCCAATACTTCCCCCGACGAATTCCCGTAACTCTCCGGTACTCCAAAAAATACCCGAACCACTCAGAACCTTTGCGATGTCCGAATATAGCCTTCCAATATATCGATCTTTACGTCTCAACCATTTAGGGACTCCTCGCCATGTCCGTGATCTCATCCGGGACTCCGAACAACCTTCGGTATATCAAACCACATAACTCGTAATACAAATCGTCATCAAACGTTAAGCGTGCGGACCCTACAGGTTCGAGAACTATGTAGACATGACCGAGACATGTCTCCGGTCAATAACCAATAGCGGAACCTGGATGCTCATATTGTCTCCTACATATTCTATGAAGATCTTTATCGGTCAAACCGCATAACAACATACGTTGTTCCCTTTGTCATCGGTATGTTATTTGCCCGAGATTCGATCGTCGGTATCATCATACCTAGTTCAATCTTGTCACCGGCAAGTCTCTTTACTCGTTCCGTAATGCATCATCCCGCTACTAACTCATTAGTCACATTGCTTGCAAGGCTTATAGTGATGTGCATTACCGAGAGGGCCCACAGATAGCTCTACGACAATCGGAGTGACAAATCCTAATCTCGATCTATGCCAAGTCAACAAATACCATCAGAGACACCTGTAGAGCATCTTTATAATCACCCAGTTACGTTGTGACATTTGATAGCACACTAAGTGTTCCTTCGGTATTCGGGAGTTGCATAATCTCATAGTCATAGGAACATGTATAAGTCATGAAGAAAGCAATAGCAATAAACTAAACGATCATAGTGCTAAGCTAGCGGATGGGTCTAGTCCATCACATCATTCTCTAATGATGTGATCTCTTTCATCAAATGACAACACATGTCCATGGCTAGGAAACTTAACCATCTTTGATTAACGAGCTAGTCAAGTAGAGGCATACTAGGGACACTCTATTTGTCTATGTATTCACACATGTACTATGTTTCCTGTTAATACAATTCTAGCATGAATAATAAACATTTATCATGATATAAGGAAATATAAATAACAACTTTATTATTGCCTCTAGGGCATATTTCCTCCAGTCTCCCACTTGCACTAGAGATAATAATCTAGTTCACACCGTCATGTGATTTCACACCAATAGTTCACATCTTTATGTGACTAATACCCAAAGGGTTTAGTAGAGTCAACAATCTAGTTCACATCGCTATGTGATTAACACCCAAAGAGTGATCATGTTTTTGTTGTGAGAGAAGTTTAGTCTACGGGTCTGCAACATTCAGATCTGTACATATTTTGCAAATTTCTATGTCTACAATACTCTGCACGGAGCTACTCTAGCTAATTGCTCCCACTTTCAATATGTATCTAGATCGAGACTTAGAGTCATCTAGATCGGTGTAAAAATCTTGCATCGATGTAACTCTTTACGATGAACTCTTTTATGACCTCCATAACCGAGAAATATTTCCTTAGTCCTCTAAGGATAATTTTGACCGCTGTCCAGTGATCTACTCCTAGATCACTATTGTACTCCCTTGCCAAAATCATGCTAAGGCATAAAATAGGTTCTGGTACACAGCATAGCATACGTTATAGAACCTATGACCGAGGCATAGGGAATGACTTTTCGTTCTCTTTCTATTTTCTACCGTGGCCGGGTTTTGAGTCTTTACTCAATTTCACACCTTACAACGTAGGCAAGAAATCCTTCTTTGACTGATCCATTTTGAACTCCTTCAAAGTCTTATCAAGGTATGTACTCATCGAAAGTCTTATCAAGCATCTTGATCAATCTTTACAGATCTTGATGCCCAATATGTAAGTAGCTTTACAGGTAATTCTTTATTTGAAAAAACTCCTTTCAAATTCTCCTTTATGCTTTCCAGAAAATTCTACATCATTTCCGATCAACAATATGTCATTCACATATACTTATCAGAAAGGCTGTAGTGCTCCTACTCACTTTCTTGTAAATACTGGCTTCTCCAAAAGTCTGTATAAAACTATATGCTTTGATCAACTCATCAAAGCGTATATTCCAACTCCGAGATGCTTGCACCAGTCCATAGATGGATCGCTAGAGCTTGCACACTTTGTTAGCACCTTTAGGATTGACAAAACCTTCTTGTTGCATCATATACAACTCTTCTTTAATAAATCCATTAAGGAATGTAGTTTTGATATCCATTTGCCATATTTCATAAAATGCGGCAACTCCTAACATGATTTGGACATACTTTTAAGCATCGATACGAGTGAGAAAAACTCATTGTAGTCAACACCTTGAACTTGCCGAAAACCTTTTTACGACAATTTGAGCTGTGTAGATAGTAACACTACTATCAACGTCCGTCTTCCTCTTAATCCATTTATTCTGAATGGCTCACCGATCATTGGGCAAGTCAATCAAAGTCCCTACTTTGTTCACATACATGGATCCCATCTCAGATTTCATGGCCTTAAGCCATTTAGTGGAATCTGGGCTCATCATCGCTTCCTCATAGTTCGTAGGTTCGTCATGGTCTAGTAACATGACTTCCAGAACAGGATTACCGTACCACTCTGGTGCGGAACGTACTCTGGTTGACCTACGAGGTTCAGTAGTAACTTGATCTGAAGTTTCGTGACCATCATCATTAACTTCCTCACTAATTGGTGTAGGCATCACTAGAACTGATTTCTATGATGAACTACTTTCCAATTCGAGAGAAGGTACAATTACCTCATCAAGTTATACTTTCCTCCCACTCACTTCTTTCGAGAGAAACTCCTTCTCTAGAAAGGATCCACTCTTAGCAACAAAGACCTTGCCTTCGGATCTGTGATAGAAGGTGTACCCAACAATTTCTTTTGGGTATCCTATGAAGATGCACTTCTCCGATTGGGTTTGAGCTTATCAGGCTGAAACCTTTTCACATAAGCATCGCAACCCCAAACTTTAAGAAACGACAGCTTAGGTTTCTTGCTAAACCACAGTTCATATGGTGTCATCTCAACAGATTTAGATGGTGCCCTATTTAACGTGAATGTAGCTATCTCTAATGCATAACCCCAAAACGAT
Source organism: Triticum urartu (assembly GCF_056163025.1). Taxonomy (NCBI): domain Eukaryota; kingdom Viridiplantae; phylum Streptophyta; class Magnoliopsida; order Poales; family Poaceae; genus Triticum; species Triticum urartu. Next base: position 77,536,907 of record NC_141873.1, on the reverse strand, counting down.
AGTGGTAAATCGGTAAAAGACATCATAGATCGCACCATATCTAAGAAAGTACGGTTATGATGTTCAGACACACCATTACGCTATGGTGTTCCAGGTGGTGTGAGTTGTGAAACTATTTCACATTGTTTCAAATGAAGACCAAACTCGTAACTCAAATATTCGCCTCCGCGAGCAGATCATAGAAACTTTATTTTCTTGTTACGATGATTTTCCACTTCACTCTTAAATTCTTTGAACTTTTCAAATGTTTGAGACTTATGTTTCATTATACCCATATCTTCTCAAATCATCTGTGAAGGTCAGAAAATAACGATACCCGCCACGAGCCTCAACACTCATCGGAGCGCATACATAGGTATGTATTATTTCGAATAAGTCAGTGGCTCGCTCCATTGTTCCAAAGAACGAAGTCTTAGTCATCTTGCCCATGAGGCATGGTTCGCAAGCATCAAGTGATTCATAATCAAGTGATTCCAAAAGCCCATTAGCATGGAGTTTCTTCATGCGCTTTACACCAATATGACATAAACGGCAGTGCCACAAATAAGCTGCACTATCATTATTAACCCTGCCTCTTTTGGCTTCAATATTATGAATATGTGTATCACTAAAATCGAGATTTAATAAACCATTCACCTTGGGTGTATGACCACATAAGGTTTTATTCATGTAAACAGAATAACAATTATTCTTTGACTTAAATGAATAACCGTATTGCAATAAACATGATCAATCATATTATGCTCAACGCAAACACCAAATAACATTTATTTTAGGTTCAACACTAATCCCGAAGGTAAAGGGAGTGTGCGATGGTGATCTTATCAACCTTGGAATCACTTCCAACACACATCGTCACCTTGCCCTCAACTAGTCTCTGTTCATTTTATAACTCATGTTTTAAGTTACTAATCATATCAACTGAACCAGTATCAAATACCCAGGGGCTACTATGAATACTAGTAAAGTACACATCAATAACATGTATATCATATATACTTTTCACTTTTCCATCCTTCTTATCCACAAAATACTTGGGGCAGTTCTACTTCTAGTGACCAGTCCATTTGCAGTAGAAGCACTCAGTTTCAGGCTTAGGTATAGCTTTGGGTTTCTTCACAGGAGTGACAACTTGCTTGCCATTCTTTCTTGAAGTTCCTTTTCCATTCCTTTGCCCTTTTACTTGAAACTAGTGGTCTTGTCAACGATCAACACTTGATGTTTTTCTTGATTTCTACCTTCGCTGATTTCAACATCGTGAAGAGCGTGGGAATTGTTTTCGTTATCGCTTACATATTATAGTTCATCATGAAGTTCTAGTAACTTGGTGATAGTGACTAGAGAACTCTGTCAATCACTATCTTATCTGGAAGATTAACTCCCACTTGATTCAAGCGATTGTAGTACTCAGACATTCTGAGAACATGCTCACTGGTTGAGCTATTCTCCTCCATCTTGTAGGCAAAAATACTAGTCAGAGGTCTCATACCTCTCAACTCGGGCATGAGTCTGAAATACCAATTTCAACTCTTGGAACATCTCATATGCTCCATGGCGTTTCAAAATATTTTTGAAGTCTCGGTTCTAAGCCATAAAGCATGGTGCACTAAACTATCAAGTAGTCATCATACCGAGCTTGTCAAAAGTTCATAACATCTGCATTTGCTCCTGCAATAGTTCTGTCACCTAGCGGTGCATCAATGATGTAATTCTTCTGTGCAGCAATGAGGATAATCCTCATATCACAGACCTAGTCCGCATCATTGCTACTATCAACTTTCAACTTAGTTTTCTATAGGAACATATCATAAATAAAACAGGGAAGCTATACGCGAGCAATTGATCTACAACATAGATATGCAAATAATATTAGGACTAAGTTCATGATAAATTTAATTTCAATTAATCATATTACTTAAGAACTCCCACTTAGATAGACATCCCTCTAGTCATCTAAATGATCACGTGATCCATATCAACTAAACCATGTCTGATCATCATGTGAGATGGAGTAGTTTTCAATGGTGAACATCACTATGTTGGTCATATCTACACTACTAGGGAAAAGGCTAGCAGTAGCGTCGGTTCTAGGTATATCAGTAGCACGGGGACCAACGCTACTAATAAGGCACTACAGCTAACCCGTAGCAGTAGCGCGTGCACACCCGCGCTACTGCTATACAAGTGTACAGCAGCGCGCTTCGTGGAAGCTCGCTACCGCTAATAGTTCTAGGGTGCTTTGCCTGGACGTGCTACTGCTACAGTGGCGCTGCTGCTAACTTTTCTCCACTCACTACTGCTAATTTTAGTAGTTTTTGTTTTTTTCTGCATATTTGTATTGTATTTGAATAGGCTTTATACAATAATCTTTAGCATATGATACACATACAAATGTAATCATAGCATATACATACAAATAGTCTCATCAAATCATATAATCATCATAATCATCATCCAACACAAAGTGGTCTCTCGTCATCATCTCTAAAATAGCGATACAAATCTCGACTACTTGCAACTACATCGTCATCCATCGAAACAATGATATAAGCGAGAAGAGCTATCACTTTGCGTGATCCTAAACTAACTACTGGCTGTCGCTCGGAAACCGGAAACTGGTACACCTGGGCCTGACATTCCGGCCACTCATCATATACTCCTGGCGTAGCACTTCTTCGCCATCGATGATCTATACACCTGCATCGTCACATGACTCGATAATATGCAACATATATAGTTGATCAAGAGAAAGAGACATACTTGGCAAAAATAGAAGCAACATATCATAAGCATAAATAACAAAGTTCATCGTACCCAAAATGCCCTAACTAGAGTGATCTTCGCTAGTCGAGGAGGACGGTTTAATTACATCACAAACAAAGTTTCGTTGTGCATAATTCAAAGATTCGTCGTACAGATAGTATGGACTAAACGGACACATTGTCATATATCGACAATCACTCCATGTCGTGCCATCCATCCAAGTCAGGGAGATAGTCCCCGAGCTTAGCGAAAGGCTTCAGGGTCGAGACACTGAGCGGCTACGCGTGTTCGGACGTCTTCTCGCGACATTTGTCCTTCTTCGTAGAACATCCCCGTTTTTCCAACGACCTCCTTCATGATGATTTGGGCAAGTTCGCGCTGGATGTGATAGAACTCAGCTCGAAGTCGATGATCCTCGATATCTCCTAAGTTCTTCGCCCATTGCAGAATATGGGAATCACCGGATGTAGGTGACATGCGAAGGTTCTGGTGATCCCGTCTATACTCCAGCATCTGGTGTAGGACATAGAATCCATCATTAAGAGAATCACTCAGTTGCTGGATGCAGCAGAAGTTGGTCTTATGGCCGAAGGCGGGCCTGCTGTTCTTTTTCTTCTTGTCCTTGACCTCTCCACCCCATGCGATGTAGTAAAACATAGCACTGTCAAGAACAGACTTGATGTGGGTGTAGTCCTTTTTGTTAATGTTCTTGTAGCGACCAGACCTCAAATGGTCCAATCTCTATGCTCAGGTGTCATCCCTAGATCAGTAATGCTGACACCACACAGTACTTGAAGGATTTATAACAGAGTAGCAATCACACACTTATTACATCGAGTGTCTCAAAAGAGAACTTATTACAATAAATATGGCTTAAGGCCATCTAATAACGATAACAGCGGAAGGCTTGGAAGATAAGTGAGTCCATCAACTCCAACGGCATCACTGAGTATAGAACCACGACCTAAAAGCACCTTAATCGTCGTCTGAAAAGTCTACAAGATTAACGTTGCAGCCCGAAACGGGTCAGCACATGGAATATGCTGGCAAAGTAACACATAGAGAGTAATGGAATGAAATAGGCTATTCTATATGCATATTTGGCTGGTGGAAAGCTCTATGGTTACAGTTTTGCGTAAAGCCAATTTTTCCCTATTGCAAAGGAATAAATTTTATTTAACTATCATGGTAGTTGTTAAACATTGAGAATGGTTGACAGCATTCTCAATCCCAATTAAGCATCATCATTAAACATAACCCAACAAAATTAAATTTAGAGTAACATGATGAGATTCACATGATAATCCAAGTACTAGATACTCAAGTTGTCCATAACCGGGAACACGGCTAATCATGATTAGTTTATACACTCTGAAGTGGTTTGCGCACTTTTCCCCACAAGACTCGATCGCCTCCGTTTGGTTTCTCGCACTACATGGTGTTTGAGAAACGGATGACCGAGACATAGTCATTCAGAAGCGCTAGCACCTTACGATCGGGTAGACCGTTACACCTACTTTCCCCTACATCTGCTAGTCTACCACTGTAAGAGTTCGCACAACTTAATCAACTATGCTAGAGCCCATAGTAGCTTGTGGCTGCACACAGAAGTTTCTAGCATGAATAATCTCATGATCCCTTTGAGCCTGGGTGGCGGTCCAAAAGAAAAACAGGCAATCGCTGGAATACCCAGGTGCCTCAATCCACCCAGATGTGTATTTAAGTTGCCACCTTAGTTAAACCATTAATTTAACAATCTCACATCTGTCATGGATACACTCACCCAATCCACGTCTACTAGCATAACATGGCACAATAAGCAAACGTAGAAGTAACTCCCAAAGGTTTGGTAATAACAGGTAATAGGTACTACCTCAACTACTTCCCAAGCCCACAATTTAATTAGATCCTAATCATGCAATGTGTGAGGATTGATCTAATGCAATAAAACTGGGTAGTAGGAGGAATGACAAAGTGTTACTTGCATTGCTGATGATCCGCAAAACCTAGCGATTCAAAGTAGCAAGCGGCGCACTCCGGGTACTCTATCACAAACAAACAAGCATACAATAAGTACTCAACTAGTGCACATGTAAAACTCAAATAAGAGATCTAACTAGAAAGTTCAACTTAAGAACTCCGGTTTGCAAAAAGAATCAAATCGAACGAAGCCACAAAAGTCAAACGGCGAAAGAAACAAGCTTCGTTTACTATTCTAGATCTAGGGCAATTTTTACAGTGGCAAAAACTTGTTTGAGTTGGTTAAAAGGAAAGAGGGTTTCGAGACGAAACTCCAAGCGCTTGAATCGCCTGATTCCGATAAACGAGCGAAAAGTTAGACTAAAACGAAAATCGGATCAGGGATCGCGATCTGAAAAATCGCGGATTTAATCCGAGAAAAAGAAAAACGACGAACGTTCGTTAAAACGAACGAATGGACGAACGCTTGCTAATTAATTAAACCGGAAAAACCGATCTATTTAAACAAACCGAAACTAAAAAAACCGAACAAAACTGACAGAAAACCGATCGGTTTTCTAAAAAATCCGGCGGCGAAAAACAAAAAAAGAACTACCTCCGGCGGCGGCGACAGCGGGGCGGCGGTGGGGCAGGGCGGCGGAGCGGCGGCCGAGGATTAGGGTTCGGGGGTGGCGGCGACTTGGGCTGGCCTCGGGCCTCGGGGCGCTATATAAAGGGCCCGGCCAGGTGGAGTCCTGGCCGGTTACGGCCCAAGGTCGGTTTGGACTCTTTTTTTTAAATAATTCCGCTTAGAAAAAAACAAAAGGAATACTAAACGGACTCTAAAAATCTCGAAATAAATTTTCCCCGGCTTGTAAAATCAAGCCGCACAGGATGAACATTTAATTGGGGCCTAAATGCAATTTTGAAAAACGTGCATTTTTCCCTAATTCAAATAAAATAGCAAATAAATCCAAATAAAAATCTTATTTGATTTTTTATTAAATCCTCAATATTTCTTTATTTTGGGAAAGTCATTTTATTCCCTCTCTCATATTTTTGTAATAGAAATAATTGAAGATAAAATAAATAAAATCAAATGATCCCATTTTCAAAATTTGAGAGAACTCAAATATGGAAATAACGAAATCCCCAACTCTCTTCAAGGGTCATTGAGTTGCGTAGAATTTTCGAGGATCAACCAAAATGCAAATAAAATATGATATGAATGATGATCTATTGTATAACATTCCAAATTGAAAATTTGGGATGTTACAGTTCTTCGACAAGTCCAAGTAAAGAGCGTGGGAGTATCGGGGGTAGAGGATGATGAGGACGGTGCGCCCGCCACTGCGCAAAATAAGTACACCTCGAATTAATTAGCCTCCACCGTGCAAATGAATGATTGAAATCAAAGGAAGGATATCCGCCCGGATGACTTACATGGGATGATAAGGCACGAGAATCGCCTCCTTGTCCTTATTGGCGAGCATGAAATTGACGATGTATTCCCTCACGTATTCATGGTGCTTTGCGCAGACTCCCAAGAAGGCCTCGTGCAAGAAGTACGGGTCAACGACACAGATATGAGGTATCTGCTCAACCCCGATGAGGTAGTTCATGTGCAAAGCATAAAGGCGGACAAATGCAAAATCCAGCTTCTTCAAGTGAAACATGTCGAAGATGTAATCGAATTGAAGGAAGAACTTCTCCGCGGGGATTGTGTCACCGTACGACAATCCCCGTGGCACATTAACCATGTAGACTGGGTATCCTGGATTTTTTGAGGCGATGAGGCCTTTCTCTATCCGCGGCACATCATCATGAAGTCTCCTTAAATCGCCAAATCTGGCCCCTAGCGCTGCTTCAGGTAGGATTGTTTGACCGGGGATATGCCATTTTGCCGCACTGGGGATATCTATACGGTCTTGAACCCGAGGCTGCTGAGGCGGCTGGATCATAGAAGCAGCTTTTTGTCCTTTCCTCGGTCTCTTCCTAGACTTCTTTACTACCGGAAGGTTTCCATAATACGTTCAGACTACGGAGGTGGCAATTCAGGCACCGACTCATGAGGCTCAAACCCTAAGTAGGCGCTAGTATTGACATACTGTTGAGTGTCATCGTCATCCTCATCCTCATCTATGGCGACGTCACCAGCGACTAATGGAGTAGACGAGGTGTTGATGTTCATACCTAACTGTGTGCTCGTGGGTGTGCTCCCGGCCGCCTCCAGACGAAGTAGACTCTTTGGCCACAATAGGACCCACCCATTGCAACAATCACCAAGCCGCCGCGGGGTCTCGTCGTCATCCCCCACTAGTACCGGAGGAACCAAATTCTTGTGGCCTGGTTTGACACTGGCCACGGAAACCTTGAAGACTTCCGGGGGGATCGGTCGGTGATAACTCACAAGTATAGGGGATCGCAACAGTTTTCGAGGGTAGAGTATTCAACCCAAATTTATTGATTCGACACAAGGGGAGCCAAAGAATATTCTCAAGTATTAGCAGTTAAGTTGTCAATTCAACCACACATGGAAACTTAATATCTGCAACAAAGTGTTTAGTAGCAAAGTAATATGGTAGTAGTGGTAACGGTGGCAAAGCACTACAAAAAATACACTTCCATGATGATACGTGTTTTTCGCAGTAGGTCACGTTTTCTGTCATGCATGTACATCCATGACAATTTTATGACAGAATCAAGATAGTCATACCTGTGCTGTCGTAGAAGTGTTACATGACATTACCAAAATTATCATCACAGAAGTGTCCACTTCCATAACGATAAATCGCGCGTCACAGAAGTGCTTTCGTCAAGGGTGACCGACACGTGGCATCCACCGTAATGGAACGCCGTTAAGCTATCGGGTCCGGTTTTGGATCCGATAACCCGTTAATAGCCCGGACGAATGGGGATTTTCCACATGTAAAATTATGATTGGCTGACAGAAACACGTGTCAGCTCCGCGTTGGCACAGGTGTCACTCATCCAATGGGCGAGATGTGCCTATGATATGTTGACACGTGGATCGGCCCAAAAGTGGCCCATAAAGTTTAAATGGGCCGGCCCAACTAAAGGTCCGCAAGATTTTGCGGACCATAATGGTCGGCCCAGCTAAAGGCCCACGTGATTTTGTGGACCATAATGGGCTGGCCTAGCTAAAGGCCCACAAGATTTTACGGGCCATAATGGGCCGGCCCAGGTAAAGGCCCATAAGATTTTTGCGGGCCATAATGGGCCGGCCCAGGTGAAGGCCCACAAGATTTTCGTGGACCATAATGGGCCGGCCCAGCTAAAGGCCCATGAGATTTCGCCGACATTAATGGGCTGGCCCGGTTGTGGGCCCACAAGATTTTGGGGACCCTAGTAGGCCGGCCCATTAACTGGCTGCCATGTTTTGGGCCAAATGCCGGCCCATATTTGATCCCGTCCATCAATGGCCTGCCACATTCTCGGCCTAACAATGGCCCATATGAGATCCTGCCCATTAAAAGCCTACCACGTTCTGGGCCAAATTACGACCCAGATCAGGTCCGGCCCTTTAAGAGGCTTTGGGCTAAATTATGGCCCATATCAGATTCGGCCCGTCAACTGGACACTATGCTTTTGGGCCCACATGCTAAAGGCCCATTTAGTAATTCGGCATGATATTAGTTTCGGCCTGTTAAGGGCCTGTTTAACATTTCGGCCCTATATTAATTTCGGCCTGTTAAAAGCCCGTCCTATAGTTGGGCCTAACTACGATCCGGTTTGCATCCGGCCTGCTTGTAGTCAATAATCTGATTGGGCCAAACAATGACGGAGACAATTTTGGCCTATTGAAAGCCCATCATTTGATTGGCACAATCATGGGCTGGGGTCCATTTCAGGCTGCTGTCGGCCCGTGAGCTGTTCGGCACATTTCAGGCCTTCTAACGGACCAAGATGACGGGGCCCATGATGTGGATCATACATCGTGATTGCATGACGGACCGATTATGTACTGTAATTTTATGGTTTGGCCGGTTTACTGCGATGACAGGATATATATACAGTAAAATAACTGCAACATCGTGAATACGAAAAAACCTAGACTATACAATAAAGAAATTACGGCATATTACATCCACTGAGCATCAAAGTTCGCCACTATGATAATAAAGCACAAGCAGATAGTAGATTACTTACACGGGGCATCAAAGATCGCCACCAGTGAAACTGAACATGCCGACAAAGTAATATACAAAACCGACAACACTTCAATAGAGTTCAAGAAAGGTTAGCCCTGCTGGGAGCTGCAGTGCAAGCAGTTGAGCAAGCTGATGAGACTGCGCTTGTTTAACACTTATATCCTCCTCACTCTGAAATATAAACAAGCAGACAGATGACAGCTTTTGCACATAAAAGTGTCAGTGCTGACAATTCATCACATTTCTTACTGACCAATAAAGTGACACAGTTTAAAATTGCATTAAGACAATATGGTATTGTTCAGGTCAAGACATGGCAGAAAATGACATTGTGAAGGAGTTGGCAGCTTCACGACACCAATCGATTACAGATCAAGAACTCATAAGTATCAATGGTTAGTGTGTTCTCAATTTATCCCATTTCAGATTGGCAAATAAAGAGACAATTTAAATAATAGTAGAATGATATGACATTGTTCATAGTTAAGACATTGCAGAATATGACATTGTGTTGTAGTGGGTAGGTTCACCACAACACTAGATTACGGATCAAGAAAAAAAGCATACATGCAGTTCAAAAGAAGATCACTTGCTCTGTATAGTTTAATTTACATGGTATGAAGAAGGAACTTGGTTGTACAGCTGAAAAGTTAAATTGAGAAGGACAAACTTTTGTTTATGGACTACATAATAAACTTTAAACATGCAATTTAATGCAAACACCAAAAATAAACCGCTGTTGCAGTCATGCCTAACCAAATATACACAACAGTGTTTGAAGGCTTGAGAAGGACAAACTTACATTATTGGTGAAGGCAGGCTCTATAAAGCCCTTGTCCATGCTGATGGGGGGGGGGAATTCAAGAAGTTTACCACCGAATGTTCTTCATAAGCATTGCCTTTATTCTACATTTTGTTAAGAGTAAATATAGATGTGACAATATAAGAAAAAATGGAGAATATTTAAGATAAGATGAAGAGTGATGCTACATAACCAAGTAGCTATAAATGTAAGTACAGCGATACAGGCAAAAGGTACATCCGAGAGCAATGCAGAGCTAAACTTCTTCAGTACCATCGGTGTTATCCAACCTTATGGTAAGAGTAAATATAGATCTTATGTGTAGAAAATGGAGGGCAAAGGAAAATAAGATGCAGAGTGATGGTACATGAAAAACTACCTGTCAATATAAGTACACAAATAAAGGACAACAGGTACTTACAAGAACAATGCAGAGATAAAAAATTTCATTGGCATTCGATATATTCTACACTAATGTAACCATTCATATAGATCAGATAATTTGGAGCAAACAATTGATAAGCAAGCTATCATGCATACTGCTGTCACATAATGAACCAGGTATGTATGCAAGCACAGTGATACAGGACAACAGGTACTAACAAGAGCAAAGCAGCGGGCAGCATATTTGCGATATCTTGTCGTTCTTTTCAAACCGGAATTCTTTTTCGAGCAGATTTCTTGCAAAAAAGATCCGTAAGGCAGATACGGAAAAGTAGAAGTTCAAATTGTCATGCGATATCATAGACAATACCTCATCCTCGGAATGAGACGAGTGCATAACAAGGTTTTTCCATTCAATGTCTTCTAAATTTAGCACATGAGACTTCACCAGAAATTCGTTTATAGACTTGCCATCAAAGTGTGATTTCCTCAGGTAACACCAATACTGCTGCAATGCTTCCTTGAAAAGCGCAAGCAAGCTTTACTCGTCATGACTATCCAGACTGACCCTCGCCTACTTACAACAATGTAATGTAAATCATTGATGTGTTCAATCAGCAGAAAACAAGAAAATAATCACCATGAATAATAGCACTTACACGTAAGTGGGACAGGAAGATGTGAAAATAGTGTTTGTCTTCACTATAATCTTCCCATGATGGGAATATATGCACGTAGTCCCTAACAACATTGAAAGCATTGTCTTTTAAACTGGGAATAACTGGAATGGGGTTCCAATCTGCAGGAATTGGCCGTCTCTGTAGTTGGGATAGGTCTTCGGCCGGTGGACTTGCTGTACTTTTTGCTAGAGTGGGATTTTTCTGTGGTACGGCTGGTGCTATGGCAACTGAAATCGGCATACCTTTTGCTGGAGTGCAGGTCCTGTGTGGTGCGGTTAGTGGTGTGGCCAATGAAGTATGGGTACAGTCTGCTGGAGTCGGTCCTACGTTTTGTGTCACTGGTTGTACAGCCAATATAAGTGGGGTGATGTCTGATTTCTCCGGCACAACAACGTTTTTCAAGGACTTTGCTGGTGCTCCTTCAGGTTCGGCAATCACCCTCTTCCTTTTTGATGTCTAATGCACAAGAGCATCATTTGAGTGGAAAACATGGTATGATGACAGATGGAAAATGTATTGATAATGGATGGGCATGGCATCTCGACATATATGATGAGTAAACTAAGCAGATGGCGGTGCAATAAAGTAGAAGAAATGCAAGACAACATATGCAAGATACGCGAAATCAATAAAACCTTGCCAAATTAGAACAAACACCTTAATGGGTGAACAGGACAGGCCATCTGCCTTTAACTCCTCGAGGTTAGAATAGTCATTAGGATCATATTCTGAACAAGAATAAATAGGTGGGGAGCGTATGAGTTTCATTGCATCTAGAATAGCACTCAATGCCTTGGTGCCAATTTTGTAAGTCATTGCGGTGTTTAGCTTCAAGAGTGGACTGCTGCTAGTGCGACACAAAGCGGCTACACAGATCACAGTGTAGATATAACGAGAAAACCGTAAGCATCAGAGTAAAATTAGCAAAGTGAAACTTGCTGGAATATATGTGCTAGTATTGCCGGTACGGCTAGAAAGGCTTCGGATACCAGCTCTCTTCAACTGAAGGTGCGGTACTGTTAATACCAGTGTAACTCTCAAAGGCGACACAGCTCCCCGCATTTCCTTGCTATTCTTATAGGATTCAAGTGGGCAGGCCACTTCAAATCATATTCCCATGTTTACAACATCCTACGAATCAAAGAGGCCCGAAGAGTTCAAAGTGTCCATACCAACCGACCGTATAGACCTCTACACTGCAAATGTCCCTGCTCATCTTCACTACAAGGAACATACTGTACTACTATCATACTCCCTCTGTTCCAAAATATAAGTCTTGGTAGAGATTTCCACTATGGATCACATACAGATGTATCTAGATACATTTTAGAGTGTAGATTCACTCATTTTGCTCCATATGTAGTCCATGGTGGAATCTATACAAAGACTTGTATTTAGGAACAGAGAGAGTACTTATTAAAGAAGAACGGAAGAGGAACATACTAAAGATCAAGCAGATTTTGGATAATAAAATGTCCGTTGCGCAGTGCCCACACATGATGAACCAGAGCGCGTTAAGAAAGCAACTCCCTGCTGTCTCTCTATATGTGGTGCACGTTCTTTTTCGAAAGTAAAGTAGGAACGTTAGCTGACCAATTAATTGTTATCTGTTTTAGTAATATTAGCATCATATCAGATTCGTACTTGAGCAACAAGTTTGGAATTATGAGTGGCACGTTGTTTAGCTTGATGGATTCAGGAGCATTGCTAAGCAGGTATGATGATGGTACTGAATATAAAGGCATGTCTGCATGCAAGTCGCGTGACTTTTGTCATTTGGGTCAGTCGACCATTTTAGGCGGTTGGATGAAGATCCTACGTCTCCTAACCCTTCTTCTTCCTTGTCTCTGATTCTTCCCATACAGAACACCGCACGGGCCGCCAGCCGGACCACCAACCCCCACTGCCTGTGTTCCTCCGCCACCCCCACCCCCACCCCGCCCCACCCGCGTCGAGTTTTTTTTCGTTCGGCGAGGCCCCACCACTGCCCCCCACACAACCAAAGTCCCCACCCAAGCCCCTTCGTTCGCACCAGCGAACTCCAGCGAGCTCTGAAAAATCGACTGACCCAATTTTGGAATTTAGTCTACTGTGATTTAACTAGTGTGGAATATAAAAGGGGAAAACCATAAGCATTGGGAGTATAGTGTTGAGCGTGCCATGGCGGATCTGAAGGTGGAAACCAGACAAAGGCAACTTCGCAACCAATGTTTGCTTTCAGCTAGCAAGTAAGTGATGGACAAGAAATCAGAGTAAAGCAGTGGCGATCTATTTTCTTGCTGCGATAAATAAATTGAGCAGATACGGAAGAGTACCGCCTCTAGTGCGGCGCCGTGTATGCATCTACTGAGAATCTGACGGTGTTGCGGTAGCAATGGCTGTCGGTGGTGTGGAAGGAGATCTAGGAGGGTAGACGGTGGTGGCGGGGCGCGGTGGACGAGACGGTCATAGGAGCGGCGTTGGCAAGGTGGACGACGGCGGGGATGAAGCGAGAGGACGGGATGCAAGGATCCTGGTCCGAAGCCATGGATGAGAGAGGTCGATCTCCTTTAATGGACGGCGGCGTCGGGGTATCAGCTTCGGCATGGTGGAGGAGGACGGTGGTGGATGGGGTGGCGGACGGAGGAGGCTGGGGTGGAGAGGGTGTTTTGGCCCCCACGGAGGACGAATGGGGAAATGGAGGTGGAGAGGAAAGGGGGGACCATGTCTTCAGGGCGCGCTTGTCTCAAATGCGAGGAAATTTACAAACTTAGCCCCCGTTTCAAATTTCCTACATCACAGCAATATTAGTCGGTTGGGGACAGGACGGAAATCTAGCTTACACCGAATATTTGCCAACGAGAGTTTGTTTTTTGCACCCACCGTGTATGAATCGGGGAGTGAGTCGATTTCGGCCGAGGACACACTGTGTTTTGGCGCCCACCATGTATGAATCCGGGTGAGAGGCGGTTATGTCACGTTTGAGTGAAATTACAAACCTACCCCTATTGAAACCTATAGAAATCGAGCAGATAGGCTTTGTGTGGCAGATTTTGGTTTCGGGCAGTTACTGCGACTTTCCCCGGTTTGTTCAAATTTTGCAGAGTGCATGTTTACCGTGCCAACTCAATTCGAATCCCATTTGTATCCTATTTTTTCAGGTGGGATCCATTTTCGATTGGAATAAAATTCTATATACATCATTTTTTATATATATACTTTCAAAAGCACAACAAAGAATTCTGCTCCTTTATATGTATAATATGATTTACAAATACAATGATCTCAAAATCATAAGGTTGAATTCAAAAAATTAAACCAAATTATGTTCTACTAAAATGGATGAATCAGTACTATCTACATATTAAATAACATAGATGCGAGTGAATTCATATGAGTATGCATGTTTGATAGATCAATTTGGTTCGAGTATGGATTACATGTATCATCATCTCGAATTGAAATATTTGAATCCCTTTTATGTTCACTCCTTTCATGCCCATCTCTCTCGCATGCATGCTCCTTCATGTAGCTATCACTCTCTTTTCTCCAGCTCACCCGCACGCTCACTTCATGTTTCTCCTATCCTGGCAAACATGGTCTCTCGACGTCTCCCTTGAGAAGTGTCACACTCTCCCTATCATTATACATTACACGGTTTTCATTATCTCTCACGTCTCTACCGTTCTCTCATATCACTAGGTACCTAAGCTTTCTTTTTCACCGCCACACACACAATCTCCACTCGTCTTTCACTTTGTCTTTCTCTCTATGGGATTATCTCACACACCCTATATGTCTCTAGATATGAATCATACCACTAAAATTACTCTCTCTCTCTCTCTCTTGTAGACACAACATTTGTTGCGGTCTCCTTTTCGTCACCATCCCAGACTGACATTATTCATTTGTTTAACGATCGGACAAACTCCCCCCCCCCTCTCTCACACACACACACACAACTCCTGCTTCCACTCCCCTTCCCGACTACCGTCTCTCTTTCACACACACAAAACTCTCACTTTCGCACCCCCGACTCGTATTTCTCTCACAAATATTTATCGACTAGCCTCCGGATAGGTTTATAAACCCGCACACTCATGCTTCCACTATCGCATACATGTCTCTCTCCCGCTCCTTGTATTTATGTAGATTTTTCTTCCCTTCTTGAGACATGCCCTCTCGATCGTGCACACACACACACTACTGCCACATTTTAAGCTGATACCTCTCGCACACACACTCTTTGTGTCTTTGTCACACATGCACTCCGTCCTCGTCCTCTCTCTCTCACACACATGGGCTTTTTGCAACAACTAGCAAGATGCCCATGCATTGCACGGAACATGAAGATGCATTTGTATGAGTAGTTTATCTTGTGGGAGAGAAGGATGAACAAGGGAAGGCCTTATTTGCAAGTGTGGAGAGGGGTGTGGGTATCTTTTTGCAAAATTGCCAGACTTTCCTTCCTATCCGTCAGATATATATCGGACGGCCTATATTGCAGGATGGTAGGCACATGATCATCACCGAATATGCTTTTCATAAGAGTAGGGATAAAAACAGAGTTGGTGATGATGGTGGGCCCTCCATCCTGCAATATAGGCCGTCCAATTTATATCTGACGGATAGGAACGAAACTATGGCAATTTACCCGCACTCCTCTCCACATTTGCAGATAAGGCCTTCCCTCGTTCATCCTTTTCTCCCATAAGATCTTGATGTTCCGTGCAACGCACGGGCATCTTGCTAGTAAGAGTAGAAATTAGACATATACCACTTCTCGAATCTTGAAACCAACAACATTCCTCCCTTATCTCATCAAAACCGCCAAAGGAATATATTTTGAGTGAAACATAACATTTTTTAGTGATATACGTATTTCAAAACTAGACTTTTTTCTATCAAATCGGTGAATATGTATCAATCTACTCTCATCGTGTGGCAACGCATTGGCACATTGCTAGTAGTTATTATAATTTTTTGGACACCAGACAAACAGTGGAGTACATATACGAAGAGAAGAGGCACACACACGCAGTCGGTCTCTCGCTGTCTCGCACACATGAGTGTTACATAAAGGCAACATTAACAAATAAACCCTAAAACCCTAGGTGCACGATTGTTGCATTTGCAGGTACCGGGTACGTGATGGAGCGCACCTTTGTAGGAATAGTCAGCTCGCATGATAATTTGATCCGTAGGAGTTGATGGTCGGGACCACAAGTGAACGACTTGGAGGCGGTGGCTCGCCAGTTGCCACAGATCGAGTAGCCACGTTTAAAATATCATTTTTAGCAGGGTTAAGAGTCCTTCAATGGCGAATTATAAGTACTAAGTAGTTTTTAGAACGATTGGTATGGAGCGAAAATGGAATTCATAGTACTATGTACCTCCTTGGCGTATGGTTGTATGGGTTTATGCTGCGAGATGTTGAACCTGGTAGTTCTAGGGCAAATACTATGGTTTAGATTTAGATGTTGGTTTTCAGTAATGAAAATCAGAAGGGGGAAAACCCTCTTTGATTAAAAAAACTACTACCTCCGTTCCGGTTTACTAGTCCCCATCATATTTTGGGTCAAAGTTTGTCCATGAATTTTACTTGTAAAATGTGAATGGAAAATGAGATTTTCTTATACGCAAACAAAAAAGGACTGGAGGGAGTGATTGCTCTGACACGGATGCGACCTCGCATAGCGCAGGCATTGAACCGGTGCGCCGGCCAAGAGGGCCCCATTCATTGCAGGCCCGTCTGAACACGCCTCCTTGCCGCATGCAACCGGCTTCAGAATGCCCCTCCTGCCTTCATTGAATCCGCGCGTGTGCCGGCAACACGTCCTTCCACGAGCCGGCCGGCATTTTTGAACATAAAAAATGACCAAAATATAATTAATTATGCATGGTCTTGACTTGTTGTGCTCGCACTGGTAGTAGGAACTAGTGGTTTTTCTTTATTCATAACTCAACTCAATATTTTTGGCTTTCAAGTGAACACTACTAGGAAAAGGGCTATAAATAATATGGACACTAATGGCGCACCATGTATGTGGTGCGCCATTGCTATATAGCAATGGCGCACCACATACAGGTGCGCCATTAGTAATATATTACTAATGGTGCACCTGGTGTGTGGTGCGCCATTAGTAGTTTTAAAAAAAATTGTTACTAATGGCGCATCGTGGGATAGTGCGCCATTACTAGTTAACATAGTAATGGCACACCACACCCACCGTGCGCCATTAGTAGTTTTGAAAAAAAATAAAAAATAGTTAGTAATGGCGCACCAGTGGACAGTGCGCCATTACTAGTTAACTAGTAATGGCGCACTGTCCACTGGTGCGCCATTACTAAGTTTTTTCAAAAAAAATTCAATTTTTTTATTTTTTTTCAAAACTAGTAATGGCGCACCGTGGGTGTGGTGCGCCATTACTAGTTTAACTTGGCCCAAAAATTCCACCGAATGCACCCCCCTGTGGACCGCCTTTTCAATTTAAAACAAATAAAAGAAAATGATGGAAATGTCAAAAGAAGGTTCCCATGTGATATGTGGTCTACTTGTTAGGAAAATTTACAAATATGAATTTTGACTTCATTTGCATAATCTCTCTAGAATTTGTAAAATGGGCATAAATTTTGCATACGAACTCGGAATAAAAAGTTTTTTATATGAAAAATCATCTACTCGAAAAGTTACACCCCAATTGAACAGGGTGAACTTGTTCAACATCTTCAAAATCCCCAAAAACCTAACAGAACGAAAGATACGGGGCTTTTAAGATCTAGAAGGAGGAAATAAAAAGTCAAACTTACTAGTGGCGCACCATTTGCTAGGTGCGCCACTAGTAACAGAAAAAAAATTGGTTTCAAAAAAAATTTGGATTTTTTTTAAAAAATAAGATACGTAATATGACCGGGAAGTTTGAAATATTTTTTCAAAATTTCATCATACTCATGAACATGAACAAAGTCCTAGGCATCAATAAGGTTTAATAGGATTGATATGATAGATATATCAACAAGTGCCTGTGAAGTGAGCTGGTGCTGGGGTTGGATAGAACTGCGAAGTTAAGCATGCTCGGGCTGGAGTAGTGTGAGGATGGGTGACCTTTTGGGAAGTTTGACCATAGAGTGCGATTTGACTTGAGATTAAGCATATTGACTCGAGGTTAAGCCATAATGACCTGAGATTAAGAAAAAAATGAAAAAAAATTGTTACTAATGGCGTGTAGTGCGCCATTAGTAGCGAAAACAGGTGCACCACTAGTAGGCCTTTTCCTAGTAGTGGAATCATGGTTGTGGAAATTATGTATGAATGTGGAGATATCTGTGAACATGAGTTTGATGTGGAAGTTGAACCTGGAATGTCGGACTTGCGCATGAACTATACCATGTCCAATGCTTCATCTGTTATTGTTTGGAAAGTAATTGATGTTATTACATGACCCGAAAAAACAAATTTTGTGCCACATCAGTAGATGCACGGACATCACAACAGGCATGCTGACTGGATAAACATTTGAACCCATCTACTATGAAGGAAATTTTGTATTGACAACCGTTTTAGATAGCAGGAAATGCCTAGCCCGCTCTGCCTCTACTAGCTTATTTCTGGTTCTCCCATCTCTTCTTTGGCATGGGTGAAGAGAGCATCTGATTGCTCTTTTCGCTTCTTCAGGAACTCAGCTACATTCTCAAGGGCTGCTGCATGCTTTCTTTCAGCCTTTACTAGAGCCACGAGGACACGAACAGCTGATGACTCCACCTGGCTTGTGTGTAATCCAGCATCATCTGGGAATTTGCACCTTGTGTCTAATCCAGCATCATTAGGGAACTGTCACCGTTTCTGTAATCCAGCCCCATTCTGGAAACATGATCTCGAGGTGGACCATACTTCCCTCCTTGCGGGAACTGCATCCCGACATGAAGTTACTTCTTTTTTAGATCAATACCCAGAGCAACCCAGATCCATTTAGTAGAAGTCAGATAAACAGAACTGGGAGAAGTGAATTCAAAAGGAAAAAAAATATAAAAACAGACTACAAGGTGAGAACACCCACTTCCTAGGTCAAGCTATAAACGAAAGCATTAGGACGATAAGACTGTTCTTATGAAACATCGAAGAACTCAAGGCTTAAGAGAAACAGAAACTACAACATATACACATCGAAGAATACGAGGCTAAACGAAAGTAATTGAAAGGGTGTTACATACCAAAGCTCATTTTACAGGTTCGGTGCAGCTCCTCTTTAACTTGCCACTCTCCTTGAAGATGTCCCCAATATCCCGTGTTTGGTCTTCATTGCTCCTCTGCATGTTCGCACTCGTGGTTTTAAAATCTCAACATGGCAAGAAAAATGGAGGCTATAACCAATTACTTTTATGGGAACAATAGCACCCAGGAAATTTGAAGGGTAGGTATGAATAAAATTGGAACTGCACATGTACTGCTTAGTGATTCAATACACACATTACCAATCGAGGAGGAGAACGATGGTCACGGCGGCCTCTGTTAGTCATGGTCGGCAACGGGAGTCAGTTCATTGTCCACGACGGTGGTGCTTCTGTGCTTGGCGTCGGCTTCCGGGAAGCAGATCTGAGACCATGGAAGACGGTGCCGGAGAAGAGGATCCGTGTACAACAACGATGGTGGACCGGCTCTAGTGCGGCGTACGAGGTCTTCGATGAGGCAGATGTGCTGCGGTGGACGAGTGCGCCGATGTAGAAGGGGAGGAGCACAAAGGCTGCGGTGCCGTGGCAAAGTCTATTTTGCGGTGGGGATAGAAAATGGGGAGTATTCAGGTGTAGTACTCTGGGTGCCGGGGTGGGGTTGGCTGGGTAGGGTGAACATGAAGTTACGAATACAGCCCCCTACCAACCTTCATCCGTAGGCCTGTTTCGAAGGCTATGATGGTAACTTCCCACTGCTCAATCAGGGTCGCGGGAGATTTTCCCGCCGACCTCAAAATTTTGTGACACTGAACTCCCCATGTGGCATGTTGGGTGATTCAGCTAAGAAACTAGCAAGTAGTACTAGTAAACTCTGCATATTAGGTTTGACCAAAGTCAAACTTCCTAAAGTTTGACCAAGTTTATAAAAAAATATAAACATTTACCATAAAAGATATGTATGATGTGAAAGTACATTCAATAATGAATCTAATTGTATTTATTTGTTATTGTATATGTTAATATTTTTTGTTATAAACTTTCTGAGAGTTTACAAACTTGACTTTGACCAATGCTAATACGCGGACTTAAATAAAAACGGAGGGTGTACACATTTGTTTTCTTAGTATGTAGTGAATTAATCATTTGCTGAAATTGTGAAATAAATATATTAGGCTACTGACTTCGAATGTAATGGTCTATACAATTCAATAGTTACAATCATTGTCAAATTCCAAGATGTATACGAGGTCTATAGTACTTCGCAACATGCTCAAACTCGCATAATCCCAGTCAAATGACAAGCAAAATGCATTTCATAGTTATTACTTTGTAGGATGCAACAAAACCAATAATAACTCTACATCAGTCATTATAAAAGCAACATTTTGAACATATCCAAATGTGTGAATGAAACGTGCAGAGAGAGCTTGCAAAGATGGAGTAGATAGGGCGGGAAGGACTGTATGTATGTGGACGAGAGAGTAGGAGACAAACCTAACAAAACAGAGAGAGGGAGATAGAGAGAGAAAGAGAGAGGAAGAAGTTAGGTCTGTGAGAAAGATGGAGACATGTAATATACGTGAGATGCGTGTGCATCCGGATTCTGTACACGTGGAAGGAGAAGACACAACAAGTTTGATGAGAGATCTGGAAAAAACATGGACGAGAGGGGAAGGATCTCGTGGGTTGAGGGATTGATAAATTTGTGCGGGAGAGAGAGGGATTGGTAATTTTGTTCAAGAGAGGGAGGGTGGGGGAGGAGTCAGTCAGTCATCGTCACATCATCCTTCTTCCAAATGGCCTGCATTCTCTAGCGCAGTGTGGTCGCCGTCTTCGATCTCCTCGATGCCCTCTTTGAAGATTGAGGTGTTGTGCATGCTGAGGTGCAGAGAAGCACAAGCGAAAGTCGTCGCCATATAACCTTGGATGGGGATGAATTGTGTGCTCGGGGGAGGGGGTGTGTGTGTGCTGTGTGCTGTGTGCTGTGTGATGTGTGCTGTGTGTGTGTGTGTCAGATATTGAGAGAAAACAAACATACGGAGAGAAATGTGTGTGTATGTGACAGAAAGCTACATGCTGAACAGGGTATTCACGAAGAGATTGTGCGTGCGAGATAGAGAGTGATGTGCGGGTCTTGAGGTGGGCAGGGGCCGGGTGAGGGTGTCAAAATGTGCGCATTTATGCATGTGTTACATGCGATCGTGCGAGGGATGGACGAATGAAGAGAGATGGTTGTTGTGTTACGGATGCTCCTCTCTCTCTCACACACACACAAGTAAAATAGAAGGCCATTTCTCATGTATACACAAGTACACAACGTATTGGCATCTGTCTATGTCTCACTCATGCATGATCATTTGCACATTCACACCTCTCTATGTCTCTATCACACACACACCGTCTCCACATTGCCCTTCCGCCACAACACACATATGGACACATACACACGTTCTCTCTCGGTCACACAAACAAAATCAGTATTAAAAAAACTAGGGTGCACCTAAAACGTCCAAATCCAAATAAACACGAACTAGATCGAAATTCAAATATATGGAAATATTGTAGCGTCAAGAACTTTTCCAGGAAAAAAAGTTGTGTAATATTCGGGGATTGTTTTCACACACAAAAAAAGGTTCGGTGGATGTACTTCGAGCGCGACATGGTGACGCACCGTTCGATCGACCGCGCGGCCGTGGTTCATGCGCTTGCACGGGATTCCGTATCATGGTTGTGGTAACTAATAAAAGCGCAACCTAAGTCTAATGTTTACGTGTACTAGTATGGTTTTCTTTTAAGTTTGACCAACCCTATATAAAACTAAACTAAGCTCCCATACGCAGACTCATAAATATGTCGCCACGCCATTGCGCATGCCGGCGCCTGCCTGCTCCAGCCAACAATTCCTCGCCCATCACCGCCGTGTCGCCGCCAAGCCGAAGGCTCGCCCGCTCACGTCGTCTGCAGTCCCTTCTCGCGATGCCGCCGCGCTGCCAAGCACGCGAATAGCTGGTGGAGCCGCGTCTATGCACGCAGCGTACGAAGAGGAGGACGAGCGTGTGCTCCAGCACGCCGGCGAGGAGGAACTAGCATGTCATTGTTGTCTCCGCCCGCGCGGAGGAGGCACGCATGGTGGCTGTCGTGGCGGAAGCAGGTCGCGTGCGCGTCGAGCCCGCAAACCGGGTGCGGACGCGGATTCTACCTTCGAGACCTTGAATGCCACGTGGATCCTGCAATTTGAAGGAGCAATTTGGGTCAGTCGACTCTTGTGAGCCGTTTGATGCAACATGGGTGGCTAGAAGGGCTTCTTCAACCTCCGAAAATGATGCACGGTTCATCTTCTCAGCCCGCCACACGCCTAGCCGCCTGTCGCCGCCGCCGCGCCCTCCCCTGAACCGCCTGCTACCGCCATGCTCCCCCCACCCCCGCCATCCGTTTAACCCCGGACATGATCCATTTTTTCGGCGAACTGCATTCCACACCGAACACTCATAAGATAGATCATGGGCACCCTGCCACCCTATTATAGATACTGGGGTAGCTTCTCTGCCATCTTCTTCCTTCGCTCCGTCGAACTTCTTTCACAAATCAACTGACCCAAATTATACTACTAGTACGAACGTATTAAGTACAGTAGGAACACGGAAATACGAGCAGTAGTACCAACTACAAGAAGAACAGTAGTAAGGCATAGTACTAGTACTACTGTACGTACTAAAGAGTTCAAATAACAAGAAAGAACATAAACATAGTTCTGCTGGGGCCTCAGCACGACACACCCTTGAAAATAAACTAACCAACTAGTCCACTTGACACATGCAGTAGGACCAGCATGAGCGACGGCACTGCCACCTACTCGGAGTCCGAGTCCACGTCCTCGACTTCATCCTCGTCCCTCTTCCTCTTCCTCTTCGCCGACGCTTCTTTGCTTGAACTGGACACTAGGCTCTGCTTCTTCATCCAACCCTTGTAGATATTTAAACAAAGGTAGGCATTCATTGTTGTGTACAGGATGTGATCTTCTTCTAATGTCTTCGACTCCCATGAATGATGAAACTCGTGGTGAGGTTTCTTCAGTTTAGCGTATGAAGGATCAATCATGGCTGCTGCCAGGGTCAGCATTGAAGGCTGAGAGGAGGACACCAGGCTTGCCTTCTGGAGATCGAAGGGCTGGCCTACAACAAGGCCTATCCGACCCAGGACATCCCTGTCGTTCCTAAAGTCTACAGTAACGAATTTCACTCTTCCATCCTTGAGGAAGTTCTTAAAATCCTAGCACTCAACGTCGGCATGGCATATGTGGTAGACAAAGCACATGTTATGTACACAAACCTGGATCACGGTGGGCTTCTTCTTCTCTGCCTCCTTTAGTTTGTTCTCTCTTTGCAGGACTGTGGTGTACTCAACATCTAGCCCAGCGACCCACTCATCCGTTGAACTGTTGAACATGCGTAGGAAGTGAGCAAGGCATGCTTTCACTGTCGCGGATCCACGTGTGTAGATGACGAAGAACTCATCGCCGGTGATGGCTCTAACCTGGTACTCAGCGGCGACCATGGAGATTTGGGAGGCAATGGATTTTGGAGGAGGGTTAGGACAAGTTGAACTGGTGTAATGTGAAAGGACGGGGTGACTGGGAGCGAACTGTTGTAAGGTACTATACTAGTAGAAGACGGGGACGAGTAGGGTGTGCGAACGGCGTGGGGTTGCTGGCTTTCCCGGTGGATAAATGGCTGCAAGCCCCCAAAGAGTTCTCGAGAACTATGCGGGACCCAGTAGATGTCATGTCTACTAGACCCATATCGTAGGCCTGGCGGTATAGCTTCTTCCTGTTCACACGCCATGCCGGCGCGTGGGTAACTTCACTTAATTCCGTCAACCGTCGCGCCTCCCCCGACCTTCGCCTCCCTCACGCGGTCGCGCCCTTTGAGACTTCGACCGGCTATAAATGAGCAATTTTTTGCCTACTCCGCATGCATGATACTCCCCCTGGTCCTTTTTACTTCCTTCAACTATTTGCAAAGTGTTTGACCAAATTTATACTAAAAATATCAATATCTACAATACTGATTATAATGAGTATAAGAACTACTATTAGATGAGTTAGATGAGTTAAAGATTCTAATCCTGAACTGACCCTGAAGTAACTCTAGCGAGAGAGGTGTTTGGATGACAAGGTTAGATGGAGCGCGGATACGGCGAGGTGCCTTCATGGGCGGTGCGAGAGGGAGGGAGGGAGGGATAGGACGAGAAGCTTCGAGGAAGTGGGGAGGGATCTACTGCGGGGAGAGCGAGAGAAAAATGTGTTTTTTAGTGTCCCGAGAAGAACTAACCCAAATAAGCACCTCTTGGGTGGGTTAAATTTTTTTGGGGTTAGTTGAGTTCAAACTAACCCAAACTAACTCTAACACATGGATCCAAATAGGGCCAAGGTTAGCTATTAGAGTACTACTACCTCCCTTCTAGTTTAAAGGGCTCAATTTAAAATTTTCACCTACTCTTAGCAAGATAGAGGCGGTGGAATAGTTTTTGTAGTTCTTCACAAAAAAATGTGTTTACCAATGCATGCATGAACACTAGTTACTCTAACCCCCCTCTCTTCCTTAATTTTTGCCACATAAGCATGTTTGCTATTCCCGTCTGCATGATACCAGCTAAGATACCACCATTATGGCTAGCCTTAATCATCGCATGCAACAATTTAGTGCACCTTGAAATATGAACATGTGTGGGTAGTGTATGTTTTTAATGACTTGAGACTATACCTAGCCCGGCATGCAAGATGAGACTTATTATGCACCGTTCCTCATACCTGCAGGAAGCCCGTTCGTCTCCAAATCTTTTTCTCTCCATGTGTGGAAACAATATGCCTGCCAGACTCTCCTCCTCCCTCCGGCGGTCCCACCACTCCACCCCCTGTGGAAAAAATCTGCATGCATGACTCCCCCCCCCCCCCCGCGCTCGTCCAATCCGTTGTGACCAGCAATATTTCCATCCCTTCCCTCCCCCGTAATTTACTCCAACAAATATGCCCACATACTACCTCCTTTCCGGTTTATAGGGCTCAATTCAAAAATCTCACCAACCAAGGTAGATGATGAGTGATGGAATAATTTTCATGGTTTGTAAAAGCACTCAATTAATGCGCTTGTTTTTTCTCAAAGAATTGTGTTTAACAATGCATTAATTGCAATGCATGCATGCATGAAGTACATGCATTGGTCAAGTTTCTCATAATCCTCGCATGCAATGAATTAATGCACCTTGAAATCTGAGCATGTGATGGGAGTAGCTGTTATGTTAATCACGCAACATATCTTCCGGGACACTGCTTCAGTTACTTAACTACAGGTGCATTGGGTCACTGACATATGGGCCCAACAGGGGTCTGGCCCACATGTCAGTGATGCAACTGGAACTGCAGTTAAGTCAGTGCGGCTCAGTCCATATCTTATGTAGGTGTGCCATTGCTCGCTATAAATACTACGCCTCCCACAACATCGCTATCTCCTCCCCCTCACGTTCTAGTTCATCGCTATCTCCTCCCCCTCCCTCCCACGTCGACCACCATGGCATGGCCCCTCCCAAGCCCTAGGCGCCCCTCGCTGCACCGCGTGGACGGTCACGCGTCGCAGTTTTGTTCCTCGCCGCCACTAGTCGAGGAGGATGCGTCGGTGATCCGCTCCTCACCGCGATGCATCGAGGTGGACGCGTCGCCGTTCCGTTCCTCGCCGCCACTAGTCGAGGAGGACGCATCGGCGTTCCCCATCTCGCCAGCACGCGCGTTGGAGGACGCGTCGGCTCCCCGCTACGAGGAGAATGCCGCGCCGCCCGCCGAGCTCCCCAGCCTTGAGGAGCTTTGGAAAGAAATGGATGTCGCCTTGTGGGAGGCTTTGCCTCCAGCAGAGCGCGCCAAAATAGAGGCAGAGAAGAAGGCCGAGGAAGAGAAGCGTACCACAGAACACGCCGCATGGCAGGCCTATGTCGCGTCCGAGAGAGTCAGGCAATTGGCTCTTTGGCAGAAAGCTCGTGCGAGGGCCGTGAGGGTACCGGAGGATGCCCGTGCCGAAGTCCTGAGTGTAGTCGGGCCCAAGCGCCTATCTACGCTTGGTGGTACGTGGACCGGGTGCACGCTTCCAGCGATGAGGAGTACCTGTTGGCACCGCCTCACCACACCGGTGAGATCGCGCTCACCCGCTGGCAAGCCGTCAATCAGCACCTCGCGAGTTGCGAGGCTGAGGAAGAGGCGTTCTGTCGGCATGCTAGGAAACGGCCGCGCACCAGGGCACTCGTGGCACACCGCAAGCGCTCCTGCGAGCGCCGTGGCTTTTAGTAGGAGTATAATTTTTGTTTCGTAAGGCGATCTCATTAGTTTTGGGACGCAAATGATAAATCCCAAACATTCAGGAATAATTAGCGTCCTTAATTAAGTATGTAAAAGGGAAAGTTTGGAAACCTTGTGTATTCGTATGCATATAGCACAAACTTTACTATATACTATCGCACTACATGTCTCTCTCTCTATATGCTTGCAGACTGTGCTACTCCCTCCGTCCAGGTCAATAAGTCATCTTTGGTTGTGCACTGTGACCAAGAAAGAGGGACCCTCCGTCCAGGTCAATAAGTCATCTTTGGTTGTGCACCGTGACCAAGAAAGAGGGAAGACTTATACACCTAGGACATTTTGATTAGTGAAATTATGATAGCTGTCATGATAACTTTACATACAAACAGAACAGAATTGTTGATTTGTTAGACTTTTCAAGGACTTCTTTTTTGAAGAAGAAAAATCAGTGTGGGAGATCTGTTTTCACGAATTGAACTTTGCACATGCTATGCACGTACCCGCGTACTAGTAATATACTAGTTCTAGTTGTCAAATCGAATAGTACTATGCCATCCACTGCACGCCCGGCTGAACACGCCTCCTCACCTCCATCAAACCCCTCCGTTAAACCCGCATGCAAACCGAGAAACCTACTCCGGCCCGCGGGGGAAATTTGTCGGTTGCCGTTGGAGAATAATAGAGTCACATCCAATCCATTTGAGTTAATTGCGTGTATGATTCTCCCTCTATAAAAAGTTAATTACATCCTTAATCTTGTATTCTAAGTACTCTGTGGGTTCCACTGTAAGTACAGTGTACATAACTTGCAGGCTGGCTACAGATTCGTACAGAAAGTTAAAAAGAAACAAATCCATCCTTAATCCTGTATTGTAAGTACTCTGTGGGTTCCACTACCAGTACAGTAGCGAAAGAAGTATAGTATATATTAAAAAATAATATAAAAAGCTAAAGTTTAGGACAAAATTCGAACTCAGGTCATCGCGCTGCAAGCATCCGACCCGGACCAATAAACTAGGTGTTGGTTGAGGAGAATGCAAGAGATAAACCTTTATAACAATGAGCCTGTCCGTTGCAACGGATCCAAAGTAGAATAATACATATTCACAAATTTGAAAGAAAACAGTTTAATTTTGATATATGTATCACTAAAAATATCTTATCTTTCACTCCAAACAGTTTACTTTTGATACAACAATCATTGGACCAGTACTATGATCACTCAAGCAAGTTGTCTGACTTTGATATGACCCTACGCTGCTGATATGTGTCTCGTAAGTCAAGCAGCGTGATGTAGTCATCATCACCCCCTGTCCACTTCCCACAGCACATATTCTCTTCTCCATCTTTGTCCGCTCTTCCATCCCCACTAAGGCGCCTCCCCCCTCGTCCAATCTTCCATCCCCGCTAAGGCGCCTCCCCCCCCTCGTCCGAAACCCAACCACTAACAATGGCAGAACCGAGCAGCGTCCACCGAAAGAGTGGCTGGAATTCGCTCCCGACAGAGGTAATCAAGCTAATTGTTTCGCGTGTGGACAATCTCGGTACCATGCCGCTCGCCGTGTGCTCGTCGGGGCTGTACCGTTTACTCAAAGCCCTCAAGCCGGAGCTTTTTAAGCCAGTTCCTTGCTTGTTGATGCCGCCTGATCTTCAGAAACACCGTGTCACGCAGCATAACGATCGTAGGGTGGCAAGCATCAACCCCCTTTACTGCGATCCGATCCCCGTCACCCTCAACTACATTAACGGTATGTACTGGGTCGGCATGAACACGTTTTGGATGGTGCTCGTCGATGGTCGCGGCAGCTGGATGCTCATGGAGGTCTACACCCAGCGATTGATCCCCCTTCCTTCGATTAACACTGCACTCCTTTGGCACCGCGGCCCAGAATACTCGGAATCTTACAGTAGCCAACATGATACCAAGTTTGATTTGCTCAAGGTTGTAATCTGCCAAGTTCTCACAAGATCTGTGAATTATAAAGACTTCAGGCTAATTACGTTCTTCAACCGCGATCTCACCTATCTGACAGGTCACTGTGGTAAGTGGATAAATCTGCACGTCCATCGCAGGATCATACATCCTCCATGGTTCTCTGATGCCATTGAACACAAGGGCTTCATTTACGCTGTCGACTCCTTCTATGGCTGGAAGTATTGCTGGCCTACTCCAATCATCTCTACAAACAGCTGTTACAACAGTATGTTACTCTCCTATGATATCATGATGGCTTGCTTATATTACTGTCAACATTTACTGAAAAAATATTCATGCTCATAACATGTTGTTCTTAAGATTGACTACATCAAGAGCCCATTTTAATTTGACTCCAACTTTTTTTAGGGTTATTTGACTCCAACTTGATATGATGTTGTAGGCCGCCTGGTGTCCCTACCCTTCCTAATCCTAGCCTGCTTACTGCTTCTGTTGCACCGCCAGCCTTGGTTGTTACTGCTGCTGTTTTCAATGTACAATCAGTAGTATATTTCGTCTGTTGGTTGAATAAATGTGTTTTTAGAACAACAAACACAATGTTTTGGCAGTCGTTGCATGGTTCGATCCTTTAGTGCCCCGTATCGTACGTAGCGCATACTATTTTTCGTACAGAACACATTTTCCACTTGTTGATAACATGCAGCCCACTGATGAAGGCCCAATACAGAATCCCATAATTAACTGGAAGGGAGGCTCTCACATGAATCCGGCCCAGGTACATACTCATGGTACCCTAAACATAAATAAGTAAATGAATAAATAAAGCTAAATGCTCATGCACCAGTTCTTCAAATTCACGATTTAACAGGAGGATATTATTTCCTATGATAGTGTCGATAAATTCAGTCGATATTATTCTTCGGCAAAGACAGCGACCAGTCTTCTTTCTCCCAGCATTTTCTTCCTCCAACCAGCTGACCCATGCAAATCATAGTCAACGTCGTAAATAGATCCGGTCCATTCTTATTTTTCAATAAGAATGTCCAACCCAGCCCAACACATTGGCGACATCACTTTATCCTCCGCCTTGGTGCGCTCGCCGCGGCGCCGCCGTCCGGCCCTGTGAACATAGTTTTTTCAAAACGGTCCCTGTCAACATAGTGAATCGGGAGATGACTGTAGTTGTGAGTATGACAGTATGGACCCACCAAGTCCACTCCCGAACACAAGCAAGCGCCTCTTTTACTACTCAGATGAACCCCTCGTTTTTTACTCTAATCCACCCTGCTGATATCTGGGACCCACATCATTTTCAACGTATAGTCAATTAACGATAGAATTGCACAACTTTTTTAGTAGTAATTCGGAGGAGCAAGCTATAAACTGGGTTGTGCGGTCTCTATGGCCTGTCTAACAACATGACCAGCCCAGCAGTTTTTTCTTTGGGAAAATAGGTAGCCCAATATTTCTTTTTGAAGAATACCCAAGCTAGGCCTATTTGTTTTCTCGGACTTACTGGGCTGCAAATCCTTCAAGACTAGGAGGGATGCATTCCGGCCTGGCCAAAGAGTATGGTCAGTGTCTGTTAAAAGTAATATCAAAAGGGGTTGAAAATTCCAAAAAAATTATAGCAAATGGGATATTAGTTTCTTTTTTGTTTTTTTCTTCACTGATATCTTATACTCCCTCCGTCCCAAAATTCTTGTCTTAGATTAGTGAAGATAAGGATGTATCTAATACCAAAACATGACTTGATACATCCGTATTTAGACAAATCTGAGACAAGAATTTTGGGACAGAGGGAGTATTTCATAGGATTTATAATGACATAGTACTAATTTGTTTTTAAATTTTTTTTTAGTATGGCTACTAACTTTTGGATTAAGAATATTTTTTTCCTTGGCAAAATTTGCGAATTTTCAAAATTTCCCACATATTTAGTTAATTTTTTAACCCTGGTACTAACCAGAAAAATGGGCAGCAATTCTAAACATGGAAAACGGGCTGCTATAAATTCCATATGAATTAGAAACTGAGTAAAATTTATAAAAAAATAATAGCAAATGGGATGTGCACGCCACAGATTTCGAGGCTGACTTGTTTACGCAAGGCTTTGTCAGTCAACACATGATTCTAGCAGCAGTGACTGTTGGATGTCCATCCAACGGCCGACGTGCTTCTTCAATCTCTGATCTTCCTGCTCCAGCCGCCTAAACTAGCGCCGGCGGGACTGCCTGCTCCCTCCTCTTGTGGCCCGCTGTGATGCCACGCAGGCTTCCCCGGCCCACCCTACTCCCTCCGTTGGGCTGACCGCACGCAATCAACTGCCTCCTTATTACACGAAAAAAATGATTCCTCCCACTGACATCTCGGGCGTACCGGTTGGGAGGCTGACCTGTGGGCCTACTAAGTTGACGCGTATGCAGGGCTTATCAACTTAGTCAACAAACGATTCTAGCAGCCGTGACCATTGGATTTGAATCGAACGGTCCTGCTGCTTCTTCAATCGCTGCTCCTCTTGCACCAACCGCCCAAACCAGCGCCGGCGAGACCGCCTGCTCCTGCCTCCAGTAGCCAGTTGTGCTGCCATTGAGGCCTCACCGCCCCCTACTACTCCCACCGCTAGCCAGGCCCTATGGGGACGGAAGCCTCACACCGCATCCGAACCAGTGAACCCTGGTACTCCTCTCCGCGTGGGCATCCACTGCCGCGTCTTCCCCGGCTCCGCGTCGTCCCCTTCCTAGGCCTCGCCGTCGTCCATCGCCTTGGTGCTCTCGGCTCTCCATGGTCAATGTGGTCAACGACTGACTTCCATCGGAAGAGTACTATACATGGAGAGGCTGACAGCTGGGTCCACGGCCACAACCCAGTTTTTTTGTGATTTGCCAAGTAAATCGCTTTGTTACGTCTGTTGGTCTGCAAATCTTTCAAGACAAGGAGAGCTTCATTCGGCTGGCCGAGAAAATGGCCTATCAGTAATGAGAAATGGGTTGTACATTTTTTAAACACATCAAACTGGCAATTAGTTTCAAATTTCTTTTTTCATTTCGAGATTTTAAATTGCATTGATTTTTATGCATGAACAATTTGTTGGATTTTATATTGATATATATTTATTTTTAAAATCAGTTTGAACATGACTCGAAATTTTGGGATTAAAAACAGTTCGGACCGCACCGAAATATGCAAAATTTCATATAATTTTTTAACCGTGGCCAAAATATGGGTTGTAATGCTAACAAAAAGAATATGGGCTCCAAAATAAGACCTTAAGAATTAGCAAACGGGCTGTAAATTATTAGAAATAATGGTAGATGGGATGTATGCTGTTTTCCACAGATTTGAGGCTTTCCTAAAAAAAGGTTGACGCACAAGCAGTGACTGTTGGATTTCCATCCAACGGCCGTCATGCTTCTTCAACCTCTGCTCTTCCTGCTCCATCCACTCAAAAAAGCGTCGGCGGGACTGCTTGCTCCCTCCTCCCCGCGGCCGGTTGTGCTGCTGCGCAGGCCGCACCGCCCCACCGTACTCCCATCGCTGGCCTAGCCATCCCTCTACTCACCCACACATGTTGTTATTCTCCGGCGACGGCATACGAACCAGTAAACCCTCATACAGTCGTACTCCCCTCCATGTGGGAAACAACTGCCGAGTCTTCCTTGGCTCCGTATCGTTCCCTTCCTAGGCATCGTCGTCGTCCACCGCCCTGGTGCTCTCGGCGCGGCCTGGTCAACATGGTCAATGACCGACATGCATCTGAAGTGGACTGTGCGTGGAGAGGCTGACAGCTGGGTCCATGGCCGCACGCAAGGAATTGCCTCCTTATTACGCACAAAATAATGATTCCTCCACCTGACATCTGGGACCAACCGAAAGGGCCTTTGTATTTCAGGAAAAAAACGTTACTGCTGCTGACAGCTCGGACTCACCTGCTATATCTTCGCACGCAAGGAAGTGCCTCCTTATTACACACAAAAAATGAGTACTCCCCCTACTAGATGGGACCAATATAGTGGGAGGCTGACTTGTGGGCCTACTAAGTTGACGGGGATGGAGGGCTTTTTCAACTTAGTCAATATGCACGATTCTAGCTCCATTGACCGTACGATGTCCATCCAACGACCGTAGTGCTTCTTCAACCTCTGGTCTTCTTGCTCCAGCCGCCCAAACCAGCGCCGGTCGTGCCTCGTGCTCCTGCCTCCCGTTGCCGGTTGCGATGCCGTGGAGGCCTCATCGCCCCCTACTACTCCCACCGCTGGCCAGGCCATCCCTCTACTCACCCACACCCCCTGTTATTCTGCGGCGACGACAACCTCACACCGCAGCCGAACCAGTGAACCCTCGTGCTCCTCTCCGCGCGGGCTTCCGCTGCTGCGTCTTCCCCGGCTCCGTGTCGTCCCCTTCCTAGGCCTCGCCGCCGTCCACCGCCCTGGTGCTCTTGGCGCGGCATGGTCAACGTGGTCAAGAAACGGCTTCCATCGGATGTGGACTGTACGTCGAGAGGCTTATAGTTGGGTCCACGTCCGCAACAAGGAAGTGCCTCCTTATTACGCGCAAAATAACTATCCCTCCACCTGACAGCGGGGACCCACCGGACG
Source organism: Triticum urartu (assembly GCF_056163025.1). NCBI lineage: Eukaryota > Viridiplantae > Streptophyta > Magnoliopsida > Poales > Poaceae > Triticum > Triticum urartu. Next base: position 77,504,123 of record NC_141873.1, on the reverse strand, counting down.
GGCCACCGTATTTCACGAAAAAAATGTTTCCCCCTGACTACTGGGACCCACCAGATACATCTTCGCACGCAAGGAAGTGTGTCCAGGCAAAAAAACCGATTCGCCCCCCTGACTGCTGGGACCCACAGCTACATCTTCGCACGCAAGGAAGTGCCTGACAGTCGGGACCCACCTGGTTGAAGCATACGTAGCGTTGTCATTCTGGATGCGAACATGTACGTACATACTGGTCGATGTAGAGACGCGCACATGTTTGTAGTAGAGGCGCGCACGTAGCATGTACATGTATGTACAACGGCCAGTGTGCAAGAAAGAAAATACGGCCAGCCACGTACATACGAGCAGGGTCTCGAACACCTACTCGCGCATTCGTACGGCTAGGGCTCGTGTACATGGCTGGGTCAGAACGGAGAAACAGCGTCGTCATCGTGTTCATGGGAAGCCAACCGGCTGGGTCGGAACGGATGCGTCGTCGTGTTCATCGGGAGGGCTTGGACGGAACAGCCGATGGAAACACTACTAGGAAAAGGCCTGCTAGTGGCGCACCAGTTTTTCCTACTAATGGCGCACTACTGGTGCGCCACTAGTACCACGGCACTAGTATTATATACTAATGGCGCACCACTGGTGCGCCATTAGTATCTGGTATACTAATGGCGCACCACTGGTGCGCCATTAGTATCTGGTATACTAATGGCGCACCACGTCGTGCGCCATTAGTATAGACCAACATGCGCCATTAGTATGCCTCCCAGGGGGCCATATTTACCCATGTGCTTTGGCATACTAATGGTGCACTATGGGGTGATCCGCCATTAGTATACTTTGGCATACTTATGGCGCACTTTGTAGTGATGCGCCATTAGTATCGTTTGGCATACTAATGGCGCACTTTGAAGTGATGCGCCATTAGTATGAATATTAGGTTTTATTTTTTTTACTTTTCTGATTTTTTCACAGGTTACAAAATATATTATTGGACAGAATATAGACAGCACCACACAGCAACAGCAGATTCATCGAATACAATAGAAGATTAGTCTCCGTATACAATTCATCATATTAGTCTCTGAATTCAAAAGACCGAACAAAGATAGAACATTACAAGTCTCGAGACCGCGAGTATCGAGTTTGTCTTCACATTACAAGTCGATATCAATCATCTAAACTACAATCACACAGAAGAGAGATGCGGTCATCACGATGAGCATCATCGCGATGAAACTGGTCTTCATCCGGTTCCTCCAACGCTCCCTCCTCTCTCCCGCTAGATAGCGGGCGTATCTAGATTCCACCTCCGCCCTAGTGTTGTACCCTTTGTAACTATTACCGCTGAAACGGTGAACCTATCTCTGACACTCCTCCCAGTCATCATAGACTCTGGGAACCTTACCCTTGTACATGACATACGATGGCATCTCTATGCACAAGCCAAACAACAAACAATACATAAGCAATATATAAGCATGCAACAAAAGGATCGAAAGAGAAAAGCAAGACATTAATAGCATGATTCATGGTCCTTGAGGGAGTCCTGGATTAGGGGGTGTCCGGATAGCCGGACTATACCTTCGGCCGGACTCCTGGACTATGAAGATACAAGATAGAAGACTTCGCCCCGTGTCCGGAAGGGACTTTCCTTGGCGTGGGAGGCAAGCTTGGCGATACGGATATGTAGATCTCCTACCATTGTAACCGACTCTGTGTAACCCTAGCCCTCTCTGGTGTCTATATAAACCGGAGGGTTTTAGTCCGTAGGAACAAACAATCATACCATGGGCTAGCTTCTAGGTTTTAGCTTCTTTGATCTCGTGGTAGATCCACTCTTGTACTACCCATATCATCAATAACAATCAAGCAGGACGTAGGGTTTTACCTCCATCAAGAGGGCCAAAAACCTGGGTAAAACATTGTGTCCCCTACCTCCTGTTACCATCCGACCTAGACGCACAGTTCGGGACCCCCTACCCGAGATCCGCCGGTTTTGACACCGACATTGGTGCTTTCATTGAGAGTTCCTCTGTGCTGTCGCCATCAGGAAGGATGCCTCATCTGTCTTTAAAGACGGCACCGTTGCTAAGGGAGCTTTGGCTGTCGGCCAAACTCTCCGTCTAGGTGGTTTCCTTATGACCGCCTGTTCGGCTGCTGCGCCGACGATGACCTCTCGGGTCATCGAAAGCAATCTTCACGTCAGCTCAGAATTCGCCGAGCAGCTAGATCCAATGGAGCTCTCTTCCCTAAACGAGCTCTTGGATCGCATTGCCGCCCTGGGAGTCGCTACGGATTACGACCAGATTGGGCCTAAACCCGATTTGAGAGAGATTAAATCTCCCCAGGTCACCCATCACGTTGCCGTGGTAGAGGGACAGTGCAACGACCCTTCATCTATCTTAAGGACTAGCTATGTCCGGATTCCCGATCCCTCCAAGCCGGATATCTGCGGAGGGGAGGACATCACTCAAGACCTAAACTTAAAGTCAGGCGACGGGCTAGATTCATTGGACAACATCCAAGAATCCAAACTTCCGAGTTTGGAAACTCCTTGGCCCCTGGGTCTCAGATTGGGTGAGGTTTCAGATTTGATTCCAACCCCCCCACCCGTACATAAGCGATCTATCACAAATTAGGCAAGAGCCCGAAGAAACAGTACATCATTACTGGGCCAGATTCCTCCTGGTTATGAACAGGATAAAGGACTGCCGTGAGGAAGATGCAATTTCATTCTTCTGCAATAATTGCACGGACAAGGGAATCCTCAACACCATAAGTCACCGTGATATTACACGCTTCGCTGACTTGGCATCCATAGTACGAAAGTACTGTGCGATGGAAAGCGCCTGGAAAACCGAAATAAAATTTTGGGACAATCCGGCCCTGAATACAAACCCAGTCCGAAATAAAAGGATGCATCATCGCCAGACACCCGGGTTCAATACCAAAAAGCAAAAGCCCTCTACAGGGCACGGAACCGTACTGCAAGGATGGCTTAATGGACCCTGCAAAATTCACAGTGCAGAGGGCGCCACACCAACTCACAACCTTAGAGCATGTTGGATACTCCAGCAGGTGGCAAAAATTGGCGAAGATCTTCCAATTCCAGAAGCCACAGAAAGCCACCCCAGAGAAACAAGTACGGTATTAACAGTCTTCGAGACTTTCGCATCAAATAATATGCGAAAAAGAACACTCCGCAGCCTTGCCGAAGTCTACCAAGTAGCAACAATAAACCCATGGAGTGACACGGCTATTACTTTAAACGCAAGTGATGAACCTAAATTCCGAACAGCCCGAGCACCAGCCGCATTGGTCCTCATTCCAATAGTGGACGGCTTTCGTCTTACCAAGGTACTCATGGATGGCAGCAGTGGATTGAACCTCATTTATGAGGAAACCCTTCAAAAAATGGAAATAGACTGGAACCGCATTGAGCGAAGCAACACAACCTTTAGAGGAATAATCCCTAGTCGGGAAGCGCGCTGTACAGGAAAAATCACACTAGATGTGGTGTTCGGCATGCCGTATAATTACAGGTCCGAAGAGGTCACGTTCCAGGTGGCCCCATTCAGTAGCGGATATCACGCTCTACTAGGGCGGGAAGCGTTTACAGTCTTCCAAGCAATACCCCATTACGGGTACATGAAGCTCAAGATGCCCGGGCCTAACGGAATCATCATTCTCGCTAGTGATCCGGACATAGCACTCCGCGCCGAAAACAAGACAGCCGCACTGGCCCTCGAGGCGCTATCCGAAGCCCTAGCGGCTGAGGAACTGACTGCGCTACGCTCCACGGTGAATAGGGACGATGTGATACTCGATAAAAGATCCAAGTCCACCTCCTTTAAACAGGCAGACGAAATAGTCAAATTCCAGGTCCATCCAACGGACCCCAATAAAACAGCTTCCATCGGGGCACAGTTAAGCCCTGATGTAGACGCTGCACTGCGAGAGTTCCTATGAGAGAACTGGGATATTTTCGCGTGGCACCCTTCAGACATCCCAGGAATCCCATGCAGGCTGGCCGAACACAGCTTAAATATCCTTAAAGTATTCAAGCCAGTCAAACAGGCTCTTCAGCATTTTTCTGAACCTAAGAGACAAGTCATGGGAGAGGAACTAGCCAAGCTATTGGAGGCCGGATTCATCAAAGATATAAAACACCCGGACTGGCTAGCAAACCTGGTGATGGTACCAAAGAAGGACAAATCCTGGCGCCTGTGCGTTGATTTCAAAGACCTTAACAAGGCTTGCCCAAAGGATCCCTTCCCTCTCCCCCGCATCGATCAAATTATCGATGCTACCGCGGGACACGATTCGTTGTGTTTCCTTGACGCATACTCCGGCTACCACCAAATAAAGATGGCAGAGTCAGAACAAGCCGCAACGGCATTCATCACACCATACGGCCCATTCTGCTTCAACACAATGCCCTTCGGGCTCAAAAACGCCGGTGCAACATATCCGCGCATGATTCAGACATGTGTGGAAAACCAGAGCGGAAAAACAGTGGAGGCATATGTAGATGATGTGGTCGTTAAAACAAGACATGTCGAATCTCTAGTAGACGACTTGAGGCTAACATTTGATAACCTCTGAACATACAACATCAAGCTCAACCTGGAAAAATGCGTTTTCGGCGTTCCAGCCAGAAAGCTCTTGGGCTTCATTGTATCCGGTTGAGGAATTGAAGCAAATCCAGCCAAGATCCGAGCTCTGTCACAATTCGATATCCCGAAGGACCTCAAACAAATACAAAAATTAACCGGATGCGTGGTGGCTCTAAGCCGCTTTATCTCCCGTTTAGGAGAAAAGGCCCTACCCCTTTACCGCCTCCTTCGGCGCACCGAACACTTCAAGTGGACGGATGCAGCAATGGCCGGACTCGACGAAATAAAAGCCATATTGGCAACAAACATAGTCCTGGTCGCGCCAAACATTGGCGAACTAATGCTATTATACATTGCAGCAACCCATCAGGTCATAAGCGCAGTGCTCGTCGTCGAACGAGAAACGGACGGACACAAATTCCCCCTTCAAAAACCAGTCTACTATGTGTCCACTGTCCTTACTCCGTGCAAGTCACGGTACCCGCATTATCAAAAGATTGCGTACGCGGTATTTATGGCATCCCGGAAGCTGCAACACTACTCTCAAGAGTGTTCAATAACAGTAGCCTCGGAAGTTCCACTTAACGATATTATAAACAACCACGACGCGACGGGCCGGATTGCAAAATGGGCCATTGAGCTCCTCCCGTTCGACATAACTTACAAGCCACGGTGAGCTATCAAGTCGCAAGTTTTGGCCAACTTCGTCGTAGAATGGACGGAGGCCGAACTCCCTAAAGAGTACGGCACATATTCAAACTGGGTCATGCACTTCGACAGCTCCAAAATGTTGGCCGGTCTAGGGGCTGGCGTCGTTTTGACGTCCCCCACAGGAGACACAGTTCAATACGTACTCCAGATAATGTACACAGACTCCAACAATGCAGCCGAATATGAGGCCCTTTTACATGGTCTCCGGGTGGCACTATCCATGGGCATTCAATGCCTAGAGGTGCGCGGGGACTCGAACCTCACAATATCCCAAATAAATGGAGACTTTGATGCCAAGGATCCAAAAATGGCAGCTTATCACAACGTCGTCCTAAAAATGTTAGCTCGGTCGAAGGGCTCGAATTTCACCATATAGCCTGGGAAAATAATCAGGCGGCAGATGTCCTGGCACGCATCGGCGCAAAACGCGATGTAGTCCCCCCAACATCTTCTTGGAAAGGCTTTTCAAGCCATCCGTAGTATGGGAAGGGGAACCCGGCAATAACAGCCCGGACCCAACCGCACTGCCCGACACCGAACACTCTGACATAGTTGGAGGCTCTGCCAATGAAATAACACCTTCAGCCCATGTAATAATGGCCGTCGTCGCCCCGTGGACAGAACCATTCCTCGCCTACCTTACTAGGCAGGAACTTCCCGAGGACCAAAATGAGGCACACTGCATAGTGCGGCGATCTGAAGCCTATAAAGTCCATGAGGGAGAGCTTTATAAGAAAAGCACTATCGGAGTCCTTCAAAGGTGCATCTCCGAAGAGGAAGGGCGGAACCTCCTGGCTGAAATTCATGCCGGACTCGGAGGTCATCACGCTGCAGCTCAGTCCCTTGTAAGCAAGGCCTTCCGTACAGGCTTTTATTGGCCGACGGCCCGGGCAGACGCCCAGGACTTAGTCCAACGATGCATCGGTTGCCAGCTTTTTGCAAACCAAAGCCATATGCCACCCACTGCCCTCCAAACTATCCCCATCACTTGGCCCTTCGCGGTCTGGGGACTTGACATGGTTGGACCCGTTAAAGGCGGAACCCACAAGAAAAAATACTTACTGGTCATGGTGGATAAGTTCACCAAATGGATAGAAGCCAAGCCTGTTAAGACGGCCGAATCCGGACCGGTGATAGACTTTATATCCGGGGTTGTACACCGTTACGGCGTCCCCCACAGCATCATCACTGATAACGGCACGAACTTTACGGCCGACGAGGTAAAACTCTGGTGCAAAAAAATGGGCATCAAACTCGATTATGCTTCTGTCTATCACCCACAAACTAACGGCCAGGTTGAACGTGCAAATGGTCTTATCATGAGCGGCATCAAACCCAGATTAGTGCGGTCCCTTAAGGAATATAATACGCACTAGGTAGAGGAGCTCGACTCCGTACTCTGGGGGCTGCGGACCATGCCGAATCGCACCACCGGATACACACCATTCTTCATGGTGTACGGCGCAGAGGCTGTTTTGCCCTGCGACATAATTCATGACTCACCTCGAGTGCGCATGTACGAAGAAAGAGAAGTCGAGCTTGATCGGCAGGACAGTTTGCACGCCTTGGTGGAAGAGCGTGACGTGGCAAAAGCCCGTTCCGCATTCTATCAATAGCAGGCTCAAAAATACCAGAGCAGAGAAGTACGGGCCAAAAATTACAACGTTGGCGAAATAGTTCTACGCCTGCCGGACAAGAAAAAGGACAAACTCAAGCCCAAGTGGGAAGGTCCCTTCATAATTGACCAAGTCCTGACTGGTGGAGCGTACCGCCTGCTAGATGCATCGGATAACCGACTCGAGCCAAACCCATGGAACGCAGCCCGTCTCCGAAGATTCTACGCCTAGCGCCGGACTCTGTGTTCGTCTCCTTCCTCTGTCCATTTTTTTTATACTTTCTGTCTTACATTTCTCTCCTTCTCCTCTCTCTCTCTCTCTCTCTCTCGAATAGCCTTTAAAGGCTCATAAAGTGATGCGCTATCCGCGCTCATTAAACCTGGGGGCTTCTTTAAACAGAAGCTTATTTATACGGGCTTCATGCCCAACACATGTGTCACACTTCCGCATGTACCTTTTATTCACCATTATATGCATCGATATGAATTAAGTTTTGGCTAGGTTGCCTGGCTCCTGTGCTTACCCCTACGTTCCCGATTGTTCGGCTAGGTGGTAAAGGGAGCACCTCTACGATTGTTATTGTCGGGTCAGCCGGATGTGTACCTCAGACTGGGTGAAGCCGAAAGCTAGCGTTCTTAAGAGAATATTTGGTCGGTGAACTAAAGATGATCATTTTTTCACTTATTTATCTATACGCCCCCAGAAGTTTTTCCTGCGTCTCTTTTCGCAGAATGGACATGCACTTTAGGGCATGCCTCCCTGGGAAAGGAACCCCTAACGGAACTATTCTCCCTGGAAGATGTTTCTTACTAATCATGTAATATAACATAACTAGTTGGGCACTTGTCTGTTCAAGCACTAATGACCCCTACGCCTGGTCTCCATGCATACCCCGGTTCTTATATAACCGCGAGGGTATTCGGACACACTCCGGACCGTCAGGTCCCGAGGTTGAAGCGAAAAGGTCGGCCATGACAAACGATCTACAATCCGGCTAGAAGGCATTACACATGTCAATTAAAATTACATAGTCAATCTAACTGATTGTATTCCTTTTCAATACCATCTAACAGGCTGTCTGGCTTATAGTCCTGTTGGGAATACTTTGCGGCCAATTCTACTTGGCCGTATACTAAGCTCACAGGGATCTCCTTCCCATCGGGCCCCACGGGTCCGACCTCGGCCATGTGGTTTGGGTCAGCCTTCGTGTACCGCGTCTTCACCATGGCCCAGGCCTCCCTGGCGCCTTGACGGCAGGCCGACATCTTCCACAATCGGAAGCGCCGCTGCGCTCCCTTCAGCTTCTCTACAAGCTCTCCAAGGCCTTCGGGCATGGAGACGGATGGCCACAAGGCCTGGGCGACACCTTGCATCACCTGCCGAACTCGCTCATGCAGTTGTGAGAGCTCGGGAAGAAGGTCATCCGTAGAACCGGGCATTTCCTCTGTAGGACGACCTGTTAGCATACCTACAGACATTACTCTGTTAGTCGACTTCCTCGCCAAACTCTTTTTTCAAAGTTCGTTTAAGCACTTACTAAATATGCCGTGTCGAAGCCGCTGATTCTCCTTAACGGAGTCCAACAGCTGGGCACGAACATCCTTCGGTTCAACGCCCAGCTTGGTGTTGGCATCTTGGAGATCGTTCTTCTCCCGCCTCACCTTTGTAAGCACACTCTCACTAGCCTGCAGTTGGCGTAGGAGTTGTTGCTTTTCCGGATTTAATCCGGCACCATCTGCAATTTCATTTGTCAGATTCGCACCCACGCCGCACTTCGCAAAATACTTATCTTTCGAAGCGTATATTACCAGAGGGGGTCTCCTTGGGCTCCCCTGCCGCGGCTAGTGCGGCCTCAAGTTGGGCTTTGCACTCTTCCAGCTCCTGGGACAGTAGGGTATTCTTTTCTGTAAGAACCTGCATAACAAATGATCCTTAAATCAGTTATTCTAACTGTTTCAAGTCTCGAGGGCTACTGGTATATATATAATTACCAAAATTTTCTTACCCGTATGTCTTTTACATACTGCTCCGTGGCTCTGGCTAGACCATTTTGAGCGGCACGGAGGTACGCATCTCCCGAATTGAAGGCATCCAATGCCTCTTGGGAGAAACAAGCGTCGCGAAGAACTGTCCGGCGACGCCTGTGGTTCATGGCACTCTCCACCTCGGAATTGGTGGCAGACAGCCTGTCCGCATCCTCTGTCGGAGGAGCGTCCGGTGCGCGCCTTGTGTTCACCTCCGCTTCCAGACCAGGCTTTGCAGCCTGGCTGGTGGAGGCGCGATTGGCAACCTCTCCGGATATAGTCCGGCGAGGTCTCTTCGTCCTGAAGAAAGCACGAGCGTTAATATGCCTCGAAGGAATAACACCTGGGAATAAGATGGCACGCTATACCTTTGCGCCGGCGTTTCAGTCTGGACTGCACTTCTTTTCAGCCCGCGGGGCCTTGCCGCCCCTCGTTGGCTAGTCGCCGCAGGCTCGGCCTCCCGTCTCAAGGACCTCCCCTGCAAAACACGGTTGTCATACGGCAATCGAAAACACGCGAGGATAGCTCCCTTTTCAAAGTGCTGGGACTTCGGTCTCAGTTACCTGTGAGGCTTCGAGTAGCCCTGGGTAATCGGCCGTAATGGCCACCAAGGCGTTGTCCTTGCTCAATTGATGAAACACCCCATCAATCAGCTCCACAGATAAGTTAGGATCCTCTTGAGAGGCCGGGTCGAGGGACCGTCCCGGATCCTTGGGTTGTGGAGGGGGGCTGTTTATTTCTTTAACAGTCTGGCGCAGTTCCTGCGCTGAAGTCGTTAGACTAAATATTTAACGATGGGAATATAAAACAGATGGGCAAGTAAAAGTGTCCACTTACCCAACTTGGGGGATTATACATAGAAAATCCACCCTGTGGGTTGACGCGGAGAAATTCCTCCTCTTCTCCCTTGTACAAAGTGGACAAGGTCTTTATTAGAGCGGCAGCCGAATCCGGCCCCTTACGGCTGTGGCGGGTGGCATTGTCCTTCCCGTTGAAGTCCCACATGGGGTGGCCTCTATACTGGAGCGGCCGCACCCCTCGCATGATGCATGCGGCCATGACCCCGATCATGGTCAGTCCGGAATGGGCTAACAATCTTATCCGGCCCATCAGGTAAAGAACGTCCTTGTCGCTTTCCCTCTGAGGGCTCCGTGGACGCCAGCTTAGGCGCTTCTTCAGGGGAGCACTGTCGAACTCAGGGAGGCCGATTCGGACAGGATCCGGCAGCAAGACGTCCTCTATATAAAACCATTCTGAAGGCCAGTGCTCGGACGCCTTCTTTGGGGTTCCGGATAGATATCCGGTCCCGGCGATGCGCCACACTTCGGCCCCGCCCACTTGATATATTGACCCCTTCTGAGAACGGGGCACAAGGCATAATAGCCTTTAACACAGCGCAAAATGAGCCTCGCAGCCCAAAAACGGCTCGCAAAGGGCTACGAAGCCCGCAATATGCAATATGGAGGCATGCGTGAGGTTGTGCTGCTGGAGGCCATAAAACTCCAGGAGCCCCCGGAGAAACGGATGAATTGGAAATCCGAGCCCTCTTATTAAGTAAGGGACAAGGCATACCCGCTCTCCTTTGGAGGGATTGGGGAAGCTCTCCGCTTGCTCTCCGCCATTATAGGTGGCAAGTCCGGCTCGAACCGGGACCATATAGGCCGGGGGGAGAAATCCCTTGGTCTGGAGCGTCACTAGCTCGCTGTGCGGGATGGAGCACCTCTTCCAATCTCCAGGCTGAGGGCTGGAAGGGCGAGAGGGGGTGCTGCGGCGGCCGGCCATGATAGAATGGACCTCTGTCGGATACGCTCTGATGAAAACTCGCGGAGGGGAGAAGGTGTGGTTTGGATCTAAATCCTCGTCCCCTTAAATAGGCGGCTCATTCACGCGGCTAGGGGTGTAAATGTAAAAAAACACCCTAACTTTTCGTATTCGTTTGACACATGGAAAACGGCCATTATTGGGCGTAGAAGCCAAGGAGCACTACATTTACAAGAAACCAGACACTATTCAACAGGTACACGGAATTTGGAGAACCCGCCTTGCAATGCGGAAGACAATTTGCGCGCCGGACTCGTCGTCATTGAAGCCTGGTTCGGGGGCTACTGAGGGAGTCCTAGATTAGGGGGTGTCCGGATAGCCGGACTATACCTTCAGCCGGACTCCTGGACTATGAAGATACAAGATTGAAGACTTCGTCTCGTGTCCGGAAGGGACTTTCCTTGGTGTGGAAGGAAAGCTTGGCGATACGGATATGTAGATCTCCTACCATTGTAACCAACTCTGTGTAACCCTAGCCCTCTCCGGTGTCTATGTAAACTGGAGGGTTTTAGTCCGTAGGAACAGACAATCATACCATAGGCTAGCTTCTAGGGTTTAGCCTCTTTGATCTCGTGGTAGATCCACTCTTGTACTACCCATACCATCAATATCAATCAAGCAGGACGTAGGGTTTTACCTCCATCAAGAGGGCCTGAACCTGGGTAAAACATTGTGTCCCCTACCTCCTGTTACCATCCGACCTAGACGCACAGTTCGGGACCCCCTACCCGAGATCCGCCGGTTTTGACACAGATAGTCCTACTAATAAATAGCATCGATTACATCTAAGTTGAACGACTGTCCAAACCAAAGAGACATACAATTCATTAAAGTTTAATTGCAACATGAGCCAATCAATGTTTCAGAACTACACATAGCATCACTACTTTCGACTCGACTCATGGGACCGGAGCATGGATGAAGCCGCCGTCTGTCCTGATGGTCATGAAATCGTGGGCGTTGTCAGCCTGCATTTGTAGCGTTCCGTCTATCTCACTGTTGGATGGTTGATATCTGAGGTAGAACTGCCCCGAGGTATGAAGGGCATCTTGATGGATGATGTCCACAAACTCTGACTGGATGTGAAAGAATTCTTGTCTGATGGCCGCGTCCTGGATTACCGACAAGCTCGCGGCCCAATCTTTGAGATTATCTGGTAGCAGAAGGTAATGATGGTCCCGTACGATCCCCCGCATGTGATGGAGGGCGTAGTAGGCATCCTTCTGACCGCCAGGCGGCTGCTTGACGCAGCAGAACTTAGTATTGTGGGAGAACACGTGCCTGCCGTACCTACGAACTGGCCTGGTGAAGGTTCCTCCAGATTTGGCGTAGCCGGGGAGAACATCCTCAAGAACTTTATTGATATTTGTGTAGTCCATCTTGGAGTCACGGTTCGGGTCGAAATACGTGGCCATGGAATATTTCGGGCTTAAGAGGATGAGTGTGCAATGTGTGTCACTGCACAGAACACGGAATGTTAGAAAAAAAAGAACGATCGAAATCTAAGAAATCATATGTTACGGGGCGGTTAAGGGATGACTTACTCGGGAAAGTAAGCCACGAGGAAGTTATCCTTATCTGGGTTTGCCAGAATGACGCCTTCGAGGTGTGAACTCGCGACTTGGCGGTCCCCAGCGCTGCCCAATAGCTTGGCACGCATGTAGAAGGGGTCGACTATCACGATGTCCGGGGTCTTGTCTCTAGTGATCCGCATCTCCATACTCAGCGAAAATAGCCGAACAAAGGTGTAGTGCAGCGGATGAAGGTTAAACATAGCAAAGATGTCATCAAACTGCAGGACAATCGTACCCCGATGGTGCCATCCACAAAGCCCTTGCCCTCTGGCACCTTGGCCACGAAAACCGGGTATGCCACATCATTCTCTCTGAGACGCCGCTTCTCCAAAGAAAGAACACTGTCGTGCAGACTCCGCATAGCACTGGTTGCAGCATTGATCATATTTGTCGGTAGCATCGCCCTACCCGCCACATGCACCCTCCTCGAGATATCCTTAGGTGAACATGGCCCGTCCTGAGCACGGATCGTACTCGGTGCCGGCTGGCTCGCACCGGCGCCCTTTTTAGTCTTTTGTTTCTGGCCCTTCTTCTTGATCTGCTGTAATGGGACCGAGTTCAGCTCACAGACCGCCTTCTTGAGCATGTTGGGGTTGATAATATTTCGCACCTCAGCTATCTGAGGCTCGGTGAAGGCGGCAGCTGGAGGCGTCTCCTGAGAACTGAACGCTAGATGACGCCTGTTACAACTAGATTTCTCCACCGTACCAGCTAGATCGCGGTCTTCTTGGTTGGGTTCTTGAGAAGGAGGCCCGCAGAACTCATCACCGTACCCATGTTCGGCAAAGTACATATCGACGTTGGTAAATGTACCATCGCCGTTGTCGTCGTCGTCCAGATAATGTGCCATATGCATGTCCGGATCCTGTGCCATAGGGATGTCTGGCAGGTCCGGTAGTGTTGCGGCGTTCTTGCCATGGCTTGGCGCCGGCACGACTGGCGGTCTTGTCTGTGGGGTGGTGTCCCCCACCCCCAAACGAATCTGGCTCTTCGGCCAAAGCAGGGGCCAGCTTACGCAGGCGCTGAGGGTCATCTCATCTTCTTCGTCGGCCCCAGCGGGTCGAATCGGAGGTAACAGCTTGTCGCAGCCTGGCATTACCCGAACCACTTCAACCCTATACACTGTGGATGGCATCGGATTACCGTGGAACATAGGGTTGCCCGGTTGAACGATTCTGCCCTTGGCGACATCGACCAACTCGCCGCCCACGAAGTGCAGGAGAGTGCAAGGAACGTCGGCGCCGCCCTGCGAAAACATGTAGGGCGTCAGGGATGCCCAATCAAAGGCAAGGAGATGAAGTCATCGGCCGAGAGGCTTAGTTACCGTGATGCCGTCGAGCTCGGCTAATGTCGAGGCACCGCCAACGGCGGGCGTGCAACTGACGGAGGGGCCGCTTGCTGGCGAGGTGCCGGCCGGCGTACACCCAGGTGCATTAAGCTCCAATGCCCGTTCTAGTGCTGGAGACACGAATACCGCCTCCATCGGAGACACCAATGGCGCCGCCGGAGACACCAATGGCGCCTCCTGCGCGTTGTGCGAGTTGCTGGCCGTGAAGCTGGGAACCGGGGGAGGCCCCTGTTGGCCGCCCGCAATCCACGTCGTCAGCTCATGAATCAACGTAGGCACCATGGCGTTGAGCTTCGTTAACAGTTGTTGTTCCACTTTCTCTTGGACAAGCTCCGGAATCCGCGCCACTTGTGCCTTGAGTGCTTCAACCTCGCGCGACTGGCTTTCCGAGATGGTCTTTTTCTCCTTTCGCCCACCAGCGGTATAGTATGATGACCATTTTGTGGACAAGCCTTTGCCGGCCACACGACCAGCTGACGTCGGCTTACTGAGTTTATCCTTGTTTTTCATTACGTTCAACGCCCTATTCAAAGGGGTGTCGAATGGGGAGCTCTGAGACGACCCCGCGCTACTGCTTTCTTTGTCCTGCAGAAGGAACATGAACCATTTAGAAATATTGGGGATTAATTAGAATGCAACCATATGGGGCTAATTACGCAGGGGTGTATTCCTTACCAGAACAAGCTCAAGCTCCCTGGTCTTCGGATCCGTGGTAAGCTCCTTTGTTACCGGGTCCTCCTTGTACCGGGCCCTGAGAAAGTTCCTGGCCTGCTTGTCACTCTATTTCTCGAAGCGGGGCGGTAGGCCTTGCTCGGCACGCTCCACGTCCTCCTTGTCCCATATAGGCTCCACCACTCTGTAACCGCCAGGACTGAGTTGGTGGACTCCTAAGTTCAACTGCCACATTTCTTTCCCCCACTGAATTGATTCGGAGGTTGTGGGGCTCTCGCACTTGCTCTTGAACTCCTTGTAGTCATCTACGCTCACCAAAGGATATTTCACCTTGATCTTCTCATAACTATCACCTTTTTCAATCATTGCCTTCACCGTGCTTCTCCAAGTAGACAGGGCCGTGCTCATCCTTGTGAGGGCGGTACTGTTCACTTTATTCCCTGAGAGGCGTGTGTTTGCAAACTCAGTGAGGAACTTGTATCGTTCGTGCAGCTTCATGAAGAGGAGGCTGCGCAAAGTCCCTCGATCCTTATGCCTTAGGTTCTCGGTGTTAATCGAGACGGTGCTCCGAAGAATGCACCCGAGCTGAACCGAGTACCCCTTGACTACTTGTTTGGGCGCCGTTGGATGCCCGTAGGAGTTCACTTCAGTAAATTCCTCCCTGATGGTGCCGAGCACGCTCGGGCGCCGGTCCTTCCGTTGCCTCTTCGGTTGGCTGCCATCTGTGCGTGCGCCGCCATCATCAGTGGTGGCATCCTCGGTGGCACCATCAGTGGTGTCATCCCCGACGCCACTAGGGGTTGTGTAGTCAGGATCAGTGTCTTTCGAGGCGTCCTCATAGCGGTGAGGTTCTTCCTCCAACTCCTGGGACAGCTCCCAGAATTGCTTGCTGCCCGAACCGCCGTCCTCATCATTGTGGGCCATGTTTCGCTCTAAATAGGAAAAAAAGTTTGGTAAAAAAGTTGGTTATTGTCAAGGAACAAGATCATGGTCTCATCATTTAGGGTTTGTCGACACCGAGGCATCCTAAAAGCTAAGCTTTTATCATTTAGGGTTTGTCGACGCCGAGGCACCCTAAAAGCCTAAGCATACATCATTTAGGTTCTCATCGACACCGAGGCACCCTATAGAAGCCAAGTTAAGTTTTCATCATTTAGGGTTTATCGATGCCGAGGCACCCTAGGTTGGGCCTAATCACTTGGCAAGAATCACTTGGCTCTATTGCCACCTATGTTGGGTTTATCATCTAGGGTTTATCGATGCTAAGGAGAATTCTAAGTTGGGCCTAATCACTTGGCTCTATTGCCACCTATGGTTTAATGCAGCAAGAATGGCGGGGCAGTTGATCCTACCTAACTAAGTACTAAGATACCCCGGCCCATGCATTAGTCGCAAGTACCCCATATGTCCTATTTTTAGCAAAGTCATGCTAAAATTCACGGAAAATTTCAGCATGACCTTTGCTGAAAATAGGACATATGGAGTACCCGAATTTTCCAGAACGGAAGTTAATCAACATTCCGGCAAACTCAAGGGCCTCTCGGGGTACCTGCAAATTCATCACGACACAATGGTCGGAGACAAAACCCATCAAACTAGCAAGATGATCATCATCTTTGCAAGACAGTAGCTCAAGTTTTTGACAGTAGCCTCTGAAGAAAATAGCATTGCAACATTCAATTTCAGACATACACACTGAATATTTGACCAGTTACCTCTGAAGAAAAATATACGCTGACTATTGGATACAAAGAAAACAGCTATTGTAAACATTAAGTCATGGTAGTGTGCGCTGAAAAAATTACAGTATAGGAACAACAACACAATAGTAGCTCAGTTACTAGAGGACTGTAAAAAACAAACACAAAAAACACAGAATAGTCATTTCCTTGTGTGTGCTATACATATAGATGAAAATGGATTTGTTGCTACAGTAATTACAGTTCTAAGGAAAGGGAGTTACAGTTTAACATCAGCAAGTAGTGTTACATAATATAGGTGCAAATTACAAAGGCTGACACAGCGACAGATCATAGGATTAACAAAACTTAGAGACTACCAAATTTACGCCGACCTAAAAAGCAGAAATACAAGTCCTTAGTAAGTGTAAGAGAAGTGTACTAGAGTTGTGAACAGACTTAAAAAACCCAACTACTAGACACAGTAAATCATGGTCATTTTAACTGTAAAAAGAGTTCCACATGACAGTACATGATGGAAAGAGCTCAAATACTAGTACAAAGATAAACTTGAAAGATGATCAACAACAGCCGCAGAGATACTATTGTGAAGCAAAATTTGAGGAAAAGAGGAAATTTAGAACATGAGAGACAAAACTCTATTTTCATGACAGAACAATTATTACACAATAGAGCCACAAGAAATACAGGGGAGGGAAAATTGTATCACTCTAGATTAGTGTAGCCACTATCTAACAAAACCAGAATGTTAACCAAGGAAGCTTTAACAGAATTTGCTTGCAGCAGCAGTAGCTTGCAATTTTGCTTGCTTGCACTGCTTGAGTAGTCCCCCCTCAGACTCTGTAGCAAGTGCAGTAGTGTCCTCTCTCCCTCTCTTCTTTTTCAGTATAGTAGGAGCATTCGCTTATCTGCTTTAACTATACCTTTGACTGAAACATTTTTCTATTAATTAAAATAAATTCAAAACTTTTCCTTTAATTAACTTAAACCTTTTAATTTACTCCTCCAGTAGTAATTAACTGAAACCTTTTGTGTTAACTCAAATTAACTAAAACATTTTTTGTTAATAAAAATAAACTGAAGCCTTTTCCTTTAATTAACTTAAATCTTTTCAGTTAAGGAGTACTCCTCCAGTAGTATTGGTCATTCAGGAGTAGTTATATCTGTCATTCAGGAGTACTATTAATTAGGGAGGAGTAAAATTAACTTGTGCTTGTACGGACAATAGATTCCTCACTCCCACACAAAGTAAAAAACCTAATCTGAAGAGGAACCTTGATTTTCCACATTTTTTGCTAAATGCTTGCTGGTGCCATAGCAATTCATCAAGGAATCATGTGCTAAATACAAGAGTCCTATGTATATTGCTGAAGCAGCTATCATAACTTTCACCACATCCTCTTAACACCACAAGCACAAGTTCATAATTCAGGGTGGGAATTGATTTGAGCATTTGGGCGGAATGGGGAGAGGGAGGGGATGGGCGGACTACCTGCCCTCCTGCTCAACAACGCGGGTGGTGGCGAGGGTGTGGATGAGGCGCGGGTTGGGGTTGGCCTCCTGCTCGACGACGCGGGATATGAGGGCCTGCGCGCGGTCCAGCAGCGCGTCCTCCGCGGCCTCCTGCTCCGCGTCGGCCGCCTCCGTCTCCTCCTCCTACTCGTCCTCCTCCTCCGGGTCGGGGCGCGAGGGCGGCGTGCGGGGGAGCTGCAGCGGTGGCGGGCGCGGGGGCGGCAGCGCGGGGGAGCTGCAGTAGTGGGGGCACGGGGGCGCGGGGGCGGCGGGGGTCGGGGCAGCGGGGTGGAGAAGAAGGTAGGGAAGGAGAGGCGGCGGCGTCGCCAATGGCGTGCGGCGGACGGAGGGGAGGGGCGGCGGCGTACGGTTGGGGCGGGTTAGGTCGAGTGGGGGATCTGGCGAGGGAGGGAGAGAGGCCAGAGGGAAATAGGTGGAGTGGGGGAGGGTTAGCAATGGCGCACCTCCCCTAGTGCGCCATAAGTATGACGACAGCAATGGCACACCTCCCCCCGGTGCGCCATTAGTAATTGTTTTTTATTACAGTTCGAGCACTCAGGTTATATTCCACCTAACCGTATCCCCATCAGAACACACACACTAGCCCGACTGGTCAGCACGCAGCACACACACTGGGAGGTCTTGGGTTCGATTCCCAGGCTCCCCAATTTTTGTTTTTAAATATGTTCAAACTTTTTATGCATGCATCTTTTTATGCATGCATCCAAATATAACATGTCACATATGCTAGATGCTCAGAATTTCATGTAGAAAAATAATATGCAGTTTGTTTCCATGTTAACAACATTTAAAATGTTGTTTGATATTTATTTGTGTTTAAATTTGTTCAAACTTGTTTAAATCATAACTAAATATCCATAGCTCCAAATTTGACAAACTTTATATGCTTTTGGGAGTAACATATAACCAAGCACAACTAGTCTTTTTTTGGATTTTTAGTTGAATTCATTTGTGAATTGGTAAAACATTTATGAGTATGAAAAAATATCATCAAATTTGTTATTTAAAAATATCATCAAAAAGTGGGGGAGGGTGCGGGGTGTCGGCGGCGGCGGTGGAGCGGGCCGGGGGAGGGTGCGGGGGGTCGGTGGTGGCGGTGGAGCGGGGGGAGGGTGCGGGGGGTGCTCGGCGGCGGTGGAGCGGGGGGAGGGTGCGGGGGGTGCTCGGCAGCGAGGGGGATCTGGCGAGGGGGATAGCTATCGAGAGGGAGGGGGATCGAGATCGAGTGTCCTCATGAATATTCAATATTTTTTCATATTGAATATGAAAAAGTATCATCAAATTTGAAAAAATATTCATGCATTCAAAAAGTGCCCATGAAATTTAAAAATATTCATGATATCAAAAAGTGCCCGAGAAATGAAGACTACGATTTAAATACAATCGATCTTAGCTAGCTATCTGTTCACAATCTTCTTGCCCTTCTTTTTCGCAAATGGAGTTCTTCTGTGGAATGGACGTCCTTTAGGTAGGGTGGTCCTGCTTCTTCTTGTGGTGTATGCTGCTACTTCATCGTCATCGTCATGTTTGATCTTCGGGTCGCCGTACTTGTCGAAGTCTTGCTCATTGGCTACTCCATCCATTCCGATGATCTTCCTTTTGCCTCTCCTCATGACAACGTGACTGGGCTTTGACGGGTCGGTAATGAAGAAGCATTGGTCCACTTGGGAAGCCAGTACCCATGGCTCATTTTTTGCGGTGACTTTTGCGCCCGCGGTCTTGGATTTGGCTTCGGGTATAACCATGGTGGTGAAATACCGGTCTTCTTTTAGGACGCTCTTGGCCCATCTGACACGGAACATCAGGACCTTTTCTCCAGCGTAGCTCAGCTCCCAGATCTCCTCGATCCTTCCGTAGTATCTGTCCTTGTCGTTACCGGTGTAGGATTCCATCATTACCCCGGAGTTCTGAGAACCATCACTCTTCATGTCCTTGTCCTCGGTGTAGAATGTGTAGCCATTGATATCGTACGCCTCATAGGTCATCAGGTTGTGCTCGGCGCCCTGTGACAAGGCAAATATGAGTTGTTCTTCCGCCGAAGAATCCTCATGTAAAGGGTACGATAGAAGCTTCTACTTGAACCAACGCGTGAAACATGAGTTGTGCTCTTTGATTATATCTCCGTCCGTCCTCTGTTGGCCTCGGTCATTGTACGTCTTCTCAATAAAGGTTTTGTGTCTACCACCCAAGGATCGACCACGTCTATGTGTTGTAGCGCGACTAGGTTTGCTCTTTCAAAGTCGGCGAGTCGACCCTCGAAGTCAACATGCATTTCGTGGCGACCCTCACAGTGATCCCATCCAGCGAGCCTGTCGAGGTGCCTGTTGATGGGCAGACCAATGGGGTTCTCGATGCCTAGATAATTCATGCAGTAGGAGATGCACTCTTCGGTCAGAAAGCCCCTGGCTATGCTTCCCTCTGGACGTGACATGTTGCGAACGTATCCTTTGATGACACCATTCATCCTTTCTAACGACATCATGCTGTGTAGGAACGTCGGCCCAAGTTGGATGATATCCTCCACGATATGGACCAGCAGATGCACCATAACGTCGAAGAATGCGGGCGGGAAGTACATCTCAAGCTCGCATAGTATCACCACGATCTCTTCCTGTAGCCTTCTGAGTTGCCTCACGCCAACCGACTTCGAGAGATGACGTCGAAAAAGTTGCATAGGCCAAATAGCGTTTCACGGACGTGCACGTCCTTGATCCCACAGATTGCAACTGGAAGTATCTGCATCATCAGCACGTGACAGTCGTGAGACTTCATCCCGCTGAACTTCTGCTTCGCTGGGTCTAGGTATCTGCTTATCTTCCCCGCGTAACCGTAAGGAAGTTTTACTCCTACGAGGCAGGTGAAAAACTGCTCGATCTCCTCCTGACTTAGAGTGAAGCATGCGGGAGGGTAGTCATTTCCGGTCTTCTTGGCCTTTTTGCCTTTGTGACGACTTTCTGTGTCCTGCTTCACCTCATCATCATCATCATCATCATCAACATCATTAGCATGAAGCTCCTGCCTGATGCCCATTGATTTCAAGTCTGCCCTTGCTTTTGGCCCATCTTTGGTCCTCTCTGGCATGTTGAGCAGGGTACCAAGCAGACTCTCGCACACGTTCTTCGTGATATGCATGGCATCAATGCTGTGAGGCACACGGTGGATCTTACAGTACGGCAAGTCCCAGAAAACAGACCTCGTTTTCCATACCTTCAGCAGCGGCTCTGGCGCCTTTCGCTTCTTTCCCGGCTCTGGCGCCTTTTGCTTCTTTCCCGGCAGTGGGCAATCTTTCCAATTTTTCAATAGCTCGTCTATTTCCTCGCCGCTCCTCGTACGCGGGCGTCTTCGGGGTTCGGTTTCACCATCGAACAGATCCTTGCGTTTCCTCCACGGGTCATCGTCGCGAAGCCACCTTCGATGTCCCATGAACACGGTTTTTGAAGACCCGGGATCTCTATCTAGCTGGCGATACGTTGTGTCATCCATGCACCTAACGCATCCAGAAAATCCGTGGACCACCTGCCCCGCGAGATATCCGTAACCGAGATAGTCGTGCACCCTCGTGAGCAGTGCGGCTCTCATAGGGAAATATTCTTTCTCTGCGGCATCCCACGTATTGGCTGGCGTTTTCCACAGCGTGTCTAGCTCCTCTTTCAGCAGCCCCAGATACAGATTGATGTCGTTCTCTGGTTGTTTCGGCCCTTCAATTAGCATACTCATGTGAATGTACTTCCTCTTCATGCACAACCAGGGGGGAAGGTTGTACATCCACACAAACACAAGCCAGGTGCTATGTGTGCTTCTCTGGCTGCCAAACAGATTGACTCCATCGGTGCTCGCGCACAGCATGATGTTCCTTGGATCCTTCCCAAATTCTGGGTGTTCGAAGTTCAATGCTTGCCACTGGCTCCCATCCTTAGGGTGACTCAGCATCTTGTCTTTTTTGTTTATCTCCGGATCATTTGCGTCATCTTCTCGCTTCTTCTCCTCCCTATCTGCGTGCCAACGCAGGAGCTTTGCTACCTTAGGGTCCACAAAATACCGCTGTAGACGAGGAGTGATCGGAAAGTACCACACCACTTTTCGAGGAGCTTTCTTCCTCTTCTTGTATCGAGTGACGCCGCAATCCGGACATATGGTAGACTCCGCGTGCTCGCCCCGATAAATGATGCAATTGTTCATGCACACATGGTATTTCACGTGCGGTAAATCCAGAGGACACACGATTTTCTTCGCCTCCTCGAAATTGGTAGGGCACTTGTTCCCCTTGGGAAGACGTACGTGCCAGAATGACATGTTCTCGTCGAAGCATGCGTCGGTCATTTTGTGTTTTACCTTCATCTCCAGAGCCATGAGCGTTACTTTCAGGCGGGTATCCTCGGGCCTGCATCCTTCATACAATGGAGTAACCGCGTCTATCTCTAGTTGATCCAGCTTGGCTTTCTCTCAGGCGGCAGCTCTTGCGTTATCCGTCTGCTTGAGAAGCAGCTCTTGAATATGAGGGTCCTGCACCCAGCCCATCGATGGTCCATCGTCATCTGCTCTGCCGGCATCTTCATCTTCACAATCATGCCCTTCGTCTGCTCCGGCATCTTCCTCATCATCATCTCCAGCATCTTCTACATGATGACTGTGTACAGCATCACCTTCGTGATCATGTCCTGGAGATTCTTCATCTTCTCGCCCGCCCGAGCCGCGGTGGTTGTCTTTCTGCCCTTCCTCATTTCTTGCCCGGCCCCCATGGACGACTTCATAGTCATCTTCATCACCTTGCCACCGATAGCCATCCATGAAACCACGCAAGAGCAGGTGGTCCCGCACCTGCCCAGAATCCGGGTCCGCAATAAGGCTCTTCAGCTTGCATCTTCGACACAGACATCTTATCTCTGTCTCGTTCTTTTGAAGCATCTCGGCCTTTGCGGAGCTCAAAAACATATTCACGATGCCTTCGGTCATCGTGCGGACCATGGTCGCCTGCGAGGTAGAGCAAAACGATATGTTAGAACCAAGTAAAAATTTGGCATGACTTTCCCTAAAAATAGGACCAAAAATAATGCATAGTGCCAAAATTCTCGCCGAAACGGAAATGAATCAACATTCCGGCAAAATATTGGCAACTATCGCATTTCAAATACCGGTACCTGCAAACACAAACATATATGCAACACCACAAACATATGCAACACCACAAACATACATAGATCTAGCTAGGCCACAAAAAGTGCATGTGTACGTTGTTGGAGCGAGTTAGGGAGAAAAAAAGTAGATCTACAACATGAAGATAGCTTTCCCCTTACTTACCTATCAAAAAAAGGTAATTTCACCACTTAATTTTGATGAATCTATGGTGCAAATGAGGTGAGGAGGAGGAGGGAATGAAGTGGGGAAAGTGAGTGTGTAGGTGTGGCTGTCCAAAATATCTAGCTGGTCCCAGGTAACTAATGGCGCACCACCCAGCCATGCGCCATTAGTAACCCAACATACTAATGGCGCACCTGCTGGTCGTGCACCATTAGTAGTTTTGCAAAAAATAAATAAATATACTAATGGCGCACCGTGGCATAGAGCGCAATTACTAGTTTAAACTAGTAATGGCACACTGTGCCACGGTGCGCCATTAGTAGTTTTGCAAAACAAAGAATAAAAAAATACAGTAGTGGCGCACTCTATGGCTGGTGCGCCATTACTAGTTAGAACTAGTAATGGCGCACTTTGCCTGGATGCGCCATTAGTATGTTTGGAAAAATGAAAAAAAATGTTACTAGTGGCGCACCTTGTGTCTGGTGCACCATTAGTGTCTTCCACACTAATGGAACATCGGTACATGGTGCGCCATTAGTATACTGTAGTGGCGCACCACTTCTCTGGTGCGCCATTAGTGTCAATTTCATCTATAGCCCTTTTCCTACTAGTGAAACGAGGCCTGGCGTACCACAGAACGGAGGAAACGGCCTTGTGTTCAAGCGGCCACGGTCTAAACAGGATCATGTTCATCGGGAGGGGTCTGGCGTACCGCAAAACAAAGGAAACGGACCTCCTACGGTCGAAACAGGGGTCCTGTTGATCGGGAGGGGTGTGGCGTACCGCAAAACGGAGGAAACGGACTTGTGTTGGAGCGCTACGGTCGAAATGGGGGTTCGGTTCATCGGGAGGGGTGTGGCGTACCGCAAAACGGGACTCCATAGGATACTGTTCATCTCCACCGTCGACCCCCTCCAGCCTCCACGGGCTACTGTTCATCCACCGTCGACCTCCTCCAGCCTCCACCTGCGACTGTTCATCCATGGGCTCTTGTTCATCCAGCCTCCACCGCGCGCTACTCCACCAACTACTGTTCAACCAGCCCTCTCCACGGGCTCCTATTCAACCACCCCTCCACGGGCTACTGTTCATCCAGCCCTCCACCGTCTACTTTTCATCCAGCTCTCCACGGGGTGGTCCTGTTCATCCTGCCCTCCACGGGGTCCTGTTCATCCAGCCCCAACCGGCTCGATCGATCGGGGTCCTGTTCATCCATAGGGAAAACCACGGGGTCCTGTTCATCCACCCCACCGGGAACTGTTCATCCAACCCCCAGCAGCGCTCACTGTTCATCCAAAGGCAGCATCGATCGATCGCTCGGGTTCAGTAACGCGTAGCCTGCAGTGCAATCGCTCGGGTTTAATTAGAGCCCAACGCCTCGCACCCACGCGTGTGCGTGTACGAGAGAAACGCGCATCGCTCGGCCCCGACCACCCACCGTAACCGGGAACACCCCGATATTTTCCTTGCCCTCGCTTCTACCATGGTTTTTTCCGTCATGGACGGCCCAAAGAATGTCATGCAGCTACGTCTCCGGCTCGCCCAGGACGAAAAGCCCATTTTCTATCATGATTTTTTGTCATAGAAGTAGGACCCCACCACATCTATGATGATACCGGGTTTTGTCACAATTATCATCATAGAAGTGTCATAAGTATGACAGAAAAAAATTCGTTCGGCCCAAAATGTCACGGATGTGTCTTTTTTTGTAGTGAAGGTAACGGTAGCAAAAATAATATTTTTGGGTTTTGTATTGATTGTAACAGTAGCAACGAAAAAGAAAATAAGTGAAGAACAATATATGGAAAAGCTCGTAGGCATTGGATCGGTGATAGAGAATTATGCCAGATGCGATCGATCATGTAACAGTCATAACCTAGGGTGACACAGCACTAGCTCCAGTTCATCAATGTAATGTAGGCATCTATTCCGAATATAGTCATACGTGCTTATGGAAAAGAACTTGCATGAAATCGTTTGTCCTACCCTCTCGTAGCAGCAGGGTCCTAATGGAAACTAAGGGATATTCAGGACTCCTTTGAATAGAGTATCGGACCAAAGCATTAACACATAGTGAATACATGAACTCCTCAAACTGTGGTCATCACCGGTAAGTATCCCGATTATTGTCACTTCGGGGTTAACGGATCATAACACATAATAGCTGACTATAGCCTTGCAAGATAGGATCAAGAACTCTCATATATTGGTGAAAACATAATAGGTTCAGATCTGAAATCATGGCACTCAGGCCCTAGTGACAAGCATTAAGCATAGCAAAGTCATAGAAACATCAATCTCAGAACATAGTGGATACTAGGGATCAAACCCTAACAAAACTAACTCGATTACATGATAAATCTCATCCAACCCATCACCGTCCAGCAAGCCTACGATGGAACTACTCATGCACGGCAGTGAGCATCATGAAATTGGTGATGGAGAAAGGTTGATGATGATGATGGTGACGGATTCCCCTCTCTGGAGCCCCGAACGGACTCCACATCAGCCCTCCCGAGAGAGTTTAGGGCTTGGCGGCGGCTCCGTATCGTAAAACGCGATGAATCCTTTTCTCTGATTTTTTTCTCCCCGAAAGTGAAACAATGGATCAAGGTTGAGGTCGGTGGAGCATCAGGGGGCCCACGAGGCAGGGGGCGCGCCCAGGGGGTAGGGCGCTCCCCCACCCTCATGGACAGGGTGTGGGCCCCCTGACGTGGATCTTTATTCCAATATTTTTTCTATATTCCAAAATAATTCTCCGTCGATTTTCAGGTCATTCCGAGAACTTTTATTTCTGCACAAAAATAACACCATGGCAATTCTGCTGAAAACAGTGTCAGTCCGGGTTAGTTTCATTCAAATCATGCAAGTTAGAGTCCAAAACAAGGGCAAAAGTGTTTGGAAAAGTAGATACTACGGAGACGTATCAACTCCCCCAAGCTTAAACCTTTGCTTATGCTCAAGAAATTCAGTTGATAAACTGAAAGTGATAAAGAAAAACTTTTACAAACTCTGTTTGCTCTTGTTGTTGTAAATATGTAAAGCCAGCATTCAGGTTTTCAGCAAAGATTATGAACTAACCATATTCACAATAACACTTAGGTCTCATGTTTACTCATATCAATGGCATAATCAACTAGCGAGCAATAATAATAAATCTCGGATGACAACACTTTGTCAAAACAATCATGATATGATATGACAAGATGGTATCTCGCTAGCCCTTTCTAAGACCGCAAAACATAAATGTAGAGCACCTTTAAAGATCAAGGACTGACTAGACATTGTAATTCATGGTAAAAGAGATCCAGTCAAGTCATACTCAACGTAAACTAACAGTAATTGATGCAAATGACAGTGGTGCTCTCCAACTGGCACTTTTTAATAAGAGGATGATGACTCAACATAAAAGTAAATAGATAGGCCCTTCGCAGAGGGAAGCAGGGATTTGTAGAGGTGCCAGAGCTCGGTTTTGAAATAGAAATGTATAATATTTTGAGCAGTATACTTTCATTGTCAACATAACAACTGAGAGATCTCGATATCTTCCATGCTATACACATTATAGGCGGTTCCCAAACAGAATGGTAAAGTTTATACTCCCCCTCCACAAACAAGCATCAATCCATGGCTCGCTCGAAACAACGAGTGCCTCCAACTAACAAGAGTCCCAGGGGAGTTTTGTTTGAAGTTATTTTGATTTGATTTGCATAAAGCATGGGACTGGGCATCCCGGTGACCAGCCATTTTCTCGTGAGTGAGGAGCGGAGTCCACTCCTCTTGAGAATAACCCACCTAGCATGGAAGATACAGACAACCCTAGTTGATACATGAGCTATTCGAGCATACAAAATAGAATGTTTGTTTGAAGGTTTAGAGTTTGGCACATACAATTTACTTGGAACTGCAGGTAGATACCGTATATAGGTAGGTATGGTGGACTCATATGGAACAACTTTGGGGTTTATGGAATTGGATGCACAAGCAGTATTCCCGCTTAGAACAAGTGAAGGCTAGAAAAAGACTGGGAAGCGACCAGCTAGAGAGCGACAACAGTCATGAACATGCATTAAAATTAATCAACACCGAATGCAAGCATGAGTAGGATATAATGCACCATGAACATAAATATCGTAGAGGCTATGATGATTTTGTTTCAACTACATGTGTGAACATGTGCCAAGTCAAGCCACTCGAATCATTCAAAGGAGGATACCACCCTATCATACCACATCACAACCATTTTAATAGCATGTTGGCACGCCAGGTAAACCATTATAAACTCCTAGCTAATGAAGCATGGCATAAGCAATTATAATCTCTAATTGTCATTGCAAATATGTTTCCTTCATAATAGGCTGAATCAGGAACGATGAACTAATCAGATTTACAAAAACAAGAGAGGTCGAGTTCATACCAACTTTTCTCATCTCAATCAGTTCATCATATAATCATCATTATTGCCTTTCACTTGCACGACCGAACGATGTGGATAATAATAATAGTGCACGTGCATTGGACTAAGCTGGAATCTGCAAGCATTCAATTCAAGAGAGAAGACAAGGTAATATGGGCTCTTTGTTAGATCAACAATAATGCATATGAGAGCCACGCAACATTTTCATTATGGTCTTCTCCTATCGACCCCCAAAGAAAAGAAACAAAACTATTTACACGGGAAAGCTCCCAAGAAGCAAAAGAAGAACGATAAATCTTTTTGGGTTTTCTTTTTAATTACTACTACTACATCATGAAAAGTAAACTAACTAAAAGCTACAACTAATTTTTTTTGTTTTTTCTAAGGTTTATCAAACACACAAGAAGAAAGCATAAAAAGGGAAATAAACTAGTATGGATAATACAATGAAAAAGTATGAGCACCGACAACTAGCATGAGTGTGTGAACATGAATGTAATGTCACTGAGAAATACGTACTCCCCCAAACTTAGGCTTTTGGCCTAAGTTGGCCTATGCCCATGGATGTCCTGGTGGATATCCGAAGTTGAAGCTGGGGTCGTACTGAGAAGGATCCCCCTGGTGCCACTAGTTGGCAATCTCTTCCGGATTCCACTGATAAACAGACTGCCGGTGAGGATCAAATTGTGATTCCGGCTCTGGCTCTGTAGCTGGTGTGGGGTTTCGGTAGGCGTGAATGGCCTCCGGCGGAACAAGGTACTTGCGTGCAGATAAGTCAAGCAAGGAAGGAGCAGGCAAAGTAATAGTCTTAGGGTGATTTCTATCAAATATCAGCTTGGACTTAAGCATCTTTTCCTTTTCCTTATCCTTAACGATAAAATCATGTGCTACCATACTCTTATAGTCTAGAAAAATAGGAGGCATCAACTTTTCTTCTTTCTCATAATGCCTAATAGGTATGTTAAAATGTGCAGCGAGGCACGAGGCGAAGATACCTCCCAAGATGGGGCCCTTAGTACGGTTAAGATTTAACTGCTTTGCAACAATAGCGCCCATACTAAATGTGTCATCACGGAACAAGGCATGGCACAAAATAACAATATCAGGGGCACTAAGGTTGCCACAGTTTCCGCGATCAATTAAGCATCTACTAGCAAATATTGCAAAGTAACGTAAAACAGGAAAATATATGCTAGTAATTCTTGCATCAGAAACTTTCCTCGTTTCCCCTACAGCAATTGTATCAATAAACCCTTCCACATCGTCACGAGGTGGTTCCTCTACACTGCCCTCAAAAGGAATCAAACAAACCCAACAAAAATCACGAAGTGACATCTCCTTATGCTCATCATATAAATAAAATTCCACCATAGATGGTGAGCTCCTAGCATGGAAATGAAAGTTTTGCACAAAGATATTGGTGAGTAAGAGATACTGTTCGCGTTGGTCGTGGAGGAAGGCAGTGAGGCCTACATTCTCAACCAATTCATAGAAATCATCATAAATCCCGGCTGCTCTCAAGAAATCATCGCAAGGCCATTCACACGGCCGAACCTCCGCGGTGCGAGGAAAATTATACTTGGGCTTCTTGTTCTCTTCACTGTTTTATCCTTCGAGCTTCGGCTCGATGAGCCCCTCAAAAATCTCTTCATCTTTTTCTGAAATTTTTAGCAACTCAAAATAAAAGTGAACTAAACTCAACAAAATTGATAGAAACTACTCCTACAAGTGCCTAGAGGCTATATCATGCATTAAAACTACTTTTGACCATATAAATTTGACATGCAAGATAAAGAATAGGGTCACCTAAGCAGCAAAAATTTGCAATAAATAAAGCACTAGAACAAAAACTAATTTGACCATTGGAGGAGTCACATACCAAAGAACAATCCACCAAAGCAGTTTTGTGGATGGAGATTTGAGCTAGGAGATTGAAAATGGCAGCAAGATGAGCTAGAACTTGGGTTTGAGCTGGTTGGTGATTTTTTGGGAGGAAGGAGTGTGCGGTAGCTGGAATAAGTGGATGGGAGCCACCATGGGCCCACGAGGCAGGGGCGCGCCTAGGGGGTGGGCGCGCCCTGGACCCCCGTGGCCAGGTGCTTGCTCCCCCTGGTGAGTTATTAGTGCCAGATATTCTCAAATATTCCAGAAAAAAATCATATTTAAATTTCAGGGCATTTGGAGAACTTTTATTTTTAGGGTATTTTTTATTGCATGCATAATTCAGAAAATAGATAGAAAAATACTATTTTTTTTCTTTTTTTGAGGGTTAAGACAGTAGGAAAGGCTCCTACTGCATATATATTAGCACAAGGTAACAGTTACATGATGATATTTACAAAGGTGAGGGGGTCAGACCCTAAGCATAACCCTAGGGTTACTGTGGAAGACTTTGCAAGAAAGAAGAGACAACATGTCTCTTGTTATCAGGTAATCTATATCTAATGTTGTCAAAGTCTTCTTTGAACCTATTGAACCATGAAGTAATGGAGGGTGACACATGTCTAAAATAGTTATTGTTGCGCTCCTTCCAAAGGCTCCATGTAGCAGTTAAAAAGATCTCCATGATCATTTTGCATGGGTGTTGTATCTTCAAATTCTCCACCAGATCCAACATATCTCCTTGCATAGCCCATGAGATGTCTAGTAAGCGCCAACATTCCTTGCTAAAGGTGCAATGAAAGAACAGGTGTTCCACAGTTTCTTCGACGTGAAGCACGCAAAGTAGGCAGTCCAGATTTGTGCCAATATTGTAGTGCCGTCGTTTAAGCATGTTCCTTATGTTGAGCCGATCCGAGAGCAAAAACCAACCATATACTTTGATTTTGGGTGTGCATTTAGTCTTCCAAAGCCACTTAAACGCCATGTGGGCAACCACATCCCGAAAAAAAATTGATAGTAGGCTGTAGTTTTGAACACGGTTGAACCCCAACAGTAGGACCATACATCATCCTATTATTCCAACACCACCACAGCCATATCCAATTGGAGAAGCTTGAGCTCGTCATGTGCTTGCAACGAGAGTGGTAGTTGAAAGGTTGCATGAAGGGTGGGGCAGTCAAAAAGCCTTGCACAGACAAGTCGTCATCAAGGACATAAGAGAAAGCTCGCTGATATTTTGCCGCCATGATGGACTAATTCCAGTTGTCTTTCCAGAATAGCATAGAAGTACCACATTTTGCTTGTAACTGGGTGATGCCACGATAGATTGGCATAAGGTTTACGAGGTCATGCCACCAGAAAGAGCCACAGTTATCTGTTGCATGCGGGATCGACTCATTGTAGTATGTGTCCCAAATGAGCCGAACCCAAGGGATATCCATTTTGTTGTAGAATTTATGCAGAAATTTGAGCAATAGTGCATCATTTTGTATTCTGAGGTCAAGAATACCCAAACCACCGCACTTTTTGGGTCGACATACCATGTTCCAAGCTGCCAGAGAATTCTGTTTGTCCCCATCTGCCGTTCGTTTGTTCCAAAGACAGCGTCTGTGAATTTTATCCTATTGAGCAAGTATTTTGGGTGGCAGTCTAAGAGTCTCCATGGGGTAGATGGCCAGCGAGGTGATGAGCGAATTTAGTAGAGCTAGCTTGCTAGCATAGGACATGAGGGACATCGCAGCCGTGATCTTCCTTTCATCTTTGCACACGAACAGCGTCAAATCAAGGACCGAGGGTCGGGTGGTGCCTAGAGGCAGACCAAGGTAAGTGAAAGGCATGCTGGCCTGTGTACATCCAAAAAGGTTAGCCAGGTCATTGCATATGTTCGCCGGTGTGTTGATGGACACAAGTGTAGATTTGTGGAAGTTGATTTTCAGGCCAATTGAAGTGGCATAGTCTTCAAGGATTTGTTTGATCGTTGCCGCTTGGTCCAGACAAGCAGGTAGAACAATTATCGTGTCATCGGCATACTAGATCACGAGGTATTTAGCGTCACCAGTTGGAGGCATGGGATGTTTGATCAAATTAGGTTCGAGTGCTGCATTTATAGCACTCTGAAGTAGATCGGCTGCCAGGATGAAGATCAGAGGAGACATCGGGTCCCCTTGGCGAACACCACATTTACAATGAAATTGTCGTCCAGGCACGCCATTTAATAACACATAAGATTTACTCGACGAGAAGATACTCTCCATCCAAGCCAGCCATTTAATACTATTTTTTTATTTAATATAAATAACAGAAAATAAAAATAGGGTACAGAGAGTTGTGTTTTCTAAATTCATCCATCTCATGCTCATCAAAAGGAATCCACTAACAAGGTTGATCGGGTCTTGTTAACAAACTCATTTCGAATAACATGAAACCGAAGAATTTTCAAATAACACTAGGTTACCTCAATAGGGATATGCACACCCCTAACAATAAGAATATCATATTTCTTCTTGACAGTAGGAAGAGGAAATTCAAAACCTCTAATAGTAATTGTTGGAAATTTTCCAATAGAATTGATATTGTGGACTTGAGGTTGTTTCCTCGGAAAGTGTACAGTATGCTCATT
Source organism: Triticum urartu (assembly GCF_056163025.1). Classification (NCBI taxonomy): domain Eukaryota; kingdom Viridiplantae; phylum Streptophyta; class Magnoliopsida; order Poales; family Poaceae; genus Triticum; species Triticum urartu. Next base: position 77,472,304 of record NC_141873.1, on the reverse strand, counting down.
ACCATTAACAAGAAAAGTGACATTGCCTTTGGTGCAATCAATAACAGCCCTTCCAGTATTCAAAAAGGGTATTCCAAGAATAATAGACATACTATCGTCCTCGGGAATATCAAGAATAACAAAGTCCGTTAAAATAGTAACATTTGCAACCACAACAGGCACATCCTCACAAATACCGACAGGTATAGTAGTTGATTTATCAGCCATTTGCGAAGATATTTCAGTAGGTGTCAACTTATTCAAATCAAGTCTACGATATAAAGAGATAGGCATAACACTAACACTGGCTCCAAGATCACATAAAGCAGTTTTAACATAGTTTCTTTTAATAGAGCATGGTATAGTTGGTACTCCTGGATCTCCAAGTTTCTTTGGTATTCCACCCTTAAAAGTATAATTAGCAAGCATGGTGGAAATTTCAGATTCTAGAATCTTTCTCTTATTAGTAACTATATCCTTCATATATTTAGCATAAGGATTCATTTTAAGCATATCAGTCAAACGCATATGCAAAAAGATAGGTCTAATCATTTCAGCAAAGCGCTCAAAATCCTCATCATCCTTTTTCTTGGACGGTTTAGGAGGAAAAGGCATGGGTTTCTGAACCCATGTTTCTCTTCCCGTACTGTGTTTCCTAGCAACAAAGTCTCTCTTATCATAATGTTGATTCTTTGATTGTGGGTTATCAAGATCAACAGCAGGTTCAATTTCTACATCATTGTTATTGCTAGGTTGAGCATCAATATGAACATCATCATTAACATTATCACTAGGTTCATGTTCATAACCAGATTGTGTTTCAGCATCAGAAATAGAAATATCATTAGGATTATCAAGTGTGTCTACAACAGGTTCACTAGAAGCAGGCAAAGTCCTATCATTTTTCTTTTTCTTCCTTTTAGAAGGACTAGGTGCATTTACATTAGTTCTCTGAGAATCTTGCTCAATTCTCTTAGGGTGACCCTCAGGATACAAAGGTTCCTGAGTCACTTTACCTCCTCTAGTTGCAACTCTAACAGCAAAGTCATTATTCTTATTGTTTAATTCATTGAGCAAATCATTCTGAGCTTTAAGTACTTGTTCTACTTGAGTGGTAACCATAGAAGCATGTTTACTAATAAGTTTAAGTTCACCTTTAACACTAGCCATATAATTACTCAAATGTTCAATCATATAAGCATTATGTTTCAATTGTCTACCAACATAAGCATTAAAATCTTCTCGCTTAACCATAAAGTTATCAAATTCATCCAAAAATTGGCTAGCAAACTTAGTAGGAGGGATTTCAGCTTTATCATATCTATAGAGAGAATTTACCTTTACTACCTGTGTCGGGTTATCGAGACCATGTGTTTCTTCAATAGGTGATGAATTAAGACCATGTATTTCTTCAACAGGAGGTAAATTCTTAACATCTTCAGCTTTTATACCTTTGTCTTTCATAGATTTCTTTGCTTCTTTCATATCCTCAAGACTGAGAAATAGAATACCCATTTTCTTCGGAGTTGGCTTAGGAGTTGGTTCAGGAAGTGTCCAATTATTTTCATTGGTCAACATATTATTCAATAGAATTTGAGCTTGATCAACTATTCTGTCCCTGAAAACACAACCAGCACAACTATCTAGGTAATCTCTGGAAGCGTCGGTTAGTCCATTATAAAAGATATCAAGTATTTCATTTTTCTTGAGAGGATGATCAGGAAAAGCATTAAGTAATTGGAGAAGCCTCCCCCAAGCTTCTGGGAGAATCTCTTCTTCAATTTGCACAAAATTATATATTTCCCTTAAAGCAGCTTGTTTCTTATGAGCGGGGAAATATTTAGCAGAGAAGTAGTAAATCATATCCTGGGGACTACGCACACAACCAAGATCAATAGAATTAAACCATATCTTAGCATCACCCTTTAATGAGAACAGAAATAATTTAAGGATATAATAATAGCGAGTTTTCTCGTCATTAGTGAACAGGGTAGCTATATCATTGAATTTAGTAAGATGTGCCACAACAGTTTCAGATCCATAGCCATAGAAAGGATCAGATTCAACCAAAGTAATTAACTTAGGATCAACATAGAAATCATAATCCTTATCAGTAATAAAGATAGGTGAAGTAGCATAAGCAAAATCATATTTCATTCTAGCATTCAGAGTTTTTTTCTTTAAGCTTAGCTAATAACTTCTAAAGATCAGATCTATCATTGCAGGCAAGAAAGTCTCTAGCAGTTTCTTCATCCATAACATAACCCTCAGGAACAACAGGAAATTCATATCTAGCGGGAGAATCTTCATCATCACTTTCATAAATATTATCAGTTTCAATAATTTCATTCTCTCTAGCCCTAGCAAGTTGTTCATCAAGAAATTCACCAAGTGGCACACTAGTATCTAGCATAGAAGTAGTTTCATCATAAGTATCATGCATAGTAGAAGTGGCATCATCAATAACATGCGACATATCAGAATTAATAGCAGAATCAGGTTTAGGTGTCGCAAGCTTACTCAAAACAGAAGGTGAATCAAGTGCAGAGCTAGATGGCAGTTCCTTACCTCCCCTCGTAGTTGAGGGAAAATCTTGGTTCTTTGATCTTTCAAGTTCTCCATAATGATAAGCAGATATAAATCCCAAGTGACTCAAAGAATAGAGCTATGCTCCCCGGCAATGGCGCCAGAAAATGTTCTTGATAACCCATAAGTATAGGGGATCGCAACAGTTTTCGAGCGTAGAGTATTCAACCCAAATTTATTTATTCAACACAAGGGGAGCCAAATAATATTCTCAAGTATTAGCAGCTTAGTTGTCAATTCAACCACACCTGGAAACTTAATATCTGCAGCAAAATGTTTAGTAGCAAAGTAATATGATAGTAGTGGTAACGGTGGCAAAGGTAATGGTAGCAAAAGTAATATTTTTAGGTTTTGTAGTGATTGTAACAGTAGCAATGGAAAAGTAAATAAGCGAAGAACAATATATGGAAAAGCTCGTAGGCATTGGATCGGTGATGGATAATTATGCCAGATGCGATCGATCATGTAACAGTCATAACCTAGGGTGACACAGAACTAGCTCCAGTTCATCAATGTAATGTAGGCATGTATTCCCAATATAGTCATACGTGCTTATGGAAAAGAACTTGCATGACATCTTTTGTCCTACCCTCCCGTGGCAGCGGGGTCCTAATGGAAACTCGGGGATATTAAGGCCTCCTTTTAATAGAGTACCGGACCAAAGCATTAACACGTAGTGAATACATGAACTTCTCAAACTACGATCATCACTGGTAAGTATCCCGATTATTATCACTTCGGGGTTAATGGATCATAACACATAATAGGTGACTATAGACTTGCAAGATAGGATCAAGAACTCTCATATATTGGTGAAAACATAATAGGTTCAGATCTGAAATCATGGCACTCGGGCCCTAGTGACAAGCATTAAGCATAGCAAAGTCATAGCAACATCAATCTCAGAACATAGTGGATACTAGGGATCAAACCCTAACAAAGCTAACTCGATTACATGATAAATCTCATCCAACCCATCACCATCCAGCAAGCCTATGATGGAACTACTCATGCATGGTGGTGAGCATCATGAAATTGGTGATGGAGGAAGGTTGATGATGATGATGGCGACGGATTCCCTCTTCGGAGCCCCGAACGGACTCCAGATCAGCCCTCCCGAGAGAGTTTAGGGCTTGGCGGCGGCTCCGTATCGTAAAACATGATGAATCCTTCTCTTTGGTTTTTTTTCTCCCCGAAAGTGTATATGGAGTCAAGGTTGAGGTCGGTGGAGCATCAGGGGGTCCACGAAGCAGGGGGCGCGCCCCCACCCTCGTGGACAGGGTGTGGGGCCCCTAATGTGGATCTTTCTTCCAGTATTTTTGTATATTCCAAAATAATTCTCCGTTTATTTTCAGGTCATTACGAGAACTTTTATTTCTGCACAAAAATAACACCATGGCAATTCTGCTGAAAACAGCGTCGGTCCGGGTTAGTTCCATTCCAATCATGCAAGTTGGAGTCCAAAACAAGGGAAAAAGTGTTTGGAAAAGTAGATACGATGGAGACGTGTCAACTCCCCCAAGCTTAAACCTTTGCTTATCCTCAAGCAATTCAGTTGATAAACTGAAAGTGATAAAGAAAAACTTTTACAAACTCTGTTTGCTCTTGTTGTTGTAAATATGTAAAGCCAGCATTCAGGTTTTCATCAAAGATTATGAACTAACCATATTCACAATAACACTTAGGTCTCATGTTTACTCATATCAATGGCATAATCAACTAGTAAGCAATAATAATAAATCTTGGATGACAACACTTTCTCAAAACAATCATGATATGATATGACAAGATGGTATCTCGCTAGCCCTTTCTGAGACCGCAAAACATAAAAGCAGAGCACCTTTAAAGATCAAGGACTGACTAGACATTGTAATTCATGGTAAAAGAGATCCAGTCAAGTCATACTCAATGTAAACTAACAATAGTGGATGCAAATGACAATGGTGCTCTCCAACTGGTGCTTTTTAATAAGAGGATGATGACAACATAAAAGTAAATAGATAGGCCCTTCGTAGAGGGAAGCAGGGATTTGTAGAGGTGCCAGAGCTCGGTTTTGAAATAGATATGAATAATATTTTGAGCGGTATACTTTCCGTGTCAACATAACAACCGAGAGATCTCGATATCTTCCATGCTACACATAGGAAAATTTTGGCATGACCTTTGCTAAAAAGTGGACAAATCGAGAACCTAAAATTTTCCGGAACGAAAATGAATCAAACATTTCGGCAAAACATAGGCCACTCAGCTTCATTCCTTGGAAACAGTGTTCAAATATCCATCTTCGACACCACAACACATGTCCAAATATACATGTCCAAATTTCACAAGCATAGTCAAAAACAAAGTGTAGAAGAAAATTCATTTAACTACTAATAGAACAAAATTCAGTTAACTTTAGTGCTCTATAATGATGAAAGGAAAAAAATCATTTAACTACTAATTTCATTCATTTAGGTTATTCATTTAACTTCACCTAATTAACCTACTGTACCACTACTACTAGCAGCACTACTAACCTAATTAACCTAGCAAAACTCTACTGACCTAACTAAAAAACATCTAATTAACATCTACTAGTACCACTACTGACCTAACCTAATTAACATCTACTAGTATCACTATATACTACAAGCAGCATCTACCCTAATTAAACCCTACTGCCCTAACTAACTTTTGCTGTAAACCAATTTTTTTGCTCTAAACAAATTTTTGCTCTAACATCTACTACTTAACATCTTTTGCTCTAAACTAATTTTTTTTTCTATAAACTAAATTTTGCTCTAAAATGCAGAGAGAGAGGAGTGGGGGAAGGGGTGGGGGACTTACAGAGAGGGGAGAGACGGTGGCGGGGAGGTGCTCGGCGACGGAGGCAGGGGCGGAGAGCGCAGGCTCGGGCACGGGCAGTTGTGGTCCTGGGCGGGCTCGAGCGGCGGTGAGGTCGAGGGCGGCCTCGGGCGGCAACAGTGAGGCTGAGGGCGGCCTCGGGCGGTGGCGGTGAGGACGGCGGCGGCCTCGGGGGGAGACGGTGAGGTTGCGGGCGTCCATGCCGGCAGGAAAAGGCGGCGAAGTGGGCCGACGGCGAATTGGGAAGACGGCGGCGAGGGCGAGGGATTTGGGGGAGAAGTGGTGGCCGGGGGGAGGGAAACCGTTGTTTAAGTGAAATGTAACGGTAGCGCGTTCCTGAAAACGCGCTATAGCTAAGTTAGCTACAACGTGTTTCCTGAAATGCGCTATTGCTATTCCTTTCTCCTTTTCCCTTTTTTCATTTTTTTCTTTACATTTTTTTTTTCCTTTCTCATTTTTCTATTTCTTTCATTTTCATTTACTTCTCTACTTATTTTTCATTTTATTTTATTTTCGTTAGCAGTAGCGCCTTGAACATAAACGCGCTGCTACAACAAAATTAGCAGCAGCACTGTTCCTAAAAGAGCGCTACTACTATGTGTAGCCGATCGGCTTAGTGGTGGGAATTTATGTAGTAGCGCTTTTACAACGGGACGCGCTACTGCTATATATGTATCTGCAGCGCGGTTATTTAGCGCGCGCTACTGCTGTCTAGCAGTTGCGCCCTTTTTTAACATGCGCTATTGCTAAAGTTCTGTGTCTAGGCTTTTCCCTAGTAGTGCTACTATATGATTCACGCTCGACCTTTCAGTCTCAGTGTTCCGAGGCCATATCTGCATATTCTAGGGTCGTCAAGTCTAACCTAAGTATTCTGCATGTGGAAAACTGGCTTGCACCCGTTGTATGTGAACGTAGAGCTTATCACACCTGATCATCCCGTGGTGTCTCGGCACGAAGAACTGTAGCAACGGTGCATACTCAGGGAGAACACTTGTACCTTGAAATTTAGTGAGAGATCATCTTATAATGCTACCGCCGAACTAAGCAAAATAAGATGCATAAAGGATAAACATCACATGCAATCAAATAAGTGATATGATATGGCCATCATCATCTTGTGCCTTTGATCTCCATCTCCAAAGCACCGTCATGATCACCATCGTCACCGGCTTGAAACCTTAATCTCCATCGAAGCATCGTTGTCGTCTCGCCAACTATTGCTTCTATGACTACCACTACCGCTTAGTGATAAAGTAAAGCAATTACATGGCGATTGCATTTCGTACAATAAAGCGACAACCATATGGCTCCTGCCAGTTGCCGATAACTGTTACAAAACATCATCATCTCATGCAACAAATTATATATCATCACGTCTTGACCATAACACATCACAACATGCCCTGCAAAAACAAGTTAGACATTCTCTACTTTGTTGTTGCAAGTTTTACATGGCTGCTACGAGCTTCTAGCAAGAACCATTCTTACCTACGCATCAAAACAACAACGTGGTATAGTGATTGCTTTTTGATCTTCAGAAAGAACCCTATTCATTGAATCTTATTCAACTAAAGTTGGAGAAACTGACACCCGCCAGCCACATGTGTGCAAAGCATGTCGGTAGAACCAGTCTCATGAATGCGGTCATGTAATGTCGGTCCGGGCCGCTTCATCCAACAATACCGTTGAATCAAGAAACAACTAGTTATGGCAAGCAATATGTATATACCCACGCCCACAAACCCTTTATGTTCTACTCGTGCATATAACATCTACACATAGACCTGACTCGGATGCCACTGTTGGGAAACGCAGTATTTCAAAAAAAATCCGACGATCACGCAAGATCTATCTAGGAGATGCATAGAAATGAGAGGGGAGAGTGTGTCTATGTACCCTCATAGACCGAAAGCGGAAGCGTTTAGTAACGCGGTTGATGTAGTCGAACGTCTTTGCGATCCAACCGATCAAGTGCCGAACGCACGGCACCTCCGTGATCTGCACACGTTCAGCTCGGTGACGTCCCTCGAACTCTAGATCCAGCTGAGGCCGAGGGAGAGTTTCATCAGCACGACGGCGTGTTGACGGTGATGATGAAGTTACCGCCGCAGGGCTTCGCCTAAGCACTACGACAATATGACCGAGGTGGAAATTTGTGGAGGGGGGCACCATGCACGGCTAAGAAATCAACTTGTGTGACTATGGGGTGCCCCCCACCCCCGTATATAAAGGAGGGGAAGAGGAGGAGGGTCGTCCACAAGGGGTGCGCCCAAAGGGGGATTCCTACTTCTAGTAGGTGTATGTTTCCCCCTTTCCTAGTCCAAGTAGGGAAGAAGGAAGGAGAGGAGAGGGAGAAGGAAAGAGGGGGGCACCGCCGCCTCCATAGTGCAATTCGGACCAGCCCATGGGGGGCGCGCGGCCTCCCCTTGTGGCCCTTCTCTCCTTTCCACTAAGGCCCATAAAGGCCCAATACTTCCCCCGACGAATTCCCGTAACTCTCCGGTACTCCGAAAAATACCAGAACCACTCACAACCTTTCTGATGTCCGAATATAGCCTTCCAATATATCGATCTTTACGTCTCGACCATTTCGTGACTCCTCGTCATGTCTGTGATCTCATCCGGGACTCCGAACAACCTTCGGTACATCAAATCACATAACTCATAATACAAATCGTCATCGAACGTTAAGCGTGCGGACCCTACGGGTTCAAGAACTATGTAGACATGACCGAGACACATCTCCAGTCAATAACCAATAGCGAAACCTGGATGCTCATATTGGCTCCTACATATTCTACGAATATCTTTATCGGTCAAACCGCATAACAACATACGTTGTTCCCTTTGTCATCGGTATGTTACTTGCCCGAGAATCGATCGTCGGTATCATCATACCTAGTTCAATATCATCACCAGAAAGTATCTTTACTTGTTCCATAATGCATCATCCCGCAACTAACTCATTAGTCACATTGCTTGCAAGGCTTATAGTGATGTGCATTACCGAGAGGGCCCGGAGATACCTCTCCGACAATCGGAGTGACAAATCCTAATCTCGATCTATGCCAACTCAACAAACACCATCGGAGACACCTGTAGAGCATCTTTATAATCACCTAGTTATGTTGTGACATTTGATAGCACACTAAGTGTTCCTCCGGTAGTCGGGAGTTGCATAATCTCATAGTCATAGGAACATGTATAAGTCATGAAGAAAGCAACAGCAATAATCTAAACGATCATAGTGCTAAGCTAGCGGATGGGTCTAGTCCATCACATCATTCTTTAATCATGTGAGCCCGTTCATCAAATGACAACACATGTCCATATCTAGAAAACTTAACCATCTTTGATTAACGAGCTAGTCAAGTAGAGGCATACTAGGGACACTCTGTTTGTCTATGTATCCACACATGTACTAAGTTTCCGGTTAATACAATTCTAGCATGAATAATAAACATTTATTGTGATATAAGGAAATATAAATAACAACTCTATTATTTCCTCTAGGGCATATTTCCTTCAATGAATATGAATTTGCTTTGGTGTTATTCTAGTACAAACTCTAGGATAGATCGAACGGAAACAATAGCTTTGTGTTATTTTAGTATGAACTCTTGAATAGATCGAACAGAGAGAATAGCTTTGAGGTGGCCTCTTACCGTACAAACAAGAACTATCTTTTGTTCTCCGCTAATAGGAACTCGGGAGTGATTCTTTACTGCACTTTGAGGGATAATCATATGATCCAACTATGTTAGCACTGTTGAGAGATTGCACTAACGAAAGTACGGACCTTAGGCCTTGTTTTTAAGCATTGAAACACCGTTTTTGTGCCCGTTTACTATTTGCTACCTTGCTGTTTTTATTTATTCAGATTATAAAAATATATTTCTATCATTCATAATACACTTTTATCACCATCTCTTCGCCGAACTAGTGCACCTATACAATTTTCCATTGTATTAGGTGTGTTGGGGACACAAGAGATTGCTTGTATTTGGTTGCAGGGTCGTTTGAGAGAGACCACCTTCATCCTACACCTCTCACGGATTGATAAACCTTAGATCATCCACTTGAGGGAAAATTGCTACTGTCCTACAATACTCTGCGCTTGGAGGCCCAACACGTGTCTACAAGAATAACACTGTCCTACAAAATTCCACATTGTTTTAAATGATGGCCAAACTCGTAACTCAAATATTCGCCTTCGAGGTCAGATCATAGAAACTTTATTTTCTTGTTACGATGATTATCCACTTCACTCTAAAATTCTTTGAACTTTTCAAATGTTTCATACTTGTGTTTCATTAAGTAGATATACCCATATCTACACAAATCATCTGTGAAGGTCAGAAAATAATGATACCTGCCGCGAGCCTCCACACTCATCGGACCGCATACATCGGTATGTATTATTTCCAATAAGTCATTCGCTCGCTCCATTCTTCCGGAGAACGGAGTTTTAGTCATCTTGCCCATGAGGCATGGTTCGCAAGTATCAAATGATTCATAATCAAGTGATTCCAAAAATCCATCTGTATGGAGTTTCTTCATGTGCTTTACACCAGTATGACCTAAACGACAGTTCCACAAATATGCTGCACTATCATTATCAACTTTGCATATTTTGGTATCAATATTATGAATATGTGTATTAGTACGATCGAGATTTAATAAACCATTTACATTGGGTGTATGACCATAGAAGGTTTTATTCATGTAAACAGAACAACAATTATTCTCTGATTTAAATGAATAACCATATTGCAATAAACATGTTCCAATCATATTCTTGCTCAACGCAAAACACATTTATTTAGGTCTAACACTAATCTCGAAGGTAAAGGGAGTGTGCGATGGCGATCTTATCAACCTCGGAATCACTTCCAACACACATCGTCACCTCACCCTTAACTAGTCTTTGTTCATTTTGTAACTCCTGTTTTGAGTTACTAATCTTAGCAACTGAACCGATATCAAATACCCCAGGGTTACTATGAACACTAGTAAAGTACACATCAATAACATGTATATCAAATATTACCTTTGTTCAATTTGCCATCCTTCTTATCCACTAAGTATTTGGGGTAGTTATGCCTCAAGTGACCATTCCCTTTGCAGTAGAAGCACTTAGTTTCAGGCTTAGGTCTTGCTTTGGGCTTGTTCATGGGAGTGGCAACTTTATTTTCATTCTTCTTGAAGTTCCCTTTTTTTTTCTTTGCCCTTTTTCTTGAAACTAGTGGTCTTGTTAACCATCAACACTTGATGCTCTTTCTTGATTTCTACCTTCGCCGATTTCAGCATCGCGAAGAGCTCGGGAATCTTTTCCATTATCCCTTGCACATTATAGTTCATGACGAAGTTTTAGTAGCTTGGTGATAGTGACTAGAGAACTCTGTCAATCACTATCTTATCTGGAAGATTAACTCCCACTTGATTCAAGTGATTCTAGTACCCAGACATACTGAGCACATGCTCACTAGTTGAGCTATTCTCCTCCATCTTGTAGGCAAAGTACTTGTCAGAGATCTCATACCTCTCGACACTGGCATGAGTCTGAAATACCAATCTCAGCTCTTGGAACATCTCATATGCTCAGTGGCGTTCAAAACGTCTTTGAAGTCCCGGTTATAAGCCGTAAATCATGGCGAACTAAACTATCAAGTAGTCATCATATCAAGCTTGCAAAACATTCATAATGTCTGTATCTGCTCCTGCAACAGGTTTGTCACCTAGTGGTGCATCAATGACATAATTCTTCTGTGCAGCAATGAGGATAATCCTCAGATCACGGACCCAGTCTTCATCATTGCTACTATCATCTTTCAACTTAGCTTTCTCTAGGAACATATCAAAAAATAAGGGAGCTAAATCACGAGCTATTGATCTACAACATAGATATGCAAATACTATCAGGATTAAGTTCATGATAAATTAAGTTCAATTAATTATATTACTTAAGAACTCCCACTAAGATAGACATCTCTCAAGTTATCCAAATGATACTTGATCCAAATCAACTAAACCATGTTTGATCATCACGTGAGATGGAGTAGTCCTCAATGGTGAACATCTGTATGTTGATCATATCTACTATATGATTCACGTTTGACCTTTCGGTCTCTAGTGTTCTGAGGCCATGTCTGTACATGCCAGGCTCGTCAAGTTTAATCCGAGTATTCCACATGTGCAAAACTGTCTTGCACCCGTTGTATGTGAACATAGAGTCTATCACACCCGATCATCACGTGGTGTCTCAACATGAAGAACTGTCGCAACGGTGCATACTCGGGGAGAACACTTATACCTTGAAATTTTGATAAGGGATCATCTTATAATGCTACCGCCGTACTAAGCAAAATAAGATGCATAAAAGATAAACATCACATGCAATCAATATATGTGACATGATATCGCCATCATCATCTTGTGCTTTTGATCTCCATCTCCAAAGCGTCGTCATGATCTACATTGTCACCGGCTCGACATCTTGATCTCCATCGTAGCGTCATGGTCATCTCGCCAACTAATGCTTCTACTGCTATCGCTAACGCATAGTGATAAAGTAAAGCAATTACATGGCGTTTGCATTTCGTACAATAAAGAGACTACCATAAGGCTCCTGTTGGATGTCAGATATCTTACAAAACATGATCATCTCATACAATAACGTTTATCACATCATGTCTTGACCATATCACATCACAACATGCCCTGCAAAAACAAGTTAGACATCCTCTAGTTTGTTGTTGCAAGTTTTACGTGGCTGCTACGGGCTTCTAGCAAGAACCGTTCTTACCTACGCATCAAAACCACAATGGTGATTTATCAAGTTTGTTGTTTTAACCTTCAACAAGGACCGGCCGCAGTCAAATTTGATTCAACTAAAGTAGGAGAAACAGACAACCGTCAGCCACCTTTATGCAAAACCACTTGCATGTGTGTTGGTGGAACCGGTCTCATGAACGTGGTCATGTAAGGTTGGTCCGGGCCGCTTCCTCCAACAATAGCGCTGAATCAAAATAAGACATTGGTGGTAAGTGAAGGAAATATGCCCTAGAGGCAATAATAAAGTTATTATTTATTTACTTATATCATGATAAATTTTCTTATTCATGCTAGAATTGTATTAACCGGAAACATAATACATGTGTGAATACATAGACAAACAGTATGTCACTAGTATGCCTCTACTTGACTAGCTCATTGATCAAAGATGGTTAAGTTTCCTAGCCATTGACATGGGTTGTCATTTGATTAACGGGATTACATCATTAGGAGAATGATGTGATTGACTTGACCCATTCCGTTAGCTTAGCACTTGATCGTTTATTATGTTGCTATTGCTTTCTTCATGACTTATACATGTTCCTATGACTATGAGATTATGCAACTCCCGTTTACCGGAGGAACACTTTATGTGCTACCAAACGTCACAATGTAACTGGGTGATTATAAAGGTGCTCTACAGGTGTCTCCAAAGGTGCTTGTTGGGTTGGCGTATTTTGAGATTAGGATTTGTCACTCCGATTGTCGGAGAGGTATCTCTGGGCCCTCTCGGTAATGCACATCACTTAAGCCTTGCAAGCATCGCAACTAATGAGTTAGTTGCGGGATGATGGATTACGGAATGAGTAAAGGGACTTTTCGGTAACGAGATTGAACTAGGTATTGAGATACCGATGATCGAATCTCGGGCAAGTAACATACCGATGACAAAGGGAACAACGTATGTTGTTATGCGGTCTGACCGATAAAGATCTTCGTAGAATATGTGGGAGCCAATATGACCATCCAGGTTCCGCTATTGGTTATTGACCGGAGATGTGTCTCGGTTATGTCTACATAGTTCTCGAACCCGTAGTGTCCGCACGCTTAACGTTTCGATGACAGTTATATTATGAGTTTATATGTTTTGATGTACCGAAGGCTGTTCGGAGTCCCGGATGTGATCACGGACATGACGAGGAGTCTCGAAATGGTCGAGACATGAAGATTGATATATTGGAAGCCTATGTTTGGATATCGGAAGTGTTCCGGGTGAAATCGGGATTTTACCGGAGTACCGGGAGGTTACTGGAACCCTCCGGGACGTTAATGGGCCATAGTGGGCCTTAGTGGAAGAGAGTAGAGGCAGCCAGGGCAAGGGCCGCGCGCCCCTCCCCCCTAGTCCGGATAGGACAAGGAGAGGGGGGCGGCGCCCCCCCCCCTTTCCTTCTTCTCCTCCACCTCTTTCCCCCCAAGTCCTAATCCAACTACGAAAAGGGAGGGATTCCTAATCCCGGTGGGAGTAGGACTCCTCCTGGCGCGCCCCCTCTCCAGGCAGGCTGCACCCCCCCTTGCTCCTTTATATACGGGGCCAGGGGCACCCTAGAGACACAACAATTGATCAGTTGATCTTTTAGCCGTGTGCGGTGCCCCCCTCCACCATAGTCCACCTCAATAATATCGTAGCGGTGCTTAGGCGAAGCCCTGCGTCGGTAGAACATCATCATCGTCACCACGCCGTTGTGCTGAGGAAACTCTCCCTAACACTCGGCTGGATTGGAGTTCGAGGGACGTCATCGGGCTGAACGTGTGCTGAACTCGGAGGTGTCGTGCGTTCGGTGCTTGATCGGTCGGATCGTGAAGACGTACGACTACATCAACCGCGTTGTGCTAACTCCTCTGCTTTTGGTCTACGAGGGTATGTAGACAACACTCTCCCCTCTCATTGCTATGCGTCACCATGATCTTGCGTGTGCGTAGGAATTTTTTTGAAATTACTACGTTCCCCAACAGTGGTATCAGAGCCAGGTTTTATGTGTAGATGTCATATGCATGAGTAGAACACAAGTGAGTTGTTGGCGATATAAGTCATACTGCTTACCAGCATGTCATACTTTGGTTCGGCGGTATTGTTGGATGAAGCGGCCCAGACCGACATTACGCGTACGCTTACGCGAGACTGGTTCTACCGACGTGCTTTGCACACAGGTGGCTAGCGGGTGTCAGTTTCTCCAACTTTAGTTGAACCGAGTCTGGCTACACCCGGTCCTTGCGAAGGTTAAAACAACACCAACTTAACAAACTATCGTTATGGTTTTGATGCGTAGGTAAGAATGGTTCTTGCTAAGCCCGTAGCGGCCACGTAAAATTTGCAACAACAAAGTAGAGGACGTCTAACTTGTTTTTGCAGGGCATGTTGTGATGTGATATGGTCAAGACATGATGCTAAATTTTATTGTATGAGATGACCATGTTTTGTAACCGAGTTATCGGCAACTGGCAGGAGCCATATGGTTGTCGCTTTATTGTATGCAATGCAATCGCCCTGTAATGCTTTACTTTATCACTAAGCGGTAGCGATAGTCGTAGAAGCATAAGATTGGCGAGACGACAAAGATGCTATGATGGAGATCAAGGTGTCGTGCCGGTGACGATTGTGATCATGACGGTGCTTTGGAGATGGAGATCACAAGCACAAGATGATGATGGCCATATCATATCACTTATATTGATTTCATGTGATGTTTATCTTTTATGCATCTTATCTTGCTTTGATTGACGGTAGCATTATAAGATGATCCCTCACTAAATTATCAAAGTATAAGTGTTCTCCCTGAGTATGCACCATTGCAAAAGTTCTTCTGATGAGACACCACATGATGATCGGGTGTGATAGGCTCTACGTTCAAATACAACGGGTGCAAAGCAGTTGCACACGTGGAATACTCAGGTTAAACTTGACGAGCCTAGCATATAGCAGATATGGCCTCGGAACACGGAGACCGAAAGGTCGAGCGTGAATCATATAGTAGATATGATCAACATAGTGATGTTCACCATTGAAACTACTCCATCTCACGTGATGATCGGACATGGTTTAGTTGATTTGGATCACGTGATCACTTAGAAGATTAGAGGGATGTCTATCTAAGTGGGAGTTCTTAAGTAATATGATTAATTACACTTAAATTTATCATGAACTTAGTACCTGATAGTATCTTGCTTGTCTATGTTGATTGTAGATAGATGGCCCATGCTATTGTTCCGTTGAATTTTAATGCGTTCCTTGAGAAAGCAAAGTTGAAAGATGATGGTAGCAATTACATGGACTGGGTCCGTAACTTGAGGATTATCCTCATTGTTGCACAAAAGAATTACGTCCTGGAAGCACCGCTGAGTGCCAGGCCTGCTGCTGATGCAACTAACAACGTTAAGAATGTCTGGCAGAGCAAAGCTGATGACTACTCAATAGTTCAATGTGCCATGCTTTACGGCTTAGAACCGGGACTTCAACAACGCTTTGAACTCATGGAGCATATGAGATGTTCCAAGAGTTGAAGTTAATATTTCAAGCAAATGCCTGGATTGAGAGATATGAAGTCT
The DNA here is from genome assembly GCF_056163025.1 of Triticum urartu. Classification (NCBI taxonomy): domain Eukaryota; kingdom Viridiplantae; phylum Streptophyta; class Magnoliopsida; order Poales; family Poaceae; genus Triticum; species Triticum urartu. The sequence goes on along the minus strand of NC_141873.1, from coordinate 77,456,515 downwards.
CCAATAAGTTCTACAGCTGCAAGATGGAGGAGAATAGTTCTGACAGTGAGCATATACTCAAGATGTCTGGGTACTGCAATCACTTGATTCAACTGGGAGTTAATCTTCCGGATGATAGCGTCATTGACAGAATTCTTCAATCACTGCCACGAAGCTACAAGAGCTTCGTGATGAACTATAACATGCGAGGGATGGATAAGACGATTCCCGGGCTCTTCGCAATGCTAAAGGCTGCGGAGGTAGAAATCAAAAAGGAGCATCAAGTGTTGATGGTCAATAAGACCACCAGTTTCAAGAAAAAGGGCAAAGGGAAGGAGAAGGGGAACTTCAAGAAGAACAGCAAGCAAGTTGCAGCTCAGGAGAAGAAACCCAAGTCTGGACCTAAGCCTGAGACTGAGTGCTTCTACTGCAAGGAGACTGGTCACTGGAAGCGGAACTGCCCCAAGTATTTGGCGGATAAGAAGGATGACAAGGTGAACAAAGGTATATGTGATATACATGTTATTGATGTGTACCTTACTAATGCTCGCAGTAGCACATGGGTATTTGATATTGGTTCTGTTGCTAATATTTGCAACTCGAAACAGGGGCTACGGATTAAGCGAAGATTGGCTAAGGACGAGGTGACGATGCGCGTGGGAAATGGTTCCAAAGTCGATGTGATCGCAGTCGGCACGCTACCTCTACATCTACCTTCGGGATTAGTATTAGACCTAAATAATTGTTATTTGGTGCCAGCGTTGAGCATGAACGTTATATCTGGATCTTGTTTGATGCGAGACAGTTATTCATTTAAATCAGAGAATAATGGTTGTTCTATTTATATGAGTAATATCTTTTATGGTCATGCACCCTTGAAGAGTGGTCTATTTTTGTTGAATCTCGATAGTAGTGATACACATATTCATAATATTGAGGCCAAAAGATGCAGAGTTGATAATGATAGTGCAACTTATTTGTGGCACTGCCATTTAGGTCATATCGGTGTAAAGCGCATGAAGAAACTCCATACTGATAGACTTTTGGAACCACTTGATTATGAATCACTTGGTACTTGCGAACCATGCCTCATGGGCAAGATGACTAAAACGCCGTTCTCCGGTACTATGGAGAGAGCAACAGATTTGTTGGAGATCATACATACAGATGTATGTGGTCCGATGAATGTTGAGGCTCGTGGCGGATATCGTTATTTTCTCACCTTCACAGATGATTTAAGCAGATATGGGTATATCTACTTAATAAAACATAAGTCTGAAACGTTTGAAACGTTCAAAGAATTTCAGAGTGAAGTTGAAAATCATCGTAACAAGAAAATAAAGTTTCTACGATCTGATCGTGGAGGAGAATATTTGACTTATGAGTTTGGTCTTCATTTGAAACAATGCGGAATAGTTTCACAACTCACGCCACCCAGAACACCACAGCGTAATGGTGTGTCCGAACATCGTAATCGTACTTTACTAGATATGGTGCGATCTATGATGTCTCTTACTGATTTACCGCTATCATTTTGGGGTTATGCTTTAGAGACGGCTGCATTCATGTTAAATAGGTCACCATTGAAATCTGTTGAGACGACGCCTTATGAACTATGGTTTGGCAAGAAACCAAAGTTGTCATTTCTGAAAGTTTGGGGCTGCAATGCTTATGTGAAAAAGCTTCAACCTGATAAGCTCGAACCCAAATCGGAGAAATGTGTCGTCATAGGATACCCAAAGGAGACTATTGGGTACACCTTCTATCACAAATCCGAAGGAAAGACTGAGGGAGTCCTGGATTAGGGGGTATCCGGACAGCCGGATTATATCCTTTGGTCGGACTGTTGGACTATGAAGATACCAGATTGAAGACTTCGTCCCGTGTCCGTATGGGACTCTCCTTGGCGTGGAAGGCAAGCTTGGCAATACGGATATGTAGATCTACTTCCTTATAACCGACTCTGTGTAACCCTAGCCCCCTCCGGTGTCTATATAAACCGGAGGGTTTAGTCCATAGGACGAACAACAACAATCATACCATAGGCTAGCTTCTAGGGTTTAGCCTCTCTGATCTCGTGGTAGATCAACTCTTGTAATACACATATCATCAAGAACAATCAAGCAGGACGTAGGGTTTTACCTCCATCAAGAGGGCCCGAACCTGGGTAAACATCGTGTCCCCTACCTCTTGTTACCATCCGCCTTAGACGCACAGTTCGGGACCCCCTACCCGAGATCCGCCGGTTTTGACACCGACATTGGTGCTCTCGTTGAGAGTTCCTCTGTGTCGTCATTGTTAGGCTTAATGGCTCCTTCGATCATCGATAGCGATGCAGTCCAGGGTGAGACTTTTTTCCCCGGACAGATCTTTGTATTCGGCGGCTTCGCACTGCGGGCCAACTCGCTTGGCCATCTGGAGCAGATCGAGAGTTATGCCCCTGGCCATTAGGTCAGATTTGGAAGCTTAAACTACACGGCCGACATCCGCGGAGACTTGATCTTCGACGGATTCGAGCCCCTGCCGAGTGCGCCGCACGGTCACGATGAGCATGATCTAGCTCTACCATCGAACAGTGTTCAGGAGACCGCAACGGCAACCGCTCCGACCCTCAATTCGGAGCCAATTGTGCCATCCATGGGCGGGCGAATAGACCCCGCCACGGAGGCCGTATTCTTAGCGGCGATCGCGCCGAGTATTGACCTTACCCTTCATGGGAGCCGTGACGCCGAACTACCGGACTCTTCCCCGGCCATGGACTCCGAACCGCCCGTGCCCGTGCCTATCGAATCCGATTGGGCGCCGATCATGGAGTTCACCTCCGCGGATATCTTTCAGCACTTGCCCTTCGGCGATATACTGAATTCATTAAAGTCTCTCTCCTTGTCAGGAGAGTCCTGGCCGAACTATGTCCGGCAGGATTGGGATGTGGATGACGAAGAAATTCGCCGCCCACCCACCACCCACTTAGTAGCCACTGTCGACAATTTGACCGACATGCTCGACTTCGACTCCGAAGACATCGACAGTATGGACGACGATGCAGGAGACGAACAGGAGCCACTACCCACAGGGCACTAGACGCCCACTTCATCATATGATGTATACATGGTGGACACACCCAAAGAAAACGACGACGAGGAACGGAAGGATGCAGCGAAGGATCGTTCCCTCGAGAAGCAGTCAAAGTGGCGACGTAAGCACCGCTCCAAATCCCGCCTCGGTAGAAACAGTGATCATATAGACCCAGCGATAGAGCAGGGTGAGCCAGCGGACGACAAACACGGCATTGAATCACCGTTCGACCACGGCAACACGGAGAATCAAACCGAACAACCCGACTCCGGTGAAGATAACAGTCCGGATGACATCACACCGGACAGGCACCCGGAGCAACAGAATACCCATCAAAGTCTTGTTGCCACTGTGAGGAGTCTGAAAAAGCAGAAGCAAAGGCTCAGGGCTGCACAAGACACACTAAGAATTAGATGGAGTGAAGTACTCAACACTGCAGCAAAATACGGCGGTAGTCGCCACACAAAGAGCTACCCGAAGCAAAAGCTGCTACCTGAATTCGATGAGGAGGCCTTAGATCCCCCGCAATCAAAAAACAAAACAACCATCCGGTCGGATAGACGACCTCCTGGCCAACATAGAGCGGCAAAAAACACCGCTCTATGGATGCACCCGGAGCAACTATGTCCGGCAGGATTGGGATGCGGATGACGAAGAAATTCGCCGCCCACCCACCACCCACTTAGTAGCCACTGTCGACAATTTGACCGACATGCTCGACTTCGACTCCGAAGACATCGACAGTATGGACGACGATGCAGGAGACGAACAGGAGCCACTACCCACAGGGCACTAGACGCCCACTTCATCATATGATGTATACATGGTGGACACACCCAAAGAAAACGACGACGAGGAACGGAAGGATGCAGCGAAGGATCGTTCCCTCGAGAAGCAGTCAAAGTGGCGACGTAAGCGCCGCTCCAAATCCCGCCTCGGTAGAAACAGTGATCATATAGACCCAGCGATAGAGCAGGGTGAGCCAGCGGACGACAAACACGGCATTGAATCACCGGTCGACCACGGCAACACGGAGAATCAAACCGAACAACCCGACTCCGGTGAAGATAACAGTCCGGATGACATCACACCGGACAGGCACCCGGAGCAACAGAATACCCATCAAAGTCTTGTTGCCACTGTGAGGAGTCTGAAAAAGCAGAAGCAAAGGCTCAGGGCTGCACAAGACACACTAAGAATTAGATGGAGTGAAGTACTCAACACTGCAGCAAAATACGGCGGTAGTCGCCACACAAAGAGCTACCCGAAGCAAAAGCTGCTACCTGAATTCGATGAGGAGGCCTTAGATCCCCCGCAATCAAAAAACAAAACAACCATCCGGTCGGATAGACGACCTCCTGGCCAACATAGAGCGGCAAAAAACACCGCACACAAGCCAGTACGCGATCCACGTGAGGGCTCGCATCAAAAGGACGGCGCAACCAGATCCATCTACGGGCCAAGCAAGCGCGCTACAGCATGCAATGCAACACAACAAAAATCTGAACACCCCGGTACACCCAAATACAGGGGTGCCGCACACCCCCTATGTTTCACCGATGAGGTGCTGGACCATGAATTTCCAGAGGGATTCAAACCCGTAAACATAGAGGCGTATGACGGAACGACAGACTCTAGGGTCTGGATTGAGGACTACATCCTCCATATCCACATGGCTCGAGGAGACGATCTCCACGCCATCAAGTACTTACCCCTCAAGCTCAAAGGGCCAGCTCAGCACTAGCTTAAAATCCTCCCCGAAAACTCCACTGGAAGCTGGGAAGAGCTCGAAGACGCTTTTCGGGCAAATTTTCAAGGGACCTATGTCCGACCACCGGATGCAGACGATTTAAGTCATATAACTCAACAGCCCGGAGAGTTAGCCCGAAAGCTTTGGAACACGTTTCTCACTAAAAAGAACCAAATAGTCGACTGTCCGGACGCCGAAGCCTTAGCAGTTTTCAAGCACAGCGTTTGAGACGAATGGCTTGCCAGACACCTCGGCCAAGAAAAGTCGAGAACAATGGCAGCATTAACAAGCCTCATGACCCGCTTTTGCGCGGGCGAGGACAGCTGGTTAACCCGATGCAGCACCAGCGACCCAAGTACATCCAAAGTTAGGGACGGAAACGGGAAGCCACGACGCAGCAAAAACAAGTGCCGGAATAAAGAAGACAGCCCGAAGAGCACGGCAGTAAACACCAGATTCAGAAGCTCTCGGCCAGGTCAGCAAAAGCTTCCCTCGAAAGGCAACAGAGACGAACTGTCCAGCCTAAACAAGATTCTGGACAAAATATGCCAGATCCACAGCACCCCCGATAAACCTGCAAATCATACCCATAGAGAATGTTGGGTCTTCAAGTAGTCCGGCAAGCTCAATGCCGAACACAAGGGGCAGGATACACCAAGCAAAGACGAGGACGAGCCTCGCAAGCAAAGCACTGGGGAACAGAAGAAATTCCCACCAGAAGTCAAAACAGTAAATGTGTTACACGTGACAAAGGGGAGAAACAAAGCGGCACTCCTAGAGACACATGCCCCAGGGCCTATCACCGCGGAGTTCTGCCACCGGTCGTCCCAACCGATCACCTTTGACCATCGGGATTACTCGGCAAGTATCCGGCATGCAGGATGGACTGCCTTGGTGTTAGACCCGATAATTGACGGATACCACTTCACACGAGTCCTGATGGACGGCAGCAGTAGTTTAAACCTGATATATCAGGACACAGTCCGCAAAATGGGGATAGACCCAACAAAAATTAGCCATAGCAATACTACCTTTAAAGGAGTAACGCCAGGCCCAGAAGCCCATTGCACGGGCTCCCTGCTACTAGAGGTTATATTCGGCTTTCCCGATAACTTCCGCAGCGAAAATTTAACCTTCCACATCGCTTCGTTCCAAAGTGGCTATCAAGCACTACTTGGACGTCAAGCTTTCGCTTGCTTTAACGCAATACTGCATTACACTTCTCTCATGCTCAAGATGGCCGGTCCACGTGGCATCATTACAGAAAATGGAAATATTGAGCGCTACTTGCGCGCGGAAGACCGTGCGGCCGCCTTGGCAGCCGCACACTAGACGGCCTCAGCAACTAGAGCATCTGACAGGTCGTTAAGACCATGGACACGGTTAGACGAGTCCGGTGCAGCTATATATACTTAATACAGGTTTGATGGCTATACCCCTACAACAATACAAGGGGCTCAATGCGTGTCAACAAGTGACAATTAGGCTCAACATTACTTATCTTGAACTGTACATGGTTTATTTAGTATAACCTACCTTTTTGCATGACAACTTTTCAACTAAGTTCCTCTCTTTTACAGATGACCATCGTGCTACACCCGTCCAGGATACGGCACAACGGAGACACAGGCGCAGACGTGCAGCAGGGAACCGTTCCAAGGATTATTTTTAGATTAAGACCCTGTGTAAACCTTTTTTACTGTCTCTTGTTGATACACATCCCCCGGATTCTCAGTACAATTGAGAAGGATGCTGACGTATTGGCATGTGGCCACGTCAGAATATTGCACGTACCTGGACATTAGGGGCTTATTACAAAGGGCTCTGTTTAGGCCCGGTTTACATCATAAAGACCAAATACCTTAGGGAGTGTTCGGCGTCGCGAGTTTGGCCTTATATGCATCAGCTCCGAATCATGTCTTTGGTCAAATGTTGGGTTTGCCCGACTCCTGTGTTTTGCTGCCTTACGTTCCGCTCTATCGGCTAAGGTGGCACCAGGAGAACTACTGTGATTGTGCCCTGGTTCATCCGGACGAGCACCTCAATAGAGAAAGCCGAAAACTGACTGTCATGATATAGCGTGAGACTGGTCAACCACTCGATGACCTAGCAGAATCTTCAGGATTCCTCCGCCTTAACGAAGGGCCGTTTCCCGGCCAGGCATGTACGCGCCCCGAATTCGGATGAGCGCCGAGCCACCAGAGGCTATATAGTAGCCCCACTGTCAAACTCCTCTAGCTAAGTGAAAGTGTTAAAGCATTATAGTCCGATTGCCTGGTTCACTGCGCTATCACCTCCTTAATGGACCAAGTCGTTGGATCAAGTGTGAACATGCGTCTTCTGCAAACACCCCCACATTATATGCATGGGGGCTGAAGCCGATGACTGCCATCTTTCAGGTTATATACATATATACATAAACGGCCGAATAGGAGGCATCATAATACTTTCGGGAAAAAGTATAAATACAGCCTTGATAAACTCAATAAAACATTGTTTTTACAATGGGAATACATGTCACTTAAACATAATATTCTTCGAGCACTGAGCCTCTATCAAATGAGCACCTTTAAGAACTTCTTCGAAGTAGTGCTCGGCAGCCACTCGGCCTATGGTCGAACCCTGTGCCGCAACAGTGGTGGCATCCATCTCCGCCCAGTATGTTTTGACACGGGCAAGGGCCATCCGCGAACGTTCTTTGCACGCCGACCTCTTTACAACGCCGATGCGTGGCACAACACCAAGGAATTGTTGCACTAAGCTAAAGTAGCTATTCGGCCTTGGACCTCCTGGCCACAGATGATCCACAACGGACCTCATGGCAAGTCTGGATAATCTATGGAGCTCGGCCCAACCGGTCAATCGCTCATTCAGCAACAACGGACGGACTGGAGCGTGAAACTATAACCAGAACAACTTCTCCACTTCAGGACCTTTCTGAACCTTGAAGTACTCGGCCGCATCAACAGCACTTGCAGCCAAATCCATGTACTCGTCCGCAGAACTCCATAGCCGGTCCAGAGGAGCATATTTCGGATCTCCGAACTTAGTCCGCAACAAGAAGGGCTTCCCAGAAACGATATCCGCAGCTTGTTTCAGCTCCTCCTTCGTCGCTCTAATTTTGGAGCGGGCTTCCTTGGAAGCCACCCGGGCCTTCTCCAGGTTCGTCGCCTTCGCCCGGTTTTCTTCTTCAAGAAGCCGGTAACGGTCAGCAGCATCTTTTAACTCCACGGCCATCTTGGCAATCTTTTCTTTGCTCTCGCAATGTGCAGCCTGTTCGGCCCTTAACTCTTCGGCCGCCTTTAAAGTGGCCGCATTATTACTCCTTGCTTTCTCTTGGGCTCGGGCAAGCTCCGCCCTAAGGGTCTCCACGGTGGCAGCTCCATCTGCAGTTACGACATATTAAAGATACTGGCATCATGTTGCTCTTACTATGTGACATTCACCAGAAAAATCACCTACCCTGTGCCTCGTCAAGCCGCTTGTTAACAAGCACGATGTCGGCATCTGCCGCATCCAGTTGCAGCTTTAGTTCGAAAAACCCATCAGTTCGGCTAGCCACCGGAGCTTCAACCACCTGCACATAAAGGCGGTCTGGTTATTACCTGGGACTATGATCCTCTGTTTGCCGCCGTTTTCGACGACAACCAGAGTCTCAGGGGCTACTATCTACACAGGGCACATATAAAAATGTGCGGTACTGTCAACAAAGTACATCATTTCGTGTACCTCAAAACCTGTCAGTAGACTCATAAAGGCTTCATGCAACCCGCTTTCGGCGGACGAAATCCTTTCAATCACCGTACCCATCAACGTGCGGTGCTCTTCTGAGATAGCCGCTTGCTCTAGCAGATCCCTCAGTACATCCAACCGCACACCAGACGGTGCCGGACTCTTTTGGTTGCTCTCTTCAAGAGCTGGATACTCAGGACTTTGGGAGGCCATAGGATTACCTTCTGGCCTTGCCGGATCAGGAGAAACCCTCCGCGACGACACCTCGGGGTTGCCCGCCTCGTGAGGCGGTGTGGCAGGGGGAGGCGTTTCGCTCTCCATCATCTCTGGAAGAAGATCCCCTGAAGACGAGCTCTGCTGAGAAGGGCTAAGATCCGAACTGCAAGATAAATGCATCAGTTATTTTCCTCAGAGGTAAAGCGGGATATTTTCATTTACCCTTTTACTTACAGCTCGGTGGAGGGATGATCCCCTTGAGGGCATAGTACGGCCAGGGTATCCCCCAGGGCAGGACCATCCGGCGGAGATTTCTTCCCCAGTTTGGAGATCGTTGTCTCCGGATCCTCAGAGGCGGTTCTCTTCCGTCCCTGGGGAGAGGAAATTTCAGTTCCTCCCCCCGACTAACCTCCTTCGCGGAGGCGCTAGCCTCCTTGTTCCCCCCTTTATCTTCTCCTCAGGGCTCTTGATAAGGCGCGATCTCCAGCATCCTGGTTAGCATGGGATTTGGTGAGGTCTCAGGGAGGGGGCCGAACACCTGATCGACTTTGCCTTCACTATCCAATCCTGGGTCAAAGAGCGGCTTTTTTAGGGCAATGTTGCGATAAATAAATGGGCAGTGTGTTCGGATGCGGGGCTACTTACTTGGGTATCCAGGCGATTGCAGCTCAGACCCGCATCCTCAGTGATGTTCGGACACATTATTTGTGGTCCAAAGAACAATTTGTACATATCCTCGTGCGTTAAGCCAAGAAAATGTTGAATAGTTTGTGGTCCTTCCGGGTTGAACTCCCACATGCGAAGGGGCCGGCGTTTGCAAGGCTGGACTTGGCGAACTAGCATAACTTTCACTACCATAACCAGACTGAAATCTCTCTCAAAGAGATCTCGGATACAGATTTGCAGTATTGGCACGTCCTTGGCTGGACCCCAGCTCAGCCCCCTGCTGATCCATGACATCAGTTGTGGTGGGGGGTCTGAGCGAAAGGTGGGGGAAGCTACCCACTTGGCACTTCGGGGAGCTATGATGTAGAACCACTCCCGCTGCCACATTCCGGACACCTCTGGGAAGCAACCCTCAGGCCATGGAGCGTCAGCGATTTTGCTTATTGAAGCGCCTCCGCACGCTGCGTGCTGCCCCTCGATCATCTTCGGCTTCACATCGAAGGTCTTGAGCCACAGGTCGAAGTGAGGGGTAATGCGGAGGAAGGCCTCACATACGACAATAAAGGTTGAGATGTGAAGAAGGGAATCTGGGCTAGATCGTGAAAATCTAGCCTGTAATAGAACATAAGACCCCTAACAAAGGGATCCAGATCGAGGCCTAGTCCTCGAAGGAAGTGGGAGACGAACACGACGCTCTCGTTGGGTTCGGGAGTAGGGACGACTTGCCCTCGGGCAGGCAGCCGATGCGAAATTTCGACGGTCAGATATCTGGCCTCTCTCAACTTGATGCCTCCTCCGTGACGGAGGAAGGCATCCACCAACCTTGAAGGTTGGATCCGGACATAGTTGAAGGTCCGAAGTGCCTAAACCTGAGCTTTGGGTGTTGGAACTCGAGGCGGGAGGCGGATTCGATTAAGATCGAGAGGAAAAGGCCTTGTCCCCTTTATAAAGAGGGTTAATATCAAGCGTCCTCCTCGTGGTTGTTTGGGACTTGCCTAGATCTAGGAGTCCTACCAATAGGCACGGTTGGGTTACCCACGTCCGTATTGATGAGAATCCCGTAATAAGGGGACACAATCTCTGCTTCGACAAGACGTGCCAAGGAAACCGCCTCGCCAAACACGCTGGGATTGGTTATGAAAAACGATTCAAATAAAGACCTGGCTGTGATGTGATGTCACGCTACGGGTTACGTCAGCAGATTAGATTTGTGGAAATATTATTCTCTCTACGGTGGTATGTGGAACTTGTTTTGCAGAGCTGGACACGATCCTCGTGTTCAAAATCTTCTATGAAGTATTCGGAGGAGGAACCCGCCTTGCATAGTCGAAGACAATATGCGCGCCGGACTCATCGTCATTGAAGCCTGGTTCAGGGGCTACTATGGGAGTCCTGGATTAGGGGGGATCCAGACAACTGGATTATATCCTTTGGCCGGACTGTTGGACTATGAAGATACAAGATTGAAGACTCCGTCCCGTGTCCGGATGGGACTCTCCTTGGCGTGGAAGGCAAGCTTGGCAATACGGATATGTAGATCTCCTTCCTTGTAACCGACTCTGTGTAACCCTAGCCCCCTCCGGTGTCTATATAAACCGGAGGGTTTAGTCCGTAGGACGAACAACAACAATAATACCATAGGCTAGCTTCTAGGGTTTATCCTATCTGATCTCGTGGTAGATCAACTCTTGTAATACTCATATCATCAAGAACAATCAAGCATGACGTAGGGTTTTACCTCCATCAAGAGGGCCCAAACCTGGGTAAACATCGTGTCCCCTGCCTCCTGTTACCATCCGCCTTAGACGCATAGTTCGGGACCCCCTACCCGAGATCCGCCGTTTTGACAGCGACAAAGACTTTTGTTGCTAAATTCGGAGTTTTTCTGGAGAAGGAGTTTCTCTCGAAAGAAGTGAGTGGGAGGAAAGTAGAACTTGATGAGGTAACTGTACCTGCTCCCTTATTGGAAAGTAGTTCATCGCAGAAACCGGTTTCTGCGACACCTACACGAATTAGTGAGGAAATTAATGATGATGATCATGAAACTTCAGATCAAGTTGTTGTTGAACCTCGTAGGTCAACCAGAGTAAGATCCGCGCCAGAGTGGTACGGTAATCCTGTTTTGGAAGTTATGTTACTAGACCATGACGAACCTACGAATTATGAAGAAGCGACGATGAGCCCAGATTCCGCAAAATGGCTTGAGGCCATGAAATTTGAGATGGGATCCATGTATGAGAACAAAGTGTGGACTTTGGTTGACTTGCCCGGTGATCGGCAAGCAATTGAGAATAAATGGATCTTCAAGAAGAAGACTTACGCTGACGGTAATGTTACTGTCTATAAAGCTCGACTTGTTGCGAAAGGTTTTCGACAAGTTCAAGGGATTGACTACGATGAGACCTTCTCACCCGTAGTGATGCTTAAGTCTGTCCGAATCATGTTAGCAATTGCCGCATTTTATGATTTGTAAATTTGGCAAATGGATGTCAAAACTGCATTCCTGAATGGATTTCTGGAAGAAGAGTTGTATATGATGCAACCGGAAGGTTTTGTCGATCCAAGGGGAGCTAATAAAGTGTGCAAGCTCCAGCGATCCATTTATGGACTGGTGCAAGCCTCTTGGAGTTGGAATAAACGCTTTGATAGTGTGATCAAAGCATTTGGTTTTGTACAGACTTTTGGAGAAGCCTGTATTTACAAGAAAGTGAGTGGGAGCTCTGTAGCATTTCTGATATTATATGTGGATGACATATTACTGATTGGAAATGATATAGAATTTTTGGATAGCATAAAGGGATACTTGAATAAGAGTTTTTCAATGAAAGACCTCGGTGAAGCTGCTTATATATTGGGCATCAAGATCTATAGAGATAGATCAAGACGCTTAATTGGACTTTCACAAAGCACATACCTTGACAAAGTTTTCAAGAAGTTAAAAATGGATCAAGCAAAGAAAGGGTTCGTGCCTGTGTTACAAGGTGTGAAGTTGAGTAAGACTCAATGCCCGACCACTGCAGAATATAGAGAGAAAATGAAAGATGTTCCCTATGCTTCAGCCATAGGCTCTATCATGTATGCAATGCTGTGTACTAGACCTGATGTGTGCCTTGCTATAAGTCTAGCAGGGAGGTACCAAAGTAATCCAGGAGTGGATCACTGGACAGTAGTCAAGAACATCCTGAAATACCTGAAAAGGACTAAGGATATGTTTCTCGTTTATGGAGGTGAAAAAGAGCTCATCATAAACGGTTACATTGATGCAAGCTTTGACACTGATCCGGACGATTCTAAATCGCAAACCGGATACGTATTTACATTGAACGGTGGAGCTGTTAGTTGGTGCAGTTCTAAACAAAGCGTCATGGCAGGATCTACGTGTGAAGCGGAGTACATAGCTGCTTCGGAAGCAGCAAATGAAGGAGTCTATATGAAGGAGTTCATATCTGATCTAGGTGTCATACCTAGTGCATCGGGTCCAATGAAAATCTTTTGTGACAATACTGGTGCAATTGCCTTGGCGAATGAATCCAGATTTCACAAGAGAACCAAGCACATCAAGAGACACTTCAATTCCATCCATGATTTATTCCAGGTGGGAGACATAGAAATTTGCAAGATATATACGGATCTGAATGTTGTAGACCCGTTGACTAAGCCTCTTCCATGAGCAAAACATGATCAGCACCAAGGCTCCATGGGTGTTAGAATCATTACTGTGCAATCTAGATTATTGACTCTAGTGCAAGTGGGAGACTGAAGGAAATATGCCCTAGAGGCAATAATAAAGTTATTATTTATTTCCTTATATCATGATAAATGTTTATTATTCATGCTAGAATTGTATTAACTGGAAACATAATACATGTGTGAATACATAGACAAACAGTATGTCACTAGTATGCCTCTACTTGACTAGCTCGTTGATCAAAGATGGTTAAGTTTCCTAGCCATTGACATGGGTTGTCATTTGATTAATGGGATCACATCATTAGGAGAATGATGTGATTGACTTGACCCATTTCGTTAGCTTAGCACTCGATCGTTTAGTATGGTGCTATTGCTTTCTTCATGACTTATACATGTTCCTGTGACTGTGAAATTATGCAACTCCCGTTTACCGGAGGAACACTTTGTATTCTACCAAACGTCACAACGTAACTGGGTGATTATAAAGGTGCTCTACAGGTGTCTCCGAAGGTACTTGTTGGGTTGGCGTATTTCGAGATTAGGATTTGTCACTCCGATTGTCGGAGAGGTATCTCTGGGCCCTCTCGGTAATGCACATCACTTAAGCCTTGCAAGCATTGCAACTAATGAGTTAGTTGTGGGATTATGTATTACGTAACGAGTAAAGAGACTTGCCGGTAATGAGATTGAACTAGGTATTGAGATACCGACGATCGAATCTCGGGCAAGTAACATACCGATGACAAAGGGAACAACGTATGTTGTTATGCGGTCTGGCCGATAAAGATCTTCGTAGAATATGTGGGAGCCAATATGAGCATCCAGGTTCCGCTATTGGTTATTGACCGGAGATGTGTCTCGGTTATGTCTAGATACTTCTCGAACCCATAGGGTCCGCACGCTTAACGTTTCGATGACAGTTATATTATGAGTTTATATTTTTTGATGTACCGAAGGTTGTTCGGAGTCCCGGATGTGATCACGGACATGACAAGGAGTCTCGAAATGGTCGAGACATGAAGATTGATATATTGGAAGCCTATGTTTGGATATCGGAAGTGTTCCGCGTGAAATCGAGATTTTACCGGAGTACCGGGAGGTTACCGGAACCCCCCCCCCCCCCCGGCAAGTTAATGGGCCATAGTGGGCCTTATTGGAAGAGAGGAGAGGCGGCCAGGGCAAGGGCGGTGCGCCCCTCCCCCCTAGTCCGAATAGGACAAGGAGAGGGGGGCGGCGCCCCCCCCTTTCCTTCTTCTCCTCCACCTCTTCCCCCCCCCCAAGTCCTAATCCAACTAGGAAAAGGGAGGGAGTCCTACTCCCGTTGGGAGTAGGACTCCTCCTGGCGCGCCCCCTCTCCAGACCGGACGCACCCCCCCCCCTTGCTCCTTTATATACAGGTGCAGGGGGCAACCTAGAGACACAACAATTGATCAGTTGATCTTTTAGCCGTCTATGGTGCCCCCCTCTACCATAGTCCACCTCGATAATACTGTAGCGGTGCTTAGGCGAAGCCCTGCGTCGATAGAACATCATCGTCGTCACCATGCCGTCGTGCTGACAAAACTCTCCCTCAACACTCGGCTGGATCGGAGTTCGAGGGACGTCATCAGGATGAACGTGTGCTGAACTCGGAGGTGCCGTGCATTCGCTACTTGATCGGTCAGATCGTGAAGACGTATGACTACATCAACCGCGTTGTGCTAACGCTTCCGCTTTTAGTCTACAAGGGTATGTGGACAACACTCTCCCCTATTGTTGCTATGCATCACCATGATCTTGCGTGTGAGTAGGAATTTTTTTGAAATTACTATGTTCCCCAACAGTAAGCAGTATGACGATCACCGCCCACAAATCTTTGTGTTCTACTTGTGCATATCATCTACGCATAGACCTGGCTCATGATGCCACTGTTGGGAAACGTAGCATGCAATTTCAAAACAATTCCTACGCTCATGCAAGATCTATCTAGGAGATGCATAGCAACAAGAGGGGGAGAGTGTGTCTACGTACCCTTGTAGACCGAAAGCGGAAGCATTTGACAACGCGGTTGATGTAGTCGAACTTCTTCCCATTCCGACCGGTCAAGTACCGAACGTACGGCACCTCTGAGTTCTGCACATGTTCAGCTCGATGAAGTCCCTCGAACTCTTTATCCAGCAAAGTGTCGAGGAAGTAGATGAGTTCCATCAACACGACGGCAAGGTGACGGTGATGGTGAAGTTATCCGCGTAGGGCTTCGCTTTAGCACCGTGAGAATATGTCCGGGGGTGTAAACTGTGGAGGGGGCGCCTCACACGGCTAACAATTAATGTTGTTCGTGTTCTAGGAGCCCCCTCCCCTCATATATATAGATGGGAGGGGGAGGAGAGGCAGCCTGGGGGGTCCTAGGATTGGTCGCCGCCCCCTAGGGGCCCTGCCTTGCCTTGTGCCCCCCTTTCCATGTATGCATGAAGGGGGGAGAGGGGGAGGGAAGGAAGTGGGAATCCTAATCCACACTTTCTTTTCCCTTTCCCCCTTTCCTTCTCCTCCTCCTATAGCCTTATATGGCGCGCCAGCCCCTTGTGGGCTGGTGTGTTCCTTCACAAGGCCCATATGGCCCATAGGATTGCCGGGGGTACCCGAAACACCTTCCGGTATCCTGATAAGTACCCGATACTCTTCGGAACACTTCCGGTATCCGAATACCATCGCCCTATATATCAATATTTACCTCTCAACAATTTAGAGACTCCTCGTCAAGTCCGTGATCTCATCCGGGATTCCGAACAACATTCGGTCACCAAATCACGAAACTCATATAATACTATATCGTCATCGAACGTTAAGCGTGCGGACCCTACGGGTTCGAGAACTATGTAGACATGACCAAGACACTTCTCCGGTCAATAACCAATAGCGGAACCTCGATGCTCATATTGTCTCCTACATATTCTATGAAGATCTTTATTGGTCGAACCGTTATGACAACATACGTTATTCCCTTTGTCCATCGGTATGTTGCTTGCTCGAGATTTGATCGTCGGTATCTACATACATAGTTCAATCTCGTTACTGGCAAGTCTCTTTACTCATTATGTAATACATCATCTTGCAACTAACTCATTAGTCACATTGCTTGCCAGGCTTATCATGATGTGCATTACCGAGAGGGCCCAGAGATACCTCTTTGATACTCGGAGTGACAAATCCTAATCTCGATCTATGCCAACCCAACAAACACCTTCGGAGATACTTGTAGAGCATCTTTATAATCACACAGTTACTTTGTGACGCTTGATATCACACAAGGTATTCCTCCGGTATTCGGGAGTTGCATAATCTCATAGTCGAAGGAATATGTATTTGACATGAAGAAAGCAATAGCTATAAAACTAAACGATCAATATGCTAAGCTAACGGACGGGTCTTGTCCATCACACCATTCTCCTAATGATGTGATCCTGTTCATCAAATGACAACACATGTCTATGGTTAGGAAACTTAACCACCTTTGATTAACGAGCTAGTCTAGTAGAGGCTTACTAGGGACACGGTGTTTTGTCTATGTATCCACACCTGTATCAAGTTTCCGGTTAATACAATTCTAGGATAAATAATAAACATTTATCATGATATAAGGAAATATAAAATAACAACTTTATTATTGCCTCTAGGGTGTATTTCCTTCACGGAAATGATATAGAATTTCTGGGTAACATAAAAGGATACTTGAATAAGAATTTTTCAATGAAAAACCTCGGTGAAGCTGCTTATATATTGGGCATCAAGATCTATAGTGATAGATCGAGACGCTCAATAGGACTTTCACAAAGTACATATCTTGGTAAAGTTTTTGAAGAAGTTCAAAATAGATCAGTCAAAGAAATAGTTCTTGCATGTGTTACAAGGTGTGAAGTTGAGTAAGACTCAAAGCCCGACCACGGCAGAAGATAGAGAGAGAATGAAAGTCATTTCCTATGCCTCAGCCATAGGTTCTATAAAGTATGCCATGTTGTGTAACAGACCTATTGTGTACCTTGTCATGAGTTTGGCAAGGGGGTAAAATAGTGATCTAGGAGTAGACCACTCGACAGCGGTCAAAATTATCCTTAGAGAACTATGGAAATATTTTCTCGGTTATGGAGGTGATAAAAAGTCCGTCGTAAAGATTTGCGTCGATGCAAGCTTTGACACCGATTTTGATAACTATGAGTACCAATCTGGATACATATCGAAACTGGGAGAAATTAACTAGAGTAGCTCCATGCAGAGCATTGTAGACATAGAAATTTGCAAAATACATATAGATCTGAATATGACAGACCCGTTGACTAAACTTCTCTCGCAAGCAAAACATGATCACACCTTAGTACTCCTTGGATGTTAATCACATGGCAATGTGAACTAGATTATTGACTCTATAGTAAACTCTTTGGGTGTTGGTCACATGGCGATGTGAACTATGGGTGTTAATCACATGGCGATGTGAACTAGATTATTGACTCTAGTGCAAGTGGGAGACTGATGGAAATATGCCCTAGATGCAATAATAAATTGGTTATTATTATATTGCATAAACCCTGATAAAGGTTTATTATTCATGCTAGAATTGTATTGACCGAAAACTTAAATACATGTGTGGATACATAAACAAATAATGTGTCCCTAGTGAGCCTCTACTAGACTAGCTCGTTGATCAAAGATGGTTAAGGTTTCCTAAACATAGACATGTGTTGTCATTTGATAACGGGATCACATCATTAGGAGAATGATGTGATGGACAAGACCCATCCATTAGCTTAGCATACTGATCGTTCAGTTTATTGTTATTGCTTTCTTAATGTCAAATACATATTCCTTTGGCTATGAGATTATGCAAATCCCGGATACCAGAGGAATACCTCATGTGCTATCAAACGTCACAACGTAACTGGGTGATCATAAAGATGATCTATAGGTATCTCTGAAGGTGTTTGTTGAGTTGGCATAGATCAAGATTAGGATTTGTCACTCCGGGTATCGGAGAGGTATCTCTGGGCCCTCTCGGTAATACACATCATAAGAAGACTTGCAAGCAAAGTGACTAATGAGTTAGTTGCAAGATGATGTATTACCGAACGAGTAAACAGACTTGCCGGTAATGAGATTGAGCTAGGTATGAAGATACCGATGATCGAATCTCGGGCAAGTAACATACCGATGGACAAAGGAAATTATGTATGTTGTCATAAGGTTCGACCGTTAAAGATCTTCGTAGAATATGTATGAGCCAATATGGGCATCTTGGTTCCGCTATTGGTTATTGACCGGAGAGGTGTCTCGTTCATGTCTACATAGTTCTTGAACCCCTAGGGTCCACACGCTTAACGTTCGTTGACGATATAGTGCTATATGAGTTATATGATTTGGTGACTGAGGGAGTCCTGGATTAGGGGGTCTCCGGACAGCCGGACTATATCCTTTGGCCGGACTGTTGGACTATGAAGATAAAAGATTGAAGACTTCATCCCGTGTCCGGATGGGACTTTCCTTGGCATGGAAGGCAAGCTTGGCAATACGGATATGCAGATCTCCTCCCTTGTAACCAACTCTGTGTAACCCTAGCCCCCTTGATATGTCTCCGTAGTATCTATAATTTTTTATTGTTCCATGCAAATATTCTACAACTTTCATATACTTTTGGCAACTTTTTATACTATTTTTGGGACTAACATATTGATCTAGTGCCCAGTGCCAGTTCCTGTTTGTTGCATGTTTTTTGTTTCACAGAATATCCATATCAAACGGAGTCCAAACGGGATAAAAACTGACGAAGATTTTTTTGGAATATATATTATTTTTGGGAAGAAAAATCCACGCAAGACGGTGCCCGAGGTGGCCACGAGGCAGGGGGCGCGCCTGTCCCCCTGGGCACGCCCGTGACCCTCGTGGGCCACCCATAAGGCGGTTGATGCCCTTCTTTCGCCGCAAGAAAGCTAATTTGCAGATAGAGACCGTGTCAAAATTTCAGCGCAATCGGAGTTACGAATCTCCGGGAATATAAGAAACGGTGAAAGGGTAGAATCTGAGAACGCAGAAACAGAGAGAGACAGAGAGACAGATCCAATCTCGGAGGGGCTCTCACCCCTCCCGTGCCATGGAGGCCATGGACCAGAGGGGAAACCCTTCTCCCATCTAGGGGGGAGGTCAAGGAAGAAGAAGAAGGAGGGGCTCTTTCCCCCTTGCTTCCGGTGGCGCCGGAACGCCGCCGGGGGCCATCATCATCACCGCGATCTACACCAACACCTCCGCCATCTTCACCAACATCTCCATCACCTTCCCCCCTCTATCTACAGCGGTCCACTCTCCCGCAACCCGTTGTACCCTCTACTTGAACATGGTGCTTTATGCTTCATATTATTATCCAATGATGTGTTGCCATCCTATGATGTCTGAGTAGATTTTCGTTGTCCTATCGGTGGTTGATGAATTGCTATGATTTATTTAATTTTCTTGTGGTTATGTTGATGTCCTTTGGTGCCCATCATATGATTGCGCGCGTGGATCACACCCTAGGGTTAGTTGTATGTTGATAGGACTATGTATTGGAGGGCAAGAGTGACACAAGCTTCAACCTAGTATAGAAATTGATACATACGGGATTGAAGGGGGACCAATATATCTTAATGTTATGGTTGGGTTTTACCTTAATGAATGTTAGTAGTTGCGGATGCTTTCTAATAGTTCCAATCATAAGTGCATAGAATTCCAAGTCAGGGATGACATGCTAGCAGTGGCCTCTCCCACATAATACTTGCTATCGGTCTAGTAAAGTAGTCAATTGCTTAGGGGCAATTTCGCAACTCCTACCACCACTTTTCCACACTCGCTATATTTACTTTATTGTTTCTTTATCTAAACAGCCCCTACTTTTTATTTACGTACTCTTTATTATCCTGCAAACCTATCCGACAACACCTACAAAGTACTTCTAGTTTCATACTTGTTCTAGGTAAAGCGAACGTCAAGCGTGCGTAGAGTTGTATCGTTGGTCGATAGAACTTGAGGGAATATTTGTTCTACCTTTAGCTCCTCGTTGGGTTCGACACTCTTACTTATCGAAAACTGTTGCGATCCCCTATACTTGTGGGTTATCAAGACCTTTTCTGCCGCCGTTGCCGGGGAGCAATAGCGTGGGGTGAATATTCTCGTGTGTGCTTGTTTGATTTATAACTAAGTATTTTTTTTATTTGCTGTTCTTAGTTGTTCTTTATCTTTAGTTATGGATATGGAACACGAAATACCAAAAAAAATTAGGTGTACTTGCTACTCATGGAGATGGGGAACCTCCTAAAACCCTCGATGTTGGTTATGTGAAAAATATTATGTACTAGTTTAATAATCCTGAGAAAACCCCATTCAATTATGTAATGGGAGTAACGTTGGATCAACGTGAATACTTTAGGGATTACCGCTTGACACAAAAAGGGAAACTATTATGGGATCAAATTCATATATTGAATTGGTATGCTAGGCAACTATGCTTGAGATATGATTATACTTGTTGCTCTAAGGTGAAGGCTCCACACCTTCCCTTTTCATGTGAATTTAATGATAATGAAACCTTAGCTTCTTATGCTAATGGTATATATGATTACTATGATGTGGAACAAATAGAAGAATTTGTTGCTTTAAGGGTGCTTATGAAATTGAATCTTTGTTTGAAAAGCATGAAGCTTATGATGATGATGTTTATATGCCTGAAAATTTAGCTATCTTAAAATATTGCTATGATAATTATGAATATAATTCATATATTAATGCGCTTATTGAGAAAGTCGCTGCTGTCCAAGAAGAGACTAATATTTTGTAGGAGTCTATGGAAGAAGAAATTGATGAGACTATGAGCTCATTGGATGAAAAAGATGAGGAGGAGAGCGAAGAACAAAAGGAGGAAGAGTGGATTAGCTACCTGTGCCCACCTTCTAATGAGAGTAACTCTTCAACTCATACATTGTTTAATTTCCCTTCGTGCTTACCAAAGGATGATTGCTATGATGATTGTTATGATCCCGTTGACTGTCTTGAAATATCCCTTTTTGATGATGCTTGTGGCCAAGATGCCAATATGAATTATGCTTATGGAGATGAACTTTCTATAGTTCCTTATGTTAAACATGAAATTGTTGCTATTGCACCCACGCATGATAGTCCTATTATCTTTTTGAATTCTCCCGACTACACTATATCGAACAAGTTTGCACTTATTAAGGATTATATTGATGGGTTGCCTTTTACCGTTGCACATGATGATTTTGATGAATATAATATGCATGTGCTTGCTGCTCCTACTTGAAATTATTATGAGAGATGAACTATATCTCCACCTCTCTATGTTTCCAATACGATAAAATTGCAAGAAACTGTTTATACTATGCATTGGCCTTTACTTTGTGTGCATGAATTGTTCTTTTATGACATGCCGATGCATAGGAAGAGAGTTAGAATTCGTCATTACATGATATATGTTACCTTGTGCTCACCACTAAATTACAAATCATTGTTAATTAAAATTGGCTTTAATATACCTTGGGATCCGGGTGGATCCATTACTTGAGCACTATATGCCTAGCTTAATGGCTTTAAAGAAAGCGCTGCTAGGGAGACAACCCGGAAGTTTTAGAGAGTCATTTATTTCTGTTGAGTGCTTTTATATAGTCTAAAAACAACAAAAATAAAGAGGGGAACCCAAAACTTTTTCAAAAAGGAAAGCAAAAGTGAGAAAGACAAGCATTGTTGAAGTGGGAGCTAGCCTTGAACTTTGTTCATGCTCACTGAAACTTTGTGAATCTTGATTACAGAAACTTTTCAATAAAAATAATTATCCCCTTGTACAATTCCACTGTATTATAAAAATAATGTGCCAAGGTTTGCCTTTAGGATGTTTACATTTGCTTGATGGTTTGTACGGTGCAGGACAGAAACTCTGGCTGTAGTGCGCGATTTTACATTTTTATCTGGAACGTCAAATGGTTCTGATTCTTTTTGCAGTGTCTTCCTATACAAATTTTTTATTTTTACTAATTTTTGTAGAATTTTTAAAGTATCAGAAGTATGGTTAATGTTCAGATTATTACAGATTGTTCTGTTTTAGACAGATTCTGTTTTTGATGCATAGTTTGCTTGTTTTGATGAAACTAACGATTTATATCAGTGGATTAAGCCATGAAAAAGTTATACTACAGTAAACACAATGCAAAAACAAGAGTAGTGATTTGCTTTATTATACTAACGGATCTTACCGAGTTTTCTGTTGAAGTTTTGTGTGGATGAAGTGTTCGATGATCGAGAAGGTCTCGATGTGAGAAGAAGGAACAGAGGCAAGAGCTCAAGCTTGGGGATGCCCGAGGCACCCCAAGTAAATATTCAAGGAGACTCAATCGTCTAAGCTTGGGGATGCCCCAAAAGGAATCTCATCTTTCTTCAACAAGTATTGGTATGTTTTCGGATTCGTTTCGTTCATGCGATATGTGCAATCTTGGAGCATCTTTTGCATTTAGTTTTCATCTTTATTTTATGCACCATGGTGGTATGAGATAGTCCTTGGTTGATTTATAGAATGCTCTATGCACTTCACTTATATATTTTGAGTATGCCTTTATAGAATGCTTCATGTGCTTCACTTATATCATTTGAAGTTTGGATTGCCTGTTTCTCTTTACATAGAAAACCGCCATTTGTAGAATGCTCTTTTGCTTCACTTATATTTGTTAGAGCACGGGCATATATTTTGTAGAAAGAATTAAACTCTCTTTCTTCACTTATATCTATTTAGAGAGATGACAGGAACTGGTCATTCACTTGGTTAGTCATAAAATCCTACATAAAACTTATAGATCACTGAATATGATATGTTTGATTCCTTGCAATAGTTTTGCGATACAAAGATGGTGATGTTAGAGTCATGCTAGTGGGTAGTTGTGGATTGTAGAAATACTTGTGTTGAGGTTTGTGATTCCCGTAGCATGCACGTATGGTAAACCGTTATGTAACGAAGTCGGAGCATGATTTATTTATTGATTGTATTCCTTATGACTGGCGGTCGGGGACAAGCGATGGTCTTTTCCTACCAATCTATCCCCCTAGGAGCATGCACGTAGTACTTTGTTTCGATGACTAATAGATTTTTGCAATAAGTATGTGAGTTCTTTATGACTAATGTTGAGTCCATGGATTATACGCACTCTCACCCTTCCACCATTGCTAGCCTCTCTAGTATTGCGCAACCTTCGCCGGTACCTTAAACCCACCATATATATTCCTCAAAACAGCCACCATACCTACCTATCATGGCATTTCCATAGCCATTCCGAGATATATTGCCATGCAACTTCCATCATCATCATATACATGACTTGAGCATCATTGTCATATTGCTTTGCATGATCGTAAGATAGCTAGCATGATGTTTTCATGGCTTGTCCGTTTTTTGATGTCATTGCTACGCTAGATCATTGCACATCCCGGTACACCGCCGGAGGCATTCATATAGAGTCGTATCTTTGTTCTAGTATCGAGTTGTAATATCGAGTTGTAAGTAAATAAAAGTGTGATGATCATCATTATTAGAGCATTGCCCTAGTGAGGAAAGGATGATGGAGACTATGATTCCCCCACAAGTCGGGATGAGACTCCGGACTTTAAAAATAAATAAAAGAGGCCAAAGAAGCCCAAATAAAAAAAGAGGCCAAAGAAGCCCACCAAAAAATCAAAAAATCAAAAAACAAAAAAAGAGAGAAAAAGAGAGAAGGGGCAATGTTACTATCCTTTTACCACACTTGTGCTTCAAAGTAGCACCATATTCTTCACATAGAGAGTCTCTTGAGTTATCACTTTCATATACTAGTGGGAATTTTCATTATAGAACTTGGCTTGTATATTCCGATGATGGGCTTCCTCAAATGCCCGAGGTCTTCATGAGCAAGCAACTTGGATGCACACCCACTTAGTTTCAGATTGAGCTTTCATACACTTATAGCTCTAGTGCATCCGTTGCATGGCAATCCCTACTCACTCACATTGATATCTATTGATGGGCATCTCCATAGCCCGTTGATACGCCTAGTTGATGTAAGACTATCTTCTCCTTTTTGTCTTCTCCACCATCATATTCTGTTCCACCTATAGTGCTATGTCCATGGCTCACGCTCATGTATTGCGTGAAAGTTGAAAAGGTTTGAGAACGTCAAAAGTATGAAACAATTGCTTGGCTTGTCATCGGTGTTGTGCATGATTTGAATATTTTGCGTGGTGAAGATGGAGCATAGCCAGACTATATGATTTTGTAGGGATAACTTTCTTCGGCCATGTTATTTTGAAAAGACATGATTGCTTTATTAGTAGGCTTGAAGTATTATTGCTTTTATGTCAAATGATAGACTATTGCTTTGAATCACTCGTATCTTAATATCCATGCCATGATTAGATATGTGATCAAGATTATGCTAGCTAGAATTCCACATCAAAAAAATATTTTTTTATCATTTACCTACTCGAGGACGAGCAGGAATTAAGCTTGGGGATGCTGATACGTCTTCGTCGTATCTATAAATTTTTATTGTTCCATGCCAATATTCTACAACTTTCATATACTTTTGGCAACTTTTTATACTATTTTTGGGACTAACATATTGATCCAGTGCCCAGTGCCAGTTCCTGTTTGTTGCATGTTTTTTGTTTCGTAGAATATCCATATCAAACGGAGTCCAAACGGGATAAAAACTGACGGAGATTGTTTTGGAATATATATGATTTTTGGGAAGAAAAATCCACGCGAGACGGTTCCCGAGGTGGCCACGAGGCAGGGAAGCTATATTGCGGATGATGCCCTTCTTTCGCTGAAAGAAAGCTATATTGCGGACAGAGATCGTGTCAAAATTTCAGCCCAATCGGAGTTAGGGATCTCCGGGAATATAAGAAACGGTGAAAGGGTAGAATCTGAGAACGCAGAAACAGAGAGAGACAGAGAGACAAATCCAATCTCAGAGGGGCTCTCGCCCCTCCCGTGCCATGGAGGCCATGGACCAGAGGGGAAACCCTTCTCCCATCTAGGGAGGAGGTCAAGGAAGAAGAACAAGGAGGGGGGGGGCTCTCTCCCCCTCGCTTCCGGTGGCGCTGGAACGCCGCTGGGGGCCATCATCATCACCGCTATCTACACCAACACCTCCGCCATCTTCACCAACATCTCCATCACCTTCCCCCCTCTATCTACAGTGGTCCACTCTCCCGCAACCCGCTGTACCCTCTACTTGAACATGGTGCTTTATGCTTCATATTATTATCCAATGATGTGTTGCCATCCTATGATGTCTGAGTAGATTTTCGTTGTCCTATCGGTGGTTGATGAATTGCTACGATTGATTTAATTTGCTTGTGGTTATGTTGTTGTCCTTTGGTGCCCATCATATGATTGCGCGTGTGGATCACACCCTAGGGTTAGTTGTATGTTGATAGGACTATCTATTGGAGGGCAAGAGTGACAGAAGCTTCAACCTAGCATAGAAATTGATGCATACGGGATTGAAGGGGGACCAATATATCTTAATGCTATGGTTGGGTTTTACCTTAATGAACGTTAGTAGTTGCAGATGCTTGCTAATAGTTCCAATCATAAGTGCATAGAATTCCAAGTCAGGGATGACATGCTAGCAGTGGCCTCCCCCACATAATACTTGCTATCGGTCTAGTAAAGTAGTCAATTGCTTAGGGGAAATTTCGCAACTGCTACCACCACTTTTCCACACTCGCTATATTTACTTTATTGTTTCTTTATCTAAACATACCCTACTTTTTATTTACGTACTCTTTATTATCCTGCAAACCTATCCGACAACACCTACAAAGTACTTCTAGTTTCATACTTGTTCTAGGTAAAGCGAACGTCAAGCGTGCGTAGAGTTGTATCGGTGGTCGATAGAACTTGAGGGGATGTTTGTTCTACCTTTAGCTCCTCGTTGGGTTCGACACTCTTACTTATCGAAAACTGTTGTGATCCCCTATACTTGTGGTTTATCACCCCTCCGGTGTTTATATAAACCGGAGGGTTTAGTCCGTAGGACAACAACAATCATACCATAGGCTAGCTTCTAGGGTTTAGCCTCTACGATCTCGTGGTAGATCAACTCTTGTAATACTCATATCATCACGATCAATCAAGCAGGAAGTAGGGTATTACCTCCATCGAGAGGGCCCGAACCTGGGTAAACATCGTGTCTCCCGCCTCCTGTTACCATCCGCCTTAGACACACAGTTCGGGACCCCCTACCCGAGATCCGCCGGTTTTGACACCGACATTGGTGCTTTCATTGAGAGTTCCATGGTGCCTTCACCGTAAGGCTTGATGGATCCTTCGATCATCGATAACGATGCGGTCCAGGGTGAGGTTTTCCTTCCCGGATAGATCTTCGTATTCGGCGGCTTTGCACTGCGGGCCAACTCGCTTGGCCATCTGGAGCAGATCGAGAGCTACGCCCCTGGCCATTAGGTCAGGTTTCGAAACTTAAACTACACTGCCAACATCCGCAGAGACTTGATCTTCCGCGGATTTGAGCCCATGTCAGGTGCGCCGCACAATCATGACGAGCATGACGTAACTCTGCCGTCGGACAGTGTTCGGGAGATCACACCTGCAACTACTCCGGCCCTCAATCCGGAGCAAATTGCGCTAGCTGAGGATGGATGGATAGACCCCGCCATGGAGGCCGCACTCTCAGTGGCGATGGAGCCGGATATTGACTTCACCCCTTACGAGAGCCGTGTTTCTGAACCACTGGATTCGTCTTCGGCCACGGACTCCGAGCCGCCACGGAATCCGATTGGTCGCCGATCATGGAGTTCACCTCCACGGATATCTTTCAGCACTCACCTTTCGGCGACGTGCTAAATTCATTAAGGTCTCTCTCCTTGTCAGGAGATCCTTGGCCGAACTATATCCGTCTAGAATGGGATGCGGACGACGAATAAATTCGCTGCCCACCCACCACCCACTTAGTAGCCTCTGTCGATGATTTAACCGACATGCTCGATTTCGACTCCGAAGACATTGACGGCATGGACAACGATGCAGGAGACGAACAGGAACCAGTGCCCACAGGGCGCTGGACAACCACTTCACCACATGACATATACATGGTGGATACACCCAAAGAAAACAATGACGAAGAACGGCAGGATGCAGCGAAGAATAGCTCCCTCGAGAAGCAAGCAAAGCGTCGGCATAGGCGCCGCTCAAAATCCCGCCTCGGCCAAAACAACGATAACAGCACAAGAGAAAATAACACTCCAGTCGACTCCAGAGGAAACGACGACCACATTGACCCAGCGGTAGAGCACGATGAAACTGCAAATGGCGAACATAGTACGGATCTGATGTCCGAACATGGCGACGCTGAAGATAAACCTCATCAACCCCCCTCAAGGGAGGAAAACAATCCGGACGAAGATGCACACATCATCCCGGAAGGGCACTTGGAACAAAAGAACCTCCGCAGAAGGCTTATTGCCACAGCGAGGAGTCTGAAGAAGCAAAGGCTTAAGGCCGCACAAAATACGCTCAACAGCAGGTGGAACAAAGTGCTCGACAACGAAGAAAAGTATGGTGGAAGTTACCATACAAAGAGCTATCCAAAGCGCAAGCTATTACCTAAATTCGACGATGAGGCCTTAGAGCCCACACAACTGAAAAATAAAACGGCTAACTGGCCAGATCAACCACCTTGTGGCCGCGATAGAGTGGCTAACACGGCCGCACATAAGTCAACACACGATGTATGTGTGGACTTGCACCAAAAATCCAGTATGACCAGATCCATCTATGGATATAGGAAGCGCGCTCCGGTACAAAATCAAAACCGAATACTACAACTGTCCGAACGCCATGATACATCCAAATACAGGGGTGCCGCACACCCCCTATGTTTCACCGATGAGGTGCTGGACCACGAATTTCCAAAAGGATTCAAACCAGTGAACATTGAGGCGTACGACGGGACCACAGACCCTGGGGTCTGGATTGAGGACTTTATCCTCCATATCCATATGGCTCGCGGAGACGATCCACACGCCATCAAGTACTTACCCCTCAAGCTTAAAGGACTAGCTCGGCACTGGCTGAAAAGCCTCCCCGAAAACTCAATTGGAAGTTGGGAGGAGCTAGAGGATGCTTTTCGGGCTAATTTTCAAGGGAGCTATGTTCGACCTCCGGATGCAGACGATTTAAGTCATATAATTCAACAGCACGGAGAGTCAACCCGAAAGCTTTGGAACAGGTTTCTTACTAAGAAAAACCAAATCGTCGACTGCCCGGACGTCGAAGCCTTAGCAGCTTTCAAGTATAGCGTCCGAGACGAATGGCTCGCCAGACACCTCGGCCAAGAAAAACCGAGAACAATGGCAGCCCTGACAAGCCTCATGACCCTCTTTTGCGCGAGCGAAGATAGCTGGCTAGCCCGCAGTAGCGCCAGCAGCCCAGGCACATCCGAAGTCAGGGAGGACAATGGAAAAACACGACGCAGTAAAAGCAAGCATCGAAATAAAGAAGACAGCCCAGATAATACGGCGGTAAACGCCGGATTCAGGGGCTCCCGACTAGGTCAGCGGAAAAAACCTTTCAAAGGCAGCAGAGATGGACTGTCTAGCCTAAACAAAATTCTAGACAAACTATGTCAGATTCATGGCACCCCCGATAAACCTGCAAATCACACCCACAGAGAATGTTGGGTCTTCAAGCAGGCCGGTAAGCTAAACGCCGAACACAAGGGGAAGGAGACACCAAGCGAAGATGAGGACGAACCTCGCCAGCAAAGCACTGGAGGACAGAAAAAATTCCCACCAGAGGTTAAAATAGTAAACATGATCCACGTGACGAAGAGGAGAAGCAAATATGCACTCCGAGACATACGCGTCATAGAGCCCGTCACCCCTAAGTTCAACTCCTGGTTGGCTTACCCGATCACTTTTGATCGCAGGGATCACCCGACAAGCATCCGACATGAAGGATTGGCTGCCTTGGTGTTAGACCCAATAATAAACGGATACCATCTCACATGAGTCCTTATGGACGGCGGCAGTGGTCTAAATCTGATATATCAGGACACAGTCCGCAAAATGGGGATAGACCCAACAAAAATCAGCCACAGTAATACTACCTTCAAGGGAGTAATACCAGGCCCAGAGGCCCGCTCCACGGGCTCTCTAATACTAGAGGTTGTATTCGGTTCACCCGACAACTACCAAAGTGAGAAGTTAGACTTCGACATTGCTCCATTCCGAAG